>NC_064617.1:783629140-784249500 GCF_023898315.1 Schistocerca nitens
TCGTGGAACGACCGAAAAGCCGAGAATTCGACAGAAACATCGTTGCAACTCTTATTTATTGAACAGTTACCATTGTTATATATGAAATATACTATACATGATATTTTTGTCCGTGCTTCACGGTTATTTTTATTATTAAAATCCACAGTGCCATTTGAAAGCTAAGACACGTCAAGGATATAGTACCAAAAAAGTCGCTAATCGCTTGCACATAAGAGATCGAACAGAAACCGAGATTTCCCGAGCTGTGAGGTAAAATATTCGAACAGTTCGAGTCATGATCAAACAAAGCCCTGTTTGAAACAGTGAAAACTGAGCTGAAACAATAGAGGACGAAAACTCAATGAGATACTTATTGCAAAATGTAACAAGAGATTGTGCAACTAATCATGTTTCCATATAGGTGAAGACGTAGTTCAAAAATGGTTCAAATGGCTCTGAGGACTATGGGACTTAACTTCTGAGGTCATCAATCCCCTAGAACTTAGAACTACTTAAACCTAACTAACCTAAGGACATCACACACATCCATGCCCTAGGCAGGATTCGAACCTGCGACCGTAGCGGTCGCGCGGTTCCAGACTGTAGTGCCTAAAACCGCTCTAAGACGTAGTCATTCAACGCTTTCCGTTGACACCCAGAGACCCAAATATGCCCTTCGATTTAACGCAACTGCAGTTTCCCATGCGGCTTGCATTCGCTATGAGTATCAACAAGCCACAGGGCCAATCGCTTTGTGTGACAAATGCTAAATATGCCGGGCAACGGCGAGCACCGCGACTAGTGCTCAGTGTATTGTACTTCTTAACATCTTCATGAAAGGCATTGAATGGAAAGGCAGTTTGGCGATTCGTCACGCAGGCTACCGGCTATCCTTGTGTTCTGCAAGACGAGCAGGAAGAGAATCCACGAAGTTCTGGACGGTTACGAAACACACATGCCGACTTTAGTATCGTAGCCAGCTGTATCAGGTTCTCGTTTGAGTATCAGTAGCGTTAAGTGCCCGGTCGAGGTGGTCCCACAGATGTCGACTAGGTTTTAATCAGGAACGTCTGGTGTCCAGTGGGGTACGGTGAAGTATCCCCAGTGCTCTTCGAACGACGCACGTACACTGCGAGCTGTGACACATTGCATTGTGCTGCTGGTAGATGCCATCGTGCCGAGGAGAGAGAAACTGCATGTAGGGGTGGTCCCAAAGAATAGATTCATCCTTGCGTTGATCCATTGTGCCTTCCATAATAACGATGTCATCCAGGGAATGCCATGAAAGTATTCTCCGAAAAACACTGCTCCCTCATCGGCTTGGACCATTCCAACATTTGTTGCATGGTGTCTGATTTCAGGCGTTCCACTCCGTACACTCCAACGGTTGTTTGTCCGATTGAGCATGATATGTGATTTGTCTGAGAAGGCTACCTGCCTCCATTCCCTGGACGACCAGTTGCGTGCAAATTCCAACCTTGTCGCTGATGGACAGCAGTCAGCATGGGACCATGAACAAGGACCTGCTGCTAATGCCCATATGCAGCAACACTCACTGAGAGATAATGTTGGTATCCCCTTGTTTCAGTTGCTCAACAGTAGCATGTCTATTCGCCCGCACACATCTTCACAGCCGTTGTTCATCTATGGACCGTGCGATATCACACTTTCCTCAGCGCCGGGTTTGGAAATCACTGCTTTGCCATGCAATGTGTACTCCACGGCGGTATGTTTTACCAAGTTATCTGTTTCGGAAATTTTTCCACCACTTGCCCATTAACCAATAACTATGCCCTTTTGGACGTCAGAAAAACCGGTCCCTTTCCACGTTACGATACGCCCGCACTGTGTTCCGCGTCACCGCGTCACGGCTTACGTACATTGCACTGCTAGGGCTTCCACCCGCTCGTGTAGCGTAACACAAAGTGATGCACCTTGAGATACTGGAAGGTGATACATACTACCGCGCGGGATTAGCCGAGCGGTCTAGGGCGCTGCAGTCATGGACTGTGTGGCTGGTCCCGGCGGAGGTTCGAGTCCTCTCTCGGGCATGGGTGTGTGTCTTTGTCCTTAGGATAATTTAGGTTAAGTATTGTGTAAGCTTAGGGACTGATGACCTTAGGAGTTAAGTCACATAAGATTTCGCACACATTTGAACATTTTCTTGACCAATACTAGGAACGAATGCGGGTACGGGTTAACAGCCGTGGATGGTGCGCCGGATAGCCTCATTGTGGTTTTAGGAAGTCTACCGCACACGTTTACGCAAATGCTGGACTAGTCCCCTCTTTCCAACTCTGACAATAAGACACGTAGTAGGACAACGATCACACGCAGAACGAAGCTTACTCAATTCGTGACAGGTGGTGCACATGAAGTTCAAATACACTGATGGCAGTGTAAAATGCTATACCGAGAAGGACCGGAGATATTGATTTGGGAGATGACACTGTACAAAAATTGTACGATTGAAAATATAGCCCCCTTGTGAAGGGAGAGCCGGCCGCGGTGGCCGTGCGGTTCTAGGCGATGCAGTCCGGAACCGCGGGACTGCTACGATCGCAAGTTCGTATGCTGCCTCGGGCGTGGATGTGTGTGATGTCATTAGGTTAGTTAGGTTCAAGTAGTTCTAAGTTCTAGGGGACTGATGACCTAAGATGTTAAGTCCCATAGTGCTTAGAGCCATCTCAACATTTTTTTTTCTTTTTTGTGAAGGGAGGAAGATGATGAAATCACTATGGAGTAATGCAGCCATTCCTGACTATAACCGCTGCTGTATGCCTCGGCATTGAATCACAGAGGCTCTGGATGCGTTGTTGGCGCACATCAGCCCAAGCTAATTCCATATAGTGCCAAACTTGGTCTGGTGTAGCAGCTGGTGCTGTATCTCGGGTCAGTCGTTCTGAAATCATTTACCATACGTTTCCGACAGGCAGAGACTGGGAGAACGGGGGGGGGGGGGGGGGGGGCGGGCAAGACAGCAATGGAAGACGATGGACGACGTAGTAGTCTTGAACAGTACGTGCCACGTATGGTCGGGCATTATCCTTTTGCAATTTGGCCGTCGACAAGCTGCGTACTTATAGGAGGACAAAAGACTGCAACACTTGCACCTGGTTCTTTTACCGCTAATGCATACTTCGGGGGAATGGGAACGGAATTCAGCACCACCTGAAACCATAGTATCCGGTTTAGGGCCAGCATGGCGATGCGTAAGCCTAGAGTTCAGCAATCTACAGAATGTAATCCAACCGTCGTGGTAGCGCAGGCAGAATCTGGATTCGTCAGTAAAAGCATTCGTTTGCCTATAACCGTAGTTCATCGCACTATTGTCAGTGCAAGCAAACGGACCTTGCAGGCGTCGAATGGTACGCACCGACATTGCTCGTTGCGCAAGCGACCGAATTTGTTGTGACGTGGCAGAGCGATCTATCACTGCCATGCGCACAATATGCCTGTCGTCATATATAGCGGGGCAACGAGGCGGATGCAATCGGTCCCGTCGGTCTATCTATCCAGCCGGCATCCAGCGATTACAGATCCAGATCAGTCACCGGCGTCCAGCCGACAAGTTCACCAACTCCTCTGAAGGATATTCCGCAATCCCAATAGATAACTATTTTTTATTGGCCGAGATCACAAAAGTGCTCGAAAAATGATTGCTGTCTTCTGCGAAGCAAACTGAAGCCGTTTTCACTGAACAACAGCACGAAATAACAACTCCATTGCCCGCATCTCGTGGTCGTGCGGTAGCGTTCTCGCTTCTCACGCCCGGGTTCCCGGGTTCGATTCCCGGCGGGGTCAGGAATTTTCTCTGCCTCGTGATGGCTGGGTGTTGTGTGCTGTCCTTAGGTTAGTTAGGTTTAAGTAGTTCTAAGTTCTAGGGGACTTATGACCACAGCAGTTGAGTCCCATAGTGCTCAGAGCCATTTGAACCATTTAACAACTCCATTACGCCCATTCGGCCGTCATTTCCCCTTTATATAGCGGTTGAAGTTGGCGATACTGATACCCTTGAAGTGATCTTGTCGCTGGAAACGCATGCTGCAAAATTCATCTGATTTGGATGCTTCCTACAGGGTGTCAAATTTTGGGTGGCCAGCAGTAGAGTTGCATCATTTAGAAACAGTGCTATAGTTACCCACCTACTTGCTTGCATGCGAAGTACGTTTATTCAGATTCAAGCACATTATACAGCGGCAAAATTCATTCGTAAAATTGCAAGGATATTCATTATCGTTACAACATGACTCAAAAATGACTCTGATGGCTCTGAGCACTATGGGACTTAACATCTGAGGTCATCAGCCCCTATAACTTAGAACTACTTAAACCTAACTGACATAAGGACATCAAACACATCCATGCCCGGCGCAGGATTCGAACCTGCGACCGTAGCGGTCGCGCGGTTCCAGACTGAAGCGCCTAGAACCCCTCGGCCACTCCGGCCAGGAGAGTACAAGATGACATCTCGATGAAATTGGCGGGTCGTGTGAAATATATGACCATAATCACTCAGGTAAAACAGCCAAGGAGAACAATGAAATTGTCTTCTAAAATAAATTTGTGGCCGTATCAACCGAAATGAAGAAATGTAATGTCTTCCTTTTACAGATGCTGCAACCTAGATATTGATGCTCCTTCCATCAAAGGTCCTCTCGCTTCATTACATTAAGTTGCAACTTTCACAGAGAGACTACATCAGCTGGCAGCGAACGTAAGAACACGCCCGAAACTCCAACGTTCTAACGCTGTATTTTTCTCTATCTTCCAAGCGTTTTTGTATTGCATGTTGGTATTCCGTTTGCTACGGTTATATTCATAGATTGACATTATTAATGTGATGTTCACTGTTGCTATTTTAATTTACATATTGTCACTTTGAAATTTGGAGACAGTGAGTGGAGCTATGGACTCTAGAAAATGGAGTGCCGAGTGGATAAATCGGAACAACACCGACGTATTCTCCTTGTTGAGTTCAGTACAGGGGAGGAATTAGCGGAGGAAGACTGAAACATTTGTGCCGTATTTGAGGATAATGCTACTGGACAGAGGAGATAACAAAACAGTTTTCTCTTTTTGAGGAGGATCGTTTTGACATTAGTGACTCCCAAAGTTCAGGAAGTCCTTCGGGGTTTAATGAATATCGTGTAAATGCATTAATCCACAATAAGCCACATCAGTGTACTAGAGAACTGGTAAATGTGATGAACTGTGGGCATTCCACCATCGTACATATGCATCGAGTGTATGTGTACCATATACCCGATGTCAAAATAAGAAAAATCAACGAGTGGGCGTTTGTGCACCTCTTCTTGCCCGTCATGAATTAGCTCGTGAATATCACCTATCATTTCTATATTGTATTGTCACCGATGACCAGCAATGGTGTCTTCATGCTAACATCAAGAAACGAAAAGATAGGAATGGTTGAATTAAAAAAAAAAAAAAAAAAAAAAAAAGAGAAGCATTTCTCGATATGCACAAAAGATAATGTTGTGCATGTGATGGAGCAGCGACCTTCTGTTGTGCTACGAATTGATTCGCCGAGGTATAACCATCCCTGCTAACATTATCAGCGACTGACACTTCTTGTAGATACAATCCAGTAACTACGACCAAGAAGACTGAGTGATGCCACTTCACGATAACTCCCGCCCGCGTTCTCTAGACAGACAAAAAACGTGTACAGGAACTGGGTTGGGAAGTTATTCTGCACCCACATTATTCATCTGATGTTGCATCCTCAGATTTTCATTTTTCTGGGCTGTATCGTTCTGCAAAGAACTTCCTTTCCGGATGAAAATGCTCTCCAAACATGGCTCGATGGGTTTCTCTCCTCAAAACCACATGATTTCACTGTTGCGGAATCGAGAAGTTGGCAGACTGTTGTAAATAGTGACCGAGAAATATTATTGATGACTAAAGCCGTTGTTATGTCTATCTGCTGTTTATGGTAAAACGTTATGAACTTATGCACCTCCCTACATGAGACAGATGTTCTTAGCTACACTTCAGCCCTGATGACGACAGAATTGTTGGTTGCACGGCTTCTCAGGCAGAAGGTATATTTCAACGTTTATTTACGGTGGTTGTGCTCAATTTCACACTGCAACATGTAAATTTATGACCTACCGTAGTAAATGCCACTGTTACAATTCCAGAAACGTTATTTGAGCTAATAGTTACGGTAAAATGTTGCAGAATTTAGCTTTGAAAAGCGAAAGTAAATGCACAGCATGAGCGTCATTGTTTGTAACAGAGCATGTGGCCACAGTTTTAAAAAGTCACACTAATCTAAAATTCATTTTCGTGGCCGGAAGTAATTACATAGTTAGAAACTCTGAAGGATAGCAGATCACTCGCTTAAAGAGAGAAGCCTTCACCTTTCATCATTGACTCATGGCCTCAGATCGCTGAAAGACCGATATTTCTCTTTGTCACATCCATACAACACGCCAACTCTCAGAAGGTCACTGGATTAGAAGCGAACAGAGAGAAATCCCGAAATGAGCTATGAGCTTCGTATCAGAGGCACAGAAAAAAACAACTATCCAAATGTGCCTCTGTGGTAGAAAAAGCAGGCTTATAATAATCTAAAAACAGCCTTTCCTGCTCCTTTCCTGCTCAAAATGTGACACTCTAAGCACATAAGTATGATATAGAGAACCGGTATTGCACAGACTTTATTACCGCTGCTTTCTTACATTTTCTCAAGGGTACGCAAACAGATGTCATTATACTGGCGACACAAGAAAACCTATTGCTTGTATACATATGTTTTCTTATTCCTTCATTTCTTTCTTAACGTGCCTGCACAATCTGAAACGCTTTGCAGTGGTTTATTATCCTTATCAAAAGAACATAGGCTTCTTCATGTACTTTTGTAAGAAGTATTTCATGTGTGAGTCTGTAGATGACTTTGAGATATCTCAACTTATCTACGCTTATTTATATTTCTTTGATCGCTGCTAGTGCTGATGCTTGTTCGGATCAGCCAAATTGTAATGTGTCAACGTGGTGTCATCACTGCCCAGAAGTAATAAACAAAGAAAGAAAAATGTAAAGAAGTATAGCTGAGGGACTGGTACTTGCAAAGAAAGAAACGTCTTCAGAATGTCGACTTTCACAGAAACGTTACCTCTATGTGTGCACGTTTTCCAGCTGGGTGTGCCTGATATTTCTATAAACTACCTACTGCATATTAAAAATCTGATTGAAAGACTGGTTGGGAAGAATGTGTGTTTCCTGTATACATGTTTAAACAGCGTTTTGCACTTAATGCATTACATTTGAATACCTGGTTGTTGTATTTTTACGTAGGGAACGCGGGCCAACACAATATGTGTTTCCAATCTGAATTTCATCGAAGTAAAGATTTGCATTGTATTTCATTTCCTTTCGGCCTTCCTGCAACGCGTCTGCGTATCACTTATTCCCGACACCGCAGTTTCCTACTTTGTGTTAAGTTGCTGTTCCACTACATACAGTAACCGACAAAGGAATAAATAAAATTTTACATTACCATGAATATCGAGATCTTGCGAGACGGAGCATACATCTTACGAGACGGATCATATGTTTTGACAAACATTTTGGCAGTGATATTATTTGTTGGTTCACATTACCTTAGGAAGTGATGAAAAAAAAAAAGAATATAGAATAAAATTACACCACCATCTACCCTTTTATCTTCAACACCCCAACCCGATTCTGCCTTTGGTTATGTATCATAGCCAAAACCAGTAGTGCTATTTAAAACGAAAATAAATGTCCAACTGGAGCTGTCATTTTATTCCAAATCAGTACCGCATGCCCAAGACCATCAAATAAATTTCTGTAACTAGTACTTATAATCTGTTGTCATAGTCTCAGGCTCTTCACAGTAACATTACTGGTATTATGGCTGTAAAATTCCTAGATTCCGTAAATTCCTACATGTAGATAGGATGCAAATAAAGCGACTATGTGTAATCACTTTACTTTCCACACTGAGTGGAAACCAGGATGATTGTGTGTCACACTGGAAATGGCTTCGGATTTGTCTTCATAACGTTTTAGGATTATGATATGCACCATCATTACTATGAAAGAATATCAAATTCCTGTCAATTATTTTACCTTAATTGATTTTGAATTCTACTTATAAGAAGAATGATTTTTCTTTTGCACTGTTGTAATGAACTGTAGACTCCTTAAGGCCTAATGCATATTGAAAAGGAGCATACAATGTCTGTCCGATCTCTAAATAAACAATTTAGAATAATTCTGCTGGTAGAGCAGGGGTTGCCAGGAGTTCAGCTCACTAGCTGTTCTGTGGCTCACGTGCAGTAACTCCAGTGCGTGACTGCACACTTCTCCCGCTGCCATACCACGCTGTATGACCGTGAGGAGGGCGAAGAGGAGGGGAAACGGTGAACGTGACGTATTTGGAAGGCAGTGCACTCTCGCTGCGTAGCAGTTGATGTCATATTTCAAATTTCTCGACAATTCTGATCACAGATGAAACCAATTTCGAGTATTATTTAACTACATTTAACTACTTTTGGCCTACTAAAGACATAATATAATTTTTATCTGATGCAAACTGTCGACATTATTATAGAGTTTGCACTCAGGTTGCCAAGTAATCACGAGTTATTTAGTTTCATAACCGGAATGAGATCTTTCACGCACATATGTTAGGTTCTTTTGAAACCTCATTACTCAAACACGGAAACTCTGCCTGAGGAAAACAATTTGTCTTTAAATTACATTGAAAATCAGACAGTTCCTTTTGCACAAGCACAGGGTCACTGTCAATTACACTGACGAACAGTCTCGAAAACAGATGTAGTATTGGGAGTGTCCTCGATCAGTTTACAAGTTTGTAATTCTTTTGACGCCACAATACATCCTTCAAACCTTACTTTTTCTTTAAAGCCAGTGAACAATTTGCTCGATCTACAATACGATTTTCTTTTTAAATGCATCCCCATCGAATCAGAAATAAACTTGGAATGTGTTACTGAGTGGAGTGTGCAGCTGAATTCACCTAAAAAAGTAAGGTCTGCAATCCTGCTCTCGTTTTTCCTTCATAGATTCAGCAATTGCCCTTTCTCAATCGAAAAATCGGTCCAAGCATGCGCCTTGAGGTAAAAACCGTACATTGCAGTAATATGTGAAGCCTCCACACTTTTCTTTCAGTTTCTTCGAAAAATGTGGAAGTGACGGTGGAATGCATGCGGCTTCAGAAAATTTACCATTCGAAACACCAATTTCTTCACAGATACTATTCAGAGGGCCCAGAAGAATATACGTACAACACGAAATATTTCTTGACCTACTGAACAATGAATCCCTTCGGTCGATCGTTGCAGTCTTTTGGTCTTCATTATCAACTACATTTTAAAATTCTTTCGCAGCTCCTTGTAATGTCGGCTCGTAGCAAATTTACAGTACCCGTCGACTTTAGGATTGCTTAATAGGTATTGAGAATTCTGTCATTCACATTCACTTTCAAAGGTTGTGACGATAGATCTCTAGATTGCCTCTTTTCCTGCAAACAGCCACTGGACCGGTGTATGTCCTTCATATCACGAACACAAAGAGGAGGGTAAACAGCGTTGGCACCCCGAATTGGCCGCAGTGAAGAGAATCATGCCGGCCGAAAACTGAAGCTCTGTAATACTACATGAAATGTCGCGTTCCATCGAGTACTTTCGAGAAGGACTGAAAAAAGTCAAGACAGGCCGAACCACAGGCTACACACATCGGGTTTGTGTGCCGTTTGGTGCGCCACGGCGCGCCCTTTGACAACGATTGATTATTTCAAGATTACACTACTGCAGACTTGATTAGCTTTGGTATCTCATTATATGTCTGTTAACGAGAAGCTTTGAAAAACGTATTTGACTTTACCATCAGTTCTGAAAGTGAGTGAGCGAGTGAATGTGAATGCCGTATTTGATTGTTGCATGTCATATTCTTCAGACATTCACACACCTAAAGAGAAAATACATTTTCTGTCCGCACCAACTGGACGCCTTATGAGAGAAATATATCGTACTAAAGTACCTAGTTTGAATCCTCCTTCATCCCTACGAGTCATATACACTACTGTTTGTGAAAACTGTGTCGCCATGAAGAAATGGTCAGAATCATTAAAAGATCGGCATAAGTGCTTAAGTTTGTAGACACAAAACATGCATGGATGACAAGCGACTCCGCGTTTCGTGTGACCGGAAACCGACGAGCTAGTACTGGACCGCACAATGTGAACACAGTGCGGGATGACCGCCATCTTGCCCACCTGGACTTACGCGACAGGACAACTGCATCTATAGTGCTGACTCGACACTGTAGCACTGAAACGGCTGTCTACATGTCTGCGTCGATGGTTGGATGTGGTCTGCAGACGGCTGTACTGGTGATAAACAGGCCATGGAACTGTTTTCCAGTGACCCGAAACGACCCACGGTTCTCACTGCCACGTGCATATCAACGCTATCACATGTTCCCTGAGTAGCAGAATGTGTCTTCAGACTATTCCTACATCAACTTCTCCTTCTGTGATGATCATGTACGTGTTTGATACCTTGGTGAGTGCAATCACGTTGACTGCTTCGTCAATCGACATAGGAGACCAACGCCAAATACAATGGTTTGGGTCGCCATTGGCTGCAACATGCTATCTCGTTCCTATGTATTGAAGACAATCTGAACGGTAACCACTACATCAGGGACCCTTTACAGCGTGAAACACTGAGCATCCTGCAGGCATCTCCACATGCCATACTTCAGCAGACCAATGTCCAGTCACATGTGGTGAGGAATGAGCACGACTTCTTCGAAGAACGAAGGATTTGCAAACTTCCTTCTAAGAACAAGGAATATCTTTACGACCCTGGCACGTACACCTCGTATCGCTTAGCGAGTGGCTCAAATGGCTCAAATGGCTCTGAGCACTATGGGACTTAACATCTATGGTCAGCCGGCCGAAGTGGCCGTGCGGTTAAAGGCGCTGCAGTCTGGAACCGCAAGACCGCTACGGTCGCAGGTTCGAATCCTGCCTCGGGCATGGATGTTTGTGATGTCCTTAGGTTAGTTAGGTTTAACTAGTTCTAAGTTCTAGGGGACTAATGACCGCAGCAGTTGAGTCCCATAGTGCTCAGAGCCAGAGCCATCTATGGTCGTCAGTCCCCTAGAACTTAGAACTACTTAAACCTAACTAACCTAAGGACAGCACACAACACCCAGCCATCACGAGGCAGAGAAAATCCCTGACCCCGCCGGGAATCGAACCCGGGAACCCGGGCGTGGGAAGCGAGAACGCTACCGCACGACCACGAGATGCGGGCGCTTAGCGAGTGCTTCTGTTTTATGGCCAGTAGGTAACTAATTCGTTCTCATCCTTCTACAGCTGCCGTGGATAGCTCGTGAACACGCGTACTGACCACATGCCAGTGAGTTTCTCAGCAGCATATCGAGGCCCTCTGTGACTCAGTTCCACTGACTCCTGAATGTAGCAGGCTCACATGCTCCTTAATTCATTTCTTAATTCCACGTACATGTACCCATAATTATTACCCTAATGTGTGGCACAAAATTCATTGCAATCACATGCTCACTGGTAGGGTGATTTTCACAAACAATACTAAGGTATGTACAATAGTCTGCTAAAATTAAGGACAAAACGGAATTATTTCATGTTCAGAAATCAGGAGTGATCTGTTTCACTTGGTAAAAACCTTCTAAAGCCAAGATCGTATTAATATTTATTTATTTACAAACAACCTATCTCGACAGACTTGGGTGTCATCTCCACGTGTTCAAAATTTTTCGTTATAAATTGTGTTCATTTTAAGTTGGACCTCACGTCAGGTTGTAATGTATGAGTAGATAGAATGTGGCATATTATGTAAAGGTCCATCATAAATGCCGGCCGAAGTGGCCGAGCGGTTCTAGGCGCTACAGTCTAGAACCGCGCGACCGCTACGGTCGCAGGTTGGAATCCTGTCTCGGGAATGGATGTGTGTGATGTCCTTAGGTTAGTTAGGTTTAAGTAGTACTAAGTTCTAGGGAACTGATGACCATAGATGTTAAGTCCCATAGTGCTCAGAGCCATTTGAACCATTCCATCATAAATAAATTAAAATGGCTCAAATGGCTCTGAGCACTGTGGGACTTAACATCTTTGGTCATCAGTCCCCTAGAACTTAGAACTACTTAAACCTAACTAACCTAAGGACATCACACAACACCCAGTCATCACGAGGCAGAGAAAATCCCTGACCCCGCCGGGAATCGAACCCGGAAACCCGGGCGCGGGAAGCGAGAACGCTACCGCACGACCACGAGCTGCGGACAAATTAAAATCAAAAGGGACTTTTTATACATGTCCATGTCCATACATGTTGCTCTAGCTTTAGAAAATTTTTATTAAGGACGAAAGTAACTCTCCCATGACGGGTCACTGCGGATAGCTCGATGAAACTGGGACCATACATAGAAACAAACACTCTTTACAGAACGGAAGATAACTGGAAAAAATCAATGACATGAACACAAATTACATTTTCATTTAAAGAAGGTAATTATACCGCATCCAAAGCGATTCATCATATACCTCTGGACGTTGCAAAAGATGGTTGTTAATGGGTGCGTGATCGCTGCAGACGACAGTGCATCCTCTGCAATATTCTCCCCTCCTGGTGGAAGGGCTGTTGATGGCATCTTTGAGTAAGGTAATCAATTTCTCCGGCATCTCTGTCGACAACTGCTGAATGGTCATTGGATCATGTCGACGTGCGGCAATACGCAGCCTCGAGCCCTTCCTCTTATGCTGGATGCGTTTTAAGACGGGGAAAACGACAGGCCAGTCTATTTACCGAATACCCTCCCCTTCCTAAATCTCATCCATCTACATGTCACGCACTGTCAACCATAAAAGTAAAGTCAGGGCCAAATGTACCCCTGAAAAGACGCGCAGGGGAAAGAGTACTGGGTCACAGTAACGTTGTTCGGTAAGTGTATCGTTCTTAAAGGTTGTAGGTCAGTATACCAACGCAGCTGTAAGATTCTCAACACCATACCACCTGGACGACCAAAACGATCATTTTCGACGGTGTTTCTGGGTGCACTATGTGTTCCACTCTGCGCCCTGTGGGAGTACATCCAGCAGTGTCCAGCATGATCGGTTTGGTGGTCCATATAGTGTAATATTGCACGCATGCACTGATCTCCAAATCTCTGAAGATGGTGCACTCACTGGTAAACGTTGTTGTTACAGAGTGCTACTTCCCTATGCACGTCTTTTCAGAAATGAATTCTGACATTGCATCATTTAAATCGATATCAAGATGTGACCACAGCGGACATCGTAGTTGGAGGATCTCTTGTAACGAGAGGTTATTCGGACAGAACTTCGTTCCCCCTCTCATCGAGAGGGGGGCGTGGGAGGGGGTGGGGGGCAGGGACCGTTGGGAAACGTGTTGTAACCCATCCACATCCTGCATGCTCCAGCGATCATATGGCAGGTGTCAACTCCGCGTTCAAAATAAATTGTTACCTAGTATGTCGCCAAAAATGGAGCACGTTCCAGAGCAAGCATTCCATCCATGCTGATCACAAACTCTGCGCCCAACTTTCTGAAATGTCGAGGCGACAGTCATGAATCGCGATGGCTCAGTGTAATTATTGTCTTTCTTTCTGTGCGTAGCCTTAACAATTTAGACTATCAAAACATGCTTCACGGCCAGCCCTTTCCTAACATACACTCCTGGAAATGGAAAAAAGAACACATTGACACCGGTGTGTCAGACCCACCATACTTGCTCCGGACACTGCGAGAGGGCTGTACAAGCAATGATCACACGCACGGCACAGCGGACACACCAGGAACCGCGGTGTTGGCCGTCGAATGGCGCTAGCTGCGCAGCATTTGTGCACCGCCGCCGTCAGTGTCAGCCAGTTTGCCGTGGCATACGGAGCTCCATCGCAATCTTTAACACTGGTAGCATGCCGCGACAGCGTGGACGTGAACCGTATGTGCAGTTGACGGACTTTGAGCGAGGGCGTATAGTGGGCATGCGGGAGGCCGGGTGGACGTACCGCCGAATTGCTCAACACGTGGGGCGTGAGGTCTCCACAGTACATCGATATTGTCGCCAGTGGTCGGCGGAAGGTGCACGTGCCCGTCGACCTGGGACCGGACCGCAGCGACGCACGGATGCACGCCAAGACCGTAGGATCCTACGCAGTGCCGTAGGGGACCGCACCGCCACTTCCCAGCTAATTAGGGACACTGTTGCTCCTGGGGTATCGGCGAGGACCATTCGCAACCGTCTCCATGAAGCTGGGCTACGGTCCCGCACACCGTTAGGCCGTCTTCCGCTCACGCCCCAACTTCGTGCAGCCCGCCTCCAGTGGTGTCGCGACAGGCGTGAATGGAGGGACGAATGGAGACGTGTCGTCTTCAGCGATGAGAGTCGCTTCTGCCTTGGTGCCAATGATGGTCGTATGCGTGTTTGGCGCCGTGCAGGTTAGCGCCACAATTAGGACTGCATGCGACCGAGGCACACAGGGCCAACACCCGGCATCATGGTGTGGGGAGCGATCTCCTACACTGGCCGTACACCACTGGTGATCGTCGAGGGGACACTGAATAGTGCACGGTACATCCAAACCGTCATCGAACCCATCGTTCTACCATTCCTAGACCGGCAAGGGAACTTGCTGTTCCAACAGGACAATGCACGTCCGCATGTATCCCGTGCCACCCAACGTGCTCTAGAAGGTGTAAGTCAACTACCCTGGCCAGCAAGATCTCCGGATCTGTCCCCCATTGAGCATGTTTGGGACTGGATGAAGCGTCGTCTCACGCGGTCTGCACGTCCAGCACGAACGCTGGTCCAACTGAGGCGCCAGGTGGAAATGGCATGGCAAGCCGTTCCACAGGACTACATCCAGCATCTCTACGATCGTCTCCATGGGAGAATAGCAGCCTGCATTGCTGCGAAAGGTGGATATACACTGTAGTAGTGCCGACATTGTGCATGCTCTGTTGCCTGTGTCTATGTGCCTGTGGTTCTGTCAGTGTGATCATGTGATGTATCTGACCCCAGGAATGTGTCAACAAAGTTTCCCCTTCTTGGGACAATGAATTCACGGTGTTCTTATTTCAATTTCCAGGAGTGTATGTGCTAGCACAGCTCTCAAGATGCTGGGAAGGTACCAGTCAGAGTCCAGCACAATTTTTGAAAATCGTCATTCCATTATAGAGCAGAAGATTCTCCATACTTGCAACTACGATTACATTTCATGTACCTTCGGAAGGATGTGAGTTAACTAGCATTTCGCTCTCACTTAGGTATATGGACAAAAGAGTCAGCCTTCAGGAACTGTGAAAAGAACCCTGTCATCCAGAACCGCTTGCCACTGCAGATTCACCACGAGATGGGGGAACTGACAGGTGTCTATCGTCTATTGTGGCCTAAGCGCTGAAGTGTGCGAGTGAGACAGACGAGAACTTAGGGTATAGGGAAACCCAGTATAAGCCGTTTGTACCAAAGGAGATGTAGCAGTGTTAAATATGGCAGACCTAAGTTCGGCCATAAAGGGTAACATTTTTGGAAGCTAATATCCGTGGTCTAGGGGTAGCGTCTTTGATTCATAATCAGAACGTCTTCGGTCCCGGGTTCGATCCCCGCCACTGCCTAAATTCTGATAAATAATCAGCATTGGCGGCCGAAGACTTCCGGCATAAGAAGTCAGCCGCATTCTGCCAACGACCTTGTCAAAGAGGGAGGAGGGGCGGATAGAGGTTCAGGGCACTCTCTTGTCCTAGGGGTGGGAGGTTGCCCCTAAAGGCGGAAGAATCAGCAATGATCAACGACATGAGGATGCACAAGGCAATGGAAACCACTGCATTAAAGACACGTAACGTGTATCCACAGGACATGTGGCCTGTAATTGAAGAAGTGTCATGATCTCTCCATTGGCAAAAGATTCCGGAATAGTCCCCCATTCGGATCTTCGGGAGGGGACTGCCAAGGGGGAGGTTACCTTGAGACAGAGATTGAATAATCAACGAAAGGATAACGTTCTACGAGTCTGGGCGTGGAATTTTAGAAGCTTGAACGTGGTAGGGAAACTAGAAAATCTGAAAAGGGGAATGCAAAGGCTCAATCTAGATATAGTAGGGGTCAGTGAAGTGAAGTGGAAGGAAGACAAGGATTTCTGGTCAGATGAGTATCGGGTAATATCAACAGCAGCAGAAAATGGTATAACAGGTGTAGGATTCGTTATGAATAGGAAGGTAGGGCAGAGGGTGTGTTACTGTGAACATTTCAGTGACCGGGTTGTTCTAATCAGAATCGACAGCAGACCAACACCGACAACGATAGTTCAGGTGTACATGTCGACGTCGCAAGTTGAAGATGAACAGATAGAGAAAGTGTATGAGGATATTTAAAGGGTAATGCAATATGTAAAGGGGGACGAAAATCTAATAGTCATGGGCGACTGGAATGCAGTTGTAGGGGAAGGAGTAGAAGAAAAGGTTACAGGAGAATATGGGCTTGGGACGAGGAATGAAAGAGTAGAAAAACTAATTTTCTGTAACAAGTTTCAGCTAATAATAGCGAATACCCTGTTCAAGAATCACAAGAGGAGGAGGTATACTTGGAAAAGGCCGGGAGATACGGGAAGATTTCAATTAGATTACATCATGGTCAGACAGAGGTTCCGAAATCAGATACTGGATTGTAAGGCGTACCCAGGAGCAGATATAGACTCAGATCACAATATAGTAGTGATGAAGAGTAGGCTGAAGTTCAAGACATTAGTCAGGAAGAATCAATACGCAAAGAAGTGGGATACGGAAGTACTCAGGAATGACGAGATACGTTTGAAGTTCTCTAAGCTATAGATTCAGCAATAAGGAATAGCGCAGTAGGCAGTACAGTGGAAGAGGAATGGACATCTCTAAAAAATGCCATCACAGAAGTTGGGAAGGAAAACATAGGTACAAAGAAGGTAGCTGCGAAGAAACCATGGGTAACAGAAGATATACTTCAGTTGATTGATGAAAGGAGGAAGTACAAACATGTTCCGGGAAAATCAGGAATACAGAAATACAGGTCGCTGAGGAATGAAATAAATAGGAAGTGCAGGAAAGCTAAGACGAAATGGCTGCAGGAAAAATGTGAAGACATCGAAAAAGATATGATTGTCGGTAGGACAGACTCAGCATACAGGAAAGTCAAAACAACCTTTGCTGACATGAAAAGCAACGGTGGTAACATTTGGAGTGCAACGGGAATTCCACTGTTAAATGCAGAGGAGAGAGCAGATAGGTGGAAAGAATACATTGAAAGCCTCTATGAGGGTGAAGATTAGGCGGATGTGATAGAAGAAGAAACAGGAGTCGATTTAGAAGAGATAGGGGATCCAGTGTTAGAATCGGAATTTAAAAGAGCTTTGGAGGACTTACGGTCAAATAAGGCAAAAGGAATAGATAACATTCCATCAGAATTTCTAAAATCATTGGGGGAATTGGCAACAAAACGACTATTCACGTTAGTGTCTAAAATATATGAGTCTGGCGACATACCATCTGACTTTCGGAAAAGCATCATCTACACAATTCCGAAGACGGAAAGAGCTGACAAGTGCGAGAATTATCGCACAATCAGCTTAGTAGTCATGCATCGAAGCTGCTTACAAGAATAATACACAGAAGAACGGTAAAGAAAATTGAGAATGCGCTAGGTGACGATCGGTTTGGCTTTAGGAAAGGTAAACGGACGAGAGAGGCAATTCTGACGTTACGGCTAATAATGGTAGCAAGGCTAAAGAAAAACAAGACACTTTCATAGGATTTGTCGACCTGGAAAAAGCGTTCGACAATATAAAATGGTGCAAGCTGTTCGAGATTCTGAAAAAAGTAGGGGTAAGCTATAGGGAGAGACGGGTCATATACAATATGTACAACAACCAAGAGGGAATAATAGGAGTGAACGATCAAGAACGAAGTGCTCGTATTAAGAAGGGTGTAGGACAAGGCTGTAGCCTTTCGCCCCTACTCTTCAATCTGTACATCGAGGAAGCAATGATGGAAATAAAAGAAAGGGTCAGGAGTGGAATTAAAATACAAGGTGAAAGGATATCAATGATACGATTCGCTGATGACATTGCTATCCTGAGTGAAAGTGAAGAAGAATTAAATGATCTGTTGAACGGAATGATCAGTCTAATGAGTACACAGTATGGTTTGAGAGTAAATCGGAGAAAGACGAAGGTAATGAGAAGTAGTAGAAATGAGAACAGCGAGAAACTTAACATCAGGATTGATGGTCACAAAGTCAATGAAGTTAAGGAATTCTGATACCTAGGCAGTAAAATAACCAATGACGGACGGGGCAAGGAGGACATCAAAAGCAGACTCGCTTTGGCGAAAAAGGCATTTCTGGCCAAGAGAAGTCTACTAATATCAAATACCGGCCTTAATTCGAGGAAGAAATTTCTGAGGATGTACGTCTGGAGTACAGCATTGTATGGTAGTGAAACATGGACTGTGGGAAAACCGGAACAGAAGAGAATCGAAGCATTTGAGATGTGGTGCTATAGACGAATGTTGAAAATTAGGTGGACTGATAAAGTAAGGAATGAGGAGGTTCTACGCAGAATCGGAGAGGAAAGGAATATGTGGAAAACACTGATAAGGAGAAGGGACAGGATGATAAGACATCTGCTAAGACATGAGGGAATGACTTCCATGGTACTAGAGGGAGCTGTAGAGGGCACAAACTGTAGAGGAAGACAGAGATTGGAATACGTCAAGCAAATAATTGAGGACATAGGTTGCAAGTGCTACACTGAAATGAAGAGGTTAGCACAGGAAATGAATTCGTGGCGGGCCGCATCAAACCAGTCAGTAGACTGATGACCAAAAAATAAATAAAATTCTGTAGTAATGCAGGGAATTAAGCCACAGTAGTTTTAATCTACCACCCTTCATAAATCGCAAATGTGTGGCCTACATCATTTATGGGTCGTTAATTTAGTCCCCAATATAATTATTAGTGGTATTATATGTTTTATTAACTTTGTATTTCGCAAATTTTGCCAGACAAACAATTTAACCAAAGAATCACAGGAGTCTAACTTAGGGCGTGTAATGCGACACGTGCGGTTCAACCCCTAGACGAGTTTGAGCCAAGACATTTCTATGAAGGGGAACCGTATATGAGCCTGAATATCTTTGGGATGTTAGCTCGCAGTCCATGGCGGAGGAGGGAGCGTTATGGTCTGGGAAATATTTTCGTGGCGTTCTTCTGGTTGATTTCGTCATCCTGGAAGGCGCAACGGATCATCACGGGAATACGTTTACCTTGGGGAGAATGTCAACCCCTACATGCGGTTTGTTTTTGCTCGGTACGAGTTATACAGTTTGCAGTGTACGTGCATGGTTCAAAGAGCACCAGGATGAATATACTACACTGCCCTAGTCACCAGATTAGGATATTTAAACCCAGTCGAGAATCTGTGAGACCACCTCGATCAGACTTTTCGCGCCGTGGATCCTCAAAGGAAACCTTGCGCAACTATCCACGGCACTGAAGTTGGCATGGGCCGACACCCTGTCAGTAGCATTCCGAATCTCATTGACTCTCCTGCATGTCTTTCAGCGGCCCGTGCTGCAAATGACGGTTATTCAAGTTTCTGACAAATGGTTGAATTGTTGTGACTGGACAGTGTAAATTTATTCACTTCAGTCTTGTCAAGCTGTATTTATCTTCTTGAAATATCATATATACCTTCTAGCACCAAATTTTATGAAGCGTAGGAAAACTTTGGTGCTGGTGCTTGCGTAGTTGTTTCCCACCGTATGTTTCAGTCCAGCATTGCTTGTCATTTGCAAATCGTCCTTAACTTTGCCTAACCAGCAATTCTTGCGCGGCGATGGGTCGGAAGGCGTCTACGGTCGCAAGGGAGGACGATCTCTGCCGTGGAGTTGTCATAAATTCTGCAGATTTGTTCATTACGTCTAGAGAAAGTATCTCTTAATTTGTTGTTATTTTATACCATTCTTGCGCGTTGACGATACGTGTTTCTCTCATCATTTGTCCAGTTTCAAGGAATAATAAATTTCATAAAAGTCTTAAAAGCCGAAAAAGGAGAAATTAATAATAATTATTATCCGTCAATTACGGTATGAGTTTGTCTGGTTGATGGTTGTGTCTGCAGAAAAGAATTTAACTGTACGTAATAAAGATAACGTGGCGGAAGACCGTAAAGTAGCATTATGTGTATCGTAATTCTAGTATTAACGTACACTCAGGTACATGAACTCGTGGTAAAAATGACCTGATGGCGTCTTACTCTTGAACACGAGTTAGAGCCAGTAGAGTACGTTAGTGATGAGTTAAGGTAATTGTCTTGTAGCCCATGTACTATATTTTAAAACTGAAATTCGTAGTCATTAAGAAAAGGTTCACATGGCTTAAGTGGATGTCTATAACATGTAGGAATACAGTCAGCAGTGGTGGTGGAGAACTACTTACATCACGAAGTAACCCCCTGATGGAATCAATGGCTCCTCAAGATGAACCATATTGAAATCTAGGCGATAATTTTATGACGAACCACCTGCACCTTCCATGACATCTGTCATACCATTTTCGGCAGTCATATAACGTTAACAGTTGCACTGAAACATCTTGGACTAACCATCGATAGGGAACTAACAAGGAAACCTCACCCACCAACCATCCAACGGTAGGCCCACAATAAGCTAAAACCACTAACTGATCGAACTTGGGGGCTGCACTCCTCACCACCCTAAACACCTGCCCTACGCAAATGCTGCTTGAATATCCGCCCCACCTCAGAAACCGTGAATGCCACTTACGTCGTCTCGCTTTCAGCATCCGTCTACCTTCCCCCATGTGCGTCTTCTACCATCTGAATGCATACCCGCCTCTCATCACGCACATCTAACACCTCCCCATCTCCTTTGCTATCCACGAACTGGACTCCAACTCCATTGTCTCCCCTCTGAATACAAACCTGGTATGCTGCTGAGCCTTTATTAAACGTCCCACCATCGCTAACCTACACACTTCAAACGACTCCGTCTCGCAGACAATGAAATCCTCTTCGATATCTATCCATCCTGCCAGCTACAGCTTTTCTCACCTATTTCCACTCAATATCAAGCCTTCTTCCCCTCTCTTCAGTCTTAATTTGATTCCCTTCCTTCCTCTCCTCATACCACAGCCCTGACTACCCACCAAACTCATCCTTCCTTTCCTTTCCGTCTTTACACCTTACCACCTACCGTCTTTCTACAAGCAGCGGCCACCGGCCGATTAATTTAAACCAACAATCACTCTAACGTTTAATATTACCTCAGCTTCTTCACCCAGCGCAAGTCCTTCGGCATTCAGGTGAAAGTGCATGCTTCTTTTCAACGACGTCACCGATTCATTTAAAATGCCTACTTTGCCTTTCTATCTTTACCTAAACCACCAAAGCCATGCTATACAGGGGTTGAGCTGTTCCTCTCTCTGATGTTTTATGCAGCCAGTAATGTCACACATGACAGTCATAAATCCACGTGCGAGTTTTTCATATTCTCTCGCTCGTTACACGTAGACTGTTAGACCCACAGACAAAAATAAAAGGGAACTTTTTTGTCGATATTTTTACAACGATAGGTTTTTGATAGAGGCCGTATTTTTGGATTTATTCAAGGAAAACGGGCAAAACCGACCTTCGAATGCACCGCAACTTCCACAAAAAGCCACTACGGCTGAGGTTATCTAGTGTGTTGTTCATGGCACTTCCTCTATCAGTGTTCGAAAATTTCCATCAGCAGGATTTATATCCTACATTCCATCATTTTTTACTTTCACTGTCTGACCTTATGGCGCCACCGGCTTAGTCGGGCAATTACAAATCGAAACATTGACGTTTGTGTAAATTTTAAATACAATTTTGTGAGTTTTGACAGCATAGAATAAACCATTATATCGTTGTATTCTATAAGGGTTCAGTTTGGATGGAATTGCCAACGTAAATATTTAGCGTAACATTTACAGAAGTCGTTTCACTTTAACTATCGTCGCAGGCACGTTTAAATTAGTAATAGTAATGAAAGAGCTGATTGTGCTTATGACCCAATACCCTCATCAATATAGACCAAAAACGTATCTAATATCGGGAATAGTTCATGTAATCTGAAATTTTTGTCCGGTGGTACGAGAGAGTGCCCCGAACAACGTACCAGAAACGCTGACTGGTGAGGGATGAGTGTGGGAGTGGAGTACCGTTTGAAGGTCACTTTTGTAAGTTTTTCTTGAATAACTGGAAAACCATTGCCTCTAGAGAAAACTTAATCCAGCACATAATGTAAGTACATGAAATTTCCCACAAACTTGATGATGTTCATTCTTTCTCTAGCACTAAGAGTTTGCAGGTGACAAACGAAAGAATATGAAAGTCTAGCGTGTGGCATTCGAATGCCAATATATCGTTGTTGGTTGCATAAAACGACAGCGTTTGAGGAAGCTGAATCACCATGTTTAACGACGAATTTTAAAACTTTAGCCTGAAGAACGGTAGCCCACATTGCGCCATTAGAGAGCGATGAGAGTGAAATAACAATAAAGAAAAAAATCGAGAAGTAATTAATATAAGGCGTTGTGTGTGATACGGTTAAATCAAAGAGGGACTATTTAATTAAATGTATCGATGGTCGATAACGTAGCCAATGGACAGATCAACGGACCAGCTTCATGGTCTCTGTGTGGAATGCTTTGTTCACGCGTGGCAGTGCGTGCAGGAAGAGATGACTCTCGATGCCGCCAGTGCACATGGAGCACTTCATGTAAAAACTTCTCAAAATTAGTGTTTCGTAATTTCTGTACTATGAGAACCTAGGAAAGACTTTTCCAGGACAATAATGTACCTACATACTTTGTAAAATGAAATATCTCAGCTACAATACAATGTATTATTTCGGTGATGCATCCCAGTCTTATTCATTTGAGCAGTCTGTTTATACTGAAACTCGTATTAATCATTTTCAGCTTGGGGAACCTTCTTAATGCATCCTTCGTTTGACAGTGGTAGATGTAACGTCTCATCAGGAAAGTTTTGTTGTTTTTCTTTGACTTCGGTCTCATATCTGTTATTAATGGATCAGATGTCAGTAGCAACTTCTTTATTATCTCCAGATTGTATCCCAGTCGTGAGAATTTCCTGGACAACGTTTGTCGTTACAGGTGAAAGTGCTTATTGCTAGGCCTGGCTGCTTGTTCTGATAAATTGCCTATGGGTGAGAGGGCATGTTCAATGACAGTTGGGCCATGCACGAAAATATTGTGTGCAGTAGGAGACATAGGATTGTATGGATATAAATCAATATATAGTCTTGTTTCAACCTATAAGCAGCAAATTTGTCCATATCTATATTATGTCCACAGCAAATAGCTTCTAGAAAAACCCTCAATATATGAGTTTCAGATCTACACCTGTAATTTCTGCTGATGTTTCAGGTCTGCAACAAATCTTCTACTGGTACTTCCATCATTTCACCATTTGTATTTCCCTAGCGTAGCTTAGCAACATCTACCCGTAAAATTAATCCCAATCTCTTCCTAATCATTTCTTGTGTGACTTTTCCCTCTCTTGAACAAGTTTATTTTCCTCTTTTGAAAGGATCTACCCTTTCTTAATGTTTTTTTCTATAGGAAAAATGCAAAAAAAATTCGTAGCGTCTCATTTAGGCACAGAATGTACAAAGGCCAAACTAAAGAGCTTCTGTATTTAGTACAGTAGTCTTTTGCAAATGTAGCATCTCATTGTCGGTGCTGTCTCTGTTGCTGCATTTCAGACCTTTCCATCTACCATAGTAATCAGCAATGTGTGTTTTATGGATAAATCTTCTTCTATTCTTGCAATTTTTGTTTCTCTAGTGTTTCAATTTGCCTCTTAATATAACCAATTTCTTCATAAGTAACACCAGCTATTTCATGAATAAATGTAATTCTTATTGATGGCTAACTGACAATTTAAGCTGCCCACAGTTGTTGTTGATATACCTCGATGTGGACAGCTGAAAATGTGTGCACCTGACCGGGACTCGAACCCGGGATCTCCTGTTTACATGGCAGACGCTCTATCCATCTGAGCCACCGAGGACACAGATGAATAGCGTGACTGCTGGACTTATCCCTTGCACGCTTCCCGTGAGACTCACATTCCCAACTGTCCACAATTCTACATATACACTCCTGGAAATTGAAATAAGAACACCGTGAATTCATTGTCCCAGGAAGGGGAAACTTTATTGACACATTCCTGGGGTCAGATACATCACATGATCACACTGACAGAACCACAGGCACATAGACACAGGCAACAGAGCATGCACAATGTCGGCACTAGTACAGTGTATATCCACCTTTCGCAGCAATGCAGGCTGCTATTCTCCCATGGAGACGATCGTAGAGATGCTGGATGTAGTCCTGTGGAACGGCTTGCCATGACATTTCCACCTGGCGCCTCAGTTGGACCAGCGTTCGTGCTGGACGTGCAGACCGCGTGAGACGACGCTTCATCCAGTCCCAAACATGCTCAATGGGGGACAGATCCGGAGATCTTGCTGGCCAGGGTAGTTGACTTACACCTTCTAGAGCACGTTGGGTGGCACGGGATACATGCGGACGTGCATTGTCCTGTTGGAACAGCAAGTTCCCTTGCCTGTCTAGGAATGGTAGAACGATGGGTTCGATGACGGTTTGGATGTACCTTGCACTATTCAGTGTCCCCTCGACGATCACCAGTGGTGTACGGCCAGTGTAGGAGATCGCTCCCCACACCATGATGCCGGGTGTTGGCCCTGTGTGCCTCGGTCGTATGCAGTCCTGATTGTGGCGCTCACCTGCACGGCGCCAAACACGCATACGACCATCATTGGCACCAAGGCAGAAGCGACTCTCATCGCTGAAGACGACACGTCTCCATTCGTCCCTCCATTCACGCCTGTCGCGACACCACTGGAGGCGGGCTGCACGATGTTGGGGCGTGAGCGGAAGACGGCCTTACGGTGTGCGGGACCGTAGCCCAGCTTCATGGAGACGGTTGCGAATGGTCCTCGCCGATACCCCAGGAGCAACAGTGTCCCTAATTTGCTGGGAAGTGGCGGTGCGGTCCCCTACGGCACTGCGTAGGATCCTACGGTCTTGGCGTGCATCCGTGCGTCGCTGCGGTCCGGTCCCAGGTCGACGGGCACGTGCACCTTCCGCCGACCACTGGCGACAACATCGATGTACTGTGGAGACCTCACGCCCCACGTGTTGAGCAATTCGGCGGTACGTCCACCCGGCCTCCCGCATGCGCACTATACGCCCTCGCTCAAAGTCCGTCAACTGCACATACGGTTCACGTCCACGCTGTCGCGGCATGCTACCAGTGTTAAAGACTGCGATGGAGCTCCGTATGCCACGGCAAACTGGCTGACACTGACGGCGGCGGTGCACAAATGCTGCGCAGGTAGCGCCATTCGACGGCCACACCGCGGTTCCTGGTGTGTCCGCTGTGCCGTGCGTGTGATCATTGCTTGTACAGCCCTCTCGCAGTGTCCGGAGCAAGTATGGTGGGTCTGACACACCGGTGTCAATGTGTTCTTTTTTCCATTTCCAGGAGTGTATATTGTACCTTATAGACATTTGGCCCCCCACCCATTACTCGCGCACGCTTTGGCGATTCCCGCAAGAGTTTGGGCAACCTGTGCGCATTTGCACAGACGAAGGTCAATGGCTGGGTAGCCTTTAACTATATATACGAAGACAGTAACTTGTTCTCGAAAGAACATTTACTGTTGATGACCGTGCAGCTTTTCCCTGGACAAGCTTTCGAGAACCAGTTATTGTCTTCGTATATATAATTCTTATTGGTTTTCGATAGCGAAGAGACCATGGTGTAGGATTTTTCCAATCAATTAGGTCTTTATTCGTTGGAGATGTAATAAAGATGATTGAAATAATTTCAAATCTGAATCACAGCTGTTTTTAGATTTGGTTTAAACTGAATTCCCTTCGGATCATTACCACCACGTCTACGTATAAGTTCCAGTGCATTTATGACATCTTTTGTAAGATTATTTAAAACCTCTTCCATATATAATATTAATCGCTCGTGTGTGATTAATCAAGGCTTAAAGTTGAATCTCCGCACATGTGGCAGTGACCTGATGCTATTCAGTCACAGGGTAGCAGTGCTTTATAGCCCTCGAAGTACACTATAACTGGGGTGGACCTGTTCAGCTGTTCGGTCTATTCAGTATTGTTTCGTTGTCAGCGAGACTCCCTCAAAGAATGACAAGGCTTGGATATGTGAAGGCAATTTTTGTGCCAGTAAGTCTCTGTAAATCTGATCTCATGATTGTCTGTATTTAGCTCCTCGGGTAGGAGATGAACCAACATCTTTAACCACTCTGGAACCTCCAACATTTCCAGATTCTCCTAACTTCCTTTGACTGGCATCTATTAATTCTGTGGCTCCTAAATGGTTCTCAGTTGCTATGTGTTACGCCCTTTAGTGCATTCGCTTAACTCTACTAAATATAATTTCGCATCAGGGAATTTTAGTGGTACTTTGTAAACAATTGCGATTATTTTTAAGAAGGTACTTTCAACTGTGTGAGAAGCAAACCATCGTTTCTTTATTCGTGACCTTATTCGAGACAGTTTATGTTTCTAAGCTTTCCTTTCTTCATGTGGTAAGTTACGATATGACAGTATGTAATTGTCCGTAGCGTTCCATCTTTTTACAAACTGCTTTTCAGAACATCTCTTCATAAATTCATATAGGAAATTCTTTCAGAATTCATTTTGGAGATGAGATTGTTTATAGCTGGAAACAAAACGAAACTCGAGTCCTATTGTGTAAGTCTAGGGACCTAAGCAGTTTGGTCCCACACGTATTCAAACACACTGAAACATTTGAACATCAGACTATGTCAGGAAACACCGAGCATCACGCGCACTTGCATACTAGATTTCTTGGCCAGATTTAAGGGTAAAATACCTGTATGTGCAGTGGTCACTGTACCCGGCTTCACCTCGAGCAGTTTTGGCACGCGACACTGTGTAATTAGGCTGTTTATGTGTTTGTATGTTGGCAGTGCTATGTAGCGCTCTACTTTAACAACTCTGACAACGCTGTGCGCACTCTGTAAGAGACTCTGTGGCTGGTCGGACTCGCAGTAAGAGGTGATTAGTCAGCAGTGATAGTAGTTGGATGCAGTGATAGAAGTTGGGAGTGAGTAATCAGCTGTGATGTAGGCTAGAGGTTAAGAATTAGCAGTGTTGGAGGTTTGCAATACTAGTGCGAGCGGACGGTCTGAATGTGTATCCATCATGGAGATATATTACTGATGATTATATCATTTTCTTAAACTGGTTGTCACATGATTGAGGTAAAATCTGCTAAATACATTGTTTGCTCTGCAACAAAATCTTTCATTTGCTAACCACACGCCTATTAGTAGTTGGAACCTACAGTAGTTAGAATCTTTTATTTATCTGGCTTTACTGGTGTTTGCTGCATTGCTGTAGTTCGTGTAACGAAGATTTTCTGTGATGTAAGTGACTTATGAAATGTATGGGTTATTGCTAGGATTCCTTCTAATTCAGGGTCATCCTTTTGTATTATTTACTTGAAGTCAGGTTATCATTTTTGAGCAGGCAGATTGCTTTGCGCCAGGGTATTGTGGGTCAGTTTTGAGATGATAAGAATAAGTAAGGAGAAAGTAGTCTCAGTACGTTCAGTTTCACTCTGCAGTTTCAGAATTAAATTAAGAAGTTTTATCTTCTCAGTTTTTTCACCTTAAGTAAAAATTTAATAAAGAAGTTTGAGCTGTTTAGAGTACTGCACTGGCGTGCAAAACTTAAGGCCAGAAGTAACTCTATCGTTACGTGTTTCTGACTAGTAACATAGTTCCATGGAACAAGAACCATGCACAGAAAGAATTCTACAGTATAGTACTGAAGACAACCGAAAGAATTTTGCAATGAAACAAACAAAACTGTACACTTCTATGAAAAGGTAATAATTACACTGAAGTCACAGCGATTTATGATGCGCTCCTAGAGATTATAAAAAGTAGGACATGCTTCTTAATATGGTGTGTGACCATCGCTAATGACAGTATGTGCTCTTCCTTATGCTCCCACGCTGGCCACAAGGTTAGTAAGGAGTTCTTAGGTTAGGGCGTTCCATTTCCCGACCAGCGCGATCGATAACTGCTGGATGATCTTCAGTGTATGTGGACGTGCTACGACACGTCTCCCTAAAGCATAACACACGCTCTCGATGCTATTTAAGCAGGGGTAACGGGCGGGCCAGTCCACTTGCCGAATATCACCATGTTCCTTGAGCACATCTACCTGCTCTGCTCGATACTGTCGCGCAATTTTATCCGTAAATTTAAGTCAGGACCGAATGCACATCTGAAAAGAATCACATGGGGAAGGAGCAGTGTCACAGCGTTCACCAGTGAGAGTACAGTGTTCAAAGATTTCGACGTCAGTAGCCCATGCAGAATTATGTGTCCACATTCCATAACACCTGTACCACCAAAACGATTAAGTTCGACAATGACGAACGTACCCTCATTTGCTGAGAGTTCGCAAGGCGAAATTCACGCTAGAACTTCTGACAACCTTGTAGATAGGGCAACCATAGCTATGAGTATCAATATTTGGAATTAATAAATCGTTTAAGCTGTATTTAGTCCTTTATTTTTATATCACTAACCGGTTTCGTGACACTAAATGCCACATCTTCAGCTGAACATCTGTATAACAATAAATCCTGAAGGAAAACCAACTCTGAGACATCCACTGACACATAATTTTCTAAAATTACTTAAAGATTTATTATTTTAAGGATTTTAAAAATTATTAAAGACATTTACTTCAGACTATTAAAATATCTGTACTTACATAACTAAAATATTAACATAATTTTAAAAAATTATCTTATCAGTGGATATCTCAGAGTTGTTATTCCTTCTGGATTTATTATTATACAGATGTTTACCTGAAGATATGGCTTTTAGTGCCACGAAACCGACAGTGATGTACAAATGAGGGACCAAATGAAGTTAAAGCAGTTTATTAACACCGATATGATCACGCAGGAACATTGTCGAACATGATCGTTTTGGTATTCCAGGTATTGTGGTGTTTGGAGAGAGAATTTTGCTGCACCAAAACGATTAAGTTCGACAATGACGAACGTACCCTCATTTGCTGAGAGTTCGCAAGGCGAAATTCACGCTAGAACTTCTGACAACCTTGTAGATAGGGCAACCATAGCTATGAGTATCAATATTTGGAATTAATAAATCGTTTAAGCTGTATTTAGTCCTTTATTTTTATATCACTAACCGGTTTCGTGACACTAAAAGCCACATCTTCAGCTGAACATCTGT
This sequence comes from Schistocerca nitens, assembly GCF_023898315.1. Lineage (NCBI taxonomy): Eukaryota > Metazoa > Arthropoda > Insecta > Orthoptera > Acrididae > Schistocerca > Schistocerca nitens. The sequence goes on from NC_064617.1 coordinate 783,658,611, forward strand.
ATAACAATAAATCCTGAGGGATTGTCTAAAATGTTAGCTCTTACTGTCAGTTATCCATTGGAACAGAAAATTACTTTACGATGTCTCCATCGAACTTGTAGTGTCGAATTTGAAAACCGTATTCACACAAAAGTAAAGGTGAAACTGTCTTTACCTTGAGGATTGATTGCAACACTATATGCTTTAGCAGGAGGTTCCTGTTGGTACTGGTATACCGTGGCCTTTTTCTGGCATTTCAAGTGACATTTATTGGGAAATCTACACTCTAACAGGCACTTATAGCCTGGGAAAACTTGGCAATAAAAAAACAAAATAAAAGAAAAATAAAGAAAAATGGTGGTATGGAATGGAACTCTAGCCAACACACGACTGTGAATATTATGAACAAACTCCTTTGTGATAACATGTGAAAAAAATTAGTCAAGATTTTGACAAAACTGGACTATTTTCTACTGAGAATTTTTGTAGAATGATTCTAAAAGAACTTTACGGTTTCACTTACATATAGAATATTACTGAGGCGATTTAGACATTTGGTTAAGGTGCCACCTTGTAGCGAAATACTTCAAGTTTCATTCAGTTATCGTTGTAGTACCAAGTGCCCCCACTGCAAATGAGAGAAAACTTAAAATCTCATAGTTAAGGCGCTATTACGTAGCAAAGTTTCATTCACTTATCAGCACCTGAACGCGCTCGTTGCACGTTTCGGATGGAGGAAACTAAGTCAGCACCAAGGCAAATTCAAGTTTCGTACCGAGTACAATAATCAGCCTCGTAGCAGGCCTACATTTTACTCCTGGCATCAGAATTTCCTTCAGACTGGTTGTAGCATTCGTAGTAACACATCTCCAGATCACCCAGGAGTTTGTGTGGTTGTCGTAGAGCAAGTGAGAGAGGAAGTTTTGTCCGCAGTACCAGGAAATCAACGCTTCGTGAGTCGCTGGAGCTTGGAGAGGTTTACTATAAAAGATTGCACCTGAAGTCATAGAGACTGACACTGCAGAAATAACGCCAGACGTGTTGAATAGAGCAAGAAACTGACTTCAGATGGGACGTTTGCGACGACGAGTTGCTGTCTCTTTTAGCCAAAGTGGAAGTTAAAGCGAATGTACGGGGTAAAACTTGCACTATTTTGCTACAAGACGACACCTGTACTACCTCCATAAGCATTCTCAATAAAATTCTGTGAGCAACTGAAGCTGTAAAGTTCCTTTAGAATCACCCTGCACATACTATACAATAATTTTGCGACTTTTAATTAAAAACCGGTTATGAAATACTCAGTTTCGCTGTGTTGACGTTACAATTAACCGTTTCTCTAAGCTAACTGAAGCTCCGAAGATGAATCGTTGCTTCAAAATGCATACTGAGGAATAACGTATGTTACTGAAACAAGAAAAGATATAATAAACAACATGCAGTTGGCTATATTTCTCTCAGGCATGACTGTCCACCTTCGTGTGATGACAGTTTTTAAGACAGACAGAATGTAGAATGAGTCGTAGTTCTGTTGTCAGGATATCCTGTATGCTGATCTGCGGAAGTTTTAGTAAACTGCTACGTGTAACGGTGAGATTATAAGAAATTCGCAGAACAGTGTTTGGTACCCGTGTTTCATTCTAGATGGAAAGCGCTTGTAGTGTAAGGATCTGCCTCGGTGTCAGGGGAAGTTGGCGAGTGCAGCGAGATGCAGCTTTATTGCAGCCGACAAAGCGGTACACCGCAACACGGGCCGTTGCCATGGTGACGGAAAGCCGGCTGTGGGCCGCTGCGAGCATCAGCGTCGCGGTCAGCTCGGTCGGTCCGTGAGCCAGTTTAGCGGACTGGAATTAGCTGCCGCTGAAATCGTGACACGCCTGCCGTTGTTAGCATGTGTAGGGCGATCAAAGAGACACTTTTATTGGTCAAGCTCTAACTAGAGCGGCAACGGCCTTGCCGCAGTGGCTACACCGGTTCCCATGAGATCACTGTAGTTAAGCGCTGTCGGGCGTGGCCGGCGCTTGGATGGGTCACCATCCCGCCGCCACGTGCTGTTGCCATTTTTCGGGGTGCACTCAGCCTCGTGATGCCAATTGAGGAGCTACTCGACCGATTAGTAGCGGCTTCGGTCAAAGAATACCGTCCTAACGGTCGGGAGTGCGGTGTGCTGACCACACGCCCCTCCTTATCCGCATCCTCCTCGGAAGATGACACGGCGGCCGGACGGTCCCGGAAGGGCCACTTGTGGCCTAAAGACGGAGCTTTTTTTTTTTTTTCTAACTAGAGCGTTGCAGCTAACCTCGCATCTGAACGTAGCCAGAGCCCATAGCCAAGAAGAAGAAAAAAGAAAATAAGAATAATTATAATCATAACCAACGGCGGCACAATTGGCGTAGGGAAAGCGATGCACGAGTGGTTCCTAACACGAACGCCAAAATGAAAAGTGAGCGCGGGATACAAAATAAAGTAGAATCAAAGAACCGACATCAGACGACTGCACCTGAGAGGATATACCTAGTACTCGCGAAAGACCTTTCTCCTCAACCAGCGGCAGCATTTTGTAGGTCGTTGGAAGAGTGAATGTTCATACCGACACGAAAAATATGCAGATCTTTCCCGTTGTCAAGAAAGGCCATCCAAAAGATGAATGCAAATGTATACCTATACCACGCCTGACTCTAGCAATTATTGGAACACGTTTGACACTGATATATTATAAACTACTTCTTAACCGAGATTCTCCTCTCTCCAAGAATCATGTGAAAACCAGTTCGCTCTTTTCGTCCATGTATGTGAAAATTTCCAGAGTGGGAGTTTTTGCAAGAGTCATTCGATACATCGATTCCTCCTACGTATAGATCGCAGAAAAGTTATAGATAAAAGTACAGCTTACACGGAGAATTACCAGCGTTCGTTCGTTCCGCGTATCTTTTGCGACTAAAATTGAAGTGACAGTAAAATATAAAATACTATAAGCTTTCGCAGTATAGACGAGATGTAAAACTATTGGTAACAATGAGGAAAGATTTACTTATCGTACGAAGGGGATGTCTCGGAGGATAAAATCTCCCAGTTTTATTTATGAAACAACCAACAGTTCGTGGAATGGTAATAGAAACGTCACTGTGTTATTAAAATCGATTTCCATCACTTTTGAATACATCTTAAGGTAATCTGTACCAAAGTAAAATGCCCCTGCTAGAAGTTCATACATATGTATTATTTACACATTACTGAGTTAAAACATATATTTCTCTACATTTACATCAGAAACCATTGCCGCGCGGGGTTGCCGCACGGTCTCAGGCGTCTTGTCACGGTCCGCGCGGCTCGCCCCCTCGGAGGTTCGACTCCTCCCTCTGGCATTGGTATGTGTGTCGTCCGTAGCGTAAGTTAGTTTATGTTATATTACGTAGTGTGTAAGCATAGGGACTGATGACCTCCACAGTCTTACGGGTAAGACCTTACCAAAAATTTCCAAAAATTTCAGAAACAATTCGGTCGTCTTCTCACATATAAATTATGAACCGTTCTACTGCAATATAAATACAAAACGTGCAGAAAATCACCAATGATATTTCGACACCATTATGGTAATATCAACTCAAGTAATGTTCTGAATCGACTATCCTAACAATGTTAGCAGCAATTTAATAATCGAATGAAATTCCTTAAACAGCCGAAAGCTATGCAAACCTTCCTGCATTGAATATACTTCGTTGAATCCCTTACGAGAAGAAGAAAAAATATTTGCAATAAAATATTCGCTGCTACAGTTGTCAGTTAAAGGTAAAACCCCTAAGTGTTACTGAAGCTGACATTTTAGAAACCTAAATGATTCCTTTAGCATCGACTGTGAGATGGTCACGCTGTCCATCTTTATGTATTTACTGCTCGTCTTCGAGAGTTAATATGCTGTCCTCTTTTTCTTTCTTTCTTTCTCTCTGTCTCTCTCTCTGTCTCTCTCTCTCTCTCCGCCCCCCCCCCCCTTTCTCTTCCAGTAATCAGTCTTCTGATTGCTTTGATGCGGCCCGCCCACGATTCCTATCCTATCTTCATCTCAGATTAGCACCTGCAATACACGTTCTGCTCTTCTATAGTTTTTACCCTCTCTAGCTCCCTCTACTACTGTGGAACTTATTCCATGGTGTCTTTACAGATATCACACAGTCCAGTCTCTTCTTATTGTCAGTGTTTTCCTTATATTCCTTTCCTCACCGGTTCTTCGGGGAAACTCCTCATTCCTCACCTTGTCAGTCCACCTAATTTTCAACATCCGTCTGCAACATCACATCACAAATGCTTCGATTCTCTTCTGTTCCCTTTTTCCCTCAATCTACGCTTCACTGCCATACGTTCTCAGAAACTTTTTCTTGAAATTAAGGCCTATGTTTGATACTAACACACTTTCATGGTCAGGAATGCCCTTTTTGCCATTGCTAGTCTGCTTTTGATGTCGTCCTTGCTCCATCAGTCATTCGTTGTTGCCTAGGCGACAGAACTCCGTAACTTCTTCTACTTTGTGACCATCGTTCCTGATAAGTTTCTCGCTGTTCTCATTACTGCTGTTTCTCATTACTTTCATCTTTATTTACTATCAATCCATATTATATATCCATTAGGCTGTTCATTCCATTCAGCAGATCGTGTAATTCTTCCTTACTTTGTCGTCAGCGAAACGTATGAAAAATATCGTTTCCCTTGAATTTTATTTACACTTACGAAGTTTTCTTCCATTTCCATCATTCCTTCTCCTACGCGTACACTGAACTGCAGGGACGAAAGACTACATCCTTCTTTAGCACACATTTTAATCCGAGCACTTCGTCCATGGTCTTCCAGTCTTATTATTTCCTCTTGTCTCTTGCTCGTAGTGTATATTACTCGTTTCTCCCTACAGCTTACTCCCATTTTACTTGGAAGTTCGAACATCTTGCACCATCTGACATTGCCAACAGTTCCTATAAGTATGTCCTGATTTTTTCTTTAGTCTTGCTTTCATGTCTACCGCAACGTCAAAATGCCTCTCTGGTGCATTTACCTTTCCTAAAGTCTAAGTGATCAACATCCAACACATCCTCAATTTTCCTTTTCATTCTTGTGCTTTTTATTCTTGTCAGCAGTTGGGTGCATGACATGTTAAGTTGATTGAGCGATAATTCATGTGTTTGGCAAGTCTAGCAGTCTTCGGAATTCCGCCAATAATATTCTTTCCCGAAGTCAGATGGCATATGGCCAGACTCATACATCGTACACGATAACGTTAATAATCGTTTCGTGCCCAAATTTACCTATTATTTTAGATATTTTGGTAGCATGTTGTCTATCCCTTCTGCCTTATTTGATTTTAAGTCTTCCAAAACTCTTTCAAATTCTAATTCCAACACTGGATCCCACATCTCTTCTTCGTCGACTCCTGTTTCTCTTTCTGCCACACCAGGCACACCTACCCCCTCATAGAGGGTGCGCCTTCCACCTATGCAGTTACACCTATGCATTTAACAGTGGGATTTCAGCTGCACTCTTAATGTTACCACCCTTCCTTTTAATTTCACGGAAGGTTGTTTTCACTTTTCTATATCCTTAAGCAGTGCTTCTGGAAATTATTCCTTCTTCGATTTTTTCACTCTTTTCATGCAACCATTTTGTCTTAGCTCCCAGGCACTACCACTTTTTTCATTCCTCAGCGGCTTGTAGTTCTGTAGTACTGAATTTTTTCTCTTAAATCCTTCTTTCATCGATCAATCGAAGGATATCTGCTGTTACCCATGGTTTCTTCGCAGTTACCTTCTTAGTATCTATGTTTTTCTTTCCAACTTCTGTGATTACCCTTCTTAGAGATGGCCATTTCTCTTCAACTGTACTACCTACTGAGCTCTTCCTTATTGCAGTATGTATAACCTTAGAGAATTTCAATAGGATCTCCTCATTGCTTAGTATATCCGTGTCACACTCTTTTGCGTAGTGGTTTTTCCTTACTAATGTCTTGAACTTCAGCCTACTCTTCATCACAACTACACTATGATCTGAGTTGATATCTGCTCCTAGGTACGCCTTACAATCCAGCATATGATTTCCGAATCTCTGTCTGACAATGATGTAACTGAAATCCTCCCGTATCTCATGGCCTTTTCCATGTGTATCTTCTCCGCTTGTGACTTTTGAACAGAGTACTAGCTATTAATGGTGGAAATTTATTACAGAACTCAATTAGTCTTTCTCTTATCTCATTCCTAGTACCAAACCTATAATGTCCCGTAACCCTTTCTCCTATTCCTTCCCCTACAACCACATTCCAGTCCCCTATTACTATTAGATTTCCATCTCCCCTTACGTACTGACTCAGTCGTTTAATATTGTCATATACTTTGTCTATCTCTTCATCTTCAGCCTGTAACGTTAACACGTATATCTCAACTATCATTGTCGGTGTTGGCTTCCTGTCGATTCTGATGAGAACAACCCTAATACCGAACTGTATGTCCATCTTTTTAGAGAAGGTTGCGGAATTTGTCAGCTCGATGGAGGATGTCAAATTAACCACATTTAAGTCGTCAATTTTCAACGTTATTTTATTTGGAAACCAGTTTCAGCGTTTTACTACGCCGTATTCAGGTCCCTGACCGACGTTGAGAAGAATCTATCTCGTTTGTGGTCAAAACAGGGACGAGCAATACTGGTATTTGTAGGTACCAGTCGAATCGACAGGTGATGGCTGAAGTGAGCACTGTAGCAAATATCTACTAATATCAGTATTGCTGGCACCTGTTTTGACCACAAGCGAGGTAGATTCATCCTGCAAGTCGGTCAGGGGTCTTCTTATTCATAACGAATCCTACTCACGTTGTACCTTATTCTGCTGCTGATTGTACTGTCCTATTCCCATCTCACCAGAAATCCTTGTCTTCTTTCCATTTCACTTTACTGATCCCTACTGTATTTAAATTGAGCATCTGCATTCCCCTTTTCAGATTTTAGAGCTTCTGTTCCATGTTCAAACTCCTGACATTCCATGCACCGACTGATAGAATGTTTCCAGAATAGAATGTTGTCCCTTCTTTGGTTATTCAGTCTTTTTCTCACGGTAATCCCCCTGCTGGCAGTAGCCTCGCAGACATCCGAATGGGGAACTATCCTGGAATCTTTTGCCAGTAGAGAGATCATCATGACACTTTTCCAATTACAGGCCACTTGTTCTGAGGGCATTCAGTGGTTTCCGTTGCCTTCTGCATCCTCATACCATTGATCATGTTGATTCTTTCGCTTCTACGGGGAGTTTCCCAACACAAGGGCAAGAGAGTACCTGAACCTCTGTCCGCTCCTCCAGCCTCTTCGACAAGGCAGAATGAGGGTGACTCCGTATGCCGGAAGTCTTCGGTCGCCAGCGCTTTTCTCATTCAGAATTTAAGGAGTGTTGGCCTTCGAACACGGGTCGGAGGACATTTTGATTAGTAACCAAGGACGCTACCTCTGAACACGCTTGAATTCTTTGCTTTGAAACTTATTCTTGCATGCTACTGTGTTCACATAATCGCCTTGCACTGCATCACTTCATTTTCAATCCTTAGTTATTGTTCAATGATTTGTAATTTTTGTTTCCCATAATCTGTTAGAGGCCACCATGAGCATAGTTATGCATATTCACTTAATAAATATTCTTTGGAACTGAAACTTAAGCCATTTAGTTTATCCTAATTTTGTTGTCCTGTGGTGTTTTGTTCTTGCATGTCTCTTCAACAGCATTTAAGTTTAAACAACGTACAGTCACAAGTTCAAAGCCACTTATTATCCGTAAACTATTTTGTTCCGACTGAACCCGAATTGCTTATAATATTTCCTGGGAAATCTCGCTTACTCTTTATGGTAGTCGATAACCTATTCACATTTCTACATCTTACAGGACTGAATACTTCCTGGCCATAATTATTTCTGACAACAGTATGTAGTTAACACTTTACCCTTAGCCTGAAATTTTAAGGGCACATAAATACAATTTTTAGGACAAAACCCTGTCTTCAGTTGATTTCTAAATTACAAATGATGAGAGCCTGTGGCAATTACTTAAGTGGTGGTGAAACATCAGTGATATTCGTATAAGACTTCAGACATGAAAATTGACCCGCTGGCCTCTCTGGTCATAAAGTAGCATTTGTATTAGCGCCGTGCAACATATAGGTGTTGTAGGCTGTATTCCCCAGTTCCTATGATTAAGAAATGCACTTCCGGAAAACCAGTTGATACGTCTGCTTGCACGTGCGGTCGTTGCTTGCCATGCGACGTACCAAGACCTTTAGCTAGACAGGAGTGTGGTGATATCACGGAAAACTTGTTTATCCGTATTGGTTATCCGTTCACGCAGCGAGTCGGGATATCATGATACGATCGATATCCAATTTCATCGACAAGGGTTGGCTCACGCAGCTGCAAACTTCACCAATAACATGATACACGTGTTCTTCTCATTTCCGCCCCAGGCGTCAGCTCATATCGGCGTATCTAAAATTTAGTAACGATATGGTTGTCTAGTGAGGAATCGCCGTGTTCTCTAGGCATGTACCTACCTTTCGGTGTAATTCTGAGGTACGACACGTGAAGATACTTACGTAACGTCACGCCTGTCGCCCTTAGATAGGCATATGACAGAGATCATGCTGGATTTAATAGCTTTCACGACCCACCAAACATTATAGTAACAGCGGAACACAGGACATGTACAAATGTCTTGCATATGATGTGGGTGCTGGCAGTGGATGTAAGGAGTAGTACCTTGTCTTGCGGGTATATACGTCGGACGACAACAGATAGCTACACACAGATGGTGAGTCACAGCTGTGTAACAGATTTGCACTACGGACCACTAGCAGTTCCTAACAGAGAAGGCTGCGGCCCTAAGGTGTCAGCATCCTATGGCCTATGATATCATATATAGTCAAAATAATGTTCCCAGGAAGCGAAACTTCACCGCTGGCGAGTTTCATGACTTCTGTTAATTATTGATTATTTTATATTGTTAGTTACTAATGTGAGTGAAGGTATGAAAGCGAAGTAATAAGACAAATGAATATTGTTACGTCTGTTAACTGTGTATTATGTTACCCCGAGAACTATATCCAGACAGCATGAGAGAGACACTTGTTTAATGGGAATTTTGTAAAGTGCATTTTACCATTTAATGGTATGGCGAAACAAGAAAAGTTTTACGATGGTCCATTTATTTTAAGAGGGAGTTAATTTGGTAATTGTACGTTTCCTAAATTTGTTCTTTTAATAAACCGCTGTAGAAAGGTATGTTGTGACTGGTTCACAGTAAAAGACGCGAGATTGGGCATTTTATAACCGTTAATGAACTGGTTATGATGTATGTCAGCCAATCAGAGTAAAAATAACATCAAATCAGTAATGCTTAAAGCTGCAGCAAATATCTGGACGGGGTGGAGACTTCTCCTTATATCTCAGATTCGATTCTGTTTTACCAACCTGTCTAGCAACCTAAGGCAGTATGCCTCATGGGGTATGGAAACAAAGAGACAGCTAAGTGGCTTTGAGTATAAAAGCAAACCAACATTGATTTCGGGAAGTCAAGGAATTCAAGGCTTTGTAATGGGTCGGAGTCGTATGACTCGTCACACGCTAAACACAACTTTCTTTCATTCGTAACGTACAAGTAACTGTCACGAAAGAAAGTTTTACGGATCGAACTATCTGATTAAACGGAGCACATTGTTATATTTTCATCCTCTTCGGTCCTATTTCTTTCTGGCGCAGGCGACAGTAAAACAGTGCTTGACGGTTCGCCTCCCTCAACGATAGAAGGAGGTATTCTATACTGAGGAGTGTGGGTAGGTACTTGTTGAAAAGAAGAAGTGGTATGTCACTGGTTTTGTTAGACGACGACCCATGTCTCATCGCACGTGTCGATTCTGAACATGAACTCATTTCCCTCTCGTGCAAACCGTACCAAGTGATAGTAATTCCAGTTCTATCACTCTTATGATTCGGAGTCAGGTTTCTCTACACCCTCTTGTAGACACCTTCCTGTATGACAACACGTAATGGAGCATGTGATGGGTCCGAATAAGGCCAACACATAGTGTGGAAGCCACGTCTGGCACGGCTATGTGCCTTTTTCCGGTAACTTCTTGCCCTGTACTTTAGCAATGTTGTATCTATTCGTGGGTGTTGAGGGACTCCCACTTCGATCTCCATCCTCCAGACTCAGTCTTACTTTCTCTAAACATGGAACCCCAGCGACCAACCGCCTGTTAAGACCTGACGTCTTCACCTTACGCTGTCTGTAGGAGTTCATGAATGACAGGCACCCCCGTCCCACGAGCCTGTTCATACTGCATAAGAGTACGCACTTTCACTGGCGACCGCGTTATCAGTACATTTAGTCTGTCGTCGTGTTGTGTACTTGAATAACATCGGGTACGCCGGTCTGCTGCTGTTCTCTCTTCTTCTACGTTCGACGTCATTCCTTCTCCACCGACGCCCCTTCCGACGTTGAAGCAACAACGGGTTTATTTTTTTGGTCAACTGGTGTACCATCTTCTCTTTCAAAAGCAATGACGAAAACTACTTTTGGAAAGTACGTCATATCTTGTGCGGAGTATCTGATCCTTTGTTTATCTTCGATAGAGCGATACTTGTGATGACTACAATCTTGAAAGAAAGAAAATCTTCATCCTCGATGTTAAAAGCAGCAAAGTTTCCTGCTGTAACACTGGAAATAAATGTTGAGCCACCAATAAAGTGATAGCATTTCCATAAATTTTTAGAGATTCATGAGCAGCGCGTGGCTCAAGTTCAAGCCATCATGTATTTTACACCCTGTTTTTAACGTACTTCCACCTCACTACGTTAATTTAAATTGCTCCTGTCACTGACCAGGAAAGTACTTGGGCTCGAACAAACAGATCTGTATGAACGTTTGGTTACAGGAACATTATGTACAACTGAATGTGCTGGTGGGTGTCGTTCTCTGCAAATCTCTGCTGTCATCCTCTAGATATCACTGTAGATGTAATTGTAGACGCCATACGCAATGCAGCGATCTTAACTACAACTGTAAATGCGGAATGTTAATAAAAAGCTCCGAACAATACGAATGACTGCAAAACGCACAGTGAAGAAATGCAAGATGATGGCATGGCGTATTTGCACATTCTATAATATCAGTGTTGAACGCCACGTCAATGACACTTTTGAAGTTGTTCACTGGTTCACCAATATCGTAGACAGCGTTCTGCCACGCGTAACGAAGCATTGGTCTGTATACTCCCGCAGATAGCTGATTGTAAATGACAGAATGCATATTCATGACAAAGCATCTGTCGTGCAATTTCGGCTGCATATTACTGGAACGTAGTTTAATGAAGTCTGTTATTCTCTTGGAATATATTTTATATTGGCTGAAGAAATACACATCCAGAGGTTCTGCATATTTTGTAGTTTTAGGCGGAATGATTTTTAAATCTACATGTTTTCGGCCAGATGCTTCCAGTAGTACTCGTTCAACCTTATGTCCAGACCAGGAGTCACAAAGTACTAATAACTTTCTCGACAAATGTGAATGGAAAACTGACAGAAAAAACGTCTGCAGATGTTGTTTCGTCATCTTCCCACTCACACTTGCATCGACGACGACATTTGGAGGGCACCGCGTTTCTATTTCCCTTGACACGTGGTGTCCCAACTTTCCACTGGATTCTTGGAAGCAAATATATTGTCTGCCAATCGTCCGTCCATTGATATAGCAACATCGATCGTGTAACTATGTGTTGCACAGTTAACTGATTGCAACATCGCGACAGTGTTTCTCTCCCCTTTCATGGATAGTGTTCTGTCACAAGAAAGTTCATAGTTGAACTAACTCTGATCACAGTTCCAAACAGGACTAATATCGCTCTTTTCTCTCTTGATATGCTCACTGACGTCAGCAACAAACGTTTGAGCTCTTTCAGTCAACTCTTCTTCGTCATCCTTATCTTTGCGTGCTTGGAGCATTGTGATACGGCGTGATGTTATCCTAAACTCCTTTTTCAAATTAGTAATAAATCCTAGTGAAGCTGTAGAGTTTGTACACCCGAAATTTCTGGCTACGTCCAATGCCCAATGTTGTAAATGACAATAATGAACGGCGGAACCGCATTCTCGCGCTTCATCGAATTTCGCCCTTACACGCTCCTTGAGGGTCTTGAACAGCAGTGTACGATTTCCTTTGAAAACTTTATTTCCTTCTCTTTTCATTGCCACGTAATCCAGTATGTTTTTAATATTGCTTTTTGACTTCAGTTTAGGGTACCTTTTCAGAAGTTTGTCCTATGTGTCCAAACCCTTACGTAATAATCATCGCACATGTTCTCCAGTGTGTTGTCATCAAACGCCGTGATGATACCTGCAACTTTAACCTCCTTCTTGGGAGACGGTTGGTATTCACTGTCACTGCTTCCATCGCCTCTTCCTGCACGAGCCGTAGCACTGCTGTTTGCAATGGGTTGTTCGTCATTATCATCCCTATCATCATCATTATGTGTTAGTGTTACAACAGTATCTGTTTCTAACTTATGCTCATATTTCTGCACTATAATAGATACCAGAAAACATGCGAATGATTCGTCTTCTACACCAATACCATCTTCACGAAGAAGGGTCCTTCGTAGCTTCATTTCAACCAATCGCAATACATTAGCAGGATTGATTACTAATCGCCGAGCCATCTGACGCTTCAACACACAAATAATGTCACGAAACGCAACTTCAGAGGCACACTGCACCTTCCCTACTGGTCCCGACTGGCGTACCGGCAGGTCAGTGTGCAATGCGGCATGGCATACGGAGAGGCCTCTAACGGACGACTGCAGAGTTTTGCAGATGCGGGAGTATCACTAGTGCAATAAGATACCTTTACAATATTCCTCACACGATTTTGGTGTATTTGTGTTTGTCGAGCCCAAGTAGTTACATGGTGAGTTACTTCTTTGTCCTGATCGTGAGTGGCGTTAGCAGTGCATATCGATATATCCCCTGTTGTAGTATCTTTGTTCGACTGCTAATACTTCCCGGTCGTTGTCTCTCGTAAGTGAGTTGGGGTCGCGAGTTCTGGCTGCCAATCAGTTGGAACGTGTCTGGGGCGCAGTCCGGACCTGCCAGTCGAGAGTAGCTATGCAGCACCAGTGAAGTCGGGTTGGAGCAGCAGTGAGGTCTGCGTCGACATGACTCGCTCGACCATTGCCGCCACCCATCACATGAGCCGGACCACGGTCTTGGTGGATCGTCGGTCGGTCCTCTTACCGGACGACGCGTTTTGGCTCGCCGATCGTTCATTATTCAGCTGTGTTTGTGCATCGACTCCGGATTTGTCTTAATGCGTGCTTAGTTACTGTTGGGTATCATTCGGTCTTCGTACAGTGTTTGTCAGGTTCTACATCTACATCTACATCCATATTCCGCAAGCCACCTGACGGTGTGTGGCGGAGGGTACCCTGACTACCTCTATCGGTTCTCCCTTCTATTCCAGTCTCGTTTTGTTCGTGGAAAGAAGGATTGTCGGTATGCTTTTGTGTGGGCTCTAATCTCTCTGATTTTATCCTCATGGTCTCTTAGCGAGATATACGTAGGAGGGAGCAATATACTGCATGACTCTTCGGTGAAGGTATGTTCTCGAAACTTTAACAAAAGCCCGTACCGAGATACTGAGCGTCTCTCCTGCAGAGTCTTCCACTAGAGTTTATCTATCATCTCCGTATCGATTTCGCGTTTACTTAATGATCCTGTAACGAAGCGCGCTGCTCTCCGTTGGATCTTCTTTATTTCCTCTATCAACCCCAACCGGCACGGATCCCACACCGTTGAGCAGTATTCAAGCAGTGGGCGAACAAGCGTACTGTAACCTACTTCCTTTGTTTTCGGATTGCATTTCCTTAGGATTCTTCCAATGGATCTCAGTCTGGCATCTGCTTTACCGACGATCAACTTTATATGATCATTCCATTTTAAATCACTCCTAATGCGTACTCCCAGATAATTTATGGAATTAACTGCTTCCAGTTGCTGACCCGCTATTTTGTAGCTAAACGATAAGGGATCTATCTTTCTATGTATTCGCAGCACATTACACTTGTCTACATTGAGATTCAATTGCCATTCCTTGCACCATGCGTCAATTCGCTGCAGATTCTCCTGCATTTCAGTACAATTTTCCATTGTTACAACCTCTCGATACACCACAGCATCATCTACAAAAAGCCTCAGTGAACTTCCAATGTCATCCACCACGTCATTTATGTATATTGTGAATAGCAACGGTCCTATGACATTCCCCAGCGGCACACCTGAAATCACTCTTACTTCGGAAGACTTCTCTCCATTGAGAATGACATGCTGCGTTCTGTTATCTAGGAACTCTTCAATCCAATCACACAATTGGTTTGATAGTCCATATGCTCTTACTTTGTTCACTAAATGACTGTGGGGAATATCGAATGCCTTGCGGAAGTCAAGAAACACGGCATCTACCTGTGAACCCGTGTCTATGACCCTCTGAGTCTCGTGGACGAATAGCGCGACCTGGGTTTCACACGACCGTCTTTTTCGAAACCCATGTTGATTCCTACAGAGTAGATTTCTACTCTCCTGAAAAGTCATTATACTCGAACATAATACGTGTTCCAAAATTCTACAACTGATCGAATTAGAGATATAGGTCTATAGTTCTGCACATCTGTTCGACGTCCCTTCTTGAAAACGGGGATGACCTGTGCCCTTTTCCAATCCTTTGGAACGCTACGCTCTTCTAGAGACCTACGGTACACCGCTGCAAGAAGGGGGGCAAGTTCCTTCGCATACTCTGTGTAAAATCGAACTGGTATCCCATCAGGTATCCCGTCTGGTTGGGTTCCGACGGTTTGGGTAGTTGGCGTTATTTCCACTGACAACTATTTTAGATATTGTCGGCATTCTGAGAGAAGTTGGTCGGTTGCTGTGAACCAGGAAAGTTATCTCCACGCGTGGCAGTCGACTGGGTCCGCTGACGGTCCCTGCGCAGTGTCGGAGCGTGTGTGGAGCTGTCCAAACACTACGAGCTTCGCGCTTCACCGACCCAGGACGTCAAAGTTGAGTAGTGGTTTCAATTACCCAAGCCACGTCATTCATATTGTGGTGGTTCGTTTGGTTGGTTTGCTGTTGGGGAGGTTTCCTGTAAGCAACACCGAGTGTTTCTATTGCTGAAATTTAGCCGCCATTCGGTGCAATTAACCATATTGGTTGATTAGAATTCAAGTGTACCAGCGGAATTTTCTGCCTTGTGGCCATTAGTGTTCCAGTTACCTGCAATGGTCACTAACGTAATTTCAGGCAGCGTCCTTTTGCTCACCTGTTGTTGCTGTCCAACATGGTGTGTACGTATTTTTGACTGCTAATACATACTTCATTGTGGATTATCACGTTTGTAATCTTTTGTGTTCTCATGTAACGATTGGTGGCAAGCAAGTCGTTGTGTCGGTCAGTCCGTGGCTGTCCCCTGGTTGGGGTCCGGCGGATCACGTGTAATTGGGCTCACCATCTGTCTCACCTTAGTGAACGAGGGCAGACCGACCTCTCTGGAGATTTCTGAGTGCCGTTTTCTTTATTGTCCTTCTCACCGGTGCTTAATTGTCTGTTAATAATCTGTCATAGCCAATGATGTAAAAATTCTTGTTTTTACTGAACTAAATTCATTTTCAATTTTGAAACATCAATTGTGTGCCTTAAGCCGCTTAAAACCTTATTGTTGATATTACCTTTAAGCAAAAACATTAAGGCCTTCTGCCTTAAAAGATTATGGTAATATATTTAAAATTTTCAAATTTAATTTGGCCCTCAGCGGATTTTATTGCACCTTGCATATGTTTTTTCTATCTACTTTTGCCTTTATGCTTTCCAGCCTAGCTGTGATATACAGCCGACCGGAGTGGCCGAGCGGTCCTAGGCGCTACAGTCTAGAACCGCGCGACCGCTGCGGTCGCAGATTCGAATCCTGCCTCGGGCATGGATGTGTGTGATGTCCTCAGGTTACTTAGGTTTAAGTAGTTCTAAGTCCTAGGGGACTGATTACCTCAGATGTTGAGTCCCATAGTGCTCAGAGCCATTTGAACCATTTTTTGGTGATACCATATATATTTTGATTATTTTATTTGCTATTTTAATTACATTTTTAGTTTGGTGGCTTTTAAGAGGTCTTGTTTGGAGGCCCTCAGTCGTGAAATAATTGCCTTTTTGAAACTCGTAGTGCTAAAATTTCGGCTATGTGCCGTTTCGGTTTAAAGGTGTTATTAAATAGTAATAAATTACGGTTTTGAGTGAACCTGACTGACACCTTCTGCCCTGCGGGTTTAGCGAGCATTTCAACTTAAGACATATTCGCTTACTCTGTAGCCTTTTGCACAGATACGTGTTTCTGGTGCGTTGATATCGCAATGAAGGTCACTACATAACAATTGAATTCATGATCATTAAGCTGTGACGTCTAAATGTTCAATGGCGAAGCGGAAAGCGCATCTGAAGAGCCAAGGGATACATATATATTTTATTTTTATTATTAGCAGTATTATTTACGTTTGGGCCTCATTGGACTATTCCATGTACTACAAATGAAACATTCAGAGATTGGTTTCACTTTATCTTTACATGTATATTAGCTTCATTTCTCAGAAAGGACTCTTTTTGCTTTCATAATACCGAGCAGTCAAGTAGTTTTATTTTATTATTTTTTTTTTGGGTGGGGGAGGGGGAGGAAACTGCACAATCTTGAATTTTGTACTTAATTTTTTTCTGTTTGTTACATCTAGTTGCTTTAGGTCTTCTTTCATTACAACGACCCACATTATTGTTGCAATTTAGCCTGCGGTTATTCATGTCCGAATAAATGTTGGTATAATCTTCAGTTTATTTTCTCTTAGCCTGTATGTCCCTTCTTGCAACTGTCACCTAAACTTTTTCTTATTACTTTTCATACTCTCTTGTACTCTGCTTCAATGTACCTCTTGTCTTTAAAATTAGTGTTTCAACCTCAACTAGATACTCTCACTTCACGAACATCATGTAATGACTCATTTCATTCTATTTCGAGACTCACCTTTTTTGTTTTACACGACATTTTAACCGTGAAAGTTGTGTTCATTTTATGGCGACAAATTTCGTAATAGGTTTCTTCCAGGCCAGTTCCCTCAATGATTTCACCAAGACATTTGGACTGAGAAACGTTCTCAACTTCCCGTATTTAAGTTTTAGAATTTTGTGTGCAGTGCAGTTACTATACATGAATTTTGTGTTTTCAGTCAGTATTAGGCGCCCAAATACTCCTGCTGTCTCTTGAAAAAAATCTACATCTTTTTTTCGCTGTTTCACTCTCCTGACATAGAACCGCCAAATATTCAGCAAAAGCTAATCTGTCTGTCTTAATATTGGTTCTTGTCAATTCGACTGGTTCGTCAGTTTTAAGCTGAGGTGTCACCTTTTGCCACTCTTGGATTTCTTTTTCGAAGACGCTGTTGGAAAGTGACAGAGACAGTCTATCACCTTGTCTCACTCCCATCTTCAAAATGTTCTCAAATTTCTCCCCTAAATTTTATCTTATATTTTGTACGATTTATTATTCAGCTAATAATTGCAGTGCATTTGATCAACAGACTTTTGTCTTTCAGAATCTGGAAGAAAGATTTGTGGTCCTCTCAGTCATAAGCTTTTCTAAAATCTATGAACGTATAAATGCCATTTTTACTATACATTTTTTATACCTGATAATTAGTTCCAGGAATAAACTTTTTTTTCTGGGAAAGATCTTTCATTCAAAAACCTACTTGATATTCAACAGTTTTACATTCGAGTTGTTACTGTGTATCCAACACGATGAAGGAAAAGCCCTCTGTGATTTTGGCACCCAACTTGTTTCCTTTTTTTATTTTGTGGATATGTATTGACAGAAAACAGTAGCAACACCAAGAAGGAGTTGTACTACATAAAAGAAAATTCGTAGGCGTTTTACTACATCTGAAACGTCGCCTATTCAGATTTCGCACCAGTCGCATAAGAGTGGCGTTGGAAGTACATCTATCACGATGCATATTAGGTTTGTTTTTAAAAACATGCTGTGACAGTAATCAGCGTTAGTTATCTTTAAGAATGGACGGGCTGAGTTGATGTTAGTCAAGAATGCCTACAAAGACTTCGTTATCAGCACCCTGCTTCGTTTGAATGAGGTCGTGTAATAGGGCTGCCAGCAGTTGGATGTTCTTTCTGCTATATTAAAGAAACACAAAGCACGAATGTAGCCACTGTATATGATTACTAGCAGTGATGGTAACGAGAATGTACGGTCGCAAGAAGACCAAGCTCTGGACGGTCGCATGGCTGTAACGAGAGGAAAGAACGTCGTGTTCGGTGTACGGCTGTGGCGCATTCACCTGCATCTGCTGCAGCACTCAGAGCAGCAGTTAGAACCAGAAGTGCTAAAAAACGGTTACTTCAAGAACAGATCTCAGCCAGACGCCATGCTTTCGACTGACCCCAACTCATAGCCACTTGCGACTTCAATGGAGTCAAGCCGGAGCTTAGGCTAGGTGGGGGTCTGTTATGTTATCTCATGAAAGCTGGTTCTACCACGGTGTCAGTGATTTTCATGTATTGGTTAGAAAAAGGCCATTTGAGAACCTAAACGCAACCTGTCTGCGTGCTAGAAATGCTATATCGACATCTGGGGTTATGGTCTCGGGTGAGAATTCGTATGACAACATGAGCACTCTTCCTGCTATCCCATGTTCCCTGAATGCAAAATCGCACGTCAGTCGGTGATTGAACCTCTTGTACTGCCATTCTTGAACAGCGTTCCTGTTAGTGTTTTCAGTAGAATAACGCTCGCCCACGTGCCGCCGTTGTAACCCAACATGCTCTACATAGTGTCGACACGTCTCTTGGTCTGCTCGATCACCAGAACTGTCTCCAATCGAGCACAAATGGACCATCATATGACGACAACGCCAGCGACATTCAAAAGCAGCGTTAACGGTCCCTGAACTCACTGACAAAGTGCAACAGGCATGGAACTCTATAGCAGATACTGACACCCGGCAGCTCTACAACACAGTACATGCAAGTCTGCAAGTTTGTATCCAATGTTCTGGCCTTTATTTCGCGCTAACGTTAACCAGTGATCTTTTGATGATAATTATTACATATGTTAGCCGGCCCTAGTGGCCGTGCTGCTCTAGGCGCTCAGTCTGGAACCGCGTGACCGCTACGGTCGCAGTTTCGAATCCTGCCTTGGGCATGGATGTGTGTGATGTCCTTAGGTTACTTAGGTTTAAGTAGCACTAAGTTCTAGGGAACTGATGACCATAGATGTTAAGTCCCATAATGCTCAGAGCCATTTGAACCATTAAATATGTTACCTGGACAATTACCGACATTTAATGACGCTACATTAAATACTTTTTGATGTTGCGATTTTTTTCTCTCAATGTATTAATGCTTTTTTCTAACCATTCATAATTTTTCCAGTGTGCCAAGCTATTATGCGATCAGTGTAATTTTTCAAAAGTTTTGAGCCAAGTCTGTGAATCTGGACTGGCTTTTACAGGCATAATTCATAGAATTACTTCCGTGGGTTCAGAGCTTCGAAGTTCTTTTAAAATATTTACAAACGTCTCTGTAGCTTTGTATTGTAAGTGCCAACTGTCTTTTTACGTTCTTAAAGTCAATGTTTCGGGGCTGCCATTCATGTAGCTTTGCTTTAAAAGTTTTATGAAAGATACGTTCTTCCAAGCTGTTTTCAATTCCTTGGAATAGACTGTTATCATATTACCTTCATTTTGTCTATTTCATTGTGAACA
This sequence comes from Schistocerca nitens, assembly GCF_023898315.1. Lineage (NCBI taxonomy): Eukaryota > Metazoa > Arthropoda > Insecta > Orthoptera > Acrididae > Schistocerca > Schistocerca nitens. The sequence goes on from NC_064617.1 coordinate 783,678,455, forward strand.
ATCTTTTGGTTGTCAGCAGTCAGGAACTTGTCAAGTGCATTTTATGATTTGTAACACTTGCACGTTTCCACCGCCTTGCGTCATGACATTACAGACTTTTCACAATATTCGATCCACTCGAGGTATTTCTTCCACTTTTGTGAAACAATTTCAGTTTGGGCAGTGTTGATAAGTTTGTGGTTTTGTTGTACCGAATTTTGTGAATATATTTGCGCAGTTTCTGCGCTAATAGCTGTAGTTGGATTTTGCTAGTATCAAATTTAGGAATTATCGAAATAATTTTCATTAATTTTTGAGATTTTAAAGTTAGTTTCACTCGCGTTTGTTCTTTGGCGTATTTAAACATTTATAATATTCTTGTGATGTGGATACGAGATTACAGTATTATCAATTTCAAATTCGCCTATATTCTTGTTCGGTGACACCCATGTTATCTTTCTTTCTTTTTTTTTTAAAGAATTTTTTCTTAAAAGAGGTTGACGCAATTTTGAGGTTGAAATTCCTATACAGTTTTAGAAGCCTCTTTCCATTTAGATTGGTCCAGTTTATTGTAGGGAAAGTCACCAATTGTTTTCCTGAATTTTCCCTCACTGTGCATGATAATAATCCATTTTGAGTCAACATTTGATTTTGTGGAACTTTTGTGTTTGTGTTTTCTACCACCTTTCTTGTCTTATTTAGTTTTTCAGGTTTTGTTTTATTTTCTTGTTTGATCTATATATGTGCATTAATTGCTGTATACATTTTATTTGTGCCTTTAAAGGATATTGTCATCAATCTGATTTTCACAGGGTTCACTTCAATTGCGTATATCAGAATGTCTTACGGAACTGAAAATGCAATCCCCAGATGAAAGTTGTTTGATTGTTTTGTCCGTTTTAATTATAAGGATTCTGTAATGTCCAAAAGCCATAGTGTTCTCATGTGGCAATCTTGTACCCTGCAGGGCTTAAGTTTTATTTATTTGTTCTTTAAGAGTTTATCCTACTCACTTAGTGAATAGCGATACTAGATTTTAAGTTCACTTCAGTGTCGGAGCAGTTATGAGACAAACAGGGTGTTTTAAACATCTAGTGGCATATAATGACAAGTCCGCCTCTGTAGTTGAGCAGTCAGCGTAGATGGCTGTCTTGCGAAAGACTGGGCTTCGATTCCCAGTACCGACAAGGATTTTTCCTTGTTGAGAGGACTCGTGCAACCAGCCTCTTGTTGCCAATTGAGCACCTACTTGACCGAAAAGTGACGGTTACACAGTCTGGAAAGTCTGCAAAACGGCTAAGAGAGCGGTATGCTGACCACAAGCCCCTCCATACCGCATCCGCATGACGCTGCGAGGCAGAATATGACAAGGCCGCCGGTAGTCGTCCGTTGTGCCTTCACGACCGGACGAGGAGTTCATTTAAGTACAGGGTGATTCAGCTGCGCTACTGCCGTCGTTCCATGAAAACCTTCAATGTTAGTGCTGACCATAAAATTTACGCGAGAGATTTTCACATTCTAAACTATTAGTCGTACAGAAATTTTACTGGAACTGTTTTGTAGGAAATGTAATGTAGCTTTTGCTGGAGGCCACGACTTGAGACTTATTGAAGAGAAGCGTCCTTCAAACCCACCTCCACCACACACTCATCCCGCACAAGTGAGGACTTCTACTACGTTGTTCGTGGCACTTCCTCCTACCATTGTACAGATTTTTCCAACTACACGAACTGTTCCCGATATTCGACTAAGTTTGATATTGATCTGGTTTAGTAGTAGAATAAAATTCACAAAATTATTAGGTACAACTTACGAAAACGTCATTTGTAAGATTTGTAAGAACTCGACGAAGCGGGTGGCGTAATAAGTCCAGCCGATTATGGCCAAGAAGATCGAATGTGGGCTTGAATAACGCAAAAATTGCTAGCGAAAACGTTTACCGGTACAAAATTTAAGTACATTAAACGTCCCCACCAGAGGGCTCACTGTTCCTTCGTTAGTTCGTGTGTGGCGCACACGGGGCCCCGAGATATTGCAGCCAATTCTTCCTTCCCTGGCTGCATTTCCTTCACCCTGCCTTTCCTCCCTACCCTCGCTTCTTCCCCGTTGCCCTGTGCTTCCCCTCTCTTGGTGTTCTGTTCTGATTTACGTCGACCTGGTTATCCACCTGGTTTCCTGTAATGGTTGAAATTTATTCCCTTCTGCCTGTCCTTTCATCCTTTTTCGCGTTTAGGTTCCCACTTGAGGTCTGACCCCCGAATATTTGCGGAAGAACTCACTGCCTAACAACTATGGTGTGGTTTCCTCTCCCCCCTTTCCTTCTCCTCTCGCTTCCCCGCGGTAGCCCCCTTCCACCCTGCACATGTAGCCAGTCTGTGTGGCGGGACTCTTATATACCATATGGTTGAGCCCATTCACACTACTGATACCTGAAGCATTCACGCCCCATGTATGCCAAAGGATGGTTGCTTATCTTCTTGAAGCATCGAAACTCCTGGGAACAACTGCCTTGCCAGACAGCCCTTGCTATGGCTGGGTGGCGCCCGTATGGAGAGCACCTGGTCAGAGTGGATGGTATCAGGGCGGATGCTTGGCGCATGAAATATTTAGCTGGAGATATATGGCTGTTCTCAAACGGCCGTTTCTTCGAATGATGAATGCTGCTTCATAGCCCACCAACTTTTCCTTCCATGGCTACACCGTAGGACGAGGGCCAGGATCGCCATCTTAGGATGAAATCCCTTCCCAGTTACCTCGTCTGTACTCGGACGGATGGGACATATTCACCACCATAAAGCCATCGTTTTTCGTGAAAAATATTGAGGACAAGTTGGGTGAAGTGTAATCTCTTAGTAAGATGTGCTCAGGCTGCCTATGGGTCAAAGCTTCTTCTGCCTCCAAATACGCAGCTCTTCATGCCTGTGATCGTCTTGGCAATGTCCCGGTGTCAATTATCCATCACCAATCTCTGAATATGGTCCAGGGAGTGATTTTTCATAGGGAACTCATCCAGAAAAACTGTTGACGAACTCTGGACTAATCTGGAGCAGTGTGGCGCTTTTGTTCAACGTGTGCAGAAGGGTCGCAAAGACAACCGCACAAATACTGGCGCCTTCATTCTGTCTTTCGAGGGGTATACCCTCCCAGAGAAGGTCACGTTTATGTGTTACAGATGTGACTTGAAGCCGTGCATCCCTCCACCTATGCGGTGCTTTCGGTGCTTGCGTTTTGCTCATACCTCTACCCGCTGTAAAGCTTACCCTCTCTGTGCTGTTTGTGGACACGCACTCCATGAGGGAAGCCCTTTTTTCGTTACTTGTGTGTGTCAATTGTGCTGACCGCCACTCGCTTCGCTCGCCAGATTGGCAGCTTACAAGAGAGAAGATCCAAGAATACAGGTCCTTAGATCTCCTATCTTATGCCGAGACTCGTCAAAAGTATGAGAGACTCCATCCAGTGTCACTATCTTCAACTTTTGCCTCTACTATTTGATTTTCTCCTCCTACCTCTTCCTTACCCCTGCCACAACCCTCTCTCCTCTCCCTCTCTCCTCTCCCTCTCTCCTCTCCCTGTCTCCTCTCCCTATCCCTTGCAGATCCCACAACCTGCCATCCGGGAGCCGCCACCCTCAGCGACCAAAGAAGTGCCTCCCTTCTTCGGCACCCTCCAGTAATCGGTCTCCCTCCCAGGACCCCTCTCCCTGGCATCTCTCAGGAAGACTCCTACCATCCCTTGCCACAGGACACTCCATCTGTGCGCCCCAAGATCGCCCACTCTCTTTCGGTTCCAGATCTTGTACATGCCTATTCTCCCTCTGTGCCCTGCCGTCCTTCACATCTGAAAGAGAAGAAGAAGAAACATAAATCCCAAAACAAGGCATACCCAGTCTCCGCTGACGTGCCATCTCCCCCCTTTCAACCTGAATCTGACATTTTATTTATGAATGTAATCCCGTCCTAGTCGGTGACGACTACTGAGCGAGTGAAATAATCTTGTCTCGGCTTCTTTATGTCTAACTTGGACTTTCCCACGATCATCCAGTGGAATTGCAATGGATATATCGCCACCTACCGAAAATGCAACGTATTGTCTCCCCCTATTCTGTTCTTCAAGAAAAGCATTTCCGCGATGATCACTCTCTAACATTTCGTGGTTATCGGGCGTTCTGTCGGAACTGTGCCAGTCATGGGGTATGGTCATGTCTGCACTTTGGTTCGCTCCAGTGTCATTAGTGAGTGGATCTCCCTACGTAACGACTTGGATGCAATAGTGGTTTGAGTGCAAACGACTCTGGCAATCACCATTTGCCATGACTTTCTCCCCCCAAATAGGCCACTTCCTTATGCTCCTCTATCTACCATAATCCAAAAACTTTCTTCCTGTTCGCCCTCCTTGGGAACTCGTGTCCACCACCCACTATGGGAGATTGTCACTTCAATGGGAAGGGTCTCTTAATTGACCAACTTATCACAGACCTCGATTTGTGTCTCCTCAATGTTGGTTCCTCTAACCACGTCAATGCCTCTCATGGCACCGTCTCTGCTATCGATCTCACGATCTCCTCCCCTGCCCTCGTTGCTTCCATACATTGGTCATCCCATGATTACCTCTGTGACAGTGACCACTTTCCGGCGATTCTATCGTTCCCCTGCTGCTACCAGGGAAACAAGCCCCCATGTCGGCGATCGCACAGCGCCAATTGGCCTTAAACACGTCTTCTGTGCATTTCGACACGTCACTCTCGAATTCCACTCATGTAATATTACATGACGTCTCTGCTAGCACTCCTGTCCCCCTATCCTCAGGTCGCCTTCGTCCTCGACCAGTACTGTGGTGGACCAAGGATATCACTGTCGCTGTGCAATACCGCTGGTGGCGCTGCAGCGATTCAAACGACACCATTTACAGAACACCCTCGTTGCTTTTAAGCATCTCCATGCTAAGGCTCGTTATCTTGTTAAGCGGAGTAAAAAGGAATGCTGGGAGCGCTATGTTTCCTCCCTGAGGACGTATGCCTCTTCATCGCAGGTTTGGTCCAAGCTCTGTAGCCTTCTGGGCCGCCAGCGACAGTCAACTGTCCAGGGTCTTAACCTTCAAGGTGCTCTGTGCACTTATCCATTAGTCTTTGCGGAAAACTTCGCGACACACTTTGCGACAGCATCGGCGTCCTCCTCCTATCCTACTGCTTTTGTCTGGCAGAAACACTGAGTTGCAGACATGCCCCTCTGTTTCATCTCCTCCCCCCCCCCCCAATGTTGATCACTATAATGGACCCTTCAATGAATGGGAATTGTTGCAGGCTCTTACCTCTACCCGGGACACAGTCTCAGGCTTGGATTCCATCCACAACCAGATGATCCAACACTCTCCTCAGGGTCTTCAACCACATTTGGCTTGTGGGTGCTTTTCCATCACAATGCCGAGACAGTAAAGTTATTCCCATCCTTAAGCCTGAGAATAACCCAATGTCTCTTAACAGCTACTGGCCTATTAGCCTGATGATCGTACTTTGCAAACAACTGGAAAGAATCGTCAGCTTCAGATTATGTTGGGTACTCGTATCTTGGAGCCTTTTGTTCCCGTATCAGTGGGGCTTCTGGACAGAATGATGACCGTTTACTCAGATTGGAATCAGCCACCCAACAGGTTTTTACTCACTGCCGGCACCTTGTTGCGGTCTTGTTGGACCTTCATAAGGCATACGACTAGGCTTGGTGCCATCTCATTTTAGTTACCCTCCATGAATGAGGCTTCTGTGGTCCGTTTCCGACTCTTATTCACGAGTTATTATCTCACAAGCTCTTCTGGGTTCGAGTTAGCACTTCATTCAGCACTCAGATTCAGGAGAATGGTATCCCACAGAGTTCTCTGCTAAGTGTCACACTTTTCCTCATTGCCATCAATGGGCTTGCGACTGTTGGGCTTCTTGTTATCCAGGTGTTGCACATCGACGATTCTTACATCTCGTGCAGCACCCACTTGGTAGCATCTGCTGACTGCTGGCTCCAAGGTGCCATCCGACGGGCCTCTGCATGGGCCACCTCCCATGGCTTCAAGTTTTCCGCTTCCAAAACGCATTTTTACGTTGATCTACAGTACACCTCGATCCAGAACTTTATTTAGGCGACCAGCTCCCCGATGTTGTAACACAGACCTGTTTCTTGGGCCTTTTGTTTGTTAACAAGCTGACATGGATGCCCCACATCCGCCACCTAAAGACTAAATGTAAGTGGAAGTTTAATGCTCTCTGTCTCCTTGCCGACATATCTTGGGGTGCAGACCTTTCCACTCTTCTCCACCTTTGCTGTGCTCTGATCCTGTACAGACTGGTTTATGGTAGTCAGGTTTATGGGTCAGCAGCTCCATCAACTTTGAAATTGCTTGACCTTGTTCATTATTGTGTGGTGCGTCTGACTATTGGTGACTTTTGCATAGCCCCATTGATAGCCTCCTCACAGAAGTGAAGATCCCCCTCTACAGATACACCGGAGCCAACTCCTTGTTTCTTATGCAATCGCCATTCGCCAATTCCCTGATCATCTCGTGTACCTTGTCCTCTTTCCCAGTGAGGGATGTCTCCCTCCTAACACCCATCCATGGGTGGTGGGTGGCATTGGCGGTTGGCATGCTTCTCACGCGAGTGCACGCCATATATTTCTTCTCATTTCCCCCCCACCCCCCTCGATAGTGCTTGAACGATCTGTTCCAGGGTCCTAAGATTTATGTCCCTCCTATGGATTTTCAGCGTCTTATATGTGCCATCCTTGCAGAGTTCCAGTGTGCCACCATCATTTACACTGCTGTTTCAAAGGCAATGGATAAGGTGAGATACAATGTCTCCTACTGGCTTCAAACACCAGTTATTGCCGGGATCATATAGTGTGTTCACAGCAGAGATTCTAACCAGTCACAGGGCACTCCTTTTTTGTTTATCAGGCCTCCCTCCACAATGTTTTAATTTGATCAGACTCTATGAGGAGCCTGCATTCTATTAACGATGCTACTCTCGTCACACTTTGGTTTCTGCTATCCATGGTCTCTCTGTCAACGAGCGTGCCGCTTGTTCAGTCGTCTTTCTCTGGGTCCCAAGTCGTTAGAGCATCACAGGGAATGAACTGGATGACCGTTTGGCTGGAGAAATTGATACTTACCCCCAATTTACTTTTATGATTGCAGCTGCGGATATGCGGATCTATGTGAAATCTCTCCTTTCCCAAAAGTGGAATGACTTCTGGAGCGCTACTTAGTCCAAATGGTTCAAATGGCTCGGAGCATTATGGGACTCAACATCTGATGCGATCAGTCCCCTAGAACTTAGAACTACTTAAACCTAACTAATCTAAGGACATCACACACATCCATGGATGAGACAGGATTCGAACTTGCGACTGTAGCGGTCACGCGGTTCCAGACTGAAGCGCCTACAACCGCTCGGCCACAGCGGCCGGTGGAGCGCTACTGCTCATAGTAATAAACTCCGCACAATCGAGGAGCCTACTGCACTTTGGTGCTCTTCCTTCCGCTCCTCTCGGAAGGAGTCCACTGTTTTATGCTGTTCACACATTGGTCATACCCTGCTCAACCACTGTTCCCTCCTACGTAACTACCCACCACCACAATGTGGTTGTGGAGCTAGACTGACGATATCTTACATATTTGTGGAATTTTCCTTTCTTTCAGCCCTTCGAGTTAAGTATAATCTTCTCGATTCTTTAAATTAAACATTAGCAGACGAGCCACAGATGGTTGAACTGGTTCTCAGTTTCCTCTGTGGAAGTGGTTTTTATTTCTAGATATAAAGTTCTACTTTAATCTTGGAGTAGGGGCAGGTTGGTTGTGTCTGGGACATCTTTTACAGGCTTCTCGGTCTGTTTACCCCATGACCGTCCCCTTTTTTCCAGTTTTTATATTTGCTCTCACTTTTTTATGGCATTACTGTGTGTGTTTCATATTCATTATTTTATAATTTGATTCCCCTGACTGGATCTGTCCACTTTTAGCGGACCCTCTTTCTTCTGTGACTAACTTCGGAAACGTGGGACTGATGACTTCGCTGTTTGGTCCCGTACCCCCCAGAATCAATCAATCAATTACATTAAATTTCCTACAAATGATTGCAGGATTAATAGGTTATGCGTAGCTAGCGAGAGATCAAGGAACTATAACGTGTGGTTTATGAAGGCCAGCTGTAACATAACAGCCGCGCGGGATAGCGGCGCGGTATTGGACGTCTTGTCACGGCTCCGGCGGTTCCCCCCGTCGGAGGTTGCAGTCACTTCTCGGGCACGAGTGTGAGTGTTGTCCTTAGCGTAAGTTAGTTTAAGTTAGACTAAGTAGTGTGTAAGTTTAGTGACTTCAGCTGTTTGGTCCAGTAAGACCTTACCACAAATTCCTAAAATTATTGTAACATTACAGGTTGCATAAAACGACATAGGTAGGGGCAGCTAAATCCTGTACATTTATAAAAGCGTATTTGGCAATACAAAAGTGAAATACAGCGAAAAGCAAATCAGGAAAGTAATGAAGTTTACAAGTTATTTTTGGTGGCAGAAGAACATTTCTTTTAACAATACGAGCCAGTGGTAGGACTAATGGCTGAATTTGTCATATGCATATGACAGAATATCGAGACTCGAGAAAGAAGCTAATGATGAAGTACGAGCTACAACTGAATGAGTGACAGAACTGAAACAAAATCATTTAAGTGGTATGGTCTTTTCTTAAGATCGTCAGATAATTTGTGACCAAAGAGAATTTTTGATTAGGAAATACCTGGCAGACGTAAACGTGAAAGGCCACCATGTTCTTGGCGAAGCCACATCAACGAAATAACGTACCATCGTGGTCTACACAAGGAGGATGCCCTCAACAGAGAGGCTTGGTAGAAGTTAACACGAACAGAGCAAAAGTTATTAACTGATCTTTGTATTAATTAATCATTTAATAACAATGAGTGCTTCTCTGGGTTTGGAATGGTTTCCTGGCTTTGGAAATGATTTAATGTCGGCTGTTCCAAGGAAAAATTGTATTATGCATTTCAGGTGGCTAGAGGACAGTGATTTCATTTTATTTGGGAAATAACGTGTCATCCTAGACTCCCCAAAAGTCCGATGGATGTCTGTGCCACTGATGCCGGAGGGTTTGTTGCCACCTTCCCTAATATTAGTGATTACAAAAGCGCTCCACTGTCTTACTTGGAATTACAGGCATGAAATTGTTAACGCAAGTGCTTGGTTGAAACTGGAGGGGTTAGTTACTGAATCTTATGTTCCGATGGTACCTCTGACGAACAAACACCGACCACTTTGCCGCTTGATTAAAATGAGACAGGAAGTGGAGCTCCAGTGCGACGCCTCTTACGCTGGTTCCGTGGTACCGAGATCGGTTCCCTCCTCTGCCACGCCCGTTGACGCCTTTGCTGTCGCCATAGCAAGAGGCTTCCATAGGGTTCTACCAAAAGGTGAACCCTAGATTTTCGACTAAATGGTTACTCTTCCCTCTCCGCTGTTCTCATCACTTCCACAATTAGATGTCTTCCATTCATTTCAGTTTTGGCTAGAATGGCAACCGTGATTACCACGACAATTATGATGACTGGTAAACCTGTGGATCTATTCCTATTTTTTTAAAATACAATCGCTGTCGTAATTTTTAAGTCAACATAATACGTAACCTCCTGGTGTGTAATTTCTAAACCATCAAAAATCAGGTGTTCCTGGTAGTAGCTAAATTTTAGGCCCTACTGCAGCTACACAGTTGTTCAGACTTGCTCCTTGAAAGCTACTCTTCGCAAATCGTCCATTACTGCAAACTACTGTACACCGAATACGATTTCAGGGCAAGCACTGGAGTATATGAGTGAGGGATGAGGCACTTTTCCAGCGAGGAGCTTTTGGACGCGTTGGCGGTAGCACGGTGTAAAGCAAAATGCATTTGGCAAAAATATCATTACTGTCGTTGGCGGGTGAAGTGGGGCAGCAGCATAAAGAGGTCTCGAGGCAGGAAGCGAGCAAGATAAAATTCCTGCGGGAAATCAGGACAGAAGGCGGAAGCGACCGTTTAGATCCCTCAGAGCAACGGGGTGAGGAAGCTGCCGCACTCGGCTGAGGGGACATAACGTAAAGTCAACACAGTCGCTCTGGCGTGGCTCGCTATTCTGCGGACCTCTGTTCATCCGCAAGATGAATATCGTCGTTCAATCTCGTTCACTATAGCAGCAAAATGGTAGGAAAAGACAGTCAACATTATATCCCACTCTATAACGTATCTTTAGTCTGCGTGTTCGCAAAATGTAAGTAATTTTGAAAAACTCTGACCCACCATAACGTTTCAAATACGATAATACGGCTCCTCGAAAAAAGAGGACATGGTTTTATGGATGCACATTATGGACAAATTCCAACACCAGAGGAGAAGACTATGGTGCAAGGAGCTGCACTGAAGGAAAAAAATCGCAGCACCAAATAATAGTTAATGTAGGGTCATAAAATGTTTTGAACCAATTGTCTGAGTAACGTATGAAAGTGAATAATATTGCAAGGTCACAGGTTAACGTAAGAGTGAGATAAGCCATTGTACCCGGTAAATGATAAATGCTGATATATTAATAGCTGGTGTAACCGCAAGATAATCATGCAAACATGCATGCCGGATGTCAGATGTCGGATGTCAGTTTGTGGGATGGAGGTCCACGCCTGTAGCACTTGATCAATACGTGAACGTTTAATGCTGCTTGTAGATGACGCTGGAGTTGTCGTCCGATGATGTCGCCTTTGCGCTCGATTGGCGACAGATCTGATGCCGGAACAGACCTAGGCAACTTATCCACACTATGTAGAGCGTGTTGGGCATGTGAGCGAGAGTTATCCTTCTGAAAACAACCCTTGGTGCGCAGGTAATGAATGGAAGCACGACAGGATGGTTCAATAGACCGACGCAGGAATTTCCAGTCAGGGTATGTGGGATAACAACAAGAGAGATCCTGCTGTCAGATACAGTGTCTAGCGCGTCCAGAACGCAGACAAGTTTCCTGTATGTCCTCAATGGCCGCCTAACAAATACAGAGCTATCACTGGACCGAGGCACAGCCAGCTATCATCACATAACTGGACAGACCTTCACTCGGTCCTAGAATGATCTCTCGCCTGACACCACTGAAGTCTCAGATGGTGGTGGTTTAAGGTCGATGGGACGCAGGCTACAGGGCGTCTGGCTCGGAGTTGTCCTTGAAGTAACCGATTTGTAACAGATCGTTGGGTCACTGTGGTTCCAAACACTCCTCAAATTGCTGCTGCAGATGCTGAACGATGTGCCACAGCCATCTTCCGTAGACGATGGTCTTCTTGCGACCTGACATTCTCTTCACCACCGCTGCCGGCAGTCATACAGGGGGCTACATTTCTGCCAAATCTTTGTGCAGTAATGCAGAAGGAACATCCAGCTTCTCATGGATCTCTTACAACCCTCGTACAAACTCAGTCAGGTGCTAATAACAGTGTCTTTGTCTTCTTCGAGGCATTATCGACTAACATCAACTCACCGATTCCATTCTGAAAGGTAACTAAAGACCACGACTGTTTCAGCATGTATTTAAAGCAAAACTGATTGGCATTCCGTTAGCGGTGCCACCAGCGACACTCTTCTGCGAAAGGTGAGAAATTTGGACAGCCTTCTGGTTGGTGTTGTGGTTATTCGCCGCTAGTGTATTTCTATTTCCCCTGGGGAATTTACCACCCGTGAGTGTGTATGTGTGTGTCTCCTTGCAGTTGGATTGTTATCTGTCGAAGGTCGATTATAGCAAAATTTTTCTTCGCCTATGACTAACATGATAGGAATTTACAAACAAACAACTCTAAATAGGAAATGACTTGTAAGGTGGGCACGTCATTTTGATTTTCGTAAGTTAGCGATGTGCACGACAAAGAGAGAGAGAAAGTTATGTTACTGTGAAACAATCTTTAGTCTTGTTACGGCACAGTCTTTGCCTTTGCGCTGTCTGATACTTTCTTAGTCGAAGTATGGTAGGGGATGAACGTATTCAGTAGTGCTGTGTTGACCTGTGATTGTTTCTGTTAGCTGAAGGAAGATTTACTGTGAAGGACAGCAACGATGAATTTGATGTACGTATAGAAAGACGCAAACAATACAAACTTTGAATAACGTTTTTCTTTAAAGAGAGGATAAGGAGTTGGGAGATAAGACTTCATCACTGCACAGCTAATTTGTTGGAATGATTATTGTCAGCCAGTTAACTTTGTTCCCTTGCGCAGAGCTGAGAGAAAGACAACCCACGTCCGTGAGTCATGTATGAGCGTTTCAGTTGATTAAGCTATTTGCTTTTTAGAAAAATCCACTCTTAACATTATACTCTTCTTAAATCATTGTTCACATTTTCAGGCGTAATATTTAATCAGTTTTATGCTGTCCTTATGAACTCTTTTTCATTCTAAAATCGTTGTCTTGGAGTGTCATTTCATAGAAGTAGTTACTTTCGTCATCGCACTTTTTAACGTTGATTTATCATTACGCATTTCTACATTGCACCGTATGGTATGCAACAGTTTTAATATTGTCTGGAAATTTTATTTAAAAGAATAGATATCTAGTGTAGCCGCTGCCTTCTTGCTGTTTGCTTTTTTACTTTTTAGAAATCTGCAATAATGTTGTCAAGACACGATGTAAGTGGAACTTTTAAATGTGGAACTTTTAAATGTGGCCAGATAACTGTTTTATGTCAGTTGCACATTTAATATAAAAACAAGTTGTATTCAGACCAGTTACAGTTCAAATTATGCTCTGCTCAGTCAAAGATTAGCATACAAATATAAGTTGGATAACAGTTTTGGGTACATAGTCCTGATTATACGTAAGCCTTTTATAGAGCGGGAAGTAAATTTAGGCAAAATGTCATATAGAAACATATAGTAGGAAACTTATAGGGTAGCAAACGGCGGACAATATTTCAGTAATGAAATATTGTCATTAAGAAAATGATAATGAAGAGGGCTTTGACTGTTAGAATGAAGCAGAGTGGGCTATAACTATGTTTAACACTAGAGGAGTTTTATGGATTTTGATGGAACTAGAATGACTCTTAATGGCTAAAACGTGATTCTGTATCGAAGTATATTCCCACTGCATCAGTACGTCGAACACAGGTACACAGTTGCGGACAGGGAACAAAGGGTTCAGAGCACGTGCAACCGAGCTGTGAAAATACCCCGGCCTGTCGCTAAATCTTTGTTTACGGATTTAGACGTTGTTTACCTTCGGTAGCGAAGCCGAAAGCTCGCTTGAGAGGCTTCGGCAGACAGGCCAGGATCTAACTTGTAGGGCCATCATCCTATCACCATTACACCGTCCCTCCTTGAAAGAGTATCGAAAAGAAATTCGTGTCTGTTTCTCTTGCATTTTTCCTACTTTCATGACTCCTAAACCGACGGAAGAAGTAGCTGCAGTTCCAGTGTAAAAGCAAACACTGTTCCACTTAAATGTTGTGACCCCAATCAGAATATATGAAGGGCTAACATTTCCCTTTCCACCAAGGAGCTACCAAAATGTTCATCCAAGCTAGTACCTTTCTATGATGTAACTATAGACAAATAGTTTATACTGTTGTCAACAGAAATCTTAAAGATGCTACAGAAATTGCTTCTATAATAGTTATATCGTTTTGCATCTAGTTAAGAACAGTTATTTGATAATGTCCATTGTTCTGTCAGTATGCGGATGTTTAAATGTGATACGCAGGGAAGAGATTTCGAATCCATTCGGGGAGAAAGGAAATTTATCACTCAGCTTCAGTAACGGAATGGACAGGTTGCTACGATGCATCCTACAGCGTGAAGAAGTAGTTAATTTTACAACTCTGAAAGCAAGAGAAGTATTTAGTGCAAAGAGAACTAGTGCATGAATTAAGCAAGTAGACTATTCTGCAGAGTAGCCTGCAGTAGCTATGCAGAGACGAACAGATTCGTACTTAAACGAGGATGGACAGTTGCAGCAAAACAGTCTTCAAAATTAATGCTACATCACTTCATTCTTTTACGAGGGAAAAGGAGAAAATACCTTGCTCTGGAACAGAGACGACATCTAATGGATGAACGTGTGATTCGTTATGCTGGTACATAAACATTAATAACTTAGATGAAGTGTCAGTATGACATGTGTAATTGTTTGGTTGTGTCATGTCGCCTGTGATTCGTTCATGACCTGTAACATTTAGCAGTAATCCTTGACTATCAAAAATGCTTACTCTAATTATTAAGACTTGGTAGACCTTTTCAAAGAAATAATTTTTTTTTCAATTTCGTCTTCGTCTTGCTTTTTCTAATAAGAATGTGGTGTTAAATGACCTGTCTCCTTTTGTTTGTATCTTACTTTCAGCTAAAGCGCCATGTCGTTTGCGTACCCTAGCTTTGTTACGTGTTCACTTCGCAATTTTATTCGCGTTGTGACAATTTGTGTCAATTTTTCTATTACTTCGTTGAAGTAGCTGCTCAACTGACACATTGCTTGATTTACTGTGTACCTCACCCTCATTCACTTTACGAGAGATACGTTATCGAGACTGATATTTTTACCTTCAAAATTAATGTAGCGATCAAAATTTAATACCATATAGCGGGTTTTGAAATCAAGCAGTTCATTGTGAGACGATGAGATGTCTTCTCACAGAATGAAATTCTTATGGTGAAATTCCACAAGGACAGGAAAGTACTGTCACTGGGAAAGCATTATCATTGTATATCCTGAGTAGAACCGTAAATAATATTGTTGTTGAAGTGCCTAAATTTTTCACTTCAAATTAGTTTCGACCTTATATATGTGTGGTGTCTGTTCGAAACCAGACATTGTTGTTGTTGTGGTCCTCATTCCAAAGAGTAGGTGACGCAGCTCTCCATGTTACTCTGTCCTGCGCAAGCTTCTTCTTCACTAAGGGACTGCAGCAACCTACAACCTTCTGAATCTGTTTAGTGTATTCATCCCATGGTCTTTCTCTACGATTTTTACCGTCCACGCTGCCCTCCAGTACTAAACTGGTGATCCCTTGTTGCCTTAGAACATGTCCTACCAACCGATCCTTTCTTCTAGTCTAGTTGTGCCACAAACTCCTCTTCTCTCCAATTCTATTCAGTAACTCCTCATTAGTAACGTGATCTACCCATCTAATCTTCAGCACTCTTCTGTAGCACCATATTTCGAAAGGTTCTATTCCCTCAGTGTCCAAACTAGTTATCATTCATGTATCACTTCTATACATGGCAATACTTCCTGATACTTAAATCTATATTCAATGATAACAAATTTCTCTTCTTCATAAACGCTTTCTTTGCCATTGCTAGTCTACATTTTATATCCTCTCTACTTCTAATATCATCAGTTATTGTACTCCCTAAACAGCAAGACTCATCTACTACTGTAAGTGTCTCACTTCGTAATCTAATTCCCTCAGCATCACCTGATATAAATCGGCTACATTTAATTATCCTCGTTTTGCTTTTGTTGATCTTCATCTTAAATCCACCTTTCAAGATAGTGTCCCTTCCGTTCAACTGCTCTTCCAGGTCCTTCGCTGCCTCTGACAGAATTACAATGTCATCGGCAAACCTCAAAGTTATTATTTCTTCTCCGTGGACTTTTATTCCTTTCCGAATGTTTCTTTTGTTTCCTCAAATGCTTGCTGAGTAGCAGATTGAATAACATCAGGGATAGACTACAACTCTGTCTCACTCCCTTCCCACCACTACTTCCTTTTGATGCCCCTCGACTATAACTGCCATCTGGTTTCTGTACAAATTGTAAATAGCCTTTCGCGCCCTGTATTTGACCCCTGCCACCTTCAGAATTTGGAGGAGAGTATTCCAGTCAACATTGTCAAAAGCTTTTTCTAAGTGTACAAATACTGGAAGCGTAGATTTGCCTTTTCTTAATGTACCTTCTAAGGTAAGTCGTAGGGTCAGTATTGCCTCACATTTTCCAACATTTCTACGGAATCCAAACTGATCTTCCCGAGGTCGGCGTCTACCAGTTTTTCCATTCGTCTGTAAAGAGTTCGTCTTAGTATTTTGCAGCAGTGACTTATTAAAGTGATATTTCAGTAATTTTCACACTTGTCAACAACTGCTTTCTTTGGGATTGGAATTATTGTATTCTTCTTGAAGACTGAGGGTATTTCACCTGTCTCATACATCTTGCTCACCAGATGGTAGAGTTTTGCGAAGATGGCTCTCCGAACGCTATCAGCAGTGCTAATGGTATGTTGTCTACTCCCGGGGCCTTGTTTCGACTTCGGTCATTCAGTGCTCTGCCAGACTCTTCACGCAGTATCATATCTCCCATTACATCTTCATCTTCGTCCTCTTCATTTCCATAATATTGTCCTCAAGTACATTGTCCTTGTATAGATCATCTATATTTTTACTTCCCACTTTCTGCTTTCCTCTCTTTGCTTAGGACTGGTTTTCTGTCTGAGCTCTTGATGTTCATACAAGTGGTTTTCTTTTCTTCAAGGTGTCTTTAATTTTCCTGTAGGCAGTATCTATCCTGCCCATAGTGATATATGCCTCTACATCCTTACATTTGTCGTCTAGCCATCCCTGCTAAGCCATTTTGTTCTTCCTGTCGATCTCATTTTTGAGACGTTCGTGTACCTTTTATACTTTCTCCTTTCATCAATTAAATTCAATATCTCTTCTCTAGCTTTCTACTAGCACTCGTTTTTATACCTACTTTATCCTCTGCTGCTTTCACTATTTCATCTCTCAAAGCTATCCATTCTTCTTTTACTGTATTTCTTTCCCCCATTCGTGTCAATTGTTCCCTGATGCTTCGTCTGTACTTTCTAACTGCTCTGGTTCTTTCAGTTTATCCTGGTTCCATCGCTTTAAATTCCCACGTTTTTGCAGTTTCTTCAGTTTTAATCTGCAGTCCATAACCAATGGATTTTCGACATAGTCCACATCTGCAGTTAATAACCAGTAGATTGTGGTCAGAGTCCACATCTGCCCCTGGAAATGTCTATCCTGTTCGTAGCAGCTTACCCGTGCTCCTATTTTGTTTTATTCATTATTAAACCTACTCCTGCGTTACCCCTGTTTGATGTTGTTGTTGTAACCCTGTATTCTCCTGACCGTCTTGTTCCTCATGCTACCAAAGTTAACTAATTCCCTCTATACCTAACTTTAACCTATCCGTTTGCCTTTTTAAATTTTCTAACCTACCTGCCCTATTAAGGAATGTGACATTCCACGTTCCGATCCGTAGAATGCCAGTTTTCTTTCTCCTGATGACGAAATCTTCCTGAGTAGTCCCCGCTCAGAGATCCGAATGGGGGCTATTTTCCCTCCGGAATATTTTACCCCCAGAGGACGCCATCATTATTTAACCAAACAGTAAAGCTGCATGTCCTGGGGAAAAATTACGTCTGTTGTTTCTGCTTGACTTCAGCCGTTCGCAGTAACGCACATTAAGGCCATTTTGGTTAATGTTACAAGGCCAGATCAGTCAATCAACCAGACGGTTGCCCCTGCAACTGCTAAAAATGCTGTTGCCCCTCCTCAGGAACCACACTTTTGTCTGGCCTCTCAGCAGATACCCCTCCGTTGTGGTTGCACCTACCGTACGACTATCTATATCACTGTGGGACGCAAGCCTCCCCTTCAACGGCAAGGTCCATGGTTCATGAGGGGCTAAGACACAACACGTACATAAATATACGAGCTCTTTGACGGTTGGTTAGATCACGTCCAAGCTAATGCACGCTCTCTCCAGAACTCTGCGGTTATCAGCATAAGGCTACAAGGCATGAGTACGATGGACAGGGTGCGCTACTTAGTCCTGTGTGAGAAGTTATGAATAAGGAATGGACGAGAAGTTTGCTCAGAGAACTTAAGCGAATAATGCGACTGCTAGGGTAAAACTACCTCAAACGACGAAGAACTACACAAGAAAAGGGTATTTGGCAAGAGCAAACATAGCTAATTGCGTTGCAAACTAGGGGTTACACGCTGCTCTAAAGAATAAAATGCGCATGCATGAAACATAACGAAAAGTCGCTATAATACTCTCGCCTTTTTTTACGTTTACTTGTAAAAATCAACTGCCTAAGCTTAAAATAAGGGAATTACTGAAACAAAACAAAAATAGCGTTAGTTGAAATGTAAAGGATACGTCGAGTGTTGAAACAGACTTGTCGTACGAGGTAACCTATTTCTACCTTTGAAAAAAAAAAGTACAATGTTGTCAGTCAGCAAATTTGCCTTCGGATTTGTTACTCTACAGATAACCTTATGAGGCCTTTTAAAGACATTAACACCCATGCGTCAGAAAAATTACAAGTTTTTAGGACTCTAACGGTCGAATCATTTTCCTCCAACGTACCTGTGGCCTACGGAATCTGAAATACTATACGACCTCACTTTACACCCAGGTTATTATCCGTGTTGTAAATACCAGTAACTACCCGCAAGCTGCCTCTATCCTCATTACTGATTCCTTAATCAGCAACGACCTCTCGAAGTGGAATAAGTGACCATGCCTAGAGCAGTAACGTGGAACAGCAACGTGCTGTTTTAATGCGTATGGTTTTCTCACGTAAGCAGGTAGGGACGGGCGATGGTGACGATGGAAACATATTTCTTGTCGCTTGAATCACTGAACAATTTTTGATTCATACAACAAACACTGAGACTAATATTTAAAGCTAGTTTTTTAATTTAAACTAGTTATATATTTTATTCTTCAAGTCCCCTTGCATCCTACACTTGAAAAGCAGCAGATTCGTGCTTCGATGATTCTCAGTTCCATGGAATTATACACAAAAGATGGTAATCACAACTGATATTAAATTTTTTACAACAAGGAGGTGGATGTCCCCTAGCAGTGTCTTACGTAATTCTTTTTATCAAATTAAATTTGACTGCGATTTAACTTTTCTGTATTCATGTAAAGATGTCAAATGGATTTTAGTATATATTTTAAAAGAAAAGAAGCCACTTTTTCTCCTTTTGCCTTAACAAGCATTGAATGTGTACTTAGTTATTCAGGTTTCCGCCAGTCTGTGTAGATATTCCAGAAACGTCAGCTTTCTGTTATTTACATTCTCCGAAATTCCACTCGAGTACACAGTCTTCTAAAAAAAGAAGGTATCTTTTCGGTTAAATATGACATAATTATCTCGCTAACATATGTCGCTCTTCGATGATTTTTATCTCTTTGTTCTTCATCATTCAGTATTTCTACTCGGTTCCTTCACGTTATTTTCCCATCCATGGGACATTCTGCAAGTCTAAGAATTCATTCGGATCTTCTCTAATGAACCGTTCTCCTTACACGAGAACAATGCTGACTTTTCACATGTACACTATCCTCGACCGTTAAAATCACTTCACACCCCCAGCACTCCCTTGTGGCCACATAACAAACCATTTGTTGACATTTCAATAAGTTGCAGTGGTACGGAAACTTACACTCTTTTTCATTAGTACAAGGGATATGTTCAAATAATCAACATTCATTTCAAGAAGTTATTTCAAATTCGTTCCCACTTTTCACATACTTGCACCACCGCACACCCGATGCGGTTCTTTCGTAAGCACCGTTTTATTGCAAATTTTTATCATGAAAGTATTCCATATTTAGAATAATTTGACAAGAGCGGGTACGTATTATCGGGGATACCTACTATTCGTGTTGAAATACTTAATCGAGGTGATGGCTTTTTTCACGGTATTTGTGGCTGGGAAACTGTGCTACAGGTCTATATTCAGATTGCGAAGTTGCTACCTAATAAACTCTAAACCTGTATTCAATAACATCATGGTCTAAAGTCACTTATATTCCAAGCCAATGCGTCTTAATTTATCGCGTGTTAAACATGATGATTTCTGCTTACACATTTATCAGCTTTGTGAGAGGTGTTGTGTGGATATTTCGAACGCTGAATTCAATAAATCTACATTTCGTGATATGGTTCAAGTATTTCTGCTTGACTAAAGCCGATAGTGTAGCCTACCGCATACTTTAAGATCTTCATACTGTTTTTTCGTATTTGGGTCAGTAGATCTGAATGGTTTGGCGAGCGTCCAACTTGCATGACCCAACGCATATTCTACCGGAAAGAAATCAAACTAAAATCAGATCTTTTCCCAATATAAAGATGTAGAACTTTTACGATCAACAATGGAAATACGTGACAACAGAGCTTCCAGATACGTTACCGTACCTGTAAAATAGAGCCTGGTCTGAAATATATAGTTCAGACTATTTCTCATATATTAAGTGAGGGTAAAAAATGGCGTAGATACTAGTCAGGGGTCTACTACGTCTGTTGAATGAGGAAAATTATGTTTCTGTCGCAGATCACATGCAATATGAGATTTACGCGCTGCAGACATCCTTGTTGATTCCTATACCCATTACGAAATCTGTAAATGAATTATAATTGGGAAGTTTAATTTCACTATCACTTGGGAAAAGTTCGTATTACACTTGCACGATTTTTTAATTTCCTATGATTTCCATAACAGCAAAATTCCTTCACTTCTTCTTCTACATGTAACCCAGTTTAATATTAAGTTCATCGCTAATGTCATTTCTGCTATTCACTAGTACTTGCTTCTACTTTTGTCATTTACTCTCAGTACATATTCTGTACTGAAGACCATTCCATTCAGAAGGTCCTTCATAATGCATGGTAAGGTCATCAGTGTATTTTATATTATCACCCTTAACATTAATCCCAATTCAGAAAGTTTCTTTCATTTAGAGTTTTAGAAAAATAGTACGAAGTTTTCTAGGAATACGCAAGGGGAAATAGCCGACAACAGCCACTTAGCTAAATCTTATCAAAAGTGGGGGAAAGGGAAGAATGAAAGGGAAAGGTATGTCCATTGAACTCAATTTGACTCACAAAACAATCATACGCCAACTCGCTTTTATTTATATTACAATCACATTTTATCACACAATCCAAACCGACTTCGCCGGCCGCTGGTGGCCGAGCGGTTCTGGCGCTACAGTCTGGAACCGCGCGACCGCTACGGTCGCAGGTTCGAATCCTGCCTCGGGCATGGATGTGTGTGTTGTCCTTAGGTTGGTTAGTTTTAAGTAGTTCTAAGTTCTAGGGGACTTATGACCTCGGCAGTTGTGTCCCATAGTGCTCAGAGCCATTTTTGAACCAAACCGACTTCGTTCTACATTGGCCATGAATCATGGGCGGCATTTTGTGCATGAGTCATTCTCTTCAAGAACGAGAATACACTAGAATGTCCTGAAGAGCAAATACTTTGAGTTGAACATACGGATGAGGCCTTGCCAATGTGATTTCGAGAGAGATGTTTACATTTTTGAGTCAGTTGGCACTTCATGGTTAGAGAAACGTGCAAGCAGAAGCCCTAGCAGATGTAGTTGAAAATGAGAGCATCCAACATTTCGTAGAAGATAGGTCATCACCAAGACTACTTAATAGGTATATTTAAAACATAAATGGTTAATTAGTAGAACCTTGAAAGTTAACCATATCGATGAAATTTGTGTTTGATCAGTGAGTAATATTCAGCATGCATCAAGCAAGTGCTTTCGTTGGTGATTTAGGTGTCCAATCCAAGTGCCATATAGCGACATAAAGTATGGAATGTGTATACCACCTCGAAAGAGTGTTCGTCATAGGTGCTTATGTGCACGCTGATTTCACAGGTAAGCTGCTGAGCCACTCGCTATCGTGGAACTTGCTGCCGTCAAATGTTCTTCATCCTCTGCGGACTTTGGCGAGCTCCTCCTATTTGTCGCAGTCTACGTTAAATGAGCTCATGTGACGCTTGGCACAATCTTTAAGACTCATCTTGAGTCTTCTAGGTGGTATCTTATCAAGTTCTGTCTCTCTTGGAGGTCTGCGTCATATGAGGGCGGCCCAGTTTTCAGTCGTTCTGCGTATCCCCTACCTCTGGCAAGCAACACCTGCTCCATCCGAGCTGCTAGCCACGAGTTTCAGCTGGACGGCGAGAATCTCTCTGCTGCATGCTGCACTGTTGCCGTTTTTATTGACTTCCAAATTATTCATTCAACCGCCGGAGTTTCTCATTTTTCTTGTAGAAAAATAGCCTTCTATCTTGGCAATCTACCTTGGCCTGATTATTAATGTGAAGGGAGATGTAAGGCCAGAAATCTATCGGCGCATCAAGCTTGACTGGCAAGAACTTTGGAGGAATTCAACAGTATTCACATCAAAAATACCAGTAAATCTGAAGAAATCAGTATTTCTTCAATGTAGTCTTCCTGTGCTGATGTATGGTTGCGAGCCACGGACAGTGAACTCATTTACAAAATAGAAACTTAGGACAGCACAGAGAGCCATGAAAAAATCAATGCTGGGCTATACAAGAAAGGCTAGGAAAAGGGCAGATGACATCCGGTATGTGACGAAGGTTAAGGACATCATAGACACAGTAGGCTCCTTGAAATGGCAGTAGGCTGGCCACGTCGCGAGAGGAAAAGACGGCAGATGGACGAAGTTAGTACTGGAGTGTAGTCCGAGAGAGCATCGGAGGCCTAGAGGGAGACCGCCTGACAGATGGGACAACGATATCAAGAAGATCGCTGGTAGGCCGTTGGTGGGCGAGCGGTTCTAGGCGCTTCAGTCTGGAACCGCGCGACTGCTACGGTCGCAGGTTCGAATCCTTCCTCGGGCATGGATGTGTGTGATGTCCTTAGGTTAGTTGGGTTTAAGTAGTTCTAAGTTCTACGGCACTGATGACCTGAGATGTTGAGTCCCATAGTGCTCAGAGCCATTTGAACCATTTTTGAAGATCGCTGGTAGCACCTGGCAGAGAACTGCCCAAGACCGTTACACTTGGAGAGGACTGCTGAAAGACTAGCTGAATTAACGACTCGAAGAGGGCACATCATTTAATGATTGAATTGGCTAATGATGATGAGGATGAATGTAGATATGAATGTGTATCTTTAAATGCTTTATGACGATTAAAGAAAAAATGTAAGATCAGGAAATAAAAGTGAAGTGGTTCACAAGCATGTGAGGGGTATTATTTACAGAATTTGTACCATTTTCAAACGTGAATTTGAAAGCGGGACCGTTATTGTTTACATTTGAAGACCTAAACGGTCTGCAGAAACATGTGGTTCAAATGGTTCAAATGGCTCTGAGCAGAGACTCGAACTCGGGACCTTTGCCTTTCGCGGGCAAGTGCTCTACCAACTGAGCTACCGTAGCACGAATGTAGGAGACGAGGTACTGGCAGAAGTAAAGCTGTGAGTACCGGCCGTGAGTCGTGCTACGGTAGCTCAGTTCGTAGAGCACTTGCCCGCGAAAGGCAAAGGACCCGATTTCGAGTCTCGGTCGGGCACACAGTTTTAATCTTCCAGGAAGTTTCATATCAGCGCACACTCCGCTGCAGAGTGAAAATCTCATTCTGGAAACATCCCCCAGGCTGTGGCTAAGCCATGTCTCCGCAATATCCTTTCTTTCAGGAGTGCTAGTTCTGCAAGGTTCGCAGGAGAGCTTCTCTTAAGTTTGGAAGGTAGGAGACGAGGTACTGGCGGAAGTAAAGCTGTGAGTACCGGCCGTGAGTGGTGCTACGGTAGCTCAGTTGGTAGAGCACTTGCCCGCGAAAGGCAAAGGTCCCGAGTTCGAGTCTCGGTCGGGCACACAGTTTTAATCTGCCAGGATGTTTAACATTTTTTAATTTATGTTTACAATGTAGATAAGAATAAGTAATCACTTTTTGCAAGTAAACGCTTTATGCCTCTCGTATAATCATTGATTCTCATGCAACCATTATACCAATGGAGTATAACTATTTAGTTAACTATTCGTTAACTGTTAATTTTTAATTGGACATAACGTTGCTTGCTTTAGACTTGCAGTGTTACATGTATGTAGTTGAGTTATACGGCCGCATAGAATTGGTACGAGGAGAGGTGAATTTGTCTGAGGAGCTGGAAGCTAGCCAGGGGCCCCAGGCTCCGGGGCTCGCCGCAGTCGGCCCAGCAAAGCTGCCGGTGTGGCCCCGTCCAGGTACGAAGGCGGTCAGCGCGACAGCAGATCGGAAAATCACAAGAGCAAGGGGAGTGTAGACGACGATTTCTCGTATGCCCAGAGTGCCGACGACGTACCAGAAATGTTGGAGTGTCAGACATTCTGAAAACTGGTTACTTACAGCTCATATAAATTCTATTAATCATAGTTACATAGTAGAGCAAATATCAATACATTTGAGGTGCATCCAATGAAACAACAATATTTACCTATGACCTTTGCTTAAGACAGTATTACTTCTCAAGGCACATATTTCTTGAAAGCTCCGATGATGGCTGTTAAACAGTTGAAATCGATTTTCAAAAGTGAATAAATAAAACATGATTTTGCGACTGGTTGCTGCATATTTGGTAATATTAATATTTTAAATGTCTTAAAACGACACAAATTAATATTTTTCAGTTACTAAATACTTCCAAAACAAACCTGTGAGTAATCGCAGGTCCGAATCCTGCCTCGGGCATGGACGTGTGTGATGTCCTTAGGTTAGTTAGGTTTAAGTAGTTCTGAGTTCTAGGGTACTGATGACCTGAGATGTTAAGTCCCATAGCAATCTGAGCCATTTTATCTACACTCCTGGAAATTGAAATAAGAACACCGTGAATTCATTGTCCCAGGAAGGGGAAACTTTATTGACACATTCCTGGGGTCAGATACATCACATGATCACACTGACAGAAACACAGGCACATAGACACAGGCAACAGAGCATGCACAATGTCGGCACTAGTACAGTGTATATCCACCTTTCGCAGCAATGCAGGCTGCTATTCTCCCATGGAGACGATCGTAGAGATGCTGGATGTAGTCCTGTGGAACGGCTTGCCATGCCATTTCCACCTGGCGCCTCAGTTGGACCAGCGTTCGTGCTGGACGTGCAGACCGAGTGAGACGACGCTTCATCCAGTCCCAAACATGCTCAATGGGGGACAGATCCGGAGATCTTGCTGGCCAGGGTAGTTGACTTACACCTTCTAGAGCACGTTGGGTGGCACGGGATACATGCGGACGTGCATTGTCCTGTTGGAACAGCAAGTTCCCTTGCCGGTCTAGGAATGGTAGAACGATGGGTTCGATGACGGTTTGGATGTACCGTGCACTATTCAGTGTCCCCTCGACGATCACCAGTGGTGTACGGCCAGTGTAGGAGATCGCTCCCCACACCATGATGCCGGGTGTTGGCCCTGTGTGCCTCGGTCGTATGTAGTCCTGATTGTGGCGCTCACCTGCACGGCGCCAAACACGCATACGACCATCATTGGCACCAAGGCAGAAGTGACTCTCATCGCTGAAGACGACACGTCTCCATTCGTCCCTCCATTCACGCCTGTCGCGACACCACTGGAGGCGGGCTGCACGATGTTGGGGCGTGAGCGGAAGACGGCCTAACGGTGTGCGGGACCGTAGCCCAGCTTCATGGAGACGGTTGCGAATGGTCCTCGCCGATACCCCAGGAGCAACAGTGTCCCTAATTTGCTGGGAAGTGGCGGTGCGGTCCCCTACGGCACTGCGTAGGATCCTACGGTCTTGGCGTGCATCCGTGCGTCGCTGCGGTCCGGTCCCAGGTCGACGGGCACGTGCACCTTCCGCCGACCACTGGCGACAACATCGATGTACTGTGGAGACCTCACGCCCCACGTGTTGAGCAATTCGGCGGTACGTCCACCCGGCCTCCCGCATGCGCACTATACGCCCTCGCTCAAAGTCCGTCAACTGCACATACGGTTCACGTCCACGCTGTCGCGGCATGCTACCAGTGGTAAAGACTGCGATGGAGCTCCGTATGCCACGGCAAAGTGGCTGACACTGACGGCGGCGGTGCACAAATGCTGCGCAGCTAGCGCCATTCGACGGCCAACACCGCGGTTCCTGGTGTGTCCGCTGTGCCGTGCGTGTGATCATTGCTTGTACAGCCCTCTCGCAGTATCCGGAGCAAGTATGGTGGGTCTGACACACCGGTGTCAATGTGTTCTTTTTTCCATTTCCAGGAGTGTATTTGAAACCTGTGAGTAAACAACATTTAAGCGCTTCATGCGATTTCAAGAAACGATCTCTCAGATTATAGCAATGCACTATAGCTACCATCACTGAAAATCTCTCTGCAGTATCTAATTTATTTATTACGTTATTTGTCTGTAATATAACTGGTTACATTGCGTTCTTTAATAAAGATTGTTCAGCATACTACTCTGGTGTAGTCTACATCAGTTACAGGCTTTGGAAAAGAAGCCTTTCTATTAATTACTGATTTACCTTTTATTTATTTTTCCGTTTGTTTTATTAATTTGTAATTTTAGTCAGTGCAAGAGTGTGCCCCAATTAGGATTATGTTCAGTGTAATGCAAAAAAAACAATGTCTTATCAGTGGAATATTTTTAGTGTATTGCTGTAGTGCTTACTGAAGTTCCAGTGGGTTCTACGGGACAATGGATTTCCCCACTTATAGCCCTTATCTCGCTCTGCTGCACGTACTTCCACTACAGCATCACGTGCCCGCAGGCCTGCCACCAGACGGTATTAAATCTCGAGGGGGAGCTCGGTCATAAAGTTCTGGCTCATAAGTCTGTTAAGATGTAGACGTGGACTTACAGTTCAATACTTAAAACGAACCACAGTCAACATGATACTGTCTACATGTAAAGCTTATTGGCGAAAGTGCAAACAGTGATAAAAGGAAACTGTAAGAACCACACGCAGTTGAATCCTGAACATTTGGATTTGTGAACTGAACCTTACTGGCTTAACAGCGGAGCGACACATTTTAGCCTCTGCATTGCATGATATGTGACCGCACACAGGGGACTCGCTTCAGCATGGCGTCTCCTTTGCTGATGGTAAACAGAGGTGACATTTGATCACGTAAGTTACTGGTTGCTCAACAAACAGAAGTTGCCATTGCAAAACGTAGGGAATTTGCGAAGCGTCAATAATGTAATACCAAGTTAACTTGATGTTCGGATTATAATTTCACACTAGTATTTTAAACGATTATCTATTTATTATCCGTACCCATTATCCACATCCAGGACCATTCATAGCGTTACTTAACTTGTGGTAATGCCACCGGTAGTACATCGCGTCGTAGTTAATGGGTATTCACTCACCAGTGCTTAAAACGCAGTATTTCTCAACTTGATGCTAAATGACTTTTTGTGGAAAAGCTCTTTAACCATTGTTAATTAGAGCACATTGTGAGCTGCCAATTAACACGAATATGTTAACGTAAGTGCACCTTAAAAACGCTGGAATTACCCTGTCAACCGAAGTAAAAGTGTAGCGATAATCAGTGTAACTTTTAGGCATGCTTCCGTTATTTGCCTTTTATAGCAGGTAAAAGCACATTTCATGATGTCTGTATGAAGCTTACACCTTATACAGCTTCCTAGTTCAATTTTTACTGCGTCCACTCGAACTTCCTACATGAGGACTCAACTCTCCACAGACTGCCAATAGACAAGCTTTACAAGGCCTACAGCTCCTGTCTCCATTAAGTCTCTGACTCACTCCCACACATTGATCTGTCCTTCAGTCCCTATTCTACTAGTTCATTAGAAACTTTGTAACGGTTGGCTCTGCACTGATACCCGATGTACAGAAAGGTAGAGAAACATTCAGAAGCTAAATACCTCACATGTGAAGTACTCGTATAACGTTCCTCATTAAATTGTAACCTTGCAGTATTTTGTTTGAATTATCCTCTTACCTCATCTTGTCAGAGAACCCATGTCGCTATCTTCAAAACACTATCAGTGCTACTAAAAAATAAAATAAAATGAATATCTCAACAAAAAGATGTTTGTAGCCGATTCACACTATGAGCACACAATCAGTTCTAGTATTAAATTAAAAAACAAGTCACAGGTGTTCGTATTCACTGTTAACAAACCTACTCCATATTGTCGAAATGATTATACTTCAGATAAACAATTACAGTCACAACTCAACATGTGCATAATACAAAACGAACTTTCACATCGCTCTTCCCGCCAGCTTCTGACTTTTATCTAACTAAAAAGAACAAAAATAATACATACACCAAAGAATTCCTGTCACATAAGAAAGGAGGTACTTACCGATTATTTTTTCTGAGATTATATTGAAAGATTACAATTAACAGTTTCCATGTCAATGACTGGAAGTGTAATTACAAGTGGGTAACCAATAATTTAAATAAATTTTTTACTTAAAATTTTTTATGTAGTTATGAAAGCAACAAAATTAATATTACTTATGATAGTTCCTTATTTAAATACATTTTCTGTATATGAGTGTCATTGAAACTACACGAAATGCGAAACTATGTATATTTCTCAATCTCTGTACATTCTACAGGCGTAGTAAATTTTCGAAGTCTATAGGATTGTTCAGTATGGTGAAAGTTCCCCACTCTCCAGTTCCATTACAAACTGTGACACAGTTTACATAAACCGGATAATCTGTGTAGCTGATCTTTGTATATCTTTTCATCTACCCAGACTTATGCATAAATAGATACAATTTTAAGGGAAAATTTGCCGTTTTTAGTGTGTTAGAAAACTGATGTACACTGAAATTCACTCTGCTTATAGCTACAATTACGTTTGTTTAGTTAATATTCGGATTTGTAGTTTCCTTCAACAGCACGTCGAGGCCTCGGAAGTACATGGCGAGGCCGATACCCATCATAGCTGATATAAGGTCTCCCGTAAAAGCAGTGCTTGGCCTAAGATATTCTGTAGGAATTAATTGTCGAAAGAAGGAGCACAACCTCATCCTTTGTCTGAGCGTACATGCCAATTTACACCGGGATTTAAATATTTGTTATATGATACACACAATATGAATTAATCCATTGTTCCTACTACATTTTATAATTAACTGTTTCCAGAGGGGCATAAAGGGCATCGTAAAGAGGCGTCTGTCATTAACGTATAACGATCTCACCGATATCGTGGGGCCTAGTAACGGCAGCATCAACCAGGGGTCGTATACATCGCGCTAGATAAAGCACGTACAATGTCCAATAACGTCGGCCGTGAATCACACAGCTGCGCTGCTGTATCGCCTCAGTAGAGGGTAGTCGTCGTGAATACATGAAATTCTAAGGCACAGTTTTATGCATAATTTTATTTAGGATCGATCAAATTTTTATGGTAAATAGAGCTCTATTGAGCAAGAGGTGAAATCGCATCCAGAGAGTAAATGGTTTTCTAATAAAACTACAGAACTCCACAGACAAATGTTTGGGGTTTGTGCAGGGATATTTTCTGTGTAATTACTTGTCAGGCATGGTGTTGATGGCTTGTTACTGAATAGAAATGTAATTATACTTTTTACAGTTTCATACCAGAAATTAGCTTTGATTCTATGAAAATACCTTCAGAATAATGAAAAGGCCTGTAACATGCCATCACCAAGATCTACACCACAAAACTCAGAGTAATGTAACAACCCTGAGACAGACGAAAAGAGCTGCGATGTGCTCATCATAGTGTATTTGAGCAACTCTTCCGCTGCATTCAGCGAACCCATAGACGAGGTGTATATGGATCAACTATTCATCACCAAACCTATCCATAATTCTGTGTATCACTGTTAAACTACAACTGACACTGCCGGAAAAATAAACCTGAAACAGAGCAAAACAGTACTGAATGAAAGGTTGATGGCCAAGAGTAAACTGGTCATTACAGTAGTGAACGACAAGAACTACGTACAGATGGAACATGTTTGTTCCCAAACGAGTACGCATCACTTACCGTTGACATTTGCACAGTTGTAGAGATATTTTCAGTGCAATTAAAAGATGTGTGGGGTAATGCAATTGCTCTGTAACGAGCTACCGCTGGCCACAATTATCTGATATCCACGTATCCAGAAAGTATCCCTGAAGAATCTTCGAAATTCTTCTATTGAAGTAGGGTTTCACAGTTTACATCAGAAGACACCTACAATACCAGTTGTGTCCGATAAGAAAGATAGTAGCAAACTCACTCCCAGTGGGAAGTGCGCTACCTTGTAAGTTTACAGCAAATTCATCTGAAGAATTCGCTAAGGGTGTTTCGCGTTATGGATACTTATTATTCTAGAGGATACGACCGGGAAACTATTAATGGAGTAATTATTAATGATATTGAAATAAATTTTTGATATACCGTTTTTTAAATTAGATTAAAAATATAAAATATATTCTTCCAGCGTTATACAAGTTTCCAACATTAAAGATAGTCTTGGTAATCTGATAGTGGCTGATTTTAGCAGCTATGAAAATACTTGCAAGATTAAAAACTTGAAATGTCGAGACATGGAATAGGTAATAGCATGGAGGAGAACAATTCATTTATCACTTATCTACTACGTTTTTCATTTTAAATCTTACAGATATTTTCATAGCCGTTAAAAATTCACAAATGTTCTGGAATATCTCTATGCGGTATGAATGTCTACGGGGCTAGGAGAAATTATTTTATACTTTTACTCAGATTTAAAAGAGTGGTGTATCAAAATTTATATTTTTTGAAATAATTATCTGCAGCAGTCCATCCATCCTTGTGCGTATGAAATTTTTCAATAGATTGATGAGATTTCAAGGGAAACGTTTGATCTGTTTCATGATTATTTCACAACCATTCAACCGGAAAATATTCAAAATAGAAAAGGGTTCTACCTACCTCAAACCGATATATCGACCTGTTTCATTGTTTTCGTCTTAAGAAAATAAAGAAGCGTGCAAAATTAATTTCACACGATTGTTTATTAGATTTTTATTTCAGTAGTTTCCCCTTGTATGTGTTGTGTACGTCATGTATGTCGCATTTATTGCACACATGTCTTACTTCCGTCTCTCACTTTGCATCTCATCTCCCCTCCACCCCCCCCCTCTCTCTCTCTCTCTCTGTCTCGCTCTGTAGCTCTGCACATATATCCCCTGAATTGCATAATGATTCTACCTGTACAGTATGCCAGTTGTGCAGGGCAGCCTAGATGTCTGGTGTCATCAAACTTTTTCAACCCTTCTCCTACCGCTACCTACAAATAAGCAGGTTACATTATACTGTTCGCAGTTCTGACAAATATTAAAAACTTCAAATCTTTAGATCATATGAAAGTTAGTTGTAACCAACTGCGAAATTTGTACTGGACAGTGAGGCAGGCACGAAAGTGACCTACCAAAAGCATAGTGAAACTGTTAAGTTGGGTGATTCAGACAAACGGGCTTAGGTAAGTGGTGACAATAACAGCAATTGTGACAAAGGTTGGTCGACAATGTGGCTAAAGCAATTCATGAATATACTGATTTCAACAAAACTATTTGGGTTAATTGAGATCAGTAAAGTGGAAATATTAATGTGATTGTGATAGGCATTGATTCAAGCCACAAAACTACGAGTTACCTGTGTCTCCAGGTGCTTACTATGTCGGACATTATAATTACAATAGCTACTATGGAGTGTTTTGAGTGTCCTTGGTGGTTCACTTGAGCCCTAACTAGTGAGGAGCCTCGGGGAAGTAATGCCAAAAAAACATCCGGTAGCAGCAGATTCAGGGCGGCTTCCATCGACAAGGCACGAGGTTCCACGGAGAATGAGTCAAGATACTCAGACAGTCCATCGGAGTAATCTGGTGCAAATATATGTCGCTGTGTGGATGTACATAATAAATTTCAGGTCTTAGTTAAAAATTACTGAACATGGACTGTGGAGTACCATTTGACGTGATTGTAGTGAACAGCTCTTGGAAGTATAAACCGACAAATAGAGAGGTGTTTCCAAGTAGTCAGTTCTCAGGTTGGTACGGATACAAAATCAGTGCACATTAAGCAAAGTAGAACGTTTCTCACACAGTTACTTATTAGAAAAGTAAAGAAACAAAACTGTTGTGATTGTATTGTACATTCAATAATTATCTTAGTCAGAGCTGTCATATAATTGCAAAATATCGGTTCTGGATAGGTTGAGGTGCCTCTTTTACATAAAAAAGCGAAGTATGAGATATATTGTGCATACAATATAGAGGTTGAAGCGTTTTTGGGATATGAGGAAAGTAAATCATCAGTTTTAAGTGTCGAACAGCACCAAAATTCTGGTTTGGGTTATGATTAAATTAACTGCTCGGAATGTGGATATAACTAACTTGACTAAACAAAACCTTACACAATAATGCACTTACAGATTTGTAGGGTCAACGAGCGATAACTATTTCCTGTTTTTCTGTTTTAAGTAATAACATTTACAAAGTTTAATGGTCATTTCACTCACATTAGTTTCCTTTCGAGCCTCATAGTTACGTCCGTTCTTCATTATTTTCTTAGTATTTGAAGTAAGGCGTTTCTGCATTCATACTGATGTTAATGATAATATTTTCTTGTTGGCATTTTTCAGCACTTTTCCTGAACAAATGCGTATGATTTCTTATTTCTAATGTTGTACAAAGATAACACGGCTTGTGTGCATCGTAGACATCACAAATTATTTATGTAATGCTAAAATTACTTACACATGTTGAGGTAAGCCGAATGAAAATGAGAAACCAGCAATAGATCACGCAGGTGTTAAAATTCACTTATTGCAATTAAAAGCGAAGAAATAAATTTCGACAGTGTGGCCCTATTTGTATACAAAATTTATTACAACGTGTAAAACCACTGGAATGATTTCTGAATGTTCTGAATGTGATGCTGCATTTTGAGACGAGAACTACCATTAACCGTGAGTAGAGCGTTAAGTACAAAGTTAACAAACCAAACAGTTTCGCACAAACACAGTCATATTATATGGCGCTTAGCGGTTTGCTGTTTTAACTGTGGTGGATTATCACTGTTGCTGGGTAGAAAATCAGTAATCACTAAAACCAAACTGAAAGGGGTAGGTTCCATATTTGTACGGTGTTAGAGTTCAACAACTTGGATATACGTGTGCCTCGCTACTGAACATCAGTGAAGGCAACGTGCCAGCAGAATTTCAACGCAGTGTATGATCTACAAGTGCCTTTAACACGGATGGAACAGCAGTTGGCATGACAACTGTGTCCAAAAATAGCACAGCTGCTCTGTCCCTGCTTATATATGCTGTATTTCTGGATGCGGTCAGTAGCTAGCGTCTGAATAGTGTTGCCAATATTATGAAGACGATAGCTTTCGCAAAGGAAGAAGCAAGGGATTGCTAAACTGGGGCGCTTTTGGCACATACGACAAGAGCGCACGAATGAGGTAGAACTCAGGCATCCTCCTTCTCAGTCGTGTCTTTACGAGATGGCCGCCAATTAAGCCTGTCCAACATCGTGACCGTAATGCTCATAACGGGACAAATATCGATCATTAACTCCATACATGCGAAATGTTATTTTACATGACCCTGTAACACTTATAATGAACCGCATAATTATGGCAACTTTCATTTGGAACTTCAGATTGTTACTACAAAATGCACATTAGAGCTTTCTGTTACGGGCTTTACTTACCTACGTATTCTGCACTGCCTCATAATGGGAAACTGAACTTTATCACGTGAGCAATAGGTCATCAGGGTGTGCGAATAACAAGCGATGACGAAAAATTTGGATAACTGAGAGTAGTACAAACTTAATTATGTGTACAGGATGTTCATTCACCGCGGCAGTCGAAAATTCCGATGATTTTGTCTCTTGTCGATACTGATATTGGCAAGATATAAAAGTATTTGACACAAATGGCCGTATCTTTCTGTTTCACTGATGTAAAAGCTAAAATTTTTTTCACCTCCAAAGGATCATAGACTTTAATATCTCACTTAAACTTCATTGTGATGTGTCCATCCA
Source organism: Schistocerca nitens (assembly GCF_023898315.1). NCBI lineage: Eukaryota > Metazoa > Arthropoda > Insecta > Orthoptera > Acrididae > Schistocerca > Schistocerca nitens. The sequence continues at coordinate 783,712,263 of NC_064617.1, forward strand.
CTCCAGAGAAAAGTGGGTCTTAAGAGACGGACAAGCAGTCGGATTATAAATGAGAGAAAATATTGTTTCTTGTGATATAATTACCAATTAACAGTTCCTGAATTTTTTCAATTACTTCTACTGTGAAACCTTGCTTCTTGCCAAATTTCATTATTCAACATCAAAGAGGAACACCGGACAACTTTCCATGAGTAAGATTGCGAGTATCAAAATATTTGACATAAATGACCGTGTCTTTTGAGTACACTAACTGAAGAACTTAAATGTTTTAAAAGTAAAAGGGAACGGAAATCTTCGCGTATTACATAAATGTCTACTTCATACAGTGTACCCCACTTGTAGTGCTACAGCTGCCGGAGAGTGTCCTCTGGTGGAGGCAACTGTCTGCCAGATCTCTGTATGCGTAGAGTAGGAGACAGAGACAGAGAGAGAGAGAGAAAGAGAGAGATGTCAAAGCGAGACGGAGCAGAGAGAGCTTGGAACTTGTCTGTTCTCTCTGCTCAGTAGGAGGAGTCACCGCAGACGCTTAATAGGCTAAAAAGTAAGTATGATTTTAGATTGAATTCATATTTTAAAGTGATTTCATTAACGTATCGAAACAACATCTGTTACAGCACAGGAACCATCGATACCATTAACCTGATTCTTTTTTCTGTGTTATAGATGATAAGCCTTGTATACCTTTGTATGTCGTAGGCGTCTATAGGTACATGCAAATATTCTTCATTCTAGGATATGTTAACAGCGTAATGAATACCAGAAAATAATCACGGCAGAATTATTTTGAGATGAGTTTATAAAACTGGTCATCTCCTAGATATAAAATGAGGATATGAGGATATGAGTCAATATCATGTGTGGAAATTGTCTCAAACGTCAGTTTTAATGTAATTGTTAATAGACAGATGATTTTGCTTCTAGTTGTAAATGTAGGCTATGAGATGCCAACTAATTTCAACTAAAACTGCCAGTCAATGGCAAATAGAAATTTAGTTCAGTATCTGTAAATTGGGTGCCATCTCAAAGCCTAAATTTAAAACCAAAAGGCAAAGAGCATCTGTTCATGTAAAATTATATAGATACTGATAATATCCCAGTTATAAAATGAGATTATGAGCCAATTTCCATATCTGAAAGAACAGAGTGAATGTGCTGCAGGTAACAGCAACGTGACAAGATATATTGAAAAACGTAAATATCGCAAGGCTCGTTTGAAAGCCATTCTCGCAAGTTTCAAAACCGGTTTTTAATTACGGAACAAAATACAATGTAGAGTCCTAGTGACAGAAATAGAGGCGATTAGTTTAAAAACAACCTGATTGTTAAAACAGAACTAAAAAAATGGTTCAAATGGCTCTGAGCACTATGAGACTCAACTGCTGAGGTCATTAGTCCCCTAGAACTTAGAACTAGTTAAACCTAACTAACCTAAGGACATCACAAACATCCATGCCCGAGGCAGGATTCGAACCTGCGACCGTAGCGGTCTTGCGGTACCAGACTGCAGCAAGACCGCTACGGTCGCAGGTTCGAATCCTGCTTCGGGCATGGATGTTTGTGATGTCCTTAGGTTAGTTAGGTTTAACTAGTTCTAAGTTCTAGGGGACTAATGACCTCAGCAGTTGGGTCCCATAGTGCTCAGAGCCATTTGAACCATTTTTGAACCAGACTGCAGCGCCTTTAACCGCACGGCCACTTCGGCCGGCTCTAAAACAGAACTCTGACAAGCATTTTTCACATCAAAATAGCTCTTCTATAATTAAATTCTGGTGTTCATTATGCAGTGAACATTTCCTAAAGCTGAGAATATTTGCATATAGTTACAGAGACGACATATAGATGAAAAAAGGCTTTCCATCCTTAACATCTATTAAAGGCAATCCAACGCCCCGGATAAATGAATTAGGTTAACGGTATGTATGGTTCCTGAGCTGTAACAGGTGTTGCAAAAATGTGTTGATGAAGTTTAAAATTGTTGATTCAGTAACCAAACTATGTATATTTAAGGCTATCTTACTCAGAGCTCTGTTTTTCTCCCTCACCCTCTCCCTCTTCCTCTCTCTCTCTCTCTCTCTCTCTCTCTCTCTCTCTCTCTATATATATATATATATATATATATATATATATATATATATATATATATATATAAATCTGGGTCAGATCTTTGGATGCGAAGAGTAGTAGATAGAGACAAACAGATAAAAAGAGAGATCGACGTATAGGTAGATAGGGAAATATATATATATATATATATATATATATATATATATATATATATATATATATTTCCCTATCTACCTATACGTCGATCTCTCTTTTTATCTGTTTGTCTCTATCTACTACTCTTCGCATCCAAAGATCTGACCCAGATTTATCTTCACCAAACGACACTCTTCGGCAGCTGCAGCACCATAGGTGGGTGCTAGACAGCATTCACTCTGTCATCGAGGAGAGGATTTCCGACTGTTGTTGAATGACTAAGGGTGTGTTTTTGGAACTGAAATGATTAATTTAATTGCATGAGTCTAAAGGAACGATTTCCTACCCCTGTCTCTGCTTTTCTCCCACGACACTGAACATACGAAGGCACAGAAGTTGCTCGAATTTTATGACGCATGTCAACTATCCTGAGAAAAAAACCGTCATTGTGTTGTTGATATTGTAAAATCCCACTACGTATCTATCACTGAAGTAACAGGAATACGAAAAAGCACATTAAAGTGACAGCTATCTTCAAATCCGGTACACAACTGTAGCAAAGAATGTCGTATTAAATTAAACTTGTTGTATTACAGTTCAATAAGTAGAAGAAAAAACGGCATTTACCTAGACTGCTAAGATTGTGAGCAGCCGGATACATAACGACGGTCGACACAACTTTTGACGACTTGTGCCTGCATACGCCTACCACAAGTAGGGCAGCTTATCTCAGCTTCCGATCGAAAAGCTATATGTTCTTTAAGTAGGTCTGATTGATTGTCTTCACAACTCTTGGAGTACAATCCAGATCTTTAATCGGAACTGTCATCAGAACTCCAGTGCGATTTCGTGTATTTTCTGTAGTAAAAATGAGTCTTATTAGTGCCATGTCGTAAAGTATTCTTTAGAGCTCTTAGGGAGATATTCAGAGTTGTGACCAAATTTATATTTATTATTGGCAAATAAACTTTTTACAACATTATAATTTACGAGTTATTTATTCGCGAAATTCTGCAGAACTATTGAAATTTAGGATAGTGATTTCTAGAATTATAGCATATACACTAACGACACTGAAAACAGTGTACTTCACGAAAGTAGGGTTCAAACTTCACAGCTGGACACTTATTCAGTAATGTGATCATAATTTCTTCCGAAGTTCTACAGAACTATTCAAAATTTTTACATATAACTGAAGAACTACAGCTTATCTACCGAGATCTCTGAAAGAATATGTATTTCCGGAAAGTTGGCTGCCAACGTCATCAGAATTACAAGGAAAATACTTGGGCTCGAACAAACAGATCTGTATGAACGTTTGGTTACAGGACCATTATGTACCTGTGAATGTGGTGGTGGGTGTCGTTTTTCTGCAAAACTCGGCAGTCATGCTCTAGATATCACTGTAGATGTAATTGTAGACGCCATACGCAATGCAAAATTCTTAACTATAAACGTAAATGCGGAATGCCAATAAAATGCTCCGAGCAATACGAATGAGTGCAAAACGCACAGTGAAGAAATGCAAGTTGATGGCATGGCGTATTTGCACATTCTATAATATCAGTGTTGAACGCCACGTCAATGACACTTTTGAAGTTGTTCACTGGTTCACCAATATCGTAGACAGCGTTCTGCCACGCGTAACGAAGCATTGGTCTGTATACTCCCGCAGATAGCTGATTGTAAATGACAGAATGCATATTCATGATAAAGCATCTGTCGTGCAATTTCGGCGGCATATTACTGTAACGTAGTTTAATGAAGTCTGTTGTTCTCTTGGCATATATTTTATATTGCCTGAAGAAATACACATCCTGAGATTCTGCATATTTTCTAGTTTTAGGCGGAATGATTTTTAAATCTACATGATGTCCGCCAGATGCTTCCAGTAGTACTCGTTCATCCTTATGTCCAGACCAGGAGTCACAAAGTTCTAATGACTTTCTAGACAAATGTGGATTAAAAACTGACAGAAAATACGTCTTCAGATTTTGTTTCGTCATCTTCCCACTCACACTTGCATCGACGACGACATTAGGGAACCACGTTTCTATTTCCCTTGAGACGCGGGGTCCTAACTTTCCACTGGATTCTTGGAAGCAAATATAGAGTTTGCCTGTCAATCATCCGTCCATTGACATAGCAACATCGATCGTGTAACTACGTGTTGCACAGTTAGCTGATTGCAACATCGCGACAGTGTTTCTCTCCCCTTTCATGGATAGTGTTCTGTCACAAGAAAGTTCCATACAGAACTAATATCGATGTTTTCTCTCGTGATATGCTCATTGACGTCAGCAACAAACGTTTGAGCTCTTTCAATCAGCTCTTCTTCGTCATCCTTATCTTTTCATATTTGGAGCATAGTGATACGGCGTGATGTTATCCTAAACTCCTTTTTCAAATTAGTAATAAATCCTAGTGAAGCTGTAAAGTTTGTACACCCGAGATTTCTGGCTACGTCCAATGCCCAATGTTGTAAATGCCAATAATGAACGGCGGAACCGCATTCTCACGCTTCATCGAATTTCGCCATTACACGCTCCTTGAGGGTCTTGAACAGCAGTGTACGATTTCCTTTGAAAACTTTATTTCCTTCTCTTTTCATTGCCGCGTAATCCAGTATGTTTTTAATATTGCTTTTTGACTTCAGTTTAGGGTACCTTTTCAGAAGTTTGTCCTATGTGTCGAAACCTCTTACGTAATAATCATCGCACATGTTCTCCAGTGTGTTGTCATCAAACGCCGAGATGATACCTGCAACTTTAGCCTCCTTCTTGGGAGACGGTTGGTATTCACTGTCACTGCTTCCATCGCCTCTTCCTGCACGAGCCGTAGCACTGCTGTTTGCAATGGGTTGTTCGTCATTATCATCCCTATCATCATCATTATGTGTTAGTGCTACAATAGTATCTGTTTCTAACTTATGCTCATATTTTTGCACTATAACAGATACCAGAAAACATGCTAATGATTCGTCTTCTACACCAATACCATCTAACCGAAGAAGGGTTCTTCGTAACTTCATCTCAACCAATCGCAATACATTAGCAGAATTGATTACTAATCGCCGAGCCATCTGACGCTTCAACACACAAATAATGTCACAAAACGCAACTTCAGAGGCACACTGCACCGTCCCTCTGGTCCCGACTGGCGTACCGGCAGGTCAGTGTGCAATGCGGCATGGCATACGCTGAGGCCTCTAACGGACGACTGCAGAGTTTTGCAGATGCGGGAGTATCACTAGTGCAATAAGAGACCTTTACATTATTTCTCACACGATTTTGGTGTATTTGTGTTTGTTCGAGCCCAAGTACTTTCCTGGTTAGTTTGACAGATATCATATAAAAGAATTAGTTTTTCGTTTGATACAAAGACAAATTAGTGATTTTCGGGTTCTTTACTTTATTTGTAGTGTTAAAGATGTGCGCTTTAGGCTTTGATGAATGACTTTGCTAGACTGAAAATAAGTATCTTTTGATTATATTGACGTAGCACTTAATATTTTTAAGTCGTGAAGGGTCCATAGACTTGAGTGTTTGACATAAATTTTAACTTACTACGTCTATTCATTCCCAAGAAAATCTTTCTTATACGAGGTGCATTCAAGTTCTAAGGCCTCCGATTTTTTTTTCTCCGGACTGGAAAGAGAAACATAAGCATTGTTTTAAAATGAGGCCGCGTTCATTATCAATACGTCTCAGAGATGGCAGCACCATACGGCAGATGGAATTTTACCGCCAGCGGCGAGAATGATAACTGTTTTAAATATTTAAAATGGCGACGTTTTCCTTACTTGAACAGAGTGCAATCATTCGTTTTCTGAATTTGCGTGGTGTGAAACCAATTGAAATTCATCGACAAGTGAAGGAGACCTGTGGTGATGGAGTTATGGATGTGTCGAAAGTGCGTTCGTGGGTGCGACAGTTTAATGAAGGCAGAACATCGTGTGACAACAAACCGAAACAACCTCGGGCTCGCACAAGCCGGTCTGACGACATGATCGAGAAAGTGGAGAGAATTGTTTTGGGGGATCGCCGAATGACTGTTGAACAGATCGCCTCCAGAGTTGGCATTTCTGTGGGTTCTGTGCACACAATCCTGTATGACGACCTGAAAATGCGAAAAGTGTCATCCAGGTGGGTGCCACGAATGCTGACGGACGACCACATGGCTGCCCGTGTGGCATGTTGCCAAGCAATGTTGACGCGCAACGACAGCATGAATGGGACATTCTTTTCGTCGGTTGTGACAATGGATGAGACGTGGATGCCATTTTTCAATCCAGAAACAAAGCGCCAGTCAGCTCAATGGAAGCACACAGATTCACCGCCACCAAAAAAATTTCGGGTAACCGCTAGTGCTGAAAAAATGATGGTGTCCATGTTCTGGGACAGCGAGGGCGTAATCCTTACCCATTGCGTTCCAAAGGGCACTACGGTAACAGGTGCATCCTACGAAAATGTTTTGAAGAACAAATTCCTTCCCGCACTGCAACAAAAACGTCCGGGAAGGGCTGCGCGTGTGCTGTTTCACCAAGACAACGCACCCGCGCATCGAGCTAACGTTACGCAACAGCTTCTTCGTGATAACAAGTTTGAAGTGATTCCTCATGCTCCCTACTCACCTGACCTGGCTCCTAGTGACTTTTGGCTTTTTCCAACAATGAAAGACACTCTCCGTGGCCGCACATTCACCAGCCGTGCTGCTATTGCCTTAACGATTTTCCAGTGGTCAAAACAGACTCCTAAAGAAGCCTTCGCCGCTGTCATGGAATCATGGCGTCAGCGCTGTCAAAAATGTGTACGTCTGCAGGGCGATTACGTCGAGAAGTAACGCCAGTTTTATCGATTTCAGGTGAGTAGTTAATTAGAAAAAAAATCGGAGGCCTTAGAACTTGAATGCACCTCGTACATCGGGCTGACAGACAAGCAGACCGACAACTAAACCACCTTATATGGTTTTCGTTTTTATAGATCGAGGTTCTGAGCTCTAAAAGTACTGAAATGCGAAACGAAATCATAGAATACAGTACCCATCTTAAAGTATCTGCGTCTAGACCAACAAATATCTTATAAACCAAACAACCTCAGTTCTAAAAAACGTCACGTGAAATATATGCAGACAAGACTCATTGACTGATTGACAAGGAAGGTGAGGTATACATAAGCCGATCTGAATCGTGGTACTAACCACACACAGCTTCAACAGAAGTTAACAAGTTCATTATTAGCGCCAAGGACATTATTTTACGGAGGGATAAGTCAACCATTCGTGTTCCATGAGAACTGATCATTGAGTCTCCATAATCTGGCCTAGTAGCCATTCTTTATCCAGCTTGTAAACATATGAGAGGTTCCATAAGGAGTCAACATTAAATAATTTTCTGTACAGACAGAAAATTGGAATAGAGATGAACATAAACAACATTTCTCCACGTTTTATTGCGCATGAAAACCACAAACTGCGTGTTTTACCACCATACAGTGATGCCTTCAGAGATGGTGGTCCAGATTGCTGTACACACCGGTACCTCTAATACCCAATAGTACGTCCTCTTGTATTCATGCGTGCCTGTATTCATCGTGGCGTACTATCCACAAGTTCATCAAGGCACTGTTAGTCCCGATTGTCCCACTCCTCAACGGCGATTCGGCGTAGATCCCTCAGAGTGGCTGGTGGGTCACGTCGTCCAAAAAAAAAAAAAAAACCTTTTCAATATATCCCAGGCATATTAGATGGGGTTCATGTCTGGAGAACATGCTGGCTACTCTAGTCGAGCGATGTCGTTATCCTGAGGGAAGGTATTCACAAGATGTGTACGATGGGGTTGCGAATTGTCACCCATGAGAACGGACGCTTCGTCAATATGCTGCCGATATGGTTGCACTATCGATCTGAGGATGGCATTCACGTATCGTACAGTCGTTCGGTGCCTTCCGTGGACACTAGCGGCGTACGTCGGCCCCACATAATGCCACCTCAAAACGGCAGGGATACTCCACTTTGCTGCACTCGCTGGACAGTTTGTCTAATGCGTTCTGCTTGACCGGGTTCCCTCCAAACACGGCTCCGACGATTGTCTGGTTGAAGGCATATGTGACACTCATCGGTGAAGAGAACATGATGCCAATCCTGAGCAGTCCATTCGGAAGGTTTCTGGGCCCATCTCTACCGCGCTGTATGGTGTCGTGGTTGCAAAGATGTGCCTCGCCATGGACGTCGAGAGTGAAACTGCGCGTCATGCAGCCTGTTGCGCTCAGTTTGAGTCGTAACACGACGTTCTGTGGCTACACAAAAAGCACTATTTAACATGGTGGTTCTGCTGTCAGGGTTCCTACGAGCCAAAATTCGCAGGTAGCGGTCATCCACTACAGCAGTAGTCCTTCGGCGGAATCAGCAAGGCATGTCTTTGACAGTTCCTGTCTCTCCGTATCTCCCACATGTCCGAACAACATCGCTTTGGTTCACTCCGAGACGCCTGGACACTTCCCTTGTTGACAACCCTTACTGGCTCACAGTAACAATGCTGACGCGGTCGAACCGCGGTATTGACCGTTTAGGCATCATTGAACTACAGACAACACGAGCCGTGTACCTCCTTCCTGGTGGAATGAATGGAACTGATCGGCTGTAGAACCACCCTCCCCCCACCCCCCAACCCCCGCCCTCCGAATCGACAACTAGGCGCTGCTCATGTATGTTTGTCTACACCTTTGGCGGGTATAGTGACAACTCTCAACCTCTCAACAGACAAAGGGGATGTGTCTTTGATACATCATCCACAGTCAAGGTCTGTCTTCAGGAGTTCTGGGAACCGGGGTGATGCAAAACATTTTTGATGTGTATAAATCAAGTAATGTTTCGATGTCACACTTCTGGCTTTAGTCTTGAATCTTATGAATGCTGCACAAACTGGTAGGTTAATTTTCTTAGCAAACTACCTCCTGACGTCGTCGACATCTCGATATCTTATGCGGTGACTTCTAAATCTGTTATATGCAGTGGTTCATTGATCTATATAACCACTTTGCGCCAGACAATGTCACCCGACAAATACATTAGTCACCTCTAGCCAAATCATAACAAGCATCATATAATGCTTTTAGGACTAGCGTCTTTGATTAATAATGAAAATTACCTCCGTCCCACGTTCGAAACCCGCCACCGCTTAAATTTTGATTAATACTAAGCATTGGTAAAGACTTCTCGCATAAGTCCCTCATCCTGCCAACGGAATTTTCCAGGAAGGCACAGGGGCGGACAATGGTTTCTTCTCCTTGGGGGTGGGCAACTGCCCCTAAACAAGAAGAATCAGCTGTGGTCAACGGCATGAGAATATAGAAGTCAACGGAAATCACAGCTTTAAAAACAAGACACGTCATGTGACCTCTAATTGATAAAGGGTCAGAATGATCTCTTCATTGTAAAAAGATTTCTTAATAGTCCCTCATTCGGATCTCCGGGAGGGGACCGCCAATGGGGAGGTGGTCATGAGAAAAAGACTGAATAATCAACGGTAGGATAACGTTCTACGGGTCAGGGTGTGGAATGTCAGAAACTTGAATGTGGTAGGGAAGGTGAAAGATCTGAAAAAGGAAATGCAAAGGATCAGTATAGATATATAGATATAGTAGGAAACAGTGAAGTGAAATGGAATGAAGACAAGGATTTCTGGTCATGTCAATGTAGGGTAATATCAAAAGCACCAGAAAATGGTATAACGGGAGTAGTATACTTTATGAATAGGAAGGTAAGGCAAAGAGTGTACTATCAATAGCTCAATGAAAGGGTTGCTCTTGTCAGAATCGACAGCACACAAACACCGATAACCATTGTTCAGGTATACATGCCGACGTCGCAAGTTGAAGATGAAGAGACAGAGGAAGAATTTGAGTATATTGAAAGGGTAATACATGACACAAAGGGAGATGAAAATTTAATAATCTTGGGGGACTGGAATGCAGGTGAAGAAGTCGAAGAATGGGGTTACAATAGAATATGTGATTTGGACCAGTAATGAGAGAGGAGAGAGACTAATAGAGTTCCATAATAAATTTCAGTTAGTAGTAACGAATACTCTGTTCAAGAATCGCAAGAGGATGTGGTTTACTTGAAAAAGGCCATGAGATACGAAAAGATTTCAGTTACATTACACCATTGTCGGACAGAGATTCCAAAATCATGTACTGGATTGTTATGTGGACCCAGTAGCAGATATATATTCAGATTACGATGTAGTGGTGATGAAAAGTAGGCTAAAGTTCAAGAGATTAGTCAGCAAGGACCAATATTCAAAAAAGAAGGATACCGAAGTACTAAGGGATGACGAGATACGCTTGAAGTTTTCTAAGGCTATAGGTACTGCAGTAACGAATTGCTCAGTAGGTACTACAGATGAAGAGGAAAGATCATCTGTAAAGACGGCAGAAGATGGAAAGAAAAACATAGGTACGTGGAGGGTGATTGCTGAGAAACCATGGGTATCAGCAGAAATCCTTCGATTGATCAATGAAAGAAGGAATTTTAAAAAAAATCAAAGAGATATTCAGAAATACAGAAGTACAAATAGTCGAGGAATAAAATAAACAGGGAGTGTAGGGAAGCTAAAATGAAATGGCTGCATGAAAAATGTGAAAAATCGAAAAAGGAATAATTTCCGTAAGCACTGACTCAGCATATTGAAAAGTAAAAACTAACTTCTATGACATTAAAAGGAAGGCTGCTAATATTAAGAGTTCAACGGGAATACCACTGTTAAAAGCAGAGCGAGCGAATAGGTGAAAAGAGTACATTGAAGTCCACTATGAGGGGAAAGATTTGTCTGATGTGATAGAAGAAGAAACAGGAGTCGATTTAGAAGAAACAGAGGATCCAGTATTTGAATCAGAATTTAAGAGGGCTTTGGAGGACGTAAGATTAAATGAGGAAGAAGGAATATATAACAGTCCATCAACATTCGGGGAAGTGGCAACAAAACGAATATACACATTGGTGTGCAGCATGTATGAGTCTGGCGACATACCTTCTGACTTTCGGAAAATCATCATCCACACAATTCCGAAGACTGCAAGAGCTGACAAGTGCGAGAATTATCGCACAATCAGCTTAACAGCTCATGTCTAAGTTACTCACGAGAATAATGTACAGGAAAATGGAAAATAAAATTGAAGATGTCCTAGATGACGACCAGTTTGGCATTAGAAAAGCTAAAGGCACCACAGAGGCTATTCTGGTATTGCGGTTGATAATGGAAGCAAGACTTAAGAAAATTCAAAACACGTTCATAGAATTTGTTGACCTGAAAAAAGTGTGAGCAATGTATAGTGGTGCAATATTTTCGAAATTCTGTAAAGAATGAGGGTAAGCTGTAGGGAGAGAGTAAGCTGTTGGGAGAGACGGTTAATAGACAATTTCTACAAAAGCCAAGAGGGAATAATAAAAGTGGACGACCAACGACCAAGAACGAAGTGTTCGCCTTAAGAATAATGTAAGACAGGGATGTAGCCTTCCCCCTCCCCCGCCTACGCTCACTTGGTGTTCAATCTGTACACGGAAGAAGAAATAATAGAAATAAAAGAAAGATCCAAGACTGAAATAACTATTCAAGGTGAAAGGAATCAACGATACGGTTCGCTGATGGTACTGGTATCCTGAGTAAGACTGAAGAAGGATTACATGATATGCTGAATGAAATGGTCTAATGAGCACAGAATATGGATTGATAGTAAATCGAAGAATGATGAAAGCAATGAGAAATAGCTGAAATGAGATTACATCATGATTCGTGGTCGCAAAGTAGACGAGGCTAAGGAATTCTTCTACCTAGGTAGCAAAATTACCAATGACGGACAGAGTAAGGGTGATATCAAAGGCACTGGCAAAAAGGGCTTTCACAGCCAAGAGAAGTCTACTAGTATCAAACATAAGCCTTAATTTAAGGAAAAATATTCTGAGAATGAACATCAGGAGCACAGCACTATATGGTAGTGATTCATGGAAAAAAGGAAGAGAAGAGAATCGAAGCATTTGAGATGTGGTGTTACACGTGAATGTCGAAAATTAGGTGGACTGTTCAGGTAAGCAATGAGGAGGTTCTACGCAGAATCGGAAAGGAATAAGTGGAAAACATTGTCAAGGAGAAAGGACAGGATGATAAGAAATCTGTTAAGACATCAGGGAATGACACCCATAGTACTGGAGAGAGCTGTAGAGGGCAAAAGCTGTAAAGGAAGAGAGAGTTAGGAATACATCCAGCAAATAATTGAGGACGTGGGTTGCAGTTGCTTCTCTGAGATGAAGAGATTGGAACTGGAGGAGAGTTCATGGTGGGCCGTATCAAACCAGTCAGAAGACTGATGTCCCAAAAAAAGTTCCCGCTCGGACTTAGTAACTGCCATGATCCAGGATTCTGTTAGGAAGTGAGTTCATCTGTTAGTGCAGGTACGTCGCATCCAGCTACTCGCTGAGAATGTGATTGAGCAGTTCCACCAAATTGTGCAGTTGCTGAATTCTTCCTTTTCCCACTGTTCCAACCTGTCCGCCGATTTACTATGGTGTTGAAGTCAGGTGGTTTTGCCACCCAGACGAGATGTTATAGGCTATGTGAATACTCAGAAAACCAATCATATTTTTTTCCAGCCTGATTCACTTTGCTGGTGTCATCTTCAAAAATAAGGTGATGAGTAGAATAGCCATTATGCAGATGTTGACTGAAAGGCAACACCTGATCATTTAGAATGTTGAAATAAACATGGTGGTTCGCGCTAGCGCTCACCTTAGAGAATGATAACACTACAGAACCACCTCCGCCTTGCAACAGACCTTGCACATATTCAGGATGAAGTGCGACATTTGACCTATGTCGCAATCCAATATAGTCATAATCGTCGTTCATCGGCCCAAATTATGTCCCTGCACCCAGCTACCGTCCATGCACGATGATTTGTAGCTCATTAAAAGCGCCCAACCTTATGTGTTTGTATGAGAAATTCCCTCTTGCGATTTAACCGACTCCAGATGTTCATTGAGTGCAGTTAATATCGTAACGTCCTCTCGATGACAAGGAGGGCGGGGGAGGAAGGAGAGGTATGGACCCTAATTCCCTGTATGTAGCAATTCCTGTCGGCGTTAGGAAGCGATTTTATATCACAAGCCGTGAAATACGTGACTGGTCACTCTGTCAGCCATTCGTGAGCACATTAGGAAAGGTAGAACTAATGAATTACGTCCCACCATATGCAGTAAAATTGTGAACTATTTGCAGAAAGTCGCTGAGAGATAGAGAGTAAGGAATAATGGGGGACCAATTTCAACAACTTTGCTTTTTCACGCTCCGTGCAGCCCAACAGATAGCTCTGAGGTTGCTCTTGGGGGAAAAGAAGTTTTTCCGCTCCAGAGAGAGTTCGGCGCAGGTCAACGCCCTCAGGAAAATAGACTTCGACAGACGAGAGGGACTCTGGAAGTTTTAAAGTTCTTATGTTTCCACTTATTACAGCTCGGTTGCACTCAAAAAGGGAAAACTTCTGAAAAGGTATTCACTCTGTCGCAGAGTGAAAAACAGCGAACTGCAAGTAAAACGTCATTCTGAAATTAATAAGGACGCGCTCACGATCCAACAGTTACAATACAATTTATGAAAGTATGCGACTTTCACCCACATTAACTGTGGCACGTACTATCTTTACGCTCAATGTAATATCACTTCTTACAGTTCTTTATATTGCAATCATTTCAGAAGCATTTACAAGATAAAAACAGAGGAGTTATTACCTAACATGGAGAGTACAGCAGCCTGCTAGAAAATTTAAATTCTGTCAAAAAATTAATTACTTTCCTTATGTACAAAAGGTTTTAAATACTGACCAAAATACACATTATTGTCCCGATGAATTCTTTTATCACACTTACGTATAGCCATTGCTATCCAGATGATACCTGTTCCCTCGACAAGCTTTACAGGATGAAGATTCTGAGTTGCTGCTAAGTTTGATTCGCATGAGGGATTCGCTGAGACTGACACATCACAATAAGCAATAGCATCATTTGAATACCTGTGCTTACGGTTCCTTCTGGTGTATTAGTATGTTTACCATGTTTACCGCGTAGATAAGAGTACGTCAGCAATACAGTTACCGGCTATGATTGTTGTTAACTGTGTAATTCTTAGACTACGGCTAGACGATGTGAATTATTACAGCTATATGGTGGATAATATCAAAAATTACGTTTGAGAAACTGTTCACATCTTCGGAGGATTCTAATGTGTCTCTCTTTTTTTTTATTTTTACACTATCAGCTTACTTCGACCACCAGTGCAGGGTCCTGAGCCAAATTAAGCAACCTAATGACAGATAAATTTGACGTGATATGGGATGAGAGCGAGCAAGTAAAGAATATTCTACAAGAGGTGTACTCTTCCGACGGATAGTAGACACGAGAGCGACTCAGATATGCACAATACACATCTAGTGGCAGACGCTACCAGATAGTTATACATGACGTAGACGAACCTGCAAGAGGCCACCATCCAATTAATACCTTGCACTTCCACGTCACTAAATAACCATTATTTTAAAATTTGAGGAATTCTTATTCCTACAAATTCGCCATTCATTCTTTCTACATCTAATAAGCGAATGAAAAGGGAAGTTGTAGGAGTACAGTTGTAACGTAGCAACTTATTACGAGATGACATTCGTTGCAGTAAGGCACGCAACCGTTAGGTACCGTGGCTGCAGGATGGCTATGTTTTTTGTCGCTTTGCTCACAGCGCAGCTGACACTGCTTGCCATGGGAACTGCATAGTGTAACAGTCAGTCAATACGAAGTTTCGCACCCTCCAATAATCTAAATTATCCGATTTTGTTCAAATTTGGTACACAGCCTTTTGTTATTAGTGGAATGATGCTGTCAGAATTTCAGACTTTGATTTATTATAGTGGTGGAGATAAAGAAAATTTCCTAAAAGTCCTAAAACCAATGCTTCCTTTTTTAAAACCATGTTAAGAGCAAATACAGATTGATTTGCATTATCATTTGAAGCCATTACAAAGTTACCAATGCATAAAAACAATTAATTAGAATTTTCATTTTTAACACTTTACTGATTGTGCATTACATAATACAAAAATCGGTCAAAATTGTTATTAGATTATGTATTGTTGTATTAATGCGTGAGAATGATTGAGGGGTGTGTGTGGAACATACGTTAAAACTCAATATGACATTTTTCATAAAACCTTGTACAAGTAGGACGTGGAAAAGTTACCGTGCAATCATGATTTACGTGACGTATGTCGCTGTGAAGTTGCTTTTGTATAAAAGCAGCTAGAATACAAGTTAGAGGAGGAGTAAGTTTATTTATCAATTTGGAGAATAATCCGTACTTCGCTTATTTTGATTAAACAATATACTAGAAACTGAAGTTTTAATTACGTTAATTACTATCAGATTATTGATTCGATAAAGCACGTTTGGCCGAGAGAATGATCTGGAAGGAACATTCTGATTGGTCGTTTAGTTCAACAGCTAATTAGGATTAAACTGTTCCCGCAAGAATATACTGGATTAGGGAGTGAATAGAATAGTTCGATATAGTCGATTGATAACCGGCCCACGGATAACACCATGTAAGATAACTCCCTAAAAATACTCTTAAAAATGAAGAAATAGTGAGTTAATTGCTGTACGAACACCTCGTGACTGATGCGACTGGCGTCACGAACATTTTAATGAAAGTTTGGTGTTTCTAAATTAAATAGTTTGAAAGTTATGAGCGTGTGAGCTTTCTGGTCATAGTAACAATTCCGCGTGGCATGTTTCGCGCTCTGTACGGAATACTTTGGCGAGAACGTCTTACTCAGAAGACCACTGAAACGACCAAATGTTTAACTCGCAATAGTTGTAGGTATGTGTCGGTTAGAGTTTGAAAATTAGTCGGGTCAGACTTGCAAAAATTCTGGCTGCTTTTCGATTGAAACTGTGTTGTACAGACAGTGAACTTTGAATGATAGAGTATTACCATAGTAAATACGGACTTGATAGCCATTTTATGTGTTTCCGTATGAATAAAAAGTAGATTCAGTCCAATTTTAAAAGATTTTTGCAAGTAGACTGCGTCCTCCGAACGCCCGATTTTTTAAATGTGAACTTTCAGGAACTGACTTTCAACTCTGTATGGTAGGTATTAGGTAGTGGTTTCATCAACGTTGCTTTCCACTGCCTAACACGTATCTGCTAGTACAGAGTGAAGGACGTCGGAAAGACGCATATCGAGGTAGGTGGACTTTCGATAAGTAAAAGAGAGACAACCGACCCCGCCCCGCCGCACAGAGTGTTTATGGAATACGTAAGCAGATGCACAAGGCACAAACTTGTCGAAACGCATCTCACAAAACCCAAAGAAATTCTGATCATCTGTAAAAAGTGGCACCAAAGTAAATGTCAAAACACCTATGAAGGTAGAACTGAAACTGAGGGTAACATAATACGTCACAGTTTAATATTCAAACATCTGCAAAGATGAGCGATGTTGATATGAAGTGACAGTGCCGTTGACAAACAGATGAAATTCGACAAACCTCCGGCATCAGACGGAATCCTTGCAGATTCTATTGAGAATACTCTTCTGACATGGACCATCTTTTAAACATACCATTCGGTAGGTCTCTATGACAAACAAATATGCTCAGCAAAAGGATGAACGTACCGGTGTAGGTCACATCGGTTTACAAGAAATGTAGCCGAAATTATCCCCAAATCTACTGTTCAGTTTCTTCTGTTGTGGAGTCCTGCCTTCTGCGGTCCAGCATAATACGGTATCTCGAACAGAATGACCTTCTCGGTGCTAATCAGCATGGATTCTGAAAAAAAAAATGTTCAAGTGAAACACATGTGCGCTTTTCTCACGATATCCTGCAAGCAATGAAAGAAAGCAGTCATTTAGATTAAATATTTAGTCTTTCACATCAGGCAAGCACTGGACTCAGCGTCACACCAGACCTAGCAAAGGAAGTGAGATCATACAGGGTATCAAACTAAATCTGAGACGGGAGTGAGGAATTCGGGGTGGAGGGAACGTCAGATGGAGAGTTTGTCCACAGAAGTGTGTTGTCACCCTTGCAATTGTATACTAATGACCTGGCACAAAATATTGATAGTCATGTTCGACTTTTTTAGATGCACTTGTCGATAATAGAATTCAGATATTAATAATATTTCGTTACAGACTTCTTTTAAATATACAGAACATTGTGCACTCCAGAAAATGAATAAATGACAGATTCTGTGACTACAATATCAATGAGGGAAATTGAAACATTTCATTCAATCCAACTTCCATTTAAATTCATGGGTTTATCAAGGTCTGCAGAGTGCCTTTCTTTTATTTGTGATGTCTCTTTTTTTTTTTTTTTTTCATGCCAGGGAACACAAAGTTGAGTATCCTTTTTTTCATTTTCATTGTGTTTGATATTCAGAACACCAAATACCTATAACCACATGGCTCCAAGCGTGGTTGAGAGCTGAACTGAATGAATCTGGTTGTAATTGCAAACGCATTTCACGTTGGCAACTCATGTCGATTTTCTTGCTTCAACTTTGCAACAGACATCTGGTAAGAGTAGTTAACTTTCGAAGGCAGCTGGAGGCGCCCTTTTCAAGTGAATCGCCGGAACTTTATCTGCGTTGGTTCTCATAACGAACGCCCTTCACGATTGGTCACCATGTGGGAGACGCATTAGTTCAAATTTTAAACGTTGAACCAGTAGAAAAATTTTACGACAAGTTAACAGGCGTCGTCTCCGCTGTCTTCTGATAGGATGAGGCGTCTGGCATCACTGAAAAATTCGGCATTTTGATAAGTTAGTTCGCTCCCTCCAAGTTTGTGTATGTCTATAGCACGCAGTCCACGCATGTTGGATTTGGTACTGACGTTGGTGGGACACTGTAGAGTCGTAGTAGAGTGACTGAGGACTTCTGTGCTGACTAAGACGTTTCGCTCCTGTGAGCAGTTAATGAATCCTCATCAGCATCTACATTATTACACTGTAATTCACAGTTGTTTAGTGCCTAATGACTTTAAAATACGGTAAATGACCACATCGTGTACAAACTGTCGTAGCGGCTCCTTATCAGTTTCAGGGCCCACACATCGGACGAGCTAGGTGGGTTGCCGACACCGTTTCATGAGAGCTCCGGCCAATACCTACGCCGCCTCTAGCCTAGTAGACACTCGCCGTTGTATTCAGTAGAAAGTTTTACCTTGTTGGGCGTAACACCACTTTGTACTAGTATAGCGTAGTATTTTGGTTATTATTTCTTTTCACTGTCTTGTACTCTTACCTGGCTTTTGCCTCCACAAGAACTGTTCGTTTCTTGTTGTTCTTGCGTTTGGAAATTAGTGCACGCCAAGAAGGAGTTTTAGTTAAATTAAGTGTCTTCAGACTTGATGGTTAGTTCTTTCTTGCCGACCGCAGGACATTACACTAACGGTCTAAGAATGCTGCTCAGATTGTCTCCTAAATCGTTTATGTATATCACGAACAGCAGAGGGCATTTAACACTTTCTTAGGGAACGCCCAATATAACATGTACCTTTCCTTTACTCGGTGACTACGAAATGTGACCTTTCTCATAGGAAATGCGGAATCCATTCGCACAATTTATTCGCATTATGATTATAACTCGCTAGTGAGAACGGTGTCAAATGACTTTGGAATATCTAAACATATGGAAACAATTAGACATCCCCCATCGAAGGGAGGTACTAACTTTCTGTAATTTTAAAGTCAGTTCTTCGAAGCATCATGGAGATCTCGCGATTGATGATTTTGCTCTCACTTAAATAATTTCAGATGGGGCAATGCACCGTATTTCCGACTGTTTTTTGAACCTGTTTCCTCTGCGAGGTACAAGCCAGTTTGTCGGCTCTATTTCTGGTATAAAACGGTGAACCTCGCTTATTTAGACATTTGGATCAGTCACGCGACAGTAGTCGTCATTTAAGATTTGGAATTTCAAGTATATGAGACTCCCGCGAAAAAACACTAAAAGGGATACTGAACGTATACAAAATATCGCCAAGACGAAGGCATGTGACACGTAGCACCGTTGAAGTTAGATTATGCAAGTTCTCTGCGGTAAGTTTGTACCATACGAAGACTAGCAGATCTCATCAATCTTATAAACGTAATTTAAGTTCGACACCTGCACTTCTTCAGCCGATATCACATTTTCAGATACCCGTCGACTTAGGCTTTCTCTTGGAAGCGCCGGCGCTGCTCTTTGACAGTGTCAGACGAAGCCTCCAGAAACGCTATAAATCACGGTGGGCCAGGGAGGGGGCGATTCGTAATCCTCTTACAATGGAGCTCACATGAATTAATTTCCGGTTAGCCTTTTGAACCTCATAATTGCCTTTCTCGCTCGAATCCACACTGTTGGCATTGAAGAATGGAGTGTGTCCCTTGTTCCCGGAATTCTTCATCAGAAATCTAATTAAGAATACTAAACTGGTTTCACATTTGCAGATGATTCGTCTATTCAAACTAAATTTACGAAAAGAAAAACGGGAGAAGTACAATCAATATCGCTATTTTATGTATAAGACTGGAATATGTGCAGTCGTACAATAATAAGATGGTCCTATCGTGGGTAGAAATAAAGGATATTTAAACACAATTAGAGCTAATTATCCGTTTTCAGATCGAGTCTACGTTTAATTTATATTTATAGCCATTCGATCAGAGACTCTGTAAAAAATACACGTACATTGAATCTTATATTCATCGTAACCACTGAGAGCTACAAACACACACACACACACACACACACACACACACATACACATACACACACACAAAGTTTCGAGGCAAAAACCTGCAAAATAAACCTTGTTACACCACTTCATCGCGCAATAACACCCACGCAGTTTACACCCTGATGAACCATGAAGATTTTATTATTGAGGAAAGTTAGTTAATCCTACCTGCAAGAACAACAGTTGAATAAAACAAAGGGAACAAAAGGCTATTTAAAACTTGTGTAGAAACCGAACGGCATTCATAAGAGTCGAAGGACGTGAAAAGAAAGCAGTCATTCAGAATGGAGTACAAACAACTTGTCCCATACGTTTTTCAAACTGTACACTGAGCAAGCAGTGGAGGATTCCAAACAAAAATTTGGAGAAGTAATTAAAGTTCAGGGAGCAGAAATAAAATCTCGCAATTCTGTCAGGGACAGCAAAGGAGTTGGAAGAGCAGCTGAACCGAATGGAGAGGGGCTTGAATGGAGGATGTAAGATGGACATCAGCAGAAGCAAAAGAAGGATAATGTAATTTAGCCGGGTTAAATAAGGTGACGTTGTGCAAATTAGATTGGGAAACGATATAAGTAAAGTAGTAAATGAGTTTTCCTATTTGGTCAGCAGAAACCTCCTTGTGGCCAAGTAGAGAGATTACAAAATGCAGACTGGCGATGTCAAGGAAAGTGTTTCTGAAGAAGCGAAATTTGCAGACATATAAAATAGATTTAAATGTCTAAAATTCTTTTCTAAAGGTATTTTTCTGTGATGTATCCATGTATGAAAGTGAAACGTGGATGATAAACTATTTAGACAAGAGGAGAACAAGAGACCTTTGGAATATGGTGCTACAGAAGAACGCTGAAAATTAGTAGGTTAGATTGTGTAACCAATAAGAAGATACGGAAAAGCACTCGTGAGAAAACAAATTTGCGGCACAACCTGACTAGGATCGGGGATCGGTTGATAATACACAATCTGAGACTCAAGTATTGGATGGAAGTTTCGGGAGGGGTGGGGGGGGGGGGGGTGGTTCGTAGAGGGAGTCGAAGAGATGAATACAGTAAGTAGATTCAGAAGGATTAAATTGCATTACTTATTCGGAGATGGAAAGGCTTGCACAGTATAGAGTAGGATGGGAAGCTGCATGATACAAGTCTTCAGACTGAAGACGGCAACAACAACAACACAAAGTATATGTAAACAACTGCTAAAACACTTTCGTAAGAATAACTAGTGCAAATACGTTCACATTTATTTCAAATACTAAAATGGGATAGCGTGTTCGTTGGTGGTTATTAACTATCATAAACACAAAGACAGATTTTCAGTAACTCTATCGCTTCGGTTTATCGAGTGTGTTAATACAGAGTGGATTTGTTCAATTTACGATTTGTTTCGTCAAGGGACAAGTCAACTTGTTCGACTTATTAAAAACTTTGATTTGTCAGCTTTCGAAGTATCAGGAGTCGAGTATGTGTGGAGGGTGAACCAGAACTCCTCCGATAAATATCCGGAGTTGATACTATGGAACAAGAAAAAGAAAAAATGAGCAGTAAATAATGAGCACTAAAATGCAAACCTTAGGAACTATGATGACTTGTACATCTTCGCTACCGTGTTACACATATCTACTCCTGAACAAATGCTCGTAATTCTTAAAGTACCCAGTTTAGAGCCTACGCATATTGAAAATTTTTAACTGGTTCTGGTCCACTCTGCGAGCTCTGAGGGTTTCACAATCCCTTACATTATGAGCCTCAATTCACACTCGCTTCTACCATGATTTCTAACGACACACTAATGCGCTCTGAACAGTGTGCGATATTCGGTTCGTGTATACCATTCGTGCAAAAAAATATATATATTTATATATACATATTAGAAAATATGACAACCATAACATCCTAGAAATAAGTCGATTAGTCAGGTGCTAGGTTATGCCACAGGCCAGGCGAATGTGTTTTTCAGCTGTATTCAAGTACATACTCTGAAACACGCACGAGCGCAATGGGGTATGAAGCGCACGGCTTACCGATTGGCCGTGATACGACATGCAAGTAATCAGGCAGGAAGATTGAACGCTGGGATTGACACATACAGTACATGGCAATGTGATACAATTAACAACTAATGTGTCACAGATAGCAACATCTGGAAATTCGGAAGTAAACTGCTGTAAGCTTTTCTTACTTTGTTATAAGAATTCGAAACAATGAGTTTAGCCGATTTTTTTTTTTATATACACAGCATATTGTTCGTAGCTTCTTGTTTTCAGTGATTTATGGGCCACTGAAACGAAGCCATACGAAAAGTTTTCATTTACTATGTGTCAGTAATATTATGAGTTAGTTTATAATTCGAGCATAATCGGAACAGGAAAGTTGAACTACAACCACAATGGAACCCGACTACAAGATGTTCAGAGAAAAGGAAACGAATAGGACACCAAATGTTTGGAAACGTGACCGTCCCATCTCTTTCAAAATGTTAGCTGACTGGAGGAAACCGTCATACCCGGGGAAGAAGTTCACCATGGAATAGAAACGTCACTTGCAAACATCTGTGGTAAAATCTAGCATTAAGCAATCAACGTGAACACCCGCAGTAACCACAGGATACGAATACGTATACAGATACTGTTTCGAATTTTGTGGTTTCTGCGGAAGCCCAAGTTAATTACTTAATGCTCGGGGCCTAACTGCATTTTATCCGCGCCCGTTTTTATTTAATTTTTATTTTCTCTTTTTTATTAGCTACTGTCAAACTGAATAGTAACAGTACAATTCCATCATAATTTTAAATTTATCACCAATTCCGCACAACATTGTTTATGCTTCGCTATTGCAAGACCATTATGTTAAATGTACAGGAGTCTGTACCCATTGTTGATGACGTGGGTCCATGGCGACGCTACTGATGGATGGATGGAGACGATTGTATGGGCGCACGATAGCAAGGTCTTCGGCGCCAGGACGAAAACAGATTGAGACGAATGTCAGCAAAAACACAAAACAGGAAGTTGAAGCAGCATGTAAAAGACAGGTAACAAAAGCTGGAAAATTATGTGCTTACTCGCACAGGAGCACGGAACGAAGTATTGCTCCAGTGGTAAACACAGGAAGAAATTGTTATAAGGAGCTAAAACAATAGAGCTGATGGATGTGGCTGGCTGACCGCAAGGAAAAAAAGAAGAGGTGCCAGCGACTCTGCAACACACTATATCCTCCAGCCTAAAAGTTTAAGCCGAAGTCCAGACACATCACAAATCTTTGAAACCTTAGTTACCCTGGTCTCGTCAGCTAAAATGGAGGCTAGATCCCCAGAAGAAGCTGCTTGTGAGATTTCACTGTAAGGAGATCTCCTACCAAAGCAGTCATGAAAACATCACGATTTTGCAGTGCAAGAGATTGATGTTTTCATCTTCACCACACACTGATAAGGTGCACATATTACTTGAACCTGCGTGATTAAATGTCTGAAGTACGATATTTGCTCGGAAACTTCATTAATTTAGTACTGTGTAGAACACAATTAGTGGACTAGTTTTTCTAAATGCCATAATTGTCTCCCATTGCGACGCAAAAATTTGAAATTCAGTTAAGGGTGGCTGGAACCTTGATCTGTAGTGTTGCAAAAGCATGACGCCCTAAACAATCACCCTCAGAATTCCCAACGCTTCAAAGAACAAGATGTATACCCATGCGAAAGAAAAGACCAGATCTCAGAATTTCATGTGTTGTGTAAGGTGCGTTAAAATCCCACATTGGCTCAAAATTTCACCAGAATTCTGCCCAACGCCACAGTGGAGTGTCACACGATGAGGAGGTCGTCAAAGCTCTGCTTACCCGCTTTTCACTCCCTGTTTTGACGTCTCTGCAATGGTCGTCGGAACTGCGACACCCAGCACTGAAATCACTTGGTTTTCATATGGACGGCCGAGAAAATGATTTCAGACACACTGCCGCTCAGAATCGACAGGAGGAGATGTCAGGGGATGGCATAAATGGCGTCAATCGAGTCGCCCCTTTCCGTGTGGCCGAAAACGATATTTCTCAGTGCGATGAGCAACAGATCGACGTCCTTGCCAACCTTTGACGCTGCTGACACCCCCAGAAGTTTCAACCCCTCTCTAAGGATACTGAACAAGATAGCAGCCCTTTGGAGTGCAGCATGACCGCAGTTTTTGCTCTAGTGTAGAGGGTGGAACCACTAGGGACCGTTCAGAACCATTCTACGTAATTTGAACGTGCTCCAAAGAAGAAAGAGTGGTAATGCTTTTCCGGCCTTCGTCTTTCGCGCCCTTCTGCGGAGTGATTACGTAGGGATGCAAAACTGACACATGGATGAATACAACGGCAAGGGGTCACATGCGTTAATACATCGCAAGGGTCACTCTAAACATGCCCCAGGTCGGCATTACCCTCGATAACTACCCACTCAGATTTATTGAGAATTTAGAAATTTGCCGAAACAGAGAAAATCTGTGAAGGCAGGCAGGCAAACAATTCATCTACATCTACATCTACATTTATACTCCGCAAGCCACCCAACGGTGCGTGGCGGAGGGCACTTTACGTGCCACTGTCATTACCTCCCTTTCCTGTTCCAGTCGCGTATGGTTCGCGGGAAGAACGACTGTCTGAAAGCCTCCGTGCGCGCTCTAATCTCTCTAATTTTACATTCGTGATCTCCTCGGGAGGTATAAGTAGGGGGAAGCAATATATTCGATACCTCATCCAGAAACGTACCCTCTCGAAACCTGGCGAGCAAGCTACACCGCGATGCAGAGCGCCGCTCTTGCAGAGTCTGCCACTTGAGTTTGTTAAACATCTCCGTAACGCTATCACGGTTACCAAATAACCCTGTGACGAAACGTGCCGCTCTTCTTTGGATCTTCTCTATCTCCTCCGTCAACCCGATCTGGTACGGATCCCACACTGATGAGCAATACTCAAGTATAGGTCGAACGAGTGTTTTGTAAGCCACCTCCTTTGTTGATGGACTACATTTTCTAAGGACTCTCCCAATGAATCTCAACCTGGTACCCGCCTTACCAACAATTAATTTCATATGATCGTTCCACTTCAAATCGTTCCGCACGCATACTCCCCGATATTTTACAGGAGTAACTGCTGCCAGTGTTTGTTCCGCTATCATATAATCATACAATAAAGGATCCTTCTTTCTATGTATTCGCAATACATTACATTTGTCTATGTTAAGTGTCAGTTGCCACTCCCTGCACCAAGTGCCTATCCGCTGCAGATCTTCCTGCATTTCGCTACAATTTACTAATGCTGCAACTTCTCTGTATACTACAGCATCATCCGCGAAAAGCCGCATGGGACTTCCGACTCTATCTACTAGGTCATTTATATATATTGTGAAAAGCAATGGTCCCATAACACTCCCCTGTGGCACACCAGAGGTTACTTTAACGTCTGTAGACGTCTCTCCATTGATAACAACATGCTGTGTTCTGTTTGCTAAAAACTCTTCAATCGAGCCACACAGCTGGTCTGATATTCCGTAGGCTCTTACTCTGTTCATCAGGCGACAGTGCGGAACTGTATCGAACGCCTTCCGGAAGTCCAGTAAAATAGCATCTACCTGGGAGCCTGTATCTATTTCCTTGGTCTCATGAACAAATAAAGCGAGTTGGGTCTCACACGATCGCTGTTTCCGGAATCCATGTTGATTCCTACATAGTAGATTCTGGGTTTCCAAAAACGACATGATACTCGAGCAAAAAACATGTTCTAAAATTCTACAACAGATCGACGTCAGAGATATAGGTCTATAGTTTTGCGCATCTGCTCGACGACCCTTCTTGAAGACTGGGACTACCTGTGCTCTTGGTACCCCTCCGATTCTAGTGGCCTGCACTTGGACTTCTTCGTAGGTTTCCTCGGTAAAGGAAAGTTTTCTCTGTAAATGCAATCTTCTAAATTCCCAACTAATGTGAACGGGTGCCACCGAGGGTACTGCCGCAGAGGGAAGGCTTACAGGGACCCTTTGCCGTTTTGCTCACTCTTGTGTCAGTGTCGCACCCATCCGTGATCATGCCACTAGAGGACGTGACAAAGGAGCGCTGAAAAAGCATGAGCTGTTTTGATAAGGCCGCGAGGAGCGCACTGTATCGCCGCGCGCTGGCTCGGGTTGCTGCACAGGGAACTGCTTTCAACTGCTCACGAGACGCGTCGTTTTAGGCGTGTTCGGCGCTCGTGCGCTACTGTTTACAAGGCCACTGATACTAATGAAATGACTACTAGGGCCTAGGTGAAAAATAAAGTGAAGGTGAAAGGTAATGCTTCTCATGATTCATTGATGATCATTGGGATTTTGCAGATGGTATTCTGAATTTTTCGCTTGTGAAGGATGATAAATTAATCTTAATACATGGCTTATCTTGGCTATTGTTCACTGCGGAGGAATTGAGAGTATTAGCGGTCTTGAAAGTCATTATCTAATGTATTTTTAATCCTGGTGAAGTTTTTAAGTAGGAAATTGGTATATCTTATTTTCTTCTACGATCCCTTTTGTACTGAAGGTCCGTGGACATCTTAAGGTGAATCAAGATGAAGCTATTTAGTATAAATGATCTGACGTTTGTAAAGCAGCATTACTTGTTAGTGATTTGACAGCATAAAATTATAAATAAAAAGCCCTGATTCCCCAAAAATAGTGACTCTGTACTAAATAAAATAAATATAAACTAATACCCTGCTTAAATAAAATAACCTCAAACGTTTCCAATGAGCTTATAAGAAAAAGTGTTAATGATAGTGCCAACATGAAAAGACATTTTCTTTGGGCAAGGAGAAGCCACATTTTGTAGGCAATGAATACCACCCCAAAAGATCATTTAGCTTTGGCGTTCTTCATTTTTTTACTTCCATTCTGTCTTTGTCATTGTTCTTAACTGATGGATGGGAGTCATGTAAAAAGTTCTGTCAAGGGAGTAATTTAAAACATACACCGACGGAAGGAATCGCAGCACCTAAACGGAACTATGCGACTTAAACGAAAGTTGGTAAACGGGTTTCTACATCTGAAAGATGGTGACTATTCATATTTCGCACCAGTCGCATAATGGCACCAACAGGGCCACTATGAGGATGCAGGTAAGGTTTGCTTTAAACATACGCTTTAACTGTCGAGAGCGTTAGCTACTTTTGAAATTGGACGTGGTGAGTCGATGTTAGTTCAGAATGCCTTTAAGACGTTAAAGACGCCATTACCAACTGTGAACGAGGTCGTGTAATAGGGGAACGAGAAGCTGGATGTTCCTTCTGCGATACTGCAAAAAGACTTGGCAGGAATATAGCTACTGTACATGATTGCTGTAAAAAAAATTTGGAGACTTGTGGTAAGGTCTTATGGGACCAAACTGCTGAGGTCACCGGTCCCTAAGCCTACACACTACTTAATCAAACTTAAAGTAACCTACGCAATTAACTACATACACACTCATGCCCGAGGGAGGACTCAAACCTCCGACGGGCGGGGAGCCGCACGGACCGTGACAAGGCGCCCAAGACCGCTCGGCTACCCCGCGCTGCATGATTGCTGGCAGCGATGGCCTGGCTCTGAGCGGCCACGTGGCACTATCAACGTGTTTGGCGTATTGTTCTCTCACATTGTACTGCATCTGCAGGAGAATTTAGAGCGATAGATGGGATCACAGTGACACAACGAACTGCTACAAATCAGTTACTTTAAGGACAGCTCCGACCCAGCCGACGTGTAGCGTCCATTCTATCGTGCATTCCTCTGACCCAAAATCATCACCAATTGCGACTTCAGTGGAATTGGAGGTCTGTTGTGTTTTCTGCTAGAAGCTGGGTCTGCCTCGGTGCCTGTAGTGGCGGCGTGTTGCTTAAAAGGAGACCAGTAAACGACCTGTCTACAGTACACACTTTAATAATTTTGCCTGGAGTCACGGTTTGCGGCACAATTTCGCATGATAGCAGGGGCCCTTCAAATGGTTCAAGTAGCTCTGGGCACTATGGGAATTAACTTCTGAGGTCATCAGTCCCCTAGAACTTAGAACTACTTAAACCTAACTAACCTAAGGACATCACACACATCCATGCCCGAGGCAGGATTCGAACCAGCGACCGTAGCAGTCGCGCGGTTCCAGACCGTAGCGCCTAGAACCGCTCGGCCACTCCGGCCGGCTAGCGGGAGCACTCGCATGGTCGTTACACGCACCCTGATTGCACATGTTTGTCAGTCTGCTGTGCTGCCATTCATGAACAGCATTCCAGGGGGTGTTTTCCAACAGGATAACGCTCCCCACATTCAGCTGATGTTACCCAACGTACTTTACAAGATGACGAAATCTTTCCTTCGCCTGCTCGGTCACCAGATTGATCTCCAATAGAGCACAGGTGGGACATCATTGAACGACAATCCCAGTGTCATCCACAAATAGCATGACCCGTCCTTATATTGACCGTCCAAATGCAACGCTTTTGGAACTCCACCCCGCAAATTGATGTCCGACACCTGCAATAAAATGCATGCACGTGTTGTATGCTTGTATTTAGCACACTGGCGATTACGCTATCATTAATGTACCAGCTTTTCGCATTTGCAATGCCTTACCTTGCGCTTACTTTAAACTGTTATGTTACAATGTTAATTACTTAACTATGATCCCTAGACAAATTTATTCCAGAAATTTCATTGCTCTCTTTTAATTAGTTTTGTGGTATTGTGATTTCTCTTCCGTCAGTGTGCACTAAATGTTTCATTTGTTATTATTTCTGTACTACCGTAAAAATTCTCCATATCAAATATTTAAGCAAGCTCAAACAGTAAAGGTTAATTTTTGGATTTTTGTAATTAAAGTCGCAGGGAACATACATTGGGAGTCCAACAACGCGATGCCATTAAGTACACGATCCTAACCCCAATAATAACGGCATGAACCTAGCTTCCTCTTAATAGTAATAAATAATTTCGATTTCAGTTTATACTTTACAGATTCTTAATACATGTTAACTTGAAATTTCACTTACTGGTAGAGCTATCTTCAAATAATGACTTTGGCCTAGACTGTCCAATAAGTAATTAAATGATAGTATAAGATATTGTTTATCAGAGTAAGATTTTCAGTGTGCGTGCATCTTTCCTGTTCTATGAATTGATATCAAAAAAATATATAACTGTTCAGATTAAGTAACAAGGGATGCTATAGCATCCTTTGATGCTTCGGATCACCTTCACATTTCATCGAATGATTTTGAACGGTCCCTAGTGATTCCAAACTGTACACGAGACAATCACGTTCAATGGGGACGCAGCTCCACAATATCTTTAGAGACGAGTGAAACGTAGGTGGCTTTCATCAGCGTCAAAGTTTGTCAAGGACGACGTTCTGCTGCTCATCGCACTGAGATCTGTTGTTTTCAACCGCGAAATGTACGGCAATCACAGTCGCGATAAATTGGGCGGTATCACTGACGTCCTCTACGCAGCTCCTTGTAGCCTTTTTGTCTAGATTCTGAGCAGGGTTGTGTCTAAATCCTTTTCTTGGCCACCCATAAGAAAACCACGTTATTTCAGTGCGCGTTGTCACCGTTCTGATCTCCGTCTCAGTAAGGTGTAAAATATAGGTAACTGGAGCTGTGACGACGTTCCCATCGTGTGACACGTCCACTGTGACGTCGGGCAGAACTGTGGTGAACGTTTGGTGGATATGGGACATCATTAACCCACTTTAGACGTCGCAGGAACTTCTGACGCCTGACCTTTCTTTTTCGCTTGTGTCGACCACCCGCCGTTCAAAGCGTCGTCGAGCCCGAGAGTGACGTCACAGGGCACCACGCTTTTGCCAAATGTCAAACTTACGCGTTGCTATGGGAGACAGTTACCTGGTTTCGAAAAAGTGATCCTTTAATTCTGTTACGCATTGTATCAATAGTACAAATTTCATCGATAGGTATTAGTTGGCAGCACACAACATGTGAAAGATACTTTCGTGCTTAAGTTTCGCTCACCAGTGTATTACCATATTTTTACATGTCTTTATGCGACTTCCTTAAAAATAGTTATGCACTTATACTATAACTTATAATATAGAAACAGAAGTAAGAATTTTACTGTCACGTAAAATTATGAAGTTCTATCGTGGGGGCATTACAGACTTCTCAAGGCTTGGTCTCTCGAAACCAAAGAGATCTGGTAACCACTGTGCACAAGTGTCTACTATGTTTTACACCGTACCTTTTATCCTAATTCTGTCTCATAAGACCAATCTTACCCCTTTACGGAGATACCTGACAACACGGTAGTGAAATAACGTTATGTGATGAAATCTCTGTGGGTGTTTAAGATCCACTCTCTCATATGAATGACCAAGTAATATGGTCATCAAATAATTCAACACCGAATCCCCTAACACAGATACATATTAAGTTTCCTAATTATAAACTGCGATGCCAACATTAATTCATCGAAGCAAGATACCCTATCGTGCACCCAATACAACATGAGGTTGTGACTGTTGGCTGGCCCCAGAATGTGCAGTCCATCTTTAGGAATATGCTCGACGAATGAAAAGTTTTTTCAATAGCTAGGCGTTAGAATTAGTGACCCAGAAACATGAAAGACAATAACCAAGCTGTTACACATACATGTCACATATATGAACTATGTGTTTTCCTAAGATCGTAAGTTGCTGTCATTAGCGTCTACAAGCAGCGTGCACTGTAAAAAGGTGTTGGTAAACAGTATAACCTGATGCGTATTTCGAGTAGCTCGTAGTTAACCCACGAACACTACCTGTAAGGCCTGATACCAGAGCACTTAAGGATTTCACATTGTTAAGATGCTCAGGTGAATATGAGGTGGGTGGGAATTGTATCCCAAAAATCGATCATTTATGTAGTCGGACTTAAATTCATTTCTGATCTCAAATTGTCATACAACTGTGTTCCTGCGTTCCATCGGGGATGGAAACCACAAATCTACTAGTGAATTCTTCATAATGCAATGTGTAAGAAAATTAAATACAATTCCGTTATTTGGTATCCTTTCCGATGTATCGGTTTAAATGGCCAACACTGAACTGGTCAGTTATATGGTTATAAAAACTTGTAACAGAATTGCCAAGCAACTTGTAATGGTATCAGCACATTCAAAGGAAGATCTCATTTCATTTTTACCAACTCCAAAAGCAGACAGACTGCTTATTTTCTGTTTCTATACCAGCCGAAGTAAATGTTCATGACGTACTGGGTCTCCCCACAGTCATTGTGTGGGTTTAGTACGACGTGAGTTCTATGGAAATATTTTCGGCAGCAGCCGTGGTGGAGTTTCAATCTGTCATTACTAAGCGCCACTTGGTTCCTTTCTCAGTGGAGTTACGTTACACA
Organism: Schistocerca nitens; assembly: GCF_023898315.1. NCBI lineage: Eukaryota > Metazoa > Arthropoda > Insecta > Orthoptera > Acrididae > Schistocerca > Schistocerca nitens. The sequence goes on from NC_064617.1 coordinate 783,743,658, forward strand.
TTCTTCGGCGTACCGTTGCGCATTGATTCTATGTGGGTGGTTTATTCAGCACCATGTGCTCTTGTGTAGGTCTTCTGTTTCTCAGCCCCTTTTCCAGACACTCCTAGTACTATGCCTGATCGCAACTCGAACTTCTGCTGGAAGCATTATATTTGTATTTCATTCGATGCATCGTTGTTAGCCAATTGGTCCGGCTGGTCATTTCCCACAATCCTCACATATTCGTTGGCCCATACAAATGACATGTATGTATTGTTTCTTCGACGTACTGGTACAGAAACCACTATGTGATTTGCAAATATCAACTGCCTTTGTCAGAGACATTTTGTGTTATGCAGAGAGGGAGACAAATATTCTTACAATATGGCGACTTACGATCACCGTACTGTATCTTAGCGTTCTATCAGTGGCTAAGCCGCCGTGTAAATCGACACCTCTTTCGATAGGCGACATAGTCCTCTGTGATTCTGTTTCTCATTTCTGGCTACAATATCATTCACTATTAATATACTTTGAAAATTATGCCAGGTGATTTTCAAGTGTCTTATGAACTTATTTTGTTTGGTATGTGGCAGTGTGGAATTGAATCAAAAGCCTCTTGAGTACCGCGGAACACTTAATCCTTCACGTTCACGTGATACAGGGTGTGAACAGCTTTATTTCAGCTTTGACCCATCGAACATTCAAAAATCCTATCTTTGTGCTGCGATGGTAATTTGGTTGCAGGTAGGTGACAATGACTGAAACATAAACATCTTCCGTAAGTATGATGTTTGTTCCGTTGAGTGATACATGATGGTAAACTTGTGAACACTGTCTGGTACAGTTTCTGTTGTTGGGTTTTATCTATGTTCTTTCCTAGTCACTTGGAAATATTTTGTAAGCTTGAACAAAAGACACTGTAAATATAACTTTGCGTATGAAAGTTTTATGTATCAAAAGACACGTGATATTAAAGTCAACCCCAGCAAATCGCCGCTGTTGTATACAAACACACGGCTGTGTGTAACAACCGTGCGCTCTCAACACAAGCTGCCAAAAACCCCTCATACACCTGTGCTGCTGTTAGCACCGCCATCAAAAGCAGTCCAGATGCCGGTCACTGCTCGGAAATGTTCTCTTGAAGTTCCCAGTATGACCACTCTATTGTAACGGACTGAAGGGTACAGGTAAGAAAGAGTTTATAAGACGCCCATTCCCTTTATTGTCACCGTAAAATGAAACTAGCAAAACAAATACTGCAGAAAATTGCCACTAGTCGTAATGGTAATTGTGCTGTGTGCCAGACGACGATTTCGAGTTCCGTATCGGCACAGTGTTTTAATCCGTTACGGAATTTCACAAAAGCACGCACACCCACGCACAGGGATACATCCATTATGGATACAGAGAACATATAAAATACCATCTCATCTATATAAATTTCACTTACATGGAGGGACTACGAATTTTATTCATTGAATCGTTTATCCTATCGTTGTTGCGGGGAAACAGTGCAACCCAGATTCGATGTTATGTCCCCGAGTAGGAAACATTTGTTAATACAAACAACACGTCATTTTTGTCATAAATAATTACAAGTACTTTATTTTGTAACTGGCACCATGGCTAAGATACAGATTTTAGTTTCATTTTTTAACATGTAGCAGTGCTGTAAATGGCCTACAAATTTTAAATTTGTTTCTTATCACAGAAAAGTGTTTTATAAATAGAGTCATGGTGTTTTCTGATCTGATTTGGATGAAATATGACAGAAGATATTTTAAGTTGAGCTCTAGTGTCATCTCAGAAGAACAATGGACCTTTTACTTACGTTACTGTAGTTGATTCAACGTGACAAGCAAATAACGTGGACACCAACTTCAAAGACGGATTTATAAAAGGAGTCGGAAAAAGATGTTCAGATGGGTAATTCAAGAATTATCAGTGGACACTGGTCGTTACTAGGCAAGAAGTAATCATGTTGTTTAATAGTTTACAATAAAACTCTAACATGATATTACGAATAGTTGTACTACTATACCAATAAATTCGACCAATTATACGTCAACTGAGCGCTTCGAAGTGCACAGGCTTAAAATGAATTGCCAGAACGACACCCCTTCAAAAATTAAAATCAGGAGACCACACACTGGTCGTGTGAAGATGTTTAATATGCACTCATTGTAAACAGTGATGCACAACCAACTAAATGGTTCAAATGCCTCTGAGCACTATGGGACTTAACTTCTAAGGTCATCAGTCCCCTAGAACTTAGAACTACGTAAACCTAACTAACCTACGGACATCACACACATCCATGCTCGAGGCAGGTCGCGCGGTTCAAGACTGTAGCGCCTAGAACCGCTCGGCCACTCCGGCCGGCAACTAACTAAAGCACTTGAAGTTTGGGCTTGAAGTCTGAGACCACCTTAAGGGTCTCAATGAATTTAATTGACATCACTGAGGCAGTAGACAATTGCCAAGTCGACATATGATACATTCCGCCACACCTCACGTTCTACCTTCAAAATGTAGAAAGATAGAAAATGAGGTAATGTCGGCAGGATAACTACACTGACGAGAAAAAATTCTCTACACATAATGGTATTAATGTAGGGTAATCAAATAACAGGAATACAACGTAACATATTGAAGCAATGAAGCAATTAACATTTCAGCATCACAGGATGATGTAAGCGCGAAATAAGCGACTGGAAATGTGGAATTCTGGTACATTAATAAGCGGTGTATCCGCTAGAGTGTTGAATGCAAACACGTAGACGTACATGCATTGTGTTGTACGGGTGCCGGATGTCAGTTAGTGGGATGGAGTCCCACGCCTGTTGCATTTCCTCTGTCAATGAAGAGGCAGTTAATCCTCTTCGTTGTTGACGCTGACTTTGTCACCCGAAGATTTCCCACATGTGCTCGATTGGAGATCATCTGGTGATCGAGCAGGCCAAAGCAACATGTCGACACTCTGTAGAACATGTTGAATTACAACAGTGGTATGTGAAGTGGCATTGTCTGTTCTAAAACTTTCCCTGGAATGCTGTTCATGAATGGCAGCACGACAAATCGAATCGTCAGACTGACGTACAGATTTGAGGTCGGGATGCTTGGGATAAGCACGAGAGTGCTCCTGCTGTCACAAGAAATCTCACCCCTGATCGTAACTCCAGCTGTAGGCCCAGTGTGTCTAGCATGCAACCAGGTTGATTGCAGATCATCAAGTGGCCTCCTCCTAACCAATACATGGCCATCACGCACTGTGGCATTGGCTGCTTTCATCAAAAAACCGCACGGATCTACACCCCGCCCTCCAATGAGTTTTCGTTTGAAACCACTGAAGACGCAAAAAGCGATGGTTTGGGGTGAGTGAAAATCACACTACAGGGCGTCTGCCTCGTAGCTGTCCTCGAAGTAACCGATCTGAAACATCTCGTTGTATCACTAGGATGACAATTACTGCTCAAATCGCTGTTGCATATGCAATAGGGTGCGCCAGGGCCATACGCCGAACACAATGGTCCTCCTCCCCGGCAGTGGCATGTGACCGTCCTGAATTCATTCTCCTTGCAACAGCAAATTCTCGTGACCACCGTTGCCAACAACCGTGTACTTTAGCTATGTTTCTGTCAAGTCTTTCTGAAATAACCCAGAAGGAACCCCCAGATTCTCGTAACCCTATTGCACGATCTCATTCGAAAGCAGTGTGGTGGCCGGACGGGGTGGCCGAGCGGTTCTAGGCGCTACAGTCTGGAACGGCGCGACCGCTACGGTCGCAGGTTCGAATCCTGCCTCGGGCATGGATGTGTGTGATGTCCTTAGGTTAGTTAGGTTTAAGTAGCTGTAAGTTCTAGGGGACTGATGACCTCAGAAGTGGTCAGAGCCATTTGAACCATTTTTTATCAGTGAGGTGATGACAGTGGCGTCTTTGTCGCCTTAAACGTATTCTTCAATAACATCAACAGACCAAGTCCGATCTCAAAAGCAAGTAACGCCACAATCGTTACAGCGTGTATTTAAAGCAAACCGGATTTATATTCTCTTAGTGGTGCTATTAACGTCACTCTTCAGCGACGGGCGCGAAATCTCTGAGTAGACATCATCGTTCAGATGTTGGAACACACCTACAAACTTTCATTTATGTCGCACTGCTTCTTCTTAGTGTTGTGATTTTTTTCCCGTCCGTGTATCTCTCAGCTAGTAGGACTTGCGAAGGGAAAAATTTCTCAGTTTCGACTCTCGATCAGGCATACAGTTTTAATCTGTCAGGATATTTCAAATCAGCTCTCGATCGGCAGCAATGTGGAAATTCATTCTGGATTCTCCAACTTATTTGTACGGTGCGTAGTCGCATCTCCTTGTCAGACTATAACACTACGGTACAAGTACGATACGTAAATTTTTTTGGTATTGTATGAAGTAAATATTATATGAGTCGATCCTGTTAGTTTCCAAATGTCACCTATGATTTAAAGTCATAGGGCCTTTTCATTAATCCAAATATTGTTAAACAAGTTTGTACGACATGCGCTGGGGTCGCTTTGCTATCAGGAGGTTGAATGGTGGGAGGAGCTGAATGGTCCAACAGCGCTTGGTCGCTCATGAAGCATTTAGCATTTATTGGCGCTTTTTATCACAACTCCGTCGCTACCTAGCAGCCGGTGCTACCTAGCAGTGACCGAGCTGAATCCGCAGTGCCTGAAAGTGGCAAGTCTGAGCCTGGCGAAGAACTTGTTGAGCACTAGCCCTTGCGTTGCTTGTGGTAAGTGCTTCGGTTCCGCCACAAGAGAACGCGGTGGTCGTGCGTCCCCGCAGCTTTACGTGGTTGTAGACGTCCGTCGGAGCCTGAGAACTCTATATGCGTGAGTCTCTCGGCAAGCCCTGTTGCCGGAAGACCCAGCAGCAACAGGAAGGTCAGCGCCAGTAACGGTCCCAGCATACAGCCGCTAAGGCGGTACTTGTACTGCTCTAGTTGAACAGCTTGCAGAGGGGCAGATCGGTTCCTCATCCACGGAAAATCGGCCGGGCCTCTATCCAAAGTGACAGTTGTGACTGACAGGAATTCACAGATCAGTTCCCTTCACGGCCGGACACTTGTTGATCTGTAGCAGTGGACCCCAAGTTGGTGACAGCTTGTACACACATTTTGAATTCACCACAGCATCCAGTAATTTAATATCAACTTAATATCCAAAGCGCAGATGGTATGGCCGAAATCTGAGAATGAGCTCGTGGAAGGAGGACGTTTTATGGTAGACGACGACATTATTTCCACAACGGTTCTGACTGGATGTGCTCTCGTTTCCTGAGTCTGTCAACGTTCTTCCTGCTCTAGTTCAGAGGGTTTGAAAACATTTCTTTACGCGACGTTTGCGTCCTAAAAGGTGTTCTTATGACATCTCTGAGTCAAGTCTCTACATTTAGCAGCTGTATGGTCCCCTCCCCTAAATCAACCAAACAACCAACATTTAGCCTCGTTAAGGTAGCACGTTCTGGCTGTTCCGCACTGTTGTCGAAGTGCTGAACCACTTGTTCTTGGCTTGCCTCTCACATACTCTGATGAAATTAGCTTACAGCTTGTGTTTACATCAGGCGCCTGGTATTGACGTTCAGTTACGACACCGCTGCGTAGCCGTGGACGCGCCCCACTTAGCCGTCTCCATTGTTTTGTAACAAAATTTCATTCCTGCACTTACTTACTATTCTACTGTGCACCAAAAGGTAAAATGCCTTTTAATTTAATGTACGGTGAGGTAATAAAAATCATGGGGTACCTCCTAATATCATGTCGGTTCTCCTTTTGTTTGGCGTAGTGCAGCAACTCGACGTAACATGTACTCAACAAGTTGTTGGAAGTCTCTGCGTAAATACTGAGCCATTGTGCCACTTTAGCCGTCCATAATTGGTTGGTTGGTTGGTTTCGGGGAAGGAGACCAGACAGCGAGGTCATCGGTCTCATCGGATTAGGGACGGATGGGGAAGGAATTCGGCCGTGCCCTTTCAGAGGAACCATCCCGGCATTTGCCTGGAGTGATTTAGGGAAATCACGGAAAACCTAAATCAGGATGGCCGGACGTGGGATTGAACCGTCGTCCTCCCGAATGCGAGTCCAGTGTCTAACCACTGCGCCACCTCGCTCGGTCGTCCATAATTGCGACAGTGTTACCGGTGTAGTATGTTGTGCAGGAACTGACATCTCGATTATGTCTCATAAATGTTCGATAAGATTCATGCCGAGTGATCTGTGTGGCCGAAGAATCCTCTCGAACTGTCGAGAGTGCTCTTCAAACCAATCGCGAACAACTGTGTCCCGGTGACTTGGCGAATTGGTCATCCACCAAAATTGGCTGCGAATAGACCCCAGGTAGCCGAACATAACCATTTCCAGTCAAAGATAGGTTCAGTTGCACCAGAGGACCCTGTTCTTTCCATTTAAATACAGCCCACACCATTATGGATCACCGCTAACTTGCACAGTGTCTCCTTGACTTTTAGCGGTTCGTGGCGTCTGAGCAAACTCAAACCTTACCATTAGCTCTTACAAACTTCAGGCGGGATTCACCTCACGAGGCCACGGCTTTCTAGGGTCCAACTCGAGCCCAGCAATGGCACTGTCGTACTGTTAACAACGGCACTTTCGTCAGTCGTCTGGTGGCATAGCCCATTAATGCCATATTCGGCCGCACTGTCCTAACGGATGCGTTCGTCGCACGTCCCACATTGATTTCTGCGGACACTTCACGCAGTTTTCATTCTGTGGTAGCAATGACAACTCAATGGAAACGACGCTGCTCTCTAATTCTAGTGAAGGGTGTCGGCCACTGCGTTGTCCCCAGTGAGAGATAGCTATCTGAATTAGTGAATTTTTTAACGGTTTCCGAAACGGAATGTCTCAGCTACCATTGTGCTTTCAGATCTGTTAATTCCCTTCGTGCGGCCATTATCACGTCAGAAATTCTTTTCACATTAATGACGAGAGTACAAACGACTTCTCCGTCAATACACTGCCTTTTTATAGCTTTTGTACGTGATACTACCACCATCTGTATATGCGCACGTCGCTGTCTCGTGACTTTTTTCACCTCAGCGCATAACTGCACTGATTCAGTAACGACAGGGAACTGATAGGGCATGTTACGCCACTTTTGTAGTGTTTCTCAAAGAGTAAAATAAAATGCTAATACGGGGTACAGACTGATGGGTGACGACAAGTGAGTGCGCGACCTTCTGTTGGAAGACATTTATCCTTGTAAACGCAAGTGAGAGTGAAAAGATGGATCCATGTGAACCAAACTGCCATTTGCGAGGCAGAATGTGCGTAACAAGCATGGGCACGTGTAAGTGTGTCCGGGAACACCAGACTCTTGCAGCATAATTGGTCATTGCTATTCAAAGCGTGCTCGTAATAAATGGAGTAAAAGGACAACTTCGACGTCATCTCAACATTTCCTGCGAACTGTAAGACTGTTCGGTTTCCGTTCGCAATATAAATATTCTTAGAGATACCCACTTAATCCTGGGTGAAATTTAGGTAGTAATAGTTTTACATTAAAACTCTAGCTTTCTTATCCCTTGAGTCTCCCATGTCATCGTTCTTACGTTAGGGTCCTGTACTCTAACCACTATATTCAGACCGAATACCGTTGATTCATTAAAAAAAAGAACAATATTAAAAAAAGAGTAGTTCTGCCAGTTTGTTTTCTTGTTACGATTTGAATGAGATTAATCAGTAATAACGGATCACTAAATTAGCTATTCTGTTCCACAATAATCATTGGTTAATTGTTTAAATCAGAAGTAAAGTAAATTTAATTCATGTTATACTGGAAAATTAAGACTCAAATTCAATTTGTAGAAATTTTGCACAGTTCATTTCATACTCTTTATTATAGTGTTAATCAATGATGGTTTAAGTAGGTCGTATTCTGGCGTTGGAAATTGTGCTGAAGGCTGATTGTGATTTATGCATTAAAGTGGCATCTAAATTAGTCAGGATAGGAAATTCAAATGAACTCCATTGGCTAACGTCATGAGTTTCGTAAAGCTAAGTAAACGTTACTGCAAGTTTAACGCAATCTACCTTACAATAAAGAGATTTTTCCTGTCACTTCAGTTACTACCACTTAGCTATTAATCCCAATTTACACTTTCGATTTCGTCTACTAGTTAAAACATTTTGTAATATGTTCTCACTGTTACTTTATACCGTATTGTTATGTTGATTACGCTTGCGTAGACCCTCTTCTCGCACACGTTCGGTTAAACAAATACCTTGTTGTTACTGTTATGTCCGCCCCTGGTAGCTGAGTGGTCAGCTCGACAAAACATCATTCCTAGGGGCCCGGGTTCGATTTCCGGCTGGGTCGGGGATTTTCTCCGCTCAGGGACTGGCTGTTGTGTTGTCCTAATCATCATCATTTCATCCCCTATCGACGCGCAAGTCGCCTAAGTGGCGTTAAATCGAAAGACTTGCACCCGGCGAACGGTTTACTCGACGGCAGGCCCTAGTCACACAACATTCTTTTTTTTTTGTTACTGTTATTTGCTATCGGTAAGTTAATTTTCTTGACGTCCTTTTTTCGTTTTCGTTCTTAACCGTGTGTGATTGCATGCATAATTCAAAATTCAACTAAACAGTCAATATAGCAAGTTATTTTTGGTAATATCTTCTTGTACGTCAATTATCATATATTCACTTCGGAAACGACTCTCTTAAAATTCAGGGACGTTAAAAAACGCTTGGCTGATTAATAAGAAGTGAAGTTACAAAACGTCGAGTGTCTTCCGGGAATTTTCTTATATGACCAGAAAGTGTGGTACTTCAGTTTTTCACAGTTAGGGCAAGTACACTCGACGATCTGTGCACCACAGAGAACATTTTCAACCCGCAATTGGGCAATGAAATAATTCAATGGTGAAAGTTGATAATTTGTGTCGGAACGGGACCCGAACCCGGAATTCCCACTTTACGGGACTGGTCGCCTAAACTGCTTCGACTGTCCGGGCACGCTTTCCGTCCGACCAAAATCCTCAACTTATCGCACACTACTAAGTGCATTTAATGTAGCTAGTGTATTTATATTTAGTAGTGATAAGTAACGCATGAGACTTTATTATTTTTGATCTGATTTTGATTAAATAAAACCTGCACGTTACCCAAGTAACGATGAAATTACCTTGTGGTTTCGAAGGTTACCTTTTGCAGACAGACACGACAGTTTTGGATAAAATTTGAAATCGCCTTATAGTTTTCTGTGATCCGAGTCTCATGAAATTAAGCCCGTATGTTGCCTCATGCTACGCTGAAGTCACCTGTGAAAACGCGATGAAAATTCATGTAATAGTTTTGGAGATCAGAGCGTTCAGACAGATAGACATTACCGTTTTACTATTTTATTATTAATGTGGATATAGAAAGTGAATTACTATTGAATGATATCAGTAATTTATTTTTTTATTTAACGTCTAAATTCTGCGTTTCTAGGATAATTATTATCTCTAGTGGGAACTTGGAACTGTCCCATTATACCTGTGCATGTGAAACGTCCCCTTTGAACAATTATATACAAGACTGTGCTTAAACTGATACACAATCTTTCTTTAGCGCAACGCAATCTGACTTTCAATAATACCTACAAAAGAATGGGCCCTGACTAACATTAAACTATACCTTTCACAAATCACTTACCTCACAAAAATTTTCGCTACTCAAGGTACTGCAATACAGCGAGCGCCACTACTGCCAGCTAAATAAAAGATTCAAAGTACTGAAGGCACTAACTACTGATAGGCATAGTTAGCAAATGAAAGATATTGATAGAGAACAACCAATGTATTTACCTCAATAGTCATAATATATATAGCAGTTCAAGACAAATTTCAAAACTCCGCCATCTCTCTCCCCACATCCACCACTGCTGGCGGCTCACCTCCAACTGCGCAATGCTACGCACTGTTCACAGCCAGCTGCCTAACACTACAATGGCGAGTATTACAACAATGCAAAGCAGCTACAGACTGCACACAGCACAGCCAGTGATTTTCATACAGAGGTGGCGTTACCAATAAAAAAACCTAAACAGCCTACTTACATAGCCCCCATGCTCCCCACAAAAAATTTTACAAATTGTTTTGGGCACTGGGCAATACGTATTTGTTAAAACTTTTCATAATCGTAATTACAATAACAAAGAAATCAAATGCACACACTTATTGATACAATGTTTGTCAAAAGCTAAAATTTTCTCACAGTCCATAAAGATAGTCCTGATCATTCATCATAATAGTAATTACAGGTTTTTTTTCACAAAGTCTCATTAGTAAAAGATATTGCACACAGAAGTAGTGGATTTCCATGCAGTCTTGAAGAAGTAGTGTTGTCCTTCCAACGGAAAGACAGTGCTGACTCTTGACATGCTGACAGGTAATGGGCCACAACAGAGCAAACCCACAGCGGAGTCAATCGAAGTTTTGAAGAATATCGTTTGGTAGGTCATCACAGAGCAGACCCACTGCAGTCCTGGTAGAGATTACGGTATTGTTGGGCCACCAGAGGCGCAGACCCACTGCAGTCCTTGCAGAAATGATGGTACTGGTGAGTCAGCAAAGACGCAGACCCACTGTAGTCCTTGTAGAGATAATGGTACTGGTGGGTCATCAAAGATGCAGACCCACTGTAGTCCTTGTAGAGATGGCTAGCAGCCATCCGTTGCGACTGTGCAGGTGCACAATCACCATCGAAGATTCTTGCGGAGAATATAGCAAGTCCATAAACCACCACTTGTGCACTCACTAAGTTTTTTTTTAATTGTCCTTAGAACCAGCAAAGCTGTTATCCAGTCCCTTGCTGAATTATTAACACACGTGCAAACACTAACAGTCCCTACTTCTCACATATTGTCCATATACTATGACCAACAGAAACGTGTGCAGTGAAATGTAACTCACAAGTTGCTTAATTTGATGAACTGGTGTCAATTACAATTTTATAACATGAGAATACAATAACAAAGGTACAAAATACATCATTAAAGAACATAACAATACAGATAACATTTGTAGTAAAACAGGCTTTACAGAAGAATAGAAACAGACATATACATCAGTGTGACAGGAATTATAAGTACCTACATAAAAGATCAGAATAACTTTTGAAACATCAACTTCACACATAAGCAACAAAACAGAACAGATAAAAAATGTCTAAACCTCTTTACAAAGTAAATAACACAGTTGTTGAAAAATTCTAAAACATAAGTCTTATCAGATAAAGACAGGAAAAAAACATAAATACCCATGAGTACACAAACATATAGCGGAATAACACAAGGAAAGGACAGGGTTTCTTTTACTGCAGTATTTTGCAAACAAAACTTTCTTTACTTCTCGGAGATCTCCCGTCATTCATCATTATTCCCAAAAAGTCCTATCTATACCTCTTTTCTGTATTCTAACCATATTTCTTTCAAAATAATTATGGCTCATTGTACAATACTCATTTTGGCCCAAATCGTTTTCATATAACTTTCAATGCATTCTTTCCCTATTCTCCATAGTTAGGTTCTTATATAGTCTACCCCTCTTAAGCTAACTTAAATCTACTGAGCTCAGATGCTAAACTAAGGAACGAGGCAATGCAGCAGCACAAAACAATTAAGACAAACAGCAATGATAAAAAATACAAAAGACAAAGCAAGCAGCATAAATTACAACTAATTTTAGGCAATGCGCAACAAACAAGAAAAATAAATCAGTAGTAAAACTGGCTTAAAAGAATAATACAAAGTGAAATTTAGTAGCACTATGCATGGCAAACAGCAGCAGCAAATGCTATAATTAATACCTAAGCATGGCAAAGATCAAGCAGAAAAAATATTACACTAAAGACAACAACGCAGACAAGGGAAATGTCTATTCACATCTTAATGTCTATGTAATTAAAGTGGTGCACCACAACAACTTATTGTAAAAAAAATATTACCATAAACTTGAAAAGAAAATTATGTGTGCAGTTACTGTTACTAGTCCCTTCTTATTGTTCTTTCCTTTCCAGGTGCTCCTTTTTTTTAAGAATGTGGATTACAAAATTATTATTTAATAGATCTGTTGACAGAAAGTGTTCACATTAGCAAATGCATTTTATTTTATAAAAGCAATGCTGCAACACAGCTGGAAACTAGATATCAAATGAAATAAGCAACTATAAAAAGCAGAGCATAAAAATATCATTCAATAGTCATGTGACATGTCATAAGTTAGTAGAAATTCTCTCAACTCTCGTAGAAAGACGCTTGTCATAATCAGGTGTGCAGATGTAAAAATATTTCTCGTCATTTCATTAGGCATTTCAGTAAATATCATAAATTAAGAGCTCCACAGTGTAATCATATGTTTTCAAGTTCGACCGTGTCGTTTTTGCGATGCTTTCTACAAAGGAATGTCAGAAGCGAGGTTAATGGCCTCTTTTTTTTCACCTAATGGCTTTTTCTGTGGGCGGCTGTCGCCCAGCTGGGTGCCCACAACGCATTACGTGCAGGTGGTCACTTAACTTTCTTACCGAAATATTTACGACACCAGTTTCCACTACAGTGACAGTCTCATATAAAAAATTTCACAGGTCAAGAATTTGCGTTACAAATATGTAGAAACAAAATCATGTAAATATAACAGCGTCCAAATATTTTTTCGCTGGCATTGTGATTCATTCACGCATTTACACACATTTCATAACTCTTAAAGTACGATTCTTGGTTTCCAACATCCTTTTTCACAAACCAGAGTCCCTAAACACTACTCATTATTCCTTACCTTATTCGTCGACACTTCTTCAATATTTTATGATAACAGATATGTGGCATACTCAAATAACTCATATAGCATCAGCTTATTGATCATAAACATACCGCAACAGCATAATACACATCTTCATCGTAATAATAACATCATAAAACCTCAGCCAAATCTCAAAATCGTCGTAGCTTCCTCTAATAGTTTCAAAACCTAAAAAAAAATTCTCTGCTCATGTCAAAAGAGTCAGCTGCCTCAAACGTACTTTAAAAATCGTGATCCCATACCAAATATATCATTAAAAGCTCTCATAATATTACAATGGTTCCGAAAAAATATGAACATTTCACAAAGTACAGACAAAATACAAGTTCATAAGTGTGAAATTATCCAACTGTGTAATTGCGTAAACATGTGTCACTGATGTAGTAAAAAAAAGTTTATCTCTCAGTTAAATGATCAGATAGCTGTGTAATTTGTGTGTTAGGGAAAATGGTACCGATGTGTAAAGTTGTATAAGCAAATACCACATTAGCTAGGGCTCCTTGTGCTTGCCAAACACATGGTACACAAAGTAAGCGTGTACCCCCCTGAGGATTAATGTAATTTTACCCTCAGGTGTTACAAATTACAGCAATGGAATGAAATGTATCACGGAAAACTTTCTTTGTAATTCAAAAATCTTTAAAAAATAAATGTTGTAAGTATAAGATTAATCACTCAAATACGTGTACTGTAGCCCTAAACTGTGCATCTTGTCGCAACATAATCTCTGTGGAAGTGTCGTAGTTATCGTCCTCCGAAAGCTAAGTTCTGCAGAAGTCAATGTACTTACCTCATGATAAACAAAAGTGAAATGCTTTGCGTATAGGTATCATAGTTATTATTCTTATTGGCGTGATGAAGAAAGTACTGTACAGTAACGTACTGTTGTGCCACGAAAAAGGCTGTCTCATTGCTGCTATACCACAAAAGTTACTACTAAAACATGTTTTACTTTCCAGAATAAAACAGAAAACTGTGCAGATATAAAACAGAAACACTGCAAAAGCAACATTGTAAATTGTCACTCATTTGTAGCGTCGTGATAAAATCGTGTAGCTGTCACATAAACTAACCACTGTGTCATCTGGTATCTCCCTGAAAGTACTTTAAATCCAGAATGTATTTTCAAGTAAACCAAAATGTTGCATTAGAATCTCATTAGCAGTACCAGCATGTGTCCTAAGTATGTAAGCCTGATAGTCGTTACATAATCGTGCAACTAACAAGCAAGAATGTACACACACAATAACACTGTGTCGTCTGTTCACAATAACAATGCATTCGTAATTTCTGTTTAAATAAGTTCTCTTGGTTCTTGATTGGATATTTAACTTCAAACATTGTTGCATGGTAACAGTTTCTAAGTCTGACAATGCATACTATAAATGTGAAGTGAAAAGTTTTATGGCAATGACAAAGTTAAAAAGTAGATTATCTTTCAATAAACGGTTTTACATGTGAAATGTGGTGTAAACCTTTACTCTTCCTAGTACGCAGAGTTTGAACTTCAACGCAATTATCATGCGGTATACGTCGGTACAGAATGCTAAAATTTTTCTCAAGGCTAGCGACTTATGTTATTTTTTTCGGAGCCAGCGGGCGCACGCGGGTGCCTGCTGTGCGACTCATTGTCTGTCTCTTTGTTGGCACGCGGTTATTGGGATTAGGAGATCTAACTTCTACAAATTCACTTTGACGAGAAGGCCCTGCCCTGTTTGAAGCTCGCCAGTTCTGATGGAATTCAGGTCTGTCGTTATGTCGGTAGTTTACACAGTTTCTTTCTTGTCGGTCACGTGGTGGAGAATTTCTCCCTGAATCGTAACTGCGTGCTGAACTGTTGCATCTGAAATTATCCTGTCTCCCTTGATATTAATAGTTCTGATTACCATATTGTCTGTTTCTATGGTTATCTCTGTCATATTCATTACTACGGAAATGCGATCTTTCTCTGTAACTATTGTTACTCTGCCAGTGGTTGTCATATGGGTGGTGTCTGTTTTGTTCACGCTTTGCGTTGTAAGAATAGCCTTGTCGTGTCCAGTTATTGTTTCTGTCGTCACGGAATTGTGACGTATGTGACCTGTAGTGATTGTTTTCCTGTTTTTGCATCCGGCGACTGTCTGTGTCAATTTCTAATTCTTGTAGGAGTCCCTGAAAAGCCTCAATGTCGTCTTTGCAACGTCCTGCCAAAATAATGTGTCGTAAATGTTCAGGCAATTTGATTAAGCAAATGCGGATGAGTTCTGAGGGGCTGATTCTTGTGCAACATGTCTTCAAAATATTTCATAAGACTGGAAAATTCAGATTGTTCGAAACGTTTCATCATTATGATGCTATGTTTTACTCGGTCTTGTGTGGCTTGAGACCAATATGCCGAGAGGAAGGCATGATAAAAATCTCCTTCATTGTGACAATCGTGAATGAGCGATCGCATTCTTACAGCTGGTTCATTCTCCAAGTAGCCACACATAAATTCTAATCTGTGGTCTAATGACCAGTTGGGAGGAAAACAATGAGAGAATTGATGGAGCCACGCTTGTGGATGAATGTCGTTGGCAGAATTCTTAA
Organism: Schistocerca nitens; assembly: GCF_023898315.1. Taxonomy (NCBI): domain Eukaryota; kingdom Metazoa; phylum Arthropoda; class Insecta; order Orthoptera; family Acrididae; genus Schistocerca; species Schistocerca nitens. The sequence continues at coordinate 783,759,048 of NC_064617.1, forward strand.
ATGTTTTGAATTTACGTGTAGTAATGAACAGCTTATAGTCAAAATCATCGTGTCGGCGAGTAGCATATCGGTCATTGTTACGTCGTGTCGGCGGTTCCGTCTCAAAATTCGGTGCACATTGCCAATTTCTTTCATAACTTCCGAAATGCCCTGTGTTATTATGTTGCGGCTTTTCCGTATTTTTATGTCCCTCTTCCCGTGTTGGAGCGCGAGTGTCCTCTGAAATTTGTAATTTTTGTATTACTTGTGCCAGTTGATCTTGTACTTCCCGGATTTCTCTTTTGTACTGTATATTGATTTGATTTTGATTTTATTTCCTAATTTGTTCGCACTCTTCTGTGTCATTAAAGACTACCGGTCTTGCGTCATTCAGATTATCATCTACCTTCGTAGATAAATTATTTAGCTGATCCGAAAGTTCAACTACTTTCTCTGATAGTGTACTTATTTCCTCAGTGTGTTTTTCTGAACCAAGTTTCAGAGTGTCCATTTGTGTTGAAATCGTATCTACTGTGTCCTTTAAGTTTTCTTGATTTTTTGCAAGTTGCGTAACCGAATCGGTAGATGCAACTGAGTCAATTTTAGCTTGCAGGGTGTCGTGATTTTCATGAACAATAGTTTGCAGTTCTTTTATGGCTGCTTCGTGATTCTGTAATGCATTTTCATGACGCGACAAAATAGGTTGGAAATGCTCACAAATTTGTGTTTTTACGTCATTACAGACTTTTTGACATTTCGCTTCAATGTTATGTAACTCAGTAGTTAAATCTTCAAGTGTTTGTTCAAGCGTGGTGTGAAGATTTTGTTCCATTGCGTCTAACTCTTGCTGTGTTTGTCCATGGTATTGTTCCATTGTGTCTAACTTTTGAAGATTTTGTTCCATTATGTCTAACTTTTGAAGCTTTTGCTGTGTTTGTCTCTGATTTTGTTCCATTGTGTCTAATTTTTTAAGATTTTGTTCCACTGTGTCTAACTTTTGAAGCTTTTGTCCCATTTCTTGCATTAATTGCAATAACAATGCACTGGTGTCTGAAACATGTTCCTCAGTGCTTTTCGGCAGTGAATTTGCACCGGCAACATTCACATTTTGACAAGCAGAAAATGTGTCTTGACTCATTTGAGAAAACGGTGAGGACCCAAAACCTGAATCTACAGTATTTGCGAGATTGTGTCCTGTGATTTCGGATTCCTGAGGCGAGCTGTTGCCGACCGATCGATCGATAATGCTTGCCTGTTCACTAATTGTTTCACTGTCTACGCCATTATTTGCAACCCGCTCCATTTCCCTATGCGCAATTACCAAATTACTACTTTGGACATTAGTTAATTCATTACTCTGCGGCGCTAACACACTGCTTTCGTCTTCACTGTCATTTCTCAGATTACTTTGGAGCCTAGTGTTACGTTTTTCACACGCCATTATTGACACAATATTTCACACGATAACACAGAAAAGCACAATTTGAAGAGCAAAAATAAGAGAACACATTAACATAGCACTGAAAATAATATCTAGTTAATTGCAGCTGCGAAATACTTGGTGCAAATGTATATGCATGCCACAACTGTTTTACTGTACAACAATGAAAAACTACAACTACAATGGAAATTCTCTCTACAATTACGCGCTAGCAATAAACAATTGCTACACTAATTACACAAACTACAAAAAAAATCAGAAGATTCCAGTGAGGTATCCTGGCAGGGTCGCCATATGAAACGTCCCCTTTGAACAATTATATACAAGACTGTGCTTAAACTGATACACAATATTTTTTTAGCGCAACGCAATCTGACTTTCAATAATCCCTACAAAAGAATGGGCCCTGACTAACATTAAACTATACCTTTCACAAATCACTTACCTCACAAAAATCTTCGCTACTCTAGCTACTGCAATACAGCGAGCGCCACTACTGCCAGCTAAATAAAAGATTCAAAGTACTGAAGGCACTAACTACTGATAGGCATAGTTAGCAAATGAAAGATATTGATAGAGAACAACCAATGTATTTACCTCAATAGTCATAATATATATAGCAGTTCAAGACAAATTTCAAAACTCCGCCATCTCTCTCCCCACATCCACCACTGCTGGCGGCTCACCTCCAACTGCGCAACGCTACGCGCTGTTCACAGCCAGCTGCCTAACACTACAATGGCGAGTATTACAACAATGCAAAGCAGCTGCAGACTGCACACAGCACAGCCAGTGATTTTCATACAGAGGTGGCGTTACCAATAAAAAAACCTAAACAGCCTACTTACACATGTTTTAAATGCATTGTACCGAATTAATTGTCAATTTGTTCACTATTCATTTCCACCCACAGAGCAAAAGACTTCTCTGCTGAGCTCTGGAAATTAATATGGTGTGATGCGAAAGATGACATTTAGTGTGACGCATCGCAAAATCTTACCACGATGAAATATAGTGTTTAAGTAAAGTGCTCTCATCAAAAGTATGGATTATTCAGACAGCTGTTTGTGTCAAAGTGTCATAAAAATTTGTCACTGCGGTGTTCATAATTTGTTAATCGTACTCCTTTACATCTATTAAGGGCCACAATTAATGAATTTTCAATTTAGAATAAATATTTGCTTCGTATACATTGACAGAATCGACCGTTGACCGTCGTGTGGCTACATTATGCAGGAAATCTAGTACTAGCTACCAATTACCCCCACCTACTCAAACGATGCGCTTATTTCACTCCGAACTGTTTATTATGTGAGCGTCGCCCCGTCTTCAATCTTTGTGTTAAGCTATGTCTCCTCTTGAGGCTCACTTCTACTGTTCTTGACTGGCGCATATGGCTTTGTCATGTAACAGGATCTTGCGTCCTGAATACGTCTTACATTGTATTTCTTGCTAACCTTCGTTTGATGGCTGCGTCGAAAAAGCTCAGGATGCTTTAACACACGAAACTCCCTCTTCTTCTGGCGAGAAATTTCTCTCTTCGCAATTTAATAAAACACCACACGAGTGCAGTTGCAACGGACATGTGCCGTGGTGCTTCTCAAAGGCGCACAGCTTTTTGCGCTGCGCCGTCACAGACACGAAAGTGCTCAGGGAGCACTTGCTGCGGAATGTTACCAACAGTCTGATGTTCCAAGAATACAGATGGAAGTGGCGCCTGACACATTTTCTCCGCGATGCGTTGCATGAAATGCTGAGTGCGGGGCTGTTTCCTTCTGCAAACTGAAACAAGTCATCAACACAGAAGGAGGCAGAACGAGGAAAGGTCTCCACAAACGTAGCAGAAGAAATTTCAGCAGAAAGGAAAATAGATAGATGGCATCACCCGCACTGCACAGGAATGTGCTGCAAGACGCATATATACGTGTGCCAGGGTCCGGCAATGGCCATCGTCCCTTGTTTGTCCAGCCCGCATCTCGTGGTCGTGCGGTAGCGTTCTCGCTTCCCACGGCCGGGTTCCCGGGTTCGATTCCCGGCGGGGTCAGGGATTTTCTCTGCCTCGTGATGGCTGGGTGTTGTGTGTGATGTCCTTAGGTTAGTTAGGTTTAAGTAGTTCTAAGTTCTAGGGGACTGATGACCATAGATGTTAAGTCCCATAGTGCTCAGAGCCATTTTGAACCTTGTTTGTCCATGCTGCGGCAGTACGGCGAACGCTCAGCGCAAATACCGCTGCAAAGCCCTTCGATTGCCAAACGCTGCGGATTACTTCGGTCGATAGGGAAGCAGCCAGGTGCGGAAAAAAAGGGGTCGGCTTCTAAATGGTCAGTAGCTCACATAACAGGGCCCTGTCGGCAACCGCAGTCGTCCCACATTTAAAATTATGTTCGATGGAGAAACAACATGAATGTGAATGAAAACACTACACTGGCAACCATAAAGTTCATTTAATACTAGTAACAAATTCGTAACAAAAGCTGTGAATGCGGCTTCCATAGAAAAATACACCCGCTTTTCTATGACAATCTTTCCAAAACTAATACTTCCCAGTTCTTTTCACGAAAACTACAACATATACAGAAAATTAGAGACCATTAAATCTTATATAGTATTCCTCAAGTCAGAACCCCTCTGTCTCAACACATACTAATCGTGGAGGGATGAATAGGGTGTTTTTAGGAAAGGATTTGAACCAGCTTCCGACATTGCATACCGATTAGGAGATAAAACTTACTATTTGTGGAAAATTTTAGCACAAAAGAGACCTTTAACTACCAGTTGCCAAAAGGGCATCATGGATGCCCAGCTTCATACCTACATTTTACAACGCTTATTAATCATGAATAATAGTCTCCCTTTTCATATTATCTCATTACTAAGGCTGTTTTATTTCTTTTAAAGTACTTTTCAACAGAATAATTTGTATACAACATTGTCATCGATAATAATTGTCACTACAGGGGTACCTCACTATCTTTGCACTTATCCGTTAAAATGAAAAACATAAAAGTACACGAAGATTACATTCTTACGTCAAATACCCCTTATACCGAGGTATTGTAAGGCTTCGTAAAGAATTTTGTTCAAGATTATATGCATGGAAATGTAGATACAAGATGTATCATAAATTCATGATTACTATTTCAAATACAGTATTTCGATTCATTTTTGAAGATGTATTCCCTTCTTTCCCACTACAACCCGTATCCCAAAGACTAAACGTCTTCCAGTTACTGTCATTATTTACAACTACGCAAGAGCGAAAGGTTCGACGTGTCCGTGTTTACAATTAATACTCAACTGATGGAAACCAGGATAAATGTTGTAATACCACGGGTAAAATAAAAGGTATCCGTTCCAAGCCTGTCTTTTCAACTGTAAGAAGACCGTTTTATTAAAATTATATATGCGATCACCACAAAAAGTCGCAGGTTCAAACGCTGCAATGAGCGAATTAGTGTTTACAAGTCCTCTCTTTTCTCACGGACAATATTGTATGTAGCCTCATGAAGGGTAACTAATTCAACTAACCTTTCGTATACCTTAAGGAAAATGAAAACCAAAAAGTACAGGAAGATCACAGTCATTCGTCAGATATAGTTTACACTGAGGTGTTGTAATGCTCTGTAAAGAATTTTATTCATAATTGTATGCATTGAAATATTTATACATGGATGTCTCATAATTTCGTGATTATTATTTCACGTCGTTCGGTTCATTTTCAAAGATATTTTCTCTTCATCCCCACAACTCCCTTATGCAAACGACTACATTATTTTTTAATACTGCCATTATTTAAAACTATGAAAGTGCGACACCTTCGAACAGGTCCCATGGTATAGCATTGTTTCGGATACACAACGTTCATTTTTCCACACAGTCACCTGAGTTCATTAAGCACTTTTGCCAACGATTATCACGAGCCTGTATGTTGAGCTTTTAAAAACATAAGCTGATGTTAGCTACTGTCTTACAGCTTCAGCCACGTAATCCTCCTTTCATTAGCCCAAAGATGTGAGAGTGCTAAATTAAGGCTATGGATGTAGTAACCCAGCTACACTGGGCAATGGATACCATAGTCGCAAAAGCATTATGGAACCTGGTGTTACGATGTTGCAAACCGCAGTTTCTCATCTTCTCTGGACAACTCTCGTAACTGGGATCATCAGGCTAGTCATTGTTATCTTGTAGCGCACTGAAGTGACGGTTGCCTAAGCCCAGAAAACTGTGCTCGTAATTACGCCTGCAGACGGTAATGTCTTGCTCTTTCTTTGTTGGAAGATTCGTTTACCTTCAATACCTGGACTGCCTTTTCGATTCCGGCCAGTGCTGGCGACTCCACTTCTCATCTCCTTTGATGATAGCGTTCAGAAAATGTTGTTGGTGACTCAGGTCTAGACAAATTTTTATCCAACGCACTTTTGTGAAAGCATCCGCGGGATACATTTGGTTCACACTTCCTCATGACGAACGTCTTGTAACATCTTGTCTAAGGCACTACAGCTGACATTCAGTTGTGCACACAAGCTTTTCGTCGTAATCACAGAGGAGCTGATCGAGCGCTACACGTCACGAGCGGGACCAACCGCGGCGTGACGTGGCGTGCGCATCCTCTCCGCCACTTATGAAATGCCGTACCTAGCGCATCAAATGGCTCAAATGGCTCTGAGCACTATGGGACTTAACATCTATGGTCATCAGTCCCCTAGAACTTAGAACTACTTAAACCTAACTAACCTAAGGACATCACACAACACCCAGCCATCACGAGGCAGAGAAAATCCCAGACCCCGCCGGGAATCGAACCCGGGAACCCGGGCGTGGGAAGCGAGAACGCTACCGCACGACCACGACATGCGGGCCCTAGCGCATCATATTACTGACAAATGTATCGGTTTTGCACTCGTTTAGCAAGCGTCGATGAGTTTCAATTGGCAAGCATTGTTCACAAGTGAGTAATTCAACAACATATCTCTGTTTTATACTCATCTCGATGGCAGACGTCATTCTCCTGGTGCAGGGTATATTTCTCAAAGTCTGTCTCATTTACGTCACTCGAATTCCGTGTTTACCAGCTTCCCTGTTCATCCACGATATACAATCACGTTCAGAAAAAAAAAAAAAAAAAAAGAAAACATAACACCTTGAACGATTAGAGACAGGAAGTTCATATTCACGAGACATGTACATTAATATATTCTGAAGAAATGATTACCATTTTCGTAATCTCGGGAAGAGAGATCGTGAAAATAGGGGAAAAATGAAACGCAAATCGGACTTTGTATTACAGAAAAGCTATCGGACTTCGTTATTCGGAAAAGCTATAGTTGGGGTGGCCCTTGTGGCGTTTTTGAGCAAAAGTTAAACCAATTTCCACTACACAAATTTTTGAAAAAGAACAGAGAACAACAAAATGTAACTGACAGGGGGAAATGGCGTAGACGAGAGATCATCCTTTACCAGATTAACTTATCTTCTTTAGGGCGACGTCCACGTCTTCAAAAATCTCCTTCATTTCAGCGTGAAAAAATCTGCTCCGAAATCTTGCAATAGTCCAGGGATCACTAATTTATACCAATTAAAATCATCTTGACACTGTATGCAATTTAATTCACTTTGCTACTTCCATCCACCGAATTTCTTAATAACTTCCACAATGTCTACACATTACAATCAGATCAAGATTAGCCATTAAGCTTTTACGTCAGCATCCGATCACGCCTGCCTTAAGCTACCGCTAACAAGAGACAATTGAAACGGAATAAAAAACAAAAAAGAGTTAACAATTTTAGTATTTTCTCTCTGCCGTCGAGCGCTCATACCGCTGCGACGGGATATTTTTATCTGAGGGAACGAATGTAGCGCGGCGAAATTCAAAGTCCCGCTACATCGCCCCCTCGACTGTCACGCTAAAACATTTAGCGTGGCAGGCTAGCAAACAATAGAATAGATATACCTAAATGTCTATTATACATATTTTCCTAGGAAACGCCACGTGCATACTTAGAGGATTATCTTTGTCAATACTTGGTTTCTAAATCTATATACTACATTCAATTGTTACAGTTTTAATCCTTTTTACACAATTAATATATATTTACATACAGTTTGTTTGAAAAAGCTGCTCGCCAGCGCAGTTAATGTCATGCACTTCCAGCGTTGGTTTCCCAATGCATCTCTGGCAGCACGTAGTCTTTGCGCATGCGCATTAGCATCACTGAATTTCGCGTGCGGCAGTTTCAAAATCGCTGTGTTATGACAGTCTTGAACAATATTCACTCTCACATAGTGTTCATTACAAGTTGTTATTCCAGCATAATTGGCGTGTTAAGTCCGGTGACACCATAAGATTGAGCGTGTGCGTGATCTGAAGCAACGTCCATGTCTTCTGTTACGGCACAACACTCCAGGTCCTTGTGCGTTTTCATGACTATTGTTCCCGGGGCATATACGGTCGATGTAGTTTTTAGCCTCCACATCGCCTACGACAGGTGCTGAGTTTATTGTCTCCAAAGCATATGAAGGCCGGCCAGGGACAACGGCGTCGATGTTCGCAAAGGTAGGTGTTTCACCACGTTGTTTACACTTGCCAACAAACGTTCATTTGCAGTGTGAAAATCCTCATTATCGTCGAAGTAAATTGCAGTTTATATCGATTTACAAACAGTTATTTGGTTTACGTATCATAAGTTTCACAAACAACACAAAATTCGTAGTTTATAACGTTCACAGTTTGCAACACTTTTTTGCAATATTTACATTTTAACAGTTCACTTTGTCCAAGCATGTTTACATCGTTAATTATGAAAGCTTACATTTCGTGGTCACATTTCAAAATATGTTGACAATATGCAAAGTTTTAACACATATACAAATACATATAAATTTACAAGAATATACACGTGAAATATTTACACTAAAAAATTATACTAAGTCCCATTGGCTTTCTTTTATTGGGGTATTAAATTTTTTTTTATTCAGGTTTGGGCGTGCCAAGGGATATCAGACTTAATATTTAAAGCACGGGCTTTCCTTGATTTATTATTTGTCTCTTTCTTTTGATTCCATGTCTTGGCTAGCTAGTGGTTAACCAGGCTTGTAATGACATTAATATTCATGTGTTTTTATTCATACCTGAAAGTTTACTGTCACACAATATATTTTTACATTTCATAAACAAACAATACCCAGCTGCAGGAGGTGGTAGGATAATGGAGAAAGAAAGAAAGATAGACTGGAAGAAACTATTCACTACCTATAAACTACCAAATCCTACAGCTACTACATACAAAGAGAACATAATACATTATAACATTTGCATCACCTTCAAGCGGTGTATGAAAGGAGGTGCTTACAATTTACCAAATCATGGGTAAATGTAAGTGTCCGTACGTCAAGTCTGTGTAGTGTAACATCATGACAGATTCTGTGTTTGTGTTCTGACTGTTCATATGACTAAGTGTATTATACATTAACAAATCTTTGCATGAGTAAATCACTGCTCAGCACTTCCTCGATATCTCCACTTCTTGTGGATACCGTCTATGCAAATGGAAAATATATCTCAGAGATTGTCTCTCTCATAATGTGTATTATATAATAACATATCAAATTGCCTCTCAAGAGTTCAACTATGGACTTTCTTCTACTTTAGTGAAGGTTAAACAACATGTATGTGGTATATAAATATATCACTTCTTTCTATAAATCATAAATAAAGAACATATTATTGTAATTGACAGTAAAATGTCTCCTCACTGTCCGTTGCTCGACGTCGGCTGCACTGATGGTCACTGCTCCTTTGCACTTACCTGGCATAGCCTGAAAAGTCAAATGTCTTCAACGTAGATGTAATTTTGTCATCTGTTCGCTTAAGTGGAGGTGTTGTACGAATCGCAAAACGGCCTTAATAACTCTATCTTTTGCTTCCTCAGGGTTTTCTGTCTTGTGTAAAAAAAGAAAATTTTTCCTATACAAATGTATTCACATGAGGGCTGTGTAAAAACTATATTTCAACTTAAGTTCCTTAAAATATCATTCTCCTGTCTGAACACAAACTATAAATGTTTTCTTCCACACAGTGGCTTAACAAAACTTAACAAAAGGTTACCAAGTTACACTTCTGCCATAAATTAAAGCTAATGTGTTTCCAAGCTACGTTCTTATCACACTTATCTCCACAGCTGTAATCATCATTATGTTCACTCTGCTTTTCTTGCATTCATTCATTTTCAAGGGCACTGTAAATATATTCACCTTTAACGCCTTGTACTCACGTGTTCTAACTCATCACAAATGTTTTCTTTCAAACTGAAATTCTTATGTAATCTTAAAGATGTAGACTGTTTACTCACTTCTCTATGTAGCACAATATTACCAAAACATTCTCACTCATTCCTTACTCACATATTCATCATAATATATATATTCCTATACATTAAACATATTCCTCATCAAACATTAATATATCACATACATGGGCCATCTGGCACTTCCATTCTCATAAAACCCCAATATCATCATCCTCAAATAATCTCTTGTCTCCATCAACTACTTCACAGTAACTTGCCTTCTTATATTAACTTAAATATTAACTCATTCATACTGATCATTCATTCTTACGTCCTCATTCATTCTGCTACATATCTATGTCATTACTGATCTCAATAGCTATTATTTCCTGTCATTGAAGTGCCTTGAAATAACAAACTAATTGTTGATTTACCTTATAATTTACAATTAACAACAAATGTAACCTGCGTAGACCTCATTCCTATATGAATATCTTTTCTCATTCAGTAAGTGTACTCACCTGGGTTTACCTTCTCTTCATAATTATGTGTACAAGTGTAACTGCAGTATATAATTTCCATAAATGAATGTTTGTGTTCTTAGGCTGTATAACTTAATGTTCGTGTATTCAATACAAATATCTATGATCTCGTTTTCACAGCAACTTGCTCATGTTCAACTTAGTCATCATTATATTATGTTGTTTTAGTGCACAAAGGATTTCAAATGTCTGTGGGGATGCAGCCCTCTCGGCTTGTGAGATAACGGGTATTCTAGGGAGTAACAACCTGGGTAAGGTATGCTTGCTATTCTGAAAGGACCTGAATATAATAGCTGCCATTCTCTGTTCAGTTGTTTTAATTTTGTAGACTTGGGATGTGAACGCAAAAGAATAAGGTCATCAACCTGATAGGTTTGTTAATTCCTGTTCTGCTGTTATTTTGTCGTCGTACTTGAGGAAACAAACCGTCTCAGCCGTTGCGCTCTTACAACACCTCACGACCGAAACACGAGCGCTTAGCTCGGTCGTCGACTGTTTTCCGTCGTCTGCTGTGTTTGGCCGGGTTCATTGACCAGCTCCACTATGTTTACATTCCGGCCGGTTGGCGCCCACGCGTCAGCTGATGGCGCGTCGCAATTGTTATTGCTACTTTGTGGTGGGGAGTGCATAACTGTATTGGAAAACGGCGGCGGTTTCCGTGGAGGGTTATGATTTGTCATGCGTGAATTTTGTGTGTTCCACATATTCTGTCGGTGATTGTTGGGATTGCTATTGTTTTGGTGGTAATTATGTCTGTTATATGTCATGTTCCTGTCAAAATAGCCCGGGTTGTACCGGTTATTCTCACGTCTCCTATTGTTGTTGCTGTTGTACTGTCTGTAATTTTCATTTTGCTTGTAGTTACCATTTTGATATGGGTGATAATTATTGTTATTGTTATTATTCCACGAATATCTGCGGTTGTTCCTACTGTCATACACGTTTCCATTTGAATATATTTCGCGCGCAGGCATCGTATTGTGTCGCGGCGCGGACGGATGGTTCCACCAACAACCGTCACTACGGTTCCTTTGGGGTGGGTGCTGATTTTGGTTACTAATATGAATAAAATTCGAATGGCGTGAATCGCCTCTGTAAACTACGTCCATTTGATCTAAGAAGTTTAAGAAAGTCTTAACGTCATTCTCCGGTACTCCTATTAATCTGTCTCGGTATGGAAAGGGTAAGTGGCTCTTTAAAGTGTCAATTATCGCTGGAAAGTCGGCTGGTTTGGTCCAGTACAGTGTCTTGTCTAGGTACCTCTCAAAGTATTGTCTTAATGTCTCTTTTTTAGGGTCATAGGTCTCGGGGTTGCACACTTCTCTCCTTAGACTCTGTTGCTCATTCTCGGACCAGAATTCGTCCAAGAAGGCTTGTTCGAACTGATCAAACGTAAGGCACCGCCGTTTCATAGCGGCACCCCACTTAGCTGCTCGTCCTCTCATGAGATTGGTGACGTATCTGATTTTATCGACTTCTGACCAACTACGTGGAAAAACACCGTCAAATGATCTAATAAACACAATAGGGTGGACTTTGTGCTTGTCCTCACTGGAAAATGTCTGGAAATACCCATGTCTTACAAACGTGTCATCGGCCATATCGGTTGGCATAACTGTATTGACGTAGTTTGTGTCACTTGCTACTCTAGGTGTCGTACCGTAATATTGCTCGTTTGGTGGAAAAGAAAGCTCCACATTGTAATTTTGATTGGAAATAGGTGATTTCACAATAGGTGTTCTGTCTGTGTCATTAGCCATGGTTTTAGCTGTTTTGTCGTTTCCTGACGATGCGTTTGCACCAATCCCCAAACACGGCACAACATTGTCTCGTAATTTTGTCACTTCGTCTTCTGTGTGTTTTGTCTCGTCTTTAACATGTGTCTTTGTTTTTGAAAGTATGTCTTCTGTAATTGTTTCAAGTTTTTTTGTCCAGATAGTCGTCACACAATTTACATTCATGTACAATTCTTTCGGCCATGTTGGTGTCGTTGTTTAGTGACGCGAGGTCCGCACGATCTTCTAATTTTTCTATCTTTTCTTTGAGGTGGGTTTGTTCAAGAACTACCATTGTGAGTTGTTGGGTAATATTTCCCACTTCATCAGTCAACTTTTCTTGGGTGGAGCTAGCTGAAGTGTGGACCTGAGCTAACTCTTCCACACGGGTGTTCACTTCCTGCTGCACATTAACTATTTGCGTTAACTGATTCTCACATCGGGCGATATTGTTTTTTGTTTCATGTGTGAATGTAACCAAAGTTTCTTCCTGTTTAGTTACTCGATCGGACAATGTCTCAAATCGCTGGCTGAGCTGTTGAGTGGTGTTATTTAATTCTGTCATCTGTTTTGTCGTTCGTTCAAAATTTTCGGTCATAGTACGGTTTAATACGTCAAATTTTTCGTCGCTTTTATCTAGCCTTTGTTTAAAGTCCTGACCAAGTGCGTCCAGTTTTGCGTCAATTTTCTGACTAACGTCTCGTTTCATGTCTGCAAATAACTCGAATAGTCCGTCCAGTTTGTCAGTCTCCTGTGTCCTATTTGTGTCACATTGCTGAATTTGTCTCATATTCGGTTCTGACATTGATGTTAACAATGGCGCTGACGGTCTAGTCTCGCGTCCATTCCACATTTCGTCATTTAAAGTCGCCATCCGTGTATTATCACAAATGTTGCGAGTTTGGGGCAAAATCATTGCATTGATCTGTGAACTCGTCCATGGAGGGAAACGCGAACTTTCTTGTTCGTTGAAAGATGAATCTACTTCACTTAACTCATCTGCCGAAACTATCTCTACCTTACCGCGTTCCATTGTAATAGAATGTATAATCGTAAGTCAAAAAAGGAATAAGATAAGTCTGATTAATAAAGATTTGACTCAAATTTAGGTTGAAATATTTCCTCGTCAGTGTAAATGATTGCTCTATTGCAAACAATGGTTGAGAAAGACGCAGCAGGGCGGACAAAATTTGTCGTAACAAATGACTGTTTGGCGGTCAAATTTACGATCTTCATGTGCAGCTACAACAATACTATAATTACCACAAACTACAATAGAGATAGATAATTTTGGAAAGAACAAGAAGAAAACTACAGGATGTGTGGAAATGGAAAAATGGATTCTGCAGTTGGCTATTGAATGTTTGAATGAAACATAATTGTGTGACTCACCATTAAATTTTCTGTCCTCCAGCGGCTGGTCAAGCACTTCCGCGTAAATGGTATTCGTCAAAATATGGATTTTCTTAATAAATCTCCATCGGATAATCACCAAATGGTCTCAAAATAACAGTTTTGCATCAATATATGCCATGCAAAGAAAAACAGATTGAATTAGTTACAAAAATTCTTTACAATATTGTGGTATCATTTGCTTAGGTACAATCAAGTTGGTGTTTTCGTTACCATTTAAACTTCAGGATATTTTTGTTATTCTCTGTTGGGAGAAATACAAAGTAAAGTTTCAAATTTGCTCAAAAACGACACATCCGAAAATTGCGTCCTGTCGCGGGAGCCAGTTGTAGTGGTTAATAAAAAAAAATAAATGGAGAAGAGAGGCCGTGAAAATAGGGGAAAAATGAAACGCAAATCGGACTTTGTATTACAGAAAAGCTATCGGACTTCGTTATTCGGAAAAGCTATAGTTGGGGTGGCCCTTGTGGCGTTTTTGAGCAAAAGTTAAACCAATTTCCACTACACAAATTTTTGAAAAAGAACAGAGAACAACAAAATGTAACTGACAGGGGGAAATGGCGTAGACGAGAGATCATCCTTTACCAGATTAACTTATCTTCTTTAGGGCGACGTCCACGTCTTCAAAAATCTCCTTCATTTCAGCGTGAAAAAATCTGCTCCGAAATCTTGCAATAGTCCAGGGATCACTAATTTATACCAATTAAAATCATCTTGACACTGTATGCAATTTAATTCACTTTGCTACTTCCATCCACCGAATTTCTTAATAACTTCCACAATGTCTACACATTACAATCAGATCAAGATTAGCCATTAAGCTTTTACGTCAGCATCCGATCACGCCTGCCTTAAGCTACCGCTAACAAGAGACAATTGAAACGGAATAAAAAATAAAAAAGAGTTAACAATTTTAGTATTTTCTCTCTGCCGTCGAGCGCTCATACCGCTGCGACGGGATATTTTTATCTGAGGGAACGAATGTAGCGCGGCGAAATTCAAAGTCCCGCTACAGGGTCCGTGACTTGTTCCAAACATGATGGCATCGTTGGTATAAGGCGCGAATGACCTCCTGTGATATAACGATGCATGTCCCATTCATGTGGTGCTTGGCACTGGGTCGTAGCGCTGCACCCGTCGTTTCGTCATATCCCACACGTTTTCGACTGGTGACAAGTCTGGTGATCTGGGGCGCCAGGGCAAAAGGCTGACATCCTATGACACCAAGAAGGCACATGCTCGTGCAGTAACGTATGGTCATACGTTGTCTTGCTGAAAAATGGCGTCTGGTGTGTGGTGCAGAAAGGGTATGGCTATAGGTCGCAGGATGCCATTCGCGTAGGTCACACTGATTACGGTGCCCTGGACACATACCAGCAGCAATTTTTACTTGTATCCAATAGCACACCACACCGCAAGGCCTTGAGCTGGCGCTGTATGTCTTGTGCGAATGCAGTCACTGTGATGCCTCTTCCCCTATCTGCGGCGAATCAAAATGCGCCACCATTTTCGAAAAAACACAACTTGAATTCGTCCGAAAACAATATCTGAAATCGTTCCTGTTCCCAGTGGCGTCGTTTCATACACCATTGTCGTCTATCAAGCTTCTGTACATTCGTCAAAAGTAGGTGGAGAAGTGGACTATGGGCAAGTAACCTATGCCGTAATAAACAGCTATGTGATGTCATCCTTGATGGTGTACGATGTGTTCCAGAGCCGAGAAGGAGGCAGATCGCTATTGCAATACCATTCAGATGAGGAATCGATCTTCTCGTGGTGTGGTCGGGGGCCGGCCGGAGTGGCCGAGCGGTTCTAGGCGCTACAGTCTGGAACCGCGCGACCGCTACGGTCGCAGGTTCGAATCCTGCCTCGGGCATGGATGTGTGTGATGTCCTTAGGTTAGTTAGGTTTCAGTAGTTCTAAGTTCTAGGGGACTGATGACCTCAGAAGTTAGTCCCATAGTGCTGAGAGCCATTTGAACCATTTTTGTGGTCGGGGTGGTGCGAACTGACGGATCTCGTATCTCGTCGTGTTCTGCGACCGGCCTTCCGTGAACCGTTCTGCTCACTCCCGTTGCACTACCAAAACACTTCGTCCCTCGTCAGCAGATATTTCCCGGAAGGCTGCGCCACATTCTCTCATGCTAATAATGCGCCCTACTTCAGATTCACTGATTTGAAGGTACGGTTCGCGCATCCTGCACGTCTGCTCAAGTCACACTGATCCATTACCTTCGGTTTATAGCGACAACGAGAGGTGCAGGGACATTTTACCGGTAGGTCGTGTTGCGCCATGATATCGATGTTGACCTTGAACCCGGGGGCGGACATGGTTCAAACGGCCATCATTTCTGCAGAACATAGTAATGTACTTGTCCTATAAATATAAACGTTCTATCTCTAGTTTTTCAAGTTGGTCTGCTCTTTTCTGAGCATAATTTTATATCCATGTCGGCTATATCTACTTCGTACGGTGCATCAGCACGTCTCTGCTGTCAACCGTAGTTGACAAGGACCTTAACTACCGGAGTACAGCCTCAAAATCTATCGTACTACTGTCTTGAATGATTTCTGTGGTTTCGATAAAGAACAAAGCATACTGCGATTATTGTTAAATATAACTCTACAAATGCGTTCCCTATTAAGAAACTTCATGTCCTCATTTCAAACGGCGTCGTATTAATCCTAGACCAAGTTTTAAAACAACCGTAGGGTACCGAAATTATCAAAAATAAACGTAGAAAAAATGGTTCAAATGGCTCTGAGCACTATGGGACTCAACTGCTGAGGTCATTAGTCCCCTAGAACTTAGAACTAGTTAAACCTAACTAACCTAAGGACATCACAAACATCCATGCCCGAGGCAGGATTCGAACCTGCGACCGTAGCGGTCTTGCGGTTCCAGACTGCAGCGCCTTTAACCGCACGGCCACTTCGGCCGGCAATAAACGTAGACTACGGTAGTTTTGCTAGCAGTTTTCGTCAGTTAATATCGTAGCCACGTTACCTGTACATTAGGTGTGCTGTATACCTGTCGACCCTTACATCACATCGAGTGCTTTCTTGACGTGCGCGATCAGTTTCTTATTAGAATCTTCTAGAAACCTGAAGCGACGAACCATCTACAAAATGAGAGGATATATAAGGGGCCACGTAGCCTACGGTAAGTTTTTGTTCAACGCTCCTGACTGTTACCTTGAATTGTATTTGTAGCAATATTGAAATAGTCAGGGTCTAATTCAGGTTTTGTTTGTAAATTGTTGATTTGTAACGTGAAACAGAGGGATGTTGTAGTAAATTTTTTTTAAAAAGTATTACAGAGTTATCATATAGCGGTAGAAAACGCAATTTCCGCAAAAAGAGATAAAGAACAAAAAACAGGAAAACAAACATACATCAAACATGGCTTCAGTTCCACGTCGAGCTTATATAAAAGAAGTTTCTGTTATTCACAACTAACTTTTGCGCTGATCAAAAATAACAGGAAATTCTTGCCTTTGATTCTGATGTAGAACGTGCTATTGAGTATACAAAACGACGCTAATTATATAATTATTTATGTTTTTCCTTGTAAACTTTACTTCTTGTATAAAAAGTAATTGTTCTGATTACTTAAAAGGGCAGAAGCTCCGCGATCAACTAATTCTTATTATTCATAAAATGTAATTTATGTGTTGTAAGGATATAAAGTCCAAAATGGACTAACACTAAATAATATGTAGTTCTCATTATATCCAAAACAACCAACCAACCAAACAAAGTTCAGGAAAAACACTGTCATCTAGTGAGACATGTAAACTATGAACTTGGTGCTGTTTCTAGTAATCAGAAACGGGTGGCTGACTTACTCAGTATGACGTAAAATTTTGATGGCGATTATTTAAAACCAGCGACCTTAAATGGGTTTCTCCTGGCCAAAAAGTTTACCTGCGTTGTCTCCAGTGGCTCATGAGGCACCGCGGAGAATGAAATACGCACTGCGAACTTAGAAAATGTAGGGTAAAAGACAACAACATCGTTTTCATTATAGTCACTAAGCATAGCTTGTACACAGCGGTTACATGAGTCGAGGGGCCTGAAAGAGAAGCAGTGGCTAAGGAGGGAATGAGACAGTGTTGTAGCATATCGCCGAAGTTATTCAGTCTGTACATTGAGCAAGTAATAAGGGATTCCAAAGAAAAATTTCGAGTTGGAATTAAAGTGCAGGGAGAAGAAATAAAAATCTTGTCATAGACAGCAGAGGACTTGGAATGGGCAGTGTCTTAACAGGAGGATATAAGATGAACACCAACAAAACGAAAGCAAGGGTTAAAGAATGTTGCTGAATTAATTCAGGTGATGCTAAGGCAATTAGATTATAGAACGGGACCTTGAACCAGTTGATGATTTTTGTTATTTGGGCAGCAAAATAACTGATGATGGCCGAAGCACAGAGGATATAAAATGTAGACTAGCAGTGGCAAGAAAAGAGCCTCTGAGGAAGATAAATTGGTTAATATAAACTTAAGTGTTATGATATCTTTTCTGTACGTATTTTAGTTGAGTGTAGCCAAGTATGGGAGGGAAAAATGGGTGGTAAGCAGTTTAGACAAGAAGAGAATACAAGCTTTTGAAATGTGGTGGTACAGAAGAATGATAAAGATAAGAGGGGTTGATCAAATAATTAATGAGGAGGTACTGAATAAAATCAGGGGGGAAAGAAATATGCAGCACAACCTGGATAGAAGGGATCGGTTGGTAGGACACATTCTGGTCTCAGAATGTGTCCTAGGGATCACCTGTTTAGTACTAGAGGGAAGTGTGGTGTTGTATAATTATAGAGCAAGATGAAGAGACGAATACAGTAGACAGATTCAAAAGGATGTAAGTTGCAGTAGTTATTCAGAGATGAAGTGGGTTGCACAGAAGAGAGTAGCATGGCGAGCTGCATCAAACCAGTCTTCGGACTGAATATCAACACAGTCACTAAGTCGCTGTATACAATAGTTGCAAGGTCTAGATTCTTTGACGATACATACTCGCTTCTTCTTTATAAAGCCATTCGAAAACCGCCATGATAACATCCTTATCTTCAGAAAATCTCTTTCCTCTCAGATGAGCTACCAGCTTGCCGAGGAGACGGATATCGGTTGGTGCAAGATCTTCAGTGTATGACATATCAACATCAATGTCGTCTGTGCAATTTGCGTAAAATTGTTGGCACCAATATATTACGAATGGACGTGACAGCTTATTCTGTCCACATACCGGCAGAATTTCTTGGTGAATCAGTGATTATTTTGCTCGTTGTGATGCACCTATTATCTGCACCCCAGGAGAACTGTGTTTTAATTGATATTTAATTCACACTGCCTTTGTGTATCTTGAGGGCCTCTGATCCTGATAGATGGAATGTGTTTTACGTAAATTAGACAAGTTGTTCGTCTGAAGGACATATCCTTACCGGTATCGAAAGCTGGGTCAAGTCTAAAAACGCATAAATTCCGGCAGCTGACTGGCTGTGTACTTTCTTAATTGGTAAACAATTTCAGCCTACCTTTCTAGCATATAGAAGTGACTTCTATGTTTCTTAGGATGGTCGTGGCAAGATAATGGGAAAGCGCCCAGCCACAATGTTTAAAAAAATTTGTGTGTTAAATACGACTGGTTAATTAATGCACACATTGTTATAACTCAGAGTTCTCTTATTGTTTACGGCCATTGTTTTTAATAAGTGTTTCTATTCATATGTATATGCAACCACATGCTTGCACACTCCGTGAAATTTTGAATGTATAAACAACTAAAGCCCCTACCGAGTATTTAATGTGCCATTGGGAATATCTTACAATCAAATGTCGTTTGTTATATTGATCTAATGCATGAACAACTCTTTTCAGTATTCCATTGAAATTAGTTGGAACCAAACATATGGGAAGTAGCAAACGTGTTGAAAATGAATGCAGTCGTTCCAATCTAGTAATCGATAAACACAAGTTTTATATGCATCTGCTATGTAAATCATAATAAATTATAAATAAATTTAAACATATAGGAAGTAGCAAACGTGTTGAAAATGAATGCAGTCCTTCCAATCTAGTAATCGATAAACACAAGTTTTATATGCATCTGCGATGTAAATCATAATAAATTATAAATAAATTTAATTGCGTATTCTTATACCAAGGCAATGTTGGCACTGCATTAATTCTTTGAGGGTCTTTGGAGCACGTGGTTCCAATTCTTATGTACTTGTGTTTAGCCTGACGGGAGTAAACGTGTTTGAATTTAATAGCTTTCTTTACAGAGCAGTTCTCATGTCAGATGAATTGTTTTCTTTTTTTTTGGGGTGAGTTTCTTACTGTACTTTTCGACTCCCAGATACCCGCTCTCTACCTTCCCATTTGCAACTGAAATGAAACGCCTGCCTATTTGCGTAAACTAATAATGTGTGTGTTGTATGAGTTGACAGTGACAGTATGATATTTTTAAAAGAACATGAAGGACCTATGAAAGTTAATTGAATTTCGCAGGTACAATTTTTGCTCATGTTCCTTTGAAGAATTCAGTCATGGTACAATTGATCCAGAAAAGACGCCACTTATGAATATGTAATCAGACACATCATAGTATTGATACAGTGTTGGATTTACCATCTGGTAATTGTTTAATGCTTGCTAAACTAAGAACAATCAGAAGTCCTTACGCTGGCTCTTAACGAGTACCTTTTCCACAGTTGGACGCATGTAATAGTAGGGATGCAACCTATGTGTAAGCTGGAAGTACCCTCATATGACGAGAGGTCGAAAAGCGTAATGCATTCAAAAGCATTTTCTAACATGACAGTTTCGAAAATGCTAGCGTTATAGTCTGGAGAGGCGTAATGTTGTAGGGGCGTACTGATCTTTAGTTCTTTGAAGGCGGTACACGAGCGGTTCTAAACGCTACAGTCTTGAACCGCGCGACCGCTACGGTCGCAGGTTCGAATCCTGCCTCGGGCATGGATGTGTGTGATGTCCTTAGGTTAGTTAGGTTTAAGTAGTTCTGAGTTCTAGGGGACTTATGACCTCGTCAGTTGAGTCCCATAGTGCTCAGAGCAATTTGAACCAAGGCGGTACACACACCTGTCAACATTATTGTGAATCTGTACTCCTTCACCACGTGCGTCGTTTGAGGGATGCATATGGAACTAACTTCATCTGTACGGAGAACAATGCTCGACCGCATCCAATAGCACTCGTTGAGAGGCTCTTGGAACGAGAGGATTTTCAGCGGATGGATTTTCCTGCCCGTTCCCTAGACTTAAGGCCAGGTTCTCATTCAAAATGGTAAAAAATTCGAATTTTTTTCAAATTTTGGTCAAAATTGGTCAAAAAACTGTTATTGGTCTGCCATATTGGATTGTCGATTCTGAAATAGGAAAATCTAACTTCATAATTGGATTAAGTGATGTCAAAAATAAATAATAACATGTAACTTTTACGAAACTGAACTAGTAATACATTTTCCCTACACTTTAAACAGGTTTCTCGAGAAACTATTTCTCGAGACTGCATGCAGCATAAAATTAAAGCTGTTCAACCTATTAACTTCTAACGTGTACCTTTCATTCTCAAAATGTAAACACTTTTCTTGGGAACTTATACCTATAGTGTATTAAATATATTAATATTAACCATTTTTGTAAAGCCATAAAGAATGAAAAAATCCCTCAAAAATCAGACTCCAGTTGGCACCACATCGTTAAATTTAATATCATTTGATTGTGGTTAGGTATAAACTACCATAAATTTACTGTCGTATTGACTAATGTTATTTATTTTTAATTACAGATAACTCCTGAGGGGCTGCACTGCACGCAGATTGCGTTTTTCAAACTCTCGGGCCCTTGATAAAACCATCATTACGAGCCCCATATTTTTTTTCCTTTCTTGCTTTTTCTTGTACTGAAAACCTAAAATATAGTTCAAAGTGTGACAAGTCATAATCCAAAAGATTATTTCTATGTATTTTCATTGTCTCAAAAAATTTCCAAACTTTGCCTACTTTTTACTCATTTCAGTGAGAACCTGGCCTTAAATCCCATCCAACACGTCAGAGGTACGTTAGAGAAACGTATTGCACAACGTCCATATGAAAAAACGCTGGTGTACGAGTGAAATGCTCTATCACATTAACTCATTACTTGCCTTGTTACGATCACGCTAATGTTGTAGAGTTTTCATTACCGTCCATGGTAATCTCACACGCTATTAAGAACTATTTCCTGCCCTTTGTAAGGACCAGGGGACGATCATAAATCTCTGTGACTTCAATATAATTATTGTCTTTGAATACAATTGTCATTTCTGTTCGTTCATCTCGTATTTCTTTTATTTCTTTCAGTGACCTTCTGTACTGTGCTGCAGTATTTCTTTTATGTATCGTCCAAGTGTTTTACAGCTGTCTTACTTGATAGTGACATATCATGCTTAAGTTAATTCCTAAAGAAAATTTTTCACGCCTGCGTATTTGAATCCTGGATATAATTAGAGGAAATCAATTAAAGGTTCTTATGCAAGAATATGACAATAATTGGTACATTTTAATTCACTGCATAGCAGTAAGTGTCACCAGTGCATCGAATACAGATCAATTGTCTGTCTGACATCAGTATTTAATAATGGATTACAATGACATACAATTATGGTTTCACACATTAAATATCACAAGGAAAGAGTATAAATCTTTAACAGACATTGGGTTTGAGAGGTTATAATTACGGCTAATGAAGCAACTCGTACTGCCTGTTAGATAGGCAGAGAAGTTTGTACACACATCAAAAAATGTTTGCATCAACTCGGTTCCGAGAGTTCCGTAACCTGTACAGAAAATGGGAACAGAGATCAATATAAACATCATTTCCATACTTTTTATTTGTGATGAAAACCACACATTCCATGTTGTACCACCATACAGTGAGACCTTCAGAGGTGTTGGTAAAGATTGATGTACACACCGGTTTCTCTAGTAACCAGTATCACGTCCTCTTGGATTCATGCATTCCTGTATTTGTCGTGGCATACTATCCACAAGTTCATCAAGGCACTTTCCAGATTGTGCCACACCTCAACAGCGATTCAGCGTAGTGGTTGGTGGGTCACATCGTCCATAAACATCCCATTTCAATCCATCCCAGGCATGTCCGATAGGGTTCACGTCTGGAGAACATGCCGGCCACTCTAGTAGAGCGATGTCGTTATTCTGAAGGAAGTCATTCACAATGTGTGCACGATAGGGGCGTGAACTGCCGTCCATGAAGACGAATGCCTCGCCAATATGCTGTCGATATGGTTGCACTATCGGTCGCATGATTGCATTTACGTATCGTACAGCCGTGATGGCGCCGTCCATGACCACCAGCAGCGTACGTCGGCCCACAAAATGCCAGCCCGAAACAGCAGAGAACCTCCACCTTGCTAGACTCGCTGGACAATGTGTCTAAAGCGTTCAGCCTGACAGGTACCTTCAAACACGGCTCCGACGATTCGTTGAAGGCATATGCGACACCCATCGGTGAAGAGTACATGATTCCAATCCTGAGTGGTCCATTCGGCATGTTGTTTGGCCCATCTGTACGGCGCTGCATAGTGTCGTGGTTGCAAAGATGGACCACGCCATGGACGTCGGCAGTGAATTTGCGCATCATGCAGCCTATTGCGCACAGTTTGAGTCGTAACACGATGTCCTGTGGCTGCTCGAAAAGCATTATTCAGCATGGTGGCGTTGCTGTCAGGGTTCTTCAGAGCCATAATCCGTATGTAGACGTCATAAACTGTAGAAGGCATGCCATCGACATTTCCTGTCTCTCTCTTATCTTCTGCATGTCCGAACAACATCGTTTCGGTTCCCTCCGAGATACCAGGACACTTCCCTTCTTGACAGCCCTTCCTGGCACAAAGTAACAACGCGGACGCGATCGAACCACGGTACTGACAGTCTAGGCATGGCTGAACTACAGACTACTTTAGCCGTGTACCTCCTTCCTGGTGGAATGACTGGAACTGATCGGCTGTCGGACCCCCTCTGTCTAATAGGCGCTGCTCATGCATGGTTGTTTACATCTTTGTTCGGGTTTAGTGATATCTCTGGACAGTCAATGTTACAAATCCAAAGTCAACGTCTATCTTTAGGAGTTCTGGTAACTGGGGTTATGCAAAACTTTTATTGATGTGTGCATATACTGAAGTGGAAATAACAATTCCGCCTGGATTCAAGACAGGGGTTAGGAGCACTATAAACGCTATACACTCAGAACATGGCAGTTAGCTTTTAAAGTGAGGGAATACGACATCACGAGCGAGTCTGTGAGACCTGCTTATCAAACATGCACTTTTATGATGCATTATTAGTAAGGAACAAGTCAGATGATTACTGTACATAAGCATTCAAAATCGAATTTTCTCCAAAGAAAAATATATATTACCCTATACCGCAGCTCCGAGCCATATGTTACCACAGTTGAACGTAACCGCTATGTTTTTTTTTCTCTCTCTCTCTCTCTCTCTCTCTCTCTCTCTCTCTCTCCTTCCCTCTCCCTCTCTATTCCTGTTTCTCTATCTAAAACATCCGTGACTCACGGGTGGTTGTAAAAAATTCCTAGTAAACTGACATGTTTAGCTTTTTCTGTTTACTCTGAATTCATGATAAGACCAAAACTGTTTCGCAGATACCTTTGTCCATACAATAAACGTAAACGACGTACTAATGGCCGGAAATTAACAATCAAACCTAATCTACGTTATATGTGTTGGCTACACTGCCAATTTAATTTCCTACTTGTCATCTCACGGGTACGGTATTTTACCCAGTACCTGACGAGCAGCGGTAATAGTATTGGGGAAGAAGCTTTCACAATGCTACAGTGATTCATATGAGCGCAAGAGACGTGTCGGTTTGTGCACATTGTTCACTTTTTCCTTGGTTTCTCTGGAAAGATTTGTGGTCTTTCTTTATCCTTCGACTTCATCGCACTCCAACATATCTTTATCGGGTACTTTCATTCTTATTCGCAACTGTTGGTTTCACTGTGGTGGTAGCGGTATTTTATGGAAACGACTTATAACATTTTTCCCTCCCAGTAAAGAGGCCGCTATCTCTTGCAGGTTCGTTGTAGCAAGAAAATATTATTCGCAAACACAGTTTAGCGAAAGTGATAAACGTTTAGAGCTCAACCCCGGATAGGGAGAAATCTCCGTAAGCCCTCATGCAGTCATCGTATAGCGGGGTAAGGGGATGAGCAACTTTAATTAACACGATATAGCACCGAAGATAGAATGAGAGCTGGCGGCGAGTGTATGGACTTGCCACCTCAATTTTATGATTTATTTGAGCAATAGGTGCTAAAATTACACGTGCTATGATGAAACTAAAGTGTAATCATACATCAAAAGTGACAACTTTCTCGGTAATAGCTCCACATGTAATGAACCAACCGTAATTCGCGTACGCGAAGGCCACCGTATTTCATTTGTTTGTTTGTCCCGTTTTCTGATATGTTTATAATCGAAATGGAGAAAAAAACTGATCTTTATAAATGTGCGAACATATCATAGCTGTAGCAGAGTTAATTTATATGTTAATAGATTATTGAAAATACATCTACGTAAGGTGGCTGAGAAACAATTCTGTTTTAAATACTCGTATCCTATCAGTTTAACCATACTTCAGAGTTGGGACATAGTAAAAATTTCATTCATATATGTCAATCACCAGCTGTGAAGCACGTTTTTAGAATAGAAATAATCAGTCGCCAGCCGCACAATTTTCTTTTATTAAATTAACTTCTCGACTAGTTTCGGCAAATTAATTTGTCATCTTCAGGAGATCATACATCGGAAAGCAGTCACCAAGCAAACTCTGGATGACAGAGTCCTACAAAAATTGGATGTAGAAGAATTTAGTGAGTGCCAATGTTGGATCACAATTAACAGCAGATTAATAACAATACGTGTACAGTAATAAACAGCTTATAAAAGTACATTCGTTACAAATGTTTTTATATGTTATTACCCAGCAGTTAAAACCTAACGAAAAAATGCGAAGATATGGTGAAAAAAACCTCCCATGTTAGGTAAAAAATAAAAAACCGCTAGACATATATTGAATAGCACCAACAGACTGACAGTAAAAATTTTTACTTATATAAGAAGCAACGAGAGCTAGTGTGCTTAAAAGCTTAATAAGACTTAGCACAATGAAGGCACTCGTGTCTATAACGTAAGTCAAGTGAAAATGATCATCGATCTTAAACAAATGAAACAGCATTAATGAAATTAAACACCACTAATCAAGCGTATAATTTTTATACACAAGAATGACATAACTTGAAGCTGAAGGATGAGAACAATAATCAGGTTTATTTAATAACCATCTGACGGTGGCCCAGATGGAGAAGCGGCGCTGGATTTGATATTTCAGTGACGCTAGTTAGCCAGATAACGACAAAAGGTAGGAAAATGTGTTAGGCACACTGACCACTAAACAAACAGATGACCCGTGACTCTGTCTAGCCATCGCAGTGAGAGTACATTTAAAAAATATCTAAAAAACAAAATTACTTAGAAACAACTAAGACATCATGACTAGATAACAAAGTTGAGGACAAAATGAGTACACAACGAACGCAAATGGCCGTTCTTAAGGCCCAGTAAAAAGTGTTGAGAAAGTAAATAGGTTACAGTCATTTGAATAGACACTTATAAATGGTGTTGTTTACTGTGTGATGTGAACCATTGGTTAAGCAAATGTATGGGTTGCAAATCATTTGAAAAGAGAGGAAATAGAGTTCTGTTTCCAAGCGAGAGCTGATCTTTCACCAGATCTTTGGAGCCCGGAAGGGAATGCTTAAAAATTTCTGTCTATTCTAAACGATTAACTTTTCACCCTTTATCCACTACGTGCAAGATTTCTATCTCGAGAGACGAAAACGGTAGCTTGAAGTGCTTTTCCGCTTTAAGAGGCCGGCCGGAGTGGCCGTGCGGTTCTAGGCACTACAGTCTGGAACCGAGCGACCGCTACGGTCGCAGGGTCGAATCCTGCCTCCGGCATGGCTGTGTGTGATGTCCTTAGGTTAGTTAGATTTAATGAGTTCTAAGTTCTAGGCCACTGATGACCTCAGAAGTTAAGTCGCATAATGCTCAGAGCCATTTGAACCATTTGAACCGCTTTAAGATGCTCTGAGACCGTTGACTTATAAGCATTCTCTCCGTCTTTGTTCAGTAAATGTTCACGGTACCGAGTCTTAAATGCCCTTCTTGTTCGTCCTGTACAAAATAATGAGCCCATGCTGCACTGAAATTATTATATCCCAGATTTTAGATATCAATCAACACGAGGTCTCTCGTTATGTATGAAATAAAAGCTTTGTGAGATTATTATTGGTAAACACCACATTGAGGTTTTATTTTTAAAACAGCCGCGCAATTCGCTAGGAAATATCACCTAAGAACGAATGGAAAAATATTTCTGTGCAGCAGGGCCGTCTTTATTTAGTAAAGATATGCTAGAGTTGTTGTAGTTAATGCCGTTTCGGACAGCAATATGTTTGAGGTTATTAAGTTCCGTGACAACTGCGGACGATGTTAAAGCGACCTCAAACATCCGGTCAATCACAGAATAAAAGAATGCAGTTTTATGCCTATAGAAATGACAGGAAGACTGATGGGCGATATTATCAGCCGTAGTGGGTTTACCATGGATTTCAAAGGTAATTTCCTCTTTGTTAGCTGCAATTTTAGGTCAAGGAAACTAATTTCATGACAATAATTCTCGATATCGTATGTGAATTTAATTTTAGAGTGGAAGAGTTCAGTGCATCGCTAAGAGACATGACCTCATCGACATCAGCTTTGAACTGTATGATGGTATCATCTACGTACCGTCTTAGAAAGAAATTTTACTATCTAGGATCTTGAAATTATTAATGAAAATGTCAGCTAAAAACCCAACCTGGCAGTTCCCCATAGCGAGGCCTTCGTTTTGTTGGTACAAATGGTTCAAATGACTCTGAGCACTATGGGACTTAACTTCTGAGGTCATCAGTCCTCTAGAACTTAGAACTACTCAAACCTAACTAACCTAAGGATATCACACACATCCATGCCCGAGGCAGGATTCGTACCTGCGACCGTAGCGGTCGCGCGGCTCCAGACTGTAGCGCCTAGAACCCTCGGCCACTTCTTTGGAACAGTTGTCCATTGAAATAGTCGTACTTAAGGATAATTTTCGGAAGTGTGGTCATTTGTTCAATTTCTACAATCTACAGACTGCGTCTGAAGAGCGGAACCAATCAAATAATATGGGAACTGTGGCAGTTTGTCTATACAGTTTTTACCAATGCAGACTATTCCTCTAGATGAATTTTCGCCTATTACATCAATAACTATTGCCTTTCCTTCCCTCCAGTTGGAACAGAGCTATGTAAATAAGATTACTGCCGCAGAAGGGATGTTCTCTTTATAGTTCTACTGGCAAAAGCAAAGACCGTTTATCCTACAAGATACTTACTATGCTATTCTTTGGTGAAAATGAATTTCGTCTCAGACTTTATTGTCAATAAATAAAAAAAAGAAGATAAATGTAGTCTCTGGGCGGAAACCAAAGCTTACAAATCCTTATAACAATTCATATATGTAACTGGACCACACACCACGCTGAATCTAAATAAAATTTTCATCAGAAACGAAACTGCACTAAATCTCCATAATTTATACCTGGGGGCAATAACAGAACAGCACAAAATAAATGTTACTTCAGGAGAAACATTTTATAGCAATAAATCACCTAAAGTACATTTTACTCTCCCAAGCCTCCGTCCCATTCTCTCTCTCTTTCTCTTTCTCTCTCTCTCTCTCTCTCTCTCTCTCTCTCTCTCTCCCTCTCTCCCCTCGCCCACTCGCTCTCTGAAAATTGTATTTGAAATTAGCATATTATGTAACTTTCCAGACGTACTGTTACAAATATTACGCATCACCCTAAGGTAGTGAACTTTTTGGTGACATGTGTTCCATCTTCAGAGACAGATAATGATACAAGCGATGATTCCGCTTTAATATCTACCGGACAGGGGAACAAAAACCGAATTTACTAACCAAACCATCCGCAGTTCTTGAGCACGCCTATAGTGGGTTCAATTCATAAGCATACTGTATGGAATTAGTGAAGTTCGTTGGTAGGAAGATGAGGACTTTTGGTCAGGTGGATAAAGGATTGAAAAAATAAAATGATATAGGAGTAGCACGTATTTTTTAAAATCTTTTTTGAGTCGTCAGTCTTCTGACTAGTTTGGTGCGGACCGCCACGAATTCCTCTCTTGCCTCAAACTCTTCATCTCAGGGTAGTACTCGCAAACTACGTTCTCGATTATTTGCTAGATGTATTCCACTCTCTGTCTCCATCTAAAGTTTTTACCCTCTACAGTTGCATCTAGTACAATGGAAGTTATTCTCTGATGCCTTAAGAGATGTCATACTGTCCTGTCTCTTCTTCTTGTCAGTGTTTTCCATACTTTCCTCTATTCATTAATTCTGCGCAGAACCTCCTCTTTTCTTACCTTATCAGTCAACCTGATTTTCAACTTTCTTCTGTAACACCCTTCTCAAATGCTTCGATTCTCTTCCGGTTTTCTCACAGTCCATGTTTCGCTACTATATGATGCTGTACTCCAGACGTACTTCCTCAGAAATTTCTTTCTCAAATTAAGGCCTATATTTGATACTAGTAGTCTTCTCTTGGCCAGGAATGCATTTTTTGTCAGTGATATTTTCATGCCATCCCTACTCCGATTGTTATCGGTTATTTTGCTGCCTAGGTAGAAGAATTAATCTATTTTGTGATCACCAATGTAAAATTTTTAGTTGTTCTCATTCCTGCTACCTATCATTGCTTTCGTCTTTCTTCGATTTACTGTCAATCCATAATCTGTACACATTAGACTGTACATTTCATTCAGTAGACCCTGTAATTTCTCTGCACTTTCGCTGAGGATAGCAACGTCATCAGCGAATCTTATCACATATCGTTTGACCTCCAATTTCAATTCCAGTCTAAAACATTTCTTTTTTTTTTCGTCATTGCTTCTTCGCTGCATCGATTGAACAGTGTGGGCGAAAGACTTCATCCCTGTCTTACACCCTTTTTAGTCCGAGAATTTCGTTCTTCATATCTCACTGTTATTCTTCCCACTTGGTCCTTGTACCTATCGTATATTATCCGCCTTTCCCTAAATCTCCCCACATTTTTCTCAGAATTTCGAACATTTTGCTCAATTGTACATTATCGAATGCTTTTTCCAAGTCTACAAGTACTTTGAACGTGTCTTGATTTCTCTTCAGCCTTGCTTCCATTATCAAAATCAACAACAGAATAGCGTCTCTGGTACCTTCACGTTTTCTAAGGCCAAACTGATCATCATCTAAATTATCTTTAATTTTCGTTTCCATTCTTCTGTATTGGATGCATGAGATGTTAATTTGATTGTGCGAAATTTCTCGCACTTGTCGGCTCTTGCAGTCTTCGGAATTATGTGGATGACGTTTTTCCGAAAGTCAGATGGTATATCGTTAGACTCACACATTCTACGTACCTATGCCAGTAACCGCTTTGTTGCCACTTCCCCAAACGATTAAGGAAATTCTGATGGAATGTAATCTATCCCTTCTGCCTTAATCGATCTTAAGTTTTCCAAAGCTCTTTTCAAATTCTTATTATAGCACTGGATCCCCTATCTCTTTTACATCTCCTATAACTTGATCAGACAAGTCTTCCCTGACAGAGGTCTTCAGTATATTCTTTCCAACTATCTCCTCTCTCCTGAGCATTTAACAGTGCAATTCCGATTCCTGTCTACGTGTTACCAACTTTACTTTTAACTTCATCAAGGGTCGTTTTGACTTTCCTGCATGCTGAGTCAGTCCTTCCAACAACTATATCTTTAACATTTTCTTCAAATTTTTCCTGCAACCATTTCGAATTAGTTTCCTCGCCCTTCCTACTTATTTCATTCCTAACTGACTTGTAAGTCTCTTTCCTGAATTTCTCTAAATATTTTTGTTCTTCGTTCTTTCATCGATCAAGTGGAGTATTTCTTGTGTTACCCACGGTATCTTCGCGATTACTTTCTTTTTGCTAAAATTTTTCTTTCCTGCTTCTGTGACTGCCAGTTTTAGAGTTGTTCATTCCTCCTCAATTGAACTGCCTACTGGTCTTTTCCCTAACGCAGTATCTGGATCCTCAAAGAACTTCAAGCGTATCTCCTCGTTCCTTAATACTTCTGTATCCCAGTTCCTTGGACAGTAGTTCTTCCTGACTACTCTCTTACAATTCAACTTACTTTTCCTCACTGTTAAATTGTGATCTCAGTCTATATCTGCTACTGGATACGGTTTACAATCTATTATTTGATTTTGGAATCTCTGTTTGACTATAATGTAACCTAACTGAAATCTTCCACATCTCCCAAACTTTTCCCTGAGCTACCGAAGCACGACTCACGCCCGGTACCCACTGCAGGAGAGCTTCTGTAAAGTTTGGAAGGTAGGAGACGAGATACTGGCAGAAGTAAAGCTGTGGGTAGCGGGCGTGAGTCGTGCTTCGGTAGCTCAGTGGTAGAGCACTTGCCCGCGAAAGGCAAAGGTCCCGAGTTCGAGTCTCGGTCGGGCACACAGTTCTAATCTGTCAGAAAGTTTCAGAATAAGTGATGTTGGCCGAAGTAGAAAGGATGTAAAATGTAGATGGGCATTGGTAAAAAAATAAATAAATAAATAAATAAATAAATAATTTCTGAAGAAGAGAAAAGGTGAGAATAGAATCTTTAGAAATGTGGTACTACGTAAGAAGGCAGAAGATTAGATGGATAGTGCACATAACTAATGACGAGGTACTGAGCAGAACTGGGGAGAATACAAATTTGTGGCACAACCTAAGTAGAAAAAGGGGTAGTTTGATAACACACAGTCTGAAACATCAAGGGCTCACAAATTTAGTACTGGAGGGAAATATAGGGGCTAAAAGTCGTAGGGGAAGACCAAGAGATTTAGAAGAATGTAGGTTGCAGCAGTTATTCAGAGATGAAGAGGCTTGCATAGGATACAGCAGCATGTAGAGCTATATCAAACCAGTCTTCGGAATGAGGACCACAACAACAACTACTGTGTGGCACATCAGGGAAACATCAAATTAATGAATGCTGCGTCACATCATATGTTTATTCATCTAACTAGTACTAGATTCATATCGTTAAGTAAAGCGAAACTGGTAATCAGTAAAATTCAATATTTGTGAAACACACATATAATAACAATTGTGTTGAACCAAAATTATATCACGAATTTATTCTGGACAGAATACTTTTTTGTATAAAAAGAATTAATAACAGAAATAACAGAGTGATTGGGGGAGAGAGAGAGAGAGAGAGAGAGAGAGAGAGAGAGAGAGAGAGAGAGCGAGAGCGAGTGCTCCATTCCCAGTGAGTTTTGAATAGGCACGCAGTTGATGTCATTAGACGTTATACTAATTGTTTGTGTGAGAATAAGGCTCAAGATAGTCATAATGAGCGATAATAGCACATTTTATCGGTGCCAGGTAGTGGCACATTCCCGCATAGAAGACACTCTGAGGATTGTAAATGCATTGCTAATTTCAAATACTACCACGTCAGGGTGGTTTTGGGAACACAACATAAAAGAATCCTAAACTTTTGCAGTATTTTCTTATGCGTCAGTCCCTGTCTGTTTCCCCATTTCACGCATTAAACAATTTAGCGACTCCAGTAAATAATTTTTTTCTTCACCTTGTAATATGCCGCCTTCTTTAGAACACTGTTGATTATGTTCGCCTTGTTAGTATGCGAAGCCGGGCCACTATAGCCGCCTTCCAGACCATTAATTCGCCTCCCGCCTCTGACGAGCCTTTCCACTCTGCAGCCACAGCTGCGGATAATCGTTCCACTGGTATCTGCAGGACTTCCAGGTCACAGGCTGCGCCGAAACTTATAAGCAGATGGACGATCAGAGAGGGGTGGCTACAGATTGAATATCAAGTCGTAGGTGGTGGGAGGGCTCGAATATCAGCTGACAGAATAAATTATACTCCTTACACACATTGCACCAACAGTCTCGCAAACGATGGGAAATAGTGCCTATTTTAGCTCAGTTTTAGCCGCAATATTTTAAACGATTCAGTCGTTAATGCCAATAATTTGACGTATACGTTCACCGCAAGACTGGACTGCCGGTTCCTTTGGGAGTGGGTAAAGCAAAAAAATTTCTTCTGATATTGGTTTGAGGATTTCAGGACATGTCAAAAAGAACAGATGCCATCTTCATATAGTTAAGGCTAACCGGCCATTGGCCTTCTTCTGTGCGGATGCACACGCATTGTCCGAACACTTACATACAACTGCTCGCTCGACGAACAATCCATACCAGAAGATTGGAAAGTTTCACAAAGAAAAAGGTTCAAATGGCTCTGAGCACCATGGTACTTAATATCTGAATTCATCAGTCCCCTAGAACTTAGAACAACTTAAACCTAACTTACCTAAGGACATCACACGCATCCATGCCCGAGCCAGGATTCGAACCTGCGACCGTAGTGGTCGCGCGGTTCCACACTGAAGCGCCTAGAACTGCTCGGCCACACCGTCGGCGAAAGTTGCACAGATCAAACCAATACTCAGGAAGGAAATAGTAGTAATCCGATGAATTAGAGACTAATGTCATTGAAGTCGATTTGCAATAAGACTCTTGAACATATTCTGTGTTCGAACATTATGAATTACCTCGAAGGTCACGGTCCGTTAAGACATAGTCAACATGGATTCAGGTAATATCGTTCGTATGAAACACAACTAGCGAATAGAGTTTCGCATCAAGTAAACAGTGCTATCGACAGGGAATTTCCTATTGATTTCATAGTTCTCGATAAAGCACAAGTGATATACTACGTTTGACAAGGAAGTATTTTCGGCCATCTGCTGTTCCTAATCTGTATATACGATTTAGGAGACAATCTGAGCCGAGCCATTTGATTTTTTTGCAAATTCTGTTATTTACCATCTAGTGAAGTCAACATAGATCAAAACCAATTGCAAAACCACTTAGACATGAAGTCTGTGTGGTTCGGAATAAAGAAAAACTGTGACGTCATACACATGACTACGAAACGAAGTCCTTTAAATTTCGGTTACCCAACAAATCACACAAATTTAAAAGCTGTCAATTGAGTTAAATACCTATGAATTACAATTACAATTACAAACAACTTAACAACTATCATATAGTTAACATGGTGGAGAAGGCATACCAAAGACTGTATTTTATTGGAGAACACTCAGAAGATGCAATAAGTCTACTAAAGGGACTGCCTACAATGTGCTTGTTCGTCCTCTGCTAGGGTACTGCATTGGAGTATGGGTCACTAGAAGGACAATTAGTTTTGTACTATCGCAAAAAGGGGGAGAAAGGGACGCAGGTATGATAAGAAGATTGGAGTGGCAATCATTAAAAGTAAGGCGTTTTGCGTTCCGGCGAGATCTTTTCAAGAGCATTCACCTAACAACATTAGCTTCCGAAACTGATTTTTTTTTTATTTCTCAAACTTACACATGGAGAAATGATCGTAGTAAGAAACAAAGGTAAATCAGAGCTCGTACAGGAACATTTAAGTGTGCAATTTTCCCTCGTGTTGATTGGCAGAGAGGCTAAACGTGATTCGAAGAACCCTCTGCCAGGCACCGAAGTGTGAACTGCTATGTAGGCGTGGATGAAAGGTGCCTATAGCAGACGGCTTTCCCTGTGAAACAGTCTCTCTTCACATAAAATTGAAAATTTCGCATATTTAACGACGCTCCTATTTCCGGTGTCTATTCCAAGTATGCAGTTCACGTACTTAATACTCAAAATGGAATTACTTTGGTTAGTATATTGATTTACGCGATACTGAAATTTTTTCTCTGCCTCACGCATTTAATTTCTATTAAATAATACTCTCGGGTCTACAGCACAGTGTCAGTTTCGTCTTGGAGCAAGCTCTCAAGGAGTTTCCTATTCGTAACCTCTAGATCATATTGCCATTAGCTAATAAGCCGGGAAGGTTTTATCATTACTATTATCCGACAGATAATGCAATATCATAAATTTAACTCATGGTTTTGACTTAAGTACACTTTGTACTATCACTTCTATATTATTGGATAAAATTACTCATCAGTATTCCTCATCGAACCATTTTCCATCTTCAGTGTAGTCTTCCATCATTCTCACGCATATAAATGACATACGGTATCTAAATGTTAGGTGAGTGAGGATTTCACACAACAAATAACTTTCACGCGTATTTTCTGCAGATTTTTTTGTTATATCATGCATCTATATACCCAGGAACAAATTGACTTCCAATCAACTGTACTGCGAGACTGAGTGTTATTAACTGTTCAGAATTATGTGTTTCATATAGTTTCTACAGATTAAAAGAAAGATAGCTGAACGAAATAATAACCGCCTCCTCTGTTAACACAGCTAGGAAGTGATTTTGTTCGATGAGCTCCGCGCTAACGGATTATCATACTTCACTTATTACGCGCACCGCCTAAACAGGAACGAGAGACAGCTGACGACATGCATAGATACCCATCTCTACAGTGCGACCACCACACCATAGAACGCCGGTTTATCGTAACTTCGAATGTGTACTGCAACTAAGCAACAAAAACCTTCATACGGATTTTGCATGTTACTAGCTACGAATGTAAAATCTGCTAACATGCAGCTGTGTCCTCGTCACTAGTGGGAAGTTAAGCTTCGATCTTCCATCCTTCTCTTTAAACTAAAATGAAAGATGTGACGGTTCTACGCATTAGAGTAGTGATACTAGTAAAAGCTTAATTTTGCGTCACGAACTGTAGTTGTGTTTCCGAGAGCTTCATTTTATGAATGGAATACTTTAGCCGTGGTTGGCGATGAACTTGCGTGACGTTTTTCTAGCCTGCGCGTCCTATCGGTGTGGCACATCGCCAGTAATTTTAGTGGCGATTCGAGGCAAAACATAAAATTTTATGCTAACGGCGTATTCCCAGTGGCGTTTTAACTCTGAAACTGGTATTCATTGCTCAATTTCTCGTCCCTTGCGATCCAACAGACTATAATTTTAATTCACTTTATGCATTTGTTACGATAGCATCTACCAAATAACCTGAAGCTCGTCGAAAGGTAGACAGCAGTCGTGCTCTAATTATAAAGTATAATAAGCATTTTTCAAGACAGAGATAATGCCACAGTTCTGTTTAAAAATTAATTAAATACCGCCAGCAAACTGCTGGTAGAGTGGCAATATGAAGTCTTTTATTATCCAGCTTGAAGCTGAGGTGAAAGTAATATATGCACTAAAATAAAAATGAAAACCCCATTCTTATAATTTTAGCTCTCTAATAATCACTGGCACTTAAAAAGTTAGAGCTAGACTTCATTTCAGTTTTCTTTGCATTTACTCAAAATGATTACATTTGGTAGAGTGTTGTAGTACGATGAGTATGGATATTGAGTTTTTAATCACTGGTGAATCGTCCTATACAAGACAACCGCTATCCAAGCGTTGTGTGTAAGCCTCGCTCCTGTTAGCTTCAAAACAGCAGTGGCAGAAGTTTAGATCAGCCTTGACGCGGAGAACCTAAACGTGACGGAGGAAAGATTCAGCAGTTAAAAAGTGTAATAACAGAACTAAGTGAAATGAGAAGAATGTAACTGTGCTGCAGGTGGAAGATTAGGCTGCTGCAGAACTATTGTAGCTTTGTCACATCAGTAAATATTGTCAAATGGTTTAAAACGTACCACGTTCAATAAAGATTGTGGTTGATACATTTCTGTAATAAAAAAAATACCTGTACTTCCATATTCACAAAATTTAGTAAATCCGTTAGCATCAGGTGATCCGATACAGAAAGATCTCAAACTTTTCATATAACTTACTTTAAACTCCCTAAAAATAAGATATTAGCAAGAATTCCGCTTACAGCTGGTGAAATAGTTGTTTATTAAAACACGACCGATTTAGCGGTTTCTTAGAAAGAAAAGTACAGTTTTACTACATGTTGTGGATATTAAAATTAGTAAAGCAATGTTTGAAATATAGTCGCAACGTTACAAGATCATACGCGCACAAACCGCTCCTAGTCAAATAAATATAATGAAGCGATGAGGGGAATTTCGTCGATGCTATGGCGAACGAAAAGTATAGAAGACGTGCCGCATTCCTTAAAATTGTCCTGTATCTAAAAAGAAAATACAAAATATTTTATAATAAGTTCACGTTAAGAAGCATACTGAAAAAAAATCTCCCTTTACATAGTGGGGTAGGGACAGGTTTTATAACCATTAGACCAGACCAGCAAACAAAGGAACGCCCTATTTTTGTAGAATACTATTTCTGGGTGCAATATCCGAGAAAATAGGCATCAATATGAGATCCAGAAATATTATTCTACTATATTTTACGTTTTCAGATCGAGGCAGAAAACTCAGGCACAAGGAAAAAGCTGTGGTGAATAAATATAATGAAGCGGATGTATGCTGCATTACGTGCAATGATTGCCCTAACAAATATTTAGGACAAACCAGTAGGTCATTTCGAATAAGACTTCAGGAACATCTTAATTTAAATAACCAGCTACCTACATTAACAGTGTACTTACGCACTGAGGGGCAGAGCATCACAAGCCCTTGAGAAAGTTTAAAAAGTACTTCACAAACAAGAAAAAAAGCCATATTTTGCATATAGTAAGGGAAGTGGAAATTTTTAGGCATAAGAAAGAAAACGCAGAGTTCACTTTGAATAACCAATGGTTATTAAAGCACCATAGTTTTCTGGCTAATTTTAGTTGTTTGTATGGCTAAGTGCTAGTATGTAATAAAGTTCTGCACTATTCTCGCTTGGAAAGGTAGCGACACAGCGCTCATAGTCATAAGTATGACCTCACTCTGTCCACATGAACAGCTTATATTCTGCCTGTCAGGTAGTCTCCCTTTGTCGTTCGTACGGGCCAGTTTCGCCTGACCTGCACTGAGATGATGTGCCCTCCCGTTACATTGGTAAGACTCTGCCACCTGATTATGTCCACAAACTAATCTGCATATGCCGTGGCTAATTGTGTTAGCAGTGAGAATTCTTTATTACCAATCCAGCAAATCAACATCTACATCTAGATCTACATCTACATCTATACTCCGCGAGCCACCTTACGGTGTGTGGCGGAGGGTACTTATTGTACCACTATCTGATCCCCCCTTCCCTGTTCCATTCACGAATTGTGCGTGGGAAGAACGACTGCTTGTAAGTCTCCGTATTTGCTCTAATTTCTCGGATCTTTTCGTTGTGATCATTACGCGAGATATATGTGGGCGGTAGTAATATGTTGCCCATCTCTTCCCGGAATGTGCTCTCTCGTAATTTCGATAATAAACCTCTCCGTATTGCGTAACGCCTTTCTTGAAGTGTCCGCCACTGGAGCTTGTTCAGCATCTCCGTAACGCTCTCGCGCTGACTAAATGTCCCCATGACGAATCGCGCTGCTTTTCGCTGGATCATGTCTATCTCTTCTATTAATCCAACCTGGTAAGGGTCCCATACTGATGAGCAATACTCAAGAATCGGACGAACAAGCGTTTTGTAAGCTACTTCTTTCGTCGATGAGTCACATTTTCTTAGAATTCTTCCTATGAATCTCAACCTGGCGCCTGCTTTTCCCACTATTTGTTTTATGTGATCATTCCACTTCAGATCGCTCCGGATAGTAACTCCTAAGTATTTTACGGTCGTTACCGCTTCCAGTGATTTACCACCTATGGCATAATCGTACTGGAATGGATTTCTGCCCCTATGTATGCGCATTATATTACATTTATCTACGTTTAGGGAAAGCTGCCAGCTGTCGCACCATTCATTAATCCTCTGCAGGTCTTCCTGGAGTACGTACGAGTCTTCTGATGTTGCTACTTTCTTGTAGACAACCGTGTCATCTGCAAATAGCCTCACGGAGCTACCGATGTTGTCAACTAAGTCATTTATGTATATTGTAAACAATAAAGGTCCTATCACGCTTCCTTGCGGTACTCCCGAAATTACCTCTACATCTGCAGATTTTGAACCGTTAAGAATGACATGTTGTGTTCTTTCTTCTAGGAAATCCTGAATCCAATCACAAACCTGGTCCGATATTCCGTAAGCTCGTATTTTTTTCACTAAACGTAAGTGCGGAACCGTATCAAATGCCTTCCTGAAGTCCAGGAATACGGCATCAATCTGCTCGCCAGTGTCTACGGCACTGTGAATTTCTTGGACAAATAGGGCGAGCTGAGTTTCACATGATCTCTGTTTGCGGAATCCATGTTGGTTATGATGAAGGAGATTTGTATTATCTAAGAACATCATAATACGAGAACATAAAACATGTTCCATTATTCTACAACAGATTGACGTTTTTTCTTTACCGGTGCAGCAAATCTTAGAGAATGGGGCACGTCCTTTTCATCACCATAGTATTGATGATATTCTCTGAGTAGTAAAGTTTGACAAGGAGCGACGGTTATGCCTATGATCTTTTAACGTTGTGAGTATATTTTAGATATTCTTTACTAATTTTAACACCCACAAAATTTGGTAACACTGTACTTTGCTTTTTGCCATCTAGGTTCACCTGATGATGCAGCTTAAAGCTGCGATACCTGTCGTGTTTTAATAAACAAACATTTTACCATTTTTAAGCGGAGCTCTTCCTAGCATCATGCCTTTCAAAAACTGCGGTTGCCCGGAACATAAACCACTTCCTCTAAAAATACTCGTTGACGCTCCAGATAACAAAGTTACTCTTTAGGCTCGGGAAACAGAATAACATCTCATAAAAGACCAGTCTGGGAAACAGTGTGCGAGTGGGGGTGGGAGATGCAGGAATGAGAGGGAAGATAGTTACAAATTAACATCGTGTTCAGTACACCCACTGTCACGGTCTATGTTTGAACAATTTCAATGTTGTAGCCCAAGAGATAATCTTGGTAAATTCTGATTGATATCACCATGCAGACGTCTAAATAAGATACACAGTACAACAAATGACGACATTATCAACCTGCAAACGTAGTTCTGTCTATATTTCATTTCAGTGTTCGAAACACTGCTGTAAAATTTGTCAATAGGGTACTCAT
Organism: Schistocerca nitens; assembly: GCF_023898315.1. Classification (NCBI taxonomy): domain Eukaryota; kingdom Metazoa; phylum Arthropoda; class Insecta; order Orthoptera; family Acrididae; genus Schistocerca; species Schistocerca nitens. The sequence goes on from NC_064617.1 coordinate 783,798,695, forward strand.
GACTTCGGTAATTTAAACATATCTGCAAGCTGACTATTAACAGCCGTCAAGTAACGTATGAAGTGCATTTTTCACCATCAGCTGGTTTTTTATTCAAAAGCTAAATATCAGCCGTTTCAGTCAAAGGCCATCTTCAGGGATTCTATCCAAAGATAAGAAGAAATGCATCAAGTATACAGGAAATGTTATAAATTCTTTTCCAAAGAACTGCAACAGATACATGAGTGCTTCTGGAGTTAAAACAGTTTAAGCACCAATGTCACATCTATCATTACTTAAAAAATGACTACGTCTCATATGTAGAGCATGTCAAGAATTCCAATATATTACACAGGACTTTTAAAGGCGCATACAGTTGTCGCACACTTAAAGAGAGCAGTACCGATGATAAGATCAGAGGTACATATGTTATAATTGCAGAAAATATTGTGGAGTAGGTCAAAGATCATTAGAAAATATTTTCTTCATATGGTGCAGGATAGTAACATCGTCTTTCTGTTTACATCTGAAACTATATCAAACATGTTCGCCAAAGACAGTTCAGTTCCCTGTATTCAGCAAGAAATTAATCATCGAGATATTTTTGTACTATATGACGAAATCATTTTCTAAATATCTTTGATCTACTCCTCAATATTTGGTACAATTATAACAGTTTTACCTCTGATCTTTTCTTCAGTACCTCTGTTTACGTGTGACATTGGTATATTTCCCTTCAAAAGTCCTGTGTGGTATACTGGAATTCAAGACATGCTATACATATGAGACGTGGCCATTTTTTAAGTAATGACGGATGGGGTGGTATTCACGTACCTTTAGCACTTCTTTGGAAAAGAATTTGTAGCGTTTCCTGTTTACTAAATTTATTGTTTGTATCTTTGGATATAACCAGTGAAGACGGTCTGTGACTCAATCCGCTCGATATTTAAGTTTTAAGTAAAGAAGCAGCTGACGGTCGGACAAGCATTTTATAAATTGAATAATTTAATTTCACTACAGAAGTAACAATTCTTACGTTACTAGACATTTTTTTTGCAAGAAGCTGGAGATAGCTGTTTTTTCATTAAAAATACCTGGGCTTCATTAAGTGTCTATGAATATGAAGCAAGTTTGTGTCATCCGTGAAATACACGACGTATTGAATAGTATGAGTGCCTCAAACTTTCGTAATTAAGGAAGGGGAGACACACAGCAGTCAGGCACCGTCCCATCAGCTTTTATTATTCCCGAAAATATAGATTTTTGCTATAAATCACCAACTTTAGTTCCTATACATCTTTAAGAAGATATGGTGACATGAACTGCCGCAAGACTGTTGAAGAAAAACGAAAATGAACTGAAGGTAGTTATATATAGCCGATATCTAGACTTGCAGGAATAATAAAAGCCGATTGGATGGCGACTGACTGCTGTGTGCCTCTCCTTCCCTATAGTCTACCGTCGCTGTGCACAACGGTTCCTCGTGCAATCAAAGTTGGTTAATATACAATCTTATTTGTGTAGAACAGATCGGATATACACTTTTCATAGCACACTAATCTTACATAAGCTATTAAAGGCCATACGAAGACATGTCGTATGAATAACCTACTCATACTGATGGTTAACCGCTACACAAATCTCCCAGTCGCTCGACTCGCAGCTGGCCGTCCTGATAAAAGTTTTCCGTAATTTCCTTAAATACCGTAACTCAAATTCCAGGCTGGTTCTTTCGAAAGAACACGGCCGCATTCCTTTTCCATCTTTTCCTAACCCGAGTTTCTACTTAACGACCTCGTCGTCAACGGGCCTTTAAGCAATAACCTCCTCCTCCCAGTCTTCCAATCACTTTTTTGTTTCTATTTACATCAGTAGCTACCTTCGTCCTCGCAGTTACAACCCATCGTACTTCTTTGTTTTATACCCAAACCCTACGACCTAAACTCTCTTCCGTACTGCTGCGAAAGTTCAGTCACTGTTCTCCATTTGAGTCGACAAGCGGAAGTGCGATGCTTCTTGTAAGGCAAATATCTGTTGAGAGGCCAGACAAACATGTGGTTCCTGAAGAGGGGCAGCAGCCTTTTCAGTAGTTGCAGGGGCAACAGTCTGGATTATTGACTGACGTGGCCTTGTAACATTAACCAAAACGGCCTTGCTGTGCTGGTACTGCGAACGGCTGAAAGCAAGGGGAAACTACAGCCGTAATTTTTCCCGAGGGCATGCAGCTTTACTGTATGATTAAATGATGGTGACGTCCTCTTGGGTAAAATATTTCGGAGGTAAAATAGTCTCCCATTCGCATCTCCGGGCGGGGACTACTCAAGAGGACGTCGTTATCAGGAGAAAGAAAACTGGCGTTCTACGGATCGGAGCGTGGAATGTCAGATCCCTTAATCGGGCATGTAGGTTAGAAAATTTAAAAAGGGAAATGGATAGGTTAAAGTTAGATATAGTGGGAATTAGTTAAGTTCGGTGGCAGGAGGAACAAGACTTTTGGTCAAGTGAATACAGGGTTATAAGTACAAAATCAAATAGGGGTAATGCAGGAGTGGGTTTAATAATGAATAAAAAAATAGGAGTGCAGGTAAGCTACTATAAACAGAATAGTGAACGCATTATTGTGGCCAAGATAGACACAAAGCCCACGCCTACTACAGTAGTACAAGTTTACGCCAACTAGCTCTGCAGATGAAGAAATAGGTGAAATGTATGATGAGATAAAAGAAATTATTCAGGTAGTGAAGGGAGACGAAAATTTAATAGTCATGGGTGACTGGAATTCGTCAGTAGGAAAAGGGGGAGAAGGAAACATAGTAGGTGAATATGTATTGGGGGAAGAAATGAAAGAGGAAGCCGTCTGGTAGAATTTTGCACAGAGCATAATTTAATCATAGCTAATACTTGGTTCAAGAATCATAAAAGAAGGTTGTACACATGGAAGAATCCTGGAGATACTAAAAGGTATCAGATAGATTATATAATGGTAAGACAGAGATTTAGGAACCAGGTCTTAAATTGTAAGACATTTCCAGGGGCAGATGTGGACTCTGACCACAATCTATTGGTTATGAACTGTAGATTAAAACTGAAGAAACTACAAAAAGGTGCTAATTTAAGGAGATGGGACCTGGATAAACTGACTAAACCAGAGGTTGTAGAGAGTTTCAGGGAGAGCATAAGGGAACAATTGACAGGAATGGGGGAAAGAAATACAGTAGAAGAAAAATGGGTAGCTCTGAGGGATGAAGTAGTGAAGGCAGCAGACGATCAAGTAGGTAAAAAGCCGAGGGCTAGTAGAAATCCTTGGATAACAGAAGAAATATTGAATTTAATTGATGAAAGGAGAAAATATAAAAATGCAATAAATGAAATAGGCAAAAAGGAATACAAATGTCTCAAAAATGAGGTCGACAGGAAGTGCAAAATGGCTAAGCAGGGATGGCTAGAGGACAAATGTAAGGATGTAGAGGCTTATCTCAAGAGGGGTAAGATAGATACTGCCTACAGGAAAATTAAAGAGAACTTTGGAGAGAAGAGAACCACTTGTATGAATATCAAGAGCTCAGATGGAAACCCAGTTCTAAGCAAAGAAGGCAGAAAGGTGGGAGGAGTATATAGAGGGTTTATACGAGGGCGATGTACTTAAGGACAATATTATGGAAATGGAAGAGAATGTACATGAAGAGTTTGACAGAGCACTGAAAGACCTAAGTCGAAACAAGGCCCCGGGAATAATTCCATTAGAACTACCGACAGCCTTGGGAGAGCCAGTCCTGACAAAATTCTACCATCTGGTGAGCAAGAAGTATGAGACAGGCGAAATTCCCTCAGACTTCAAGAAGAATATAATAATTCCAATCCCAAAGGAAGCTGGTGTTGACAGATGTGAAAATTACCGAACTATCAGTTTAATAAGTCACAGCTGCAAAATACTAACGCGAATTCTTTACAGACGAATGGAAAAACTGGTAGAAGAGGACCTCGGGGAAGATCAGTTTGGATTCCGTTGAAATGTTGGAACACGTGAGGCAATACTAACGTTACGACTTATCTTAGAAGAAAGATTAAGAAAAGAAAAAACCTACGTTTCTAGCATTTGTAGACTTAGAGAAAGCTTTTGACAATGTTAACTGGAATACTCTCAAATTCTGAAGGTGGCAGGGGTAAAATACAGAGCGAAAGGCTATTTAAAATTTCTACACAAACCAGATGGCAGTTATAAGAGTGGAGGGACATGAAAGGGAAGCAGTGGTAGGGAAGGGAGTGAGACAGGGTTGTAGCCTCTCCCCGATGTTATTCAATCTGTATATTGAGCAAGCAGTAAAGGAAACAAAAGAAATATTCGGAGTAGTTATTAAAGTTCATGGAGAAGAAATAAAAACTTTGAGGTTCGCCGATGACATTGTAATTCTGTCAGAGACAGCAAAGGGCTTGGAAGAGCAGTGGAACGGAATGGACAGTGTCTTGAAAGGAGGATATAAGATGAATATAAACAAAAGCAAAACGAGGATAATGGAATGTAGTCAAATTAAATCGGATCAGGGAACGTTTTATGGGGTGCTGACAATTTTGCTCCACACATTCTCAATTGTGAAGAGATTCGGCGATCTTCCGGGCCAAGGTAGTGTTTGGCAGGCACTACGACAAGCAGTAGGAAATCTCGCTGCGTGCAGGTGGACATTATCTTTCTGAAATGTAAGCCCAGGTGGTTTCCCATGAACTACCGCGAAACGGGACTTAAAATATCTCCTACTTACGGCTGCGATGTAAGTGTATCTGCAGGTGAAAACCAAAGTGTCCATGTCATGAAATGAAATGCTACCCTAGACCACCACTCCTGGTTTTCGGGCTATATGGTGGGCGACAGTCAGGTTGGTATCCCATTAGTGTCTGGGGCATTCGCAGACATGTCTTCGCTGGTCTTTGGAAGTTAATTTTAAGTCGAACTTATCACTGAAGATAATTCTACGACAAAGTATTTCCAGCCCGTTGGCACTTGGTGTCATTTCATAAACTTTGGCTGTCATCCGTAGGACACTTACAACCCAGTGCTGCGTCGACAATGTCCTACTCCCCGTTTTGTTGTTCTTCCACCCTGAGCTCACATTTCCGCAAGATAATGTCCATCAGCGTGCTGTAAGAGTTTCTTCTGCTTGTCTTCGTGCTTCCCAAACACTAACTTGGCCACCAAGGTTCCTGGATGTCTCCCCAGTTGAAAACGTTTGGAGCATTATGGGCAGGACCCTCCTACCATCTCGGCATTTTGACCATCTAACTCGCCAGTTGGACAGAATTTGGTACCAAATCCCTCAGGGGGACATCCCACTACTCTGTCAGTCAATGCCAAGCGGAATAACAGCTTGCATAAGGTTCAGAGGTGTACCAACACGTTAATGACTCGCTCAATTTGTTAAGCTCTTTCTCTTGAATTAATCAACCAATGATCCCTAAGTTGTTGTTATCTGTTTGTATACGTACACCACATCTAGCGATTTCTGTCCCAGTCGGATAATTCTTTCAATGTGTGCCTTTTCTGTCTTAGAGTGTATGCATATATTTTTAAGAGGGGATAAAAACAAATTCTTTTTATACACTTTTTGTACGAGCAAAATATCAACGGATGCCCTCTTTCTTCAGCGAGGGTCCATGAGGCTTTCGATCCTAGTGATGTTCAGAGAAGTGGTCAAACTGCCGTGTGATGAATATTGTTTTAAAGATATTGCTGGCAACTGACAGTATCGTCTGTTCACATTAAAGCAGATTGTTTAACACGCTGAAAAGAACCAGGTGATTCACGAATAATGGCTGCAGCTTTAACCAGACGGGCAACCAGCTCTTCTGGAGTGCAAGTCGGCATCTCGTACACCAAAACGCTTCATTTCCATAGGAATGAGGTTGTACGGATTTTGTGGCCACAGATATTGGGGAAAATATTTTTTTGATGTTCTCTGACATCAGCCGCCAATTGCGGTTGGACCCCGTCATGCTGGAACCACAAGCGTTGCCTGACCGCTAACGGGACGATCTCCCACATTTCAAGTAGTATTTCATGGAGAAACATACGATAATTTCCTCCACTGAGTTGTCAGGCGGAAGACACGGGCCATTTCAGATGTTCGTGAAGGAAACTAGCCGGCAAATTTATCGTAAATGTCTGTTGATGGTGGAACACATTAGTTGCCTTACTACCTCCCAGACGTTCCTTACCATGTGAAAGCAGATTTGTCAATAAAGGAAACACACCTTTGTAAGTCACCAATGTTTAAAGTCTTTTAAAAATACTATATGCAGAATTCTACAGTTTGTGGGAAGTCATCAATTGATTCTTCCACCTACTGGTAGCTGAGAGGATCATTCCCCAACTCGTGTAGGACTTTCCACACATTGTCGTTGGAGGTGCTTACTTCCTAGGCAATGGACTGTGTACTGATGCTAATGTTTTCCTGAATTCACTGTAGCTAAGCTTCCTCAGAATGAACTGTCAGGTGTAGGGGATTCTGTTTCAGGACGATGGCGATCAAGGATCTGAAATGTGAGATTCTTTGATAACCTTCTCCCTGCAAATCGTTCTGCATACATCCACCTTGCTGCTCGACATTCGCACCGCGCTTTTCTGTAAATGAGGTATGTGTCAGCATCATTAGAAATTTGTAAACACATAACAGAAACAGTAGTAATGTAATTCTTACCGAATATCCGAGATAACAGTAATAATGTAGTTTTTTATCCAATGATGTGTACACTGCCATCTGTAATGAAAATTTAACATTCCTAGCGGTAAGATGTAATTTTGTTGCATATCAGAGCCCAACGCCAACATGCTGCATATAAATCAGTCAAAACAACTACGAACATAAACTTCAAGGAAGTCTGGCGTCGAACCTTTCAAGGAACCGTACCGAGGAAGCGATGCACCTTAGACATTTGTACCACAGCAAAACTGTTTTTTCTTGCCCCTTCTAATGACTCTACAAATTTATATATGTAGTTATTTTATAGCCTGTGCCGGTCGCGGTGGCAAAGTGGTTCTAGGCGCTACAGTCCGGAACCGCGATACTGCTACGGTCACAGGTTCGAATCCTGCCTCGGGCGTGGATGTGTGTGTGATGTCCTTAGGTTAGTTAGATTTAAGTAGTTCTAAGTTCTATGGGACTGATGACCTCAGATGTTAGGTCCCATAGTGCTCACAGCCATTTAAACCTTTTTTTTTAAGCTGTGTATTCCGCAAGCCAGAATACCGTGCGTGACATATGGTACTTCGTAGAATACAAATTCTCTAAGATTTGACGTCTGGATTGTTGACCTTCTTCTCTGGACCTCGCCAACTTTTATTTCATGATTTTTTCTATCGCTCCTCACCCTGACAAGTAGGCATACTAAAGATTCCAGCCCATTGCCGAAGGCAGCACATCACCAGCAATGAAGACTGAAGCTGAGGCTGTAGCCAACAGTCAATACGTTCTCAAGTGCCCACGAAAGCCTCTACAATTTTCTCCAACTTCCACAATACGGGATTTCACGAGATGTGCATAATCTTTCTTTCAGTGATGTTATTTAGGTTTGGTGAGAATGTCCGTTGCATTTCCATAGCACCCATACCGTCCTGTTATGAACCAAGAAGCAGGTGTCAGAATCCGTTCTGTGGTTTCTGGCGGCCTATGTACTCGACGCATTATTTAACAATAGTCATTGTAGTATCTTGAATACAATCTCCTTTACAGAAGAACTGCGCTTTCCCAGAACCGCTAAAAGAAATCCAAGTCTTCCTTTCGTATAACCCGGTACTGATTTTGATTTTTTTTGTAAATTCTAAATCCTTGTCCAGCATCCTTCTCCTGCAGAAAGTAAAAAAATGCAATGTCGTTTGGCATTATGGGTTTGGAGAACCTGAGAGGCAGGTTCAGCCGTCCTATCTCTTGCACACACTGTCAACTTTCCTTCGCGAGGTGTAAGTTTTGTGTGTTAAGTGTAGTTGACTACGATGGGTGATTATAATGACTGTGAGTGTGGTGTGGTGTCATGCTGTGCGTCGTATGAAGGGAGAGGGTGAAACCCGGTCTTGTCATATAGGGTAGCACCAAGAGATTAGCTGAGCTTAATGTCCATCCGAAGGTTAGATTACGTCAAGTTTCATATGCCATCACACAATGAGACCCTGAGTACAGCTGTGGAATTTAATCCAGGACATTTCGGCCAAGAGTGGTGATTAGGAACTTAATGCCGAAAATTCAAAGGGAAAATTGCCAGCAGCTCTTAAGGTACGCAGACGGTTTTGTTTATGTTCAGTGTTCTGGCAGGGACCAGTTTATTCAACAAGGCAAATCCGAAGGCACTAGAATGTAATGGTAACCCTTCAAATATCACTTCCTTCTCGAATGTCAGGCAGGATACATAGCCTTTGCAGTATTCCATTGCCGCTCATCTATGATGCAGCATTCTTTACGACAATCAGAACTGCCACTGAGAACCGACTGCGTGAAATTCGCCAAGAGAGGTCTATACAGTGTGAATGGGCTACAAATATTACAGTAGTCCGGAGCCATTCACGTTTTATTTCATAGCTATCAATCTTACGACTGATGTCATAACATGTGCCATCCCGTCCACTCGTAATAACATCACTAAAAGATAACCTCAGTGTTTAAGGAACATCATTACCTTATACAACCTCTCATGATTATTGATCTCTGCATTGGTCTTCGAGCTAGTCTTCGATATAAGTGAGCCGCATTTGTTAACTTACCTCATCATATTACGCTTGAAACTGTTTCTGTTTCTATCTCGTGTTCCTACAATAAATGCCATGCTGTCGAATGGAGCTCCAAAAACTTCTTTTTTCTGTCAAAGGTCGTTGCTGGTCTCCAGTAGATGTACCTCAACCTATGTAAACTATATTTATGCATTCGCGCTGTAGGTCTGCTATTTTCTGTTAACTGTGTAGAATTATCTCTTACCTGTCCACTGTTTGTGTTGTACATAAATATACTTGTTGTTGCCCAATAAAAGCATTAGGTTCAATACCAAATAAGTCTGTCATCGAATGATAATACACAGAGAAGCATGTAATCATGTTGTGTTTTTAATCGTCATGTCTGTTGCATGAACTGAGTGCGGAAGCAAGTGGTTTCTTTATGGAACGAATCGCTCCTTTAGGGGCATCCGAAAGCAGATGGAAACAGGAATGGCGTGATATAATACTTAAAAATATCAGAGAAATGTGGTGTTATAGGGAGACAAGTCAACCAGAAAAGACTATCGTGGTGTAAACATAGCCAGTTGGGGCTTCCATGCCAGGCTTCTTTAGCGTATAACCCTATCTGACTGTCCATAGTTTTCCACAAAAGTTATTAACTTGAACATTTGTGAGTATACACATTCCAAATGTTTCTTTCCTGTGTCATTTCTGATACATTAGAATTAAGCGTAAAGTTTTCGAACTGTATGACGTATAACGTACGATAGAGGGGAAATAGGTTTTAAATTAGTGTAAAGGCCCGTTATCTTGCTGTATTTAAGAACGGGGAGAGGCATGAGAGCCCCGCATAGCGGTATAAGCACTGCAAAAGCCGATCCGGCCGCGTTTTCTTTCACTTTTATCACATTTCTCGAATACATTTGCGAAAATTTTCAACGCTGACATTAACGAGCATAATATATTTATAGTTTTTATTTATTGCAGTGAGCTTAACACGAAGATAACGGTAAGAATGGATTTTAGCTACTACTGCGGAAGATGGCAATGGGAACCCTATATATTCCTGACTCAGATATTTTGTTTGATTTTCATTTCACTTCAGTCGCCGCCAGCATGTCTAGACTGAACCTCTGCCTTTGCAGTTATTCTAGCGTACCGACCACATTCAGACTTCTCATATTCAACGGTAAAACAGAATGTTCGAATCCTGCCTCGGGCATGGATGTGTGTGATGTCCTTAGGTTAGTTAGGTTTAATTAGTTCTAAGTTCTAGGCGACTGATGACCTTGGAAGTTAAGTCGCATACTGCTCAGAGCCATTTGAACCATTTCTCTGTGCAATCACTGGACATAAAGTTTTCAAACACCGTTCATTTTATATGATATCCTGAAAGTAAATCCACATTTTCCTTGTCACAGACTTCTGTGGACTCCTAATGCCCAAAACAAATTATAATACTAAATAACAAGAAAAAATTAGCTTAAAATTCAATAAATTTTGTTCAAAACTGCATACTACCGTACGGGTCTCATTTCGAAACCACACATAAAAGCAGTACCACAAACTCAAATCTACATTACAATAAATTTCGATATACTTAATATCGCTGTCATTGATCTCAGTATGGTCACTATAAACAAAATGACATGTCACAATTTTCTATAATCATGAAGTACAATCTCCTTGCGGACTGTTGCTTTCGTCGCTATAAGTGACTGCTAAGGTGAACTAGATTTGTAGAAGTGCCTCAGTGTATAACTAGATGACTCTTTCTTATAACAACATCGTTGGTTTTATCCTGAAAGCATGGTACTTTGAATCTAAAGTAATAAAATGATGGTTTCAGGTAGAACTACTGGTAATCAGTTGGTTAATGCAGTGGTTTCGATCGCTATCTGCATCCTCATGTGGATGGTAGTTTCTGATTCTAACTCCTTTTGGAGGTTAGTCCACCTACCTTTCTTCCACATCCTTCGCAAAACAAGGATGACAGCTTCTGCCGGAATTCTTCGGACTCCATTTCTGAATTTTTTTTGCGTGTTGCACATTGCTCCGGAAAAGGATAAGATAGAAGACGTTATTTGAAAGGGGAATACATCGAACACCATATGAATTTTTGTGTAATAAACTCATCTCGCCGCCAGACCAGGAACCTTCTCCTTACATTTGTTTGTGCGTATGAAAAGAAAAATTAAGGTATTTTATTTATATCTTTTACCATACATGTTCCTACGTTTTCGTATTCCACTTCTGACATTTCCTCATTTGTTTTGTGACTGATTGTAGATTACATACTTGTTGTCTGGTTGTAATCTTCACATTTTAGTTGATTTTGTTGCAGTAAACTGTTTAATATGAGAATGCGTTTATTTGATTTCATAGTCGGCTCTCTTATTCCCACAGCGTAAACAACTCTTGATTCAATTGTTTGTACTCATTCGTACTTCAATATGTTCCGTGTTTTATTTATTTTTCCTTCTCTTCCCCATGATCAATATGTTTCACTTATATCTGCATTTATAGAACGTGTTTGCGTGTTGTGAAAAATGTATTCTTCCACATTCGGTCGTAATACATGTCTAATATTTTTAAAGTGCTATTGTTCGCTTATACGAGGGAACTTTTGTGATAGGAGATTAGTAATTTGACTCCTCAAATCACTTTGTGTATTGGTAGGGTAGTACCTTTGGTGCCATGTTCATCAAAGTAGAATTGCTATGCCTATACGAGGGTTGGAACTTAAATAGTGGTAACTGTTTATTCACAACCGATACAAAAGAGTTACATGTTTGCACCTGTTACTGTCCCTCAAAGTAGTCACCAGTGTTGTGTAGAACTCGTTGCCAGCGATGTGGAAGCCATAGTATACCGTTAGCATAGCCTGTTCTGTTGATGGTGTGAATGGAGCTGTCTACTGCCTGTCGAATGTCTGGAACAGTTCTGAAGCGAATACCACGAAGGGGTTCCTTCATCTTCGGAATCAAATCGAAGCCACAAGGACTTAAGTTCGGCGCATGTGGTGGATGGTACAGTACTTCCCAGTCCCATCGACCGCACAGAGCAGCCACAGCTTGCGCTGTATGCGCCCGCACACTACCGTGCAAAATGATGGGTGGGTTGCGCAGAAAGTGTCGCCGCTTCTTTCGCAATGTTGATCGCAGGTGATGCTCCAAAACTGAACCATAATACTGTGCATTGACGGTCTGCCGTGGAGGAACGTAATGCGTTAGGATAACAATATCACAGTAGTACACGAGAATCGCCATAACTTTCACCATACTGGGGCTCTGACGCACTTTCGATTTTCGCGGCGACCCATAATGACGCCATTCGTTGGACTGGCGTTTCAGTTTTGGCTCCGTGGCATTCGATTCAGAACTATTCCAGAGGTTCTACATGCAGTAGACCGCTCCATTAGCACCATTAACAGAGCAGGCTCTGCTAACGGTATACTACGCCTTCCACATTGCTGGCAACGGGTTTCTACACAACGCTGGTGACTACTTTGAAGGACAGTAACAGGTGCAAACATGTAACTCTTTTGTATCGATTGTGAATAAATAGTTGCCACTATTTAATTTCTAACCCTCGTATGTACAGTATCACATATGCATTTTCTATATTCTAAAATTCCCACAAGTCATTTCCATGCATAAATCACTAAGCCCCAATTATTCTAATATTTGTGGTTAATTTCATAACTTATTGTGCACCGTGTATCTTTCTTATGTAAGCCGTAACTATCAGCGTATATAGAATGTAGGATTAGAAGAAGTCGAAACTAGGTTTTTGATGGAATTCTTCCATGAAGAGCACAACAGTTCATTTCTTGCGGGTAGGTTTTGAAATGTTTTCACTCAAGTGTAGACCTAAATAAAAGTTATTTCACGGTTAAATGTCTTACTTAGCAATGGTATTTCAACTAGCTGCATGGTCGTGCTTCGCAACGGAAGTTAATGAATGTCCTTTGCGTACGGTCACTTTTTAGGATTCCGTATCTCATTCGGTAAAAGCGGAACCCTTATGGTATCATTTTGTCATTAGATTCACTTTTACTGGCCTAGAAATCGTATATAACCGAAGCCTATCGAAAGAACCAAAGTAATATCGTTTACGTTTTAAGACACACAAGGAAATCAGTAAATCCGTATATCCCAGTCAAGTTAGTTCAATTTTAGTTTGTATTCACAAAGTTTAGATTGTTGCTCTTAATTCGTTCACTGTCATAGGATTCCGAAATGGATCTCTACCCGTGTAGAAAATCTAACACCTATTGGATCTTGGGTGTACTACGAAAGTAACAGCGCCATCTATTTGTTTCTTCGTGTAATACGTCGTCACTGAGGCAAATATCTGAACTGCGAAGCAGAGCAGACGCCTAAAATTTGAAACTATCTTTTACCTCAGTGATCAGATTTTGATGAAATGAAGCCTACATATATCCGCAAACTACGAGAAAACTACCTTCGAAAACCCCTGAATATTCGACTAGTGGTTTTGGAGATTAGCGTGTTTATACGGACTAGAAGGTACGATGGTTTTAGATAAAATTTTAACTCACGATATGGTTTTTCTTTTCTTTTTTTCTCGTGAACCGATTTCGATAAAAAAGAGGCGGTACGTATTCCCCACTAAGCTCAAGGCATGTGAAAACCCTGTGAAAATTAGTCTAGCAGTTTTGGAGAGTAGCATGTTCAGACAGACAATACGGTTTTAGAGGAAACTTTAAATTAAGATATCTTGTCCCTTCGTGATACAATTTTGATGAAATAAAGCTAGTAGGTAGCCCCGAGTTACGCCCAACTTACTTGTGAAAGGCCAATGAAAATTTGCCTGGCAGTTTTAGAGATTGAGGTGTTCAAAAAGAAAAACAGTTGGACACAACGGTTTTGCAGAATTTTATTAATGTAGAAGACAAGATGCGCTGGTTTCGATATGAAAACATTGCAGACGATTACAGATATTACTCGTGCTCCGGGCGCCACTTGTTATGTACGAATCTGGGGATATCTCGTGTATTCATGACGGAGTCTACAGATGCCATCTACTGTGATTCAGTTTAACTACTTCATCTGTTTAGCTTCTTACATCAGTTTGTCAATGCATTAAAGTTGATTACCTGGATAAATTTTATACTTATTGAGAATTTTCGTTTCGTTTTGATATTTTAAATAATTACTATATTCGTATTAGTTATACTGTTGCTTTTAGATACGGCCCTTTTTAGAAAGGGGAAGCAAATGATGAATCTGAAATACTTTTGAAGGTTTTTCACTGTGACTATTCAGATGTTCTTAGTGAGAATGAAGATCCAGGTGACTGTGTGATTTAATGTGATGGTGACCACTAGACATTTAAGGAAGTGGTTGCGACATTAACGATAAAGGTTATTGTGTTCTTGTGAACGATTAGTTTTGTGATAAAGTTATAATTCGTATTTATTTACCATATATCACACGCTGTGTCACCGGCCATATTAGCAGCGAGCGCTAATACGCTGCTTCCTGGACTCGGGTAGGCGGGCCGGCCCCGGATCGAATCCGCCCAGCGGATTAACGACGATGGCCTGGTTTTTAGGATGTGGTTTTTAGGAGGTTTTCCACATCCCCCTAGGTGAATACCGGTTTGGTCCCTGCGTCCGGCCTCAGTTCCACGGCTCGCAGACATCTGAACACATTCGCACTATTCCATGCATTACACTAGACATAGTCAGTTGGGGTACAGTAATTCCGTTCCAGGGGGGAGGGGGAGCGTTACGGGTGTACGGGGTTGCGGCAAGAAGGGCATCCTACCACCCCTTAAATTATCTTTGCCAAACGCGATTAACCATGCCGACCCTGCGTAACCGCGGGAATAGGCACAAGCAAAAGGAGAAGAAGAATACACTGAGGTGACAAAAGTCATGTAATACCTCGTAATATCGTGTGACACCTCAATTCGTCCGACGTAAACAAAGAAAAGTGCGAGTTCATCTACATGAGTGCTAAGATAAATCCGATAAATTTTGGGTATACGATAAATCGCACAAATCTAAGGGCTGTCAATTCGACTAAATACCTAGGATTTACAAATACGAAGAACTTCAATTGGAAATACCACATAGATAATATTGTGCGGAAGGCAAACCAAAGACTGCGCTTTGCTGGCAGAACACTTAGAAGATGCGACAAACCCACTAAAGAGACAGCCTACATTACGCTTGTCCGAGCTCTGCTGGAATATTGCTGCACGGTATGGGATCCTTACCAGGTAGTATTGACGGAGGACATCGAAAAATTGCAACGAATGGCAGCTCATTTCTTGTTATCGCACAATAGGGGTGAGAGTTTCGCTGATATGATACGCGAGTTGGGGTGGCAGTTACTGAAACAAAGGCAGTTTTCTTTGCGGCGAGATCTATTTAGGAAATTTCAATCCCCAACTTTCTCTTCCAAATGCGTAAATATTTTGTTGACACCCACCTACGTAGGGAGATGTGATCATCCTAATAAAATAAGAAAAATCAGAGCTCGAACGGAAAGATTGTGGTGTTCCTTTTTCCTAGGCGCCATTCGGGAGTAGAATGGTAGAGAGGTAGTATGAAAATGGTTCGATGAACCCTCAGCCAGACACTTAAGTGTTAATTGCAGAGTAACCATGTAGATGTAGATGTTGATGTAGGACGCAGCTACTCGGCTTGGCATGGACTCAACAAGTCGATGGAACTCCCCAGCAAGCCGGCCGCGGTGGTCTCGCGGTTCTAGGCGCGCAGTCCGGAACCGTGCGACTGCTACGGTCGCAGGTTCGAATCCTGCCTCGGGCATGGATGTTTGTGATGTCCTTAGGTTAGTTAGGTTTAAGTAGTTCTAAGTTCTAGGGGACTAATGACCACAGCAGTTGAGTCCCATAGTGCTCAGAGCCATTTGAACCATTTTTTTTGAACTCCCCAGCAGAAATACTGAGTCGTGCTACCTATGTAGTTATCCATAATTGCAAAAGTGATGGCTGTGAAGGATTTTGTGCATGATGAGATTCCTGTTGGAAGATCTGTGCCGGCAAAACATTCTCTTGAACTGTGCAGAACGTTCTGCAAACCAACTGCGAACAACTGATGCTCTACGATATGGCGCTATCATCCATAAAAATTACATAATTGTTTGGGAAAATTGAATTCAATGAATGGCTGCAAATGACCTGCAACCAGCCGAACACAATCATTTCTAGTCATTGATCGGTTTAGTTTTAACCGAGGATTTAGTACTTCAAATGTAAACAAAGCCCACATCTTTATAGACCCACCACCAGCTTGAGCAGTGCCTTGATGGCAACTTGTATGCATGGGTCCGTGTGGTCTGCGCCACAATCGAAACTTCCCATCACCTCTTACCAGCTGAAATTTGGACTCATCTAACCAGTCCTAGGTTTTATAGTTGTCTTAGGTCCAACTGATATAGTAAAAAAACCATGTCGTACTGTTAGCATAGCAGAGACATTCACCACCGTTATCCGCTCCCGTAGTCCATAAACTACAAATTTCGCCGCATTGTCCTAAAGAATACGTTAGTCGTACGTACCACACTGATTTATGCAGTTATTTCACGCTTTGTTGCTTGTATACGAAAACGCTACTGCTTTAGGTTGTTAGGTGTAGGTCGTCGGCCACTGAGTTTTCCTGAACAAGAGTACCATAAAAAAAGGTACTCATCAGCAATTACCTTCCTCTTCCTTCTCGTAGTCAAAACAAATGGCATGTATGGAACAAGAGTACCATAAGGCTATTTAGCCAACAGTCCTGTAGTCTCAGCAATACTCCATGTCTTCCAAGCCAAAATGTTAGCATCTGGAAATGCTTCAAGGCCACCATAATCTGCTTGATTGCCCCATACAACAGCAAGTGTCAGCCACGTACTACCTCCAAACAGTGCTTGTACATCACAAGTGAAGTTCAGATGCAGTCCACGAGAAACATTTGGACCTCCAATCAATTGCTGTTTATTAAACTGCCCAGCCAAGTCAATATCAATCGCCTTCAAACTGCGATACACAGGTACACTGCGCCGCCAGCGACGACGGTAACCACGTCGCAGAGGCATTGCTGTGGCACGTTAACACAAGTGAACGTAGCAAGCGAACGCCCAGCGAGAAACCCAGAGCTATGCGTCCGCACTCCTCGACGTTCGCAGAGCGAATGACGCTCCGTGCTGCGGCGCAGCTGGACCCCAGTAGCGCTTATCGCAACCACAACTTCCGGTCGACACGCTGCCACAGCAATGCCTCTGCGACGTGCATGGTGTCGTCGCTGGCGGCCTAGTGTACCTGTGTATCGCAGTTTGAAGGCAATTGATATTGACTTGGCTGGTCAGTTTAATATACAGCAATTGATTGGAGGTACAAATGTTTTTCGTGGACGGCATCTGAACTTCACTTGTGATGTACAAGCAGTGTTTGGAGGTAGTACGTGGTTGACACTTGCTGTTGTATGGGGCAATCAAGCAGATTATGGTGGCCTTGAAGCATTTCCAGATTCTAACATTTTGGCTTGTTCTTCTCGGCACACTCTTGACACAGTGAATCTTAGAATAATGAACTTCCGTTTCGCGTTCAGAGTCTGTTAGTTCCTGTACTGCGGCCATCATCAGATCGGAAACCTATTCACATGAATACCTGAGTAAAAATGACATCTCAGCCAATGCACTGCCGTTTTATACCTTTTTTACACGATAGTATCTCCATTTGTATATATGCATGTCGCCATCCCACAACTTTTGTCACCGTAGTGTATAAAACTGATGTAGTGTCACATGATGGTATCCCATACTCACATAAGGGGTGAGACCACCTCTTGAAACACTTGTAAGGGAATCAGAGTTCAAATGGCCAGAGAGAGAATTTCTGTAGGTCCATAAAAAGATGGATGCTGGGATGGTTCCGTTTACAGGAGAGAGACGTTTTCACTCGCATACATCCATAATCCAACAATGTTCTCCGTCTCTAATGACGCTGCATCTTACGTACTTCATAGAATACAGTCTCCTATGGCAGTCGCTATAAGATTCTGAATTGACTAATGGATATTACATGTTGGGGTTTGCGCTAGGCACCCTGAGAAAGATGAGCAGATTGTCACAGTGCGTCGCTAAATTTTTATTTGTTCTGAAAGGTCACAAATAGTTCTATACAACCACGTCTTACACGTGTATTCCCAGAAATATGTCAAAACCAAGATAATATACTCGTTTATCGCTCCCACACACTGTATTTACAAGAAACTGATGTAGCTTGAGCCTTGCTGCTTGAAGTCATTTCACCATTCCGGCTCAGCGACATTGTACTTTACCACTCATACAGTCGATTAGTTTTGGATCAAATAGTCAGTCTGGGTGTAATCTTTTTCAGTATGATTGGGAGGTTCAACCTGAAGTCACCACAATCTTTCACTTATTAAAACCGTGTAACTCATTCGGTGGAGAACTTGCCCGGAAAGGCAAAGGTTACAAGTTCGAGTCTCAGTCCACCACACAGTTTTAATCTGCCAAGAACTTTCATATCAACGCACACTCCTGTGCAGAAAGAAAACTTCATTCTTGAAACATCCTCCAGGCTACGGCTAAGCCACATCTCCCGAATATCCTTTCATTCAGGAATGCTAGTCTTAGAAGTTTCACAGGAGAGACTCTGTGAAGTTTAAAAGGCAGAAGATGAGGTACTGGTAGAAGTAAAGGTCTGAGGACGGATCGTGAATGGAGCATCGGTAGCTAAGTCGGTAGAACAGTTTTCCTCGAAAGTCCCGAGTTTGAGTCTCTGTACGGCACAGAGTTTTAATATTCCAGGAAGTTTAATTTCAACACACACTCCGCTGCAGTGTGAAAATTTCATTCAAGAACATCCATCATAGTAAACAGTACATTCTTGATATCCACAAAATATATGATTTTAACAATGCTCTTCGGTCTGGTACACGTGTAGGGATTCACAGAGCAATCAGAGAAATCCACTAAGATGCCCATCCAACTCAAGTGGCACACGCTACAACAGATGCGTTGTGGATTACGGTGTGATTTACTGTAAAATTTCGAAATTGTACATCCCTAGAAGAGTCAACATATATATGTTGCTTCATCTTATGTACATATCACGAAATCATGATGAAAGTAAAATCCGACTGATTCTTGTTCATATGGAGGCTTACAGAAACTCATCGCCCCGCACATTTCGGAAGGAAAGTGACATGGTGTCCTTCACCACACACCATGAGGTGACTTGCGGAGTAAACGTATGTGGTGGGCCTGAGGGAAGACTAACATCAGTTTTACATAATTTAGACAATGTTATTCGGAGATTTACAAAACTGAAGAGTAATGAAACCAATTATAACTAAAGGTGAAGTGGGTTCCAAAGAATTGAAGGAATCAGCCGGCCGAAGTGGCCGTGCGGTTAAAGGCGCTGCAGTCTGGAACCGCAAGGCCGCTACGGTCGCAGGTTCGAATCCTGCCTCGGGCATGGATGTTTGTGATGTCCTTAGGTTAGTTAGGTTTAACTAGTTCTAAGTTCTAGGGGACTAATGACCTCAGCAGTTGAGTCCCATAGTGCTCAGAGCCAATTGAAGGAATCGTTATGGGTGAAACTGAAAGCAAGCTTTCTCGACTAAAACCTCTGCTAGCAACAAGTGAAAAGCATGGCGACATCAAACTATGTGTAAAAAAAAGAAACGAAGGCCAACAACGCTAACGATACATTATGCTTCTCCAATAAACGAATTTCAAGAAATGAAATGGGTTTGGGTAAAACTCATTTAAATTTATATACACTGAAGACAGAAAATTCTATATTTGAAAAATGGACGTAATTTCACACTATGGAGTACCTATCTCTTAAATTCAGTAATACGTTAGAATACCTGACAGCCTACTTTGATTTACTAAAGTGCATATGTAATGCAGTGTTTAGATACTGATGCATCAGCGGGAATTATTTGTACTAAAAAATGGTTCAAATGGCTCTGAGCACTGTGGGACTCAACTGCTGTGGTTATCAGTCCCCTAGAACTTAGAACTACTTAAACCTAACTAACCTAAGGACATCACACACATCCATGCCCGAGGCAGGTTTCAAACCTGCGACCGTAGCAGTCGCACGGTTCCTGACTGCGCGCCTAGAACCGCGAGACCACCGCGGCCGGCATTGGTACTACTTAGCGCTTTTATTAGCTTATTAAAAGAACATCTGTTCAGGATTAATTAAACGGGCTACCAGTGTATACGAAATGTTTTAGCTTTCACTACTGTATTAGTTTTGATAACCGTAAAAAAATAGCGTTGCGGTAAAAAACGCATTCACATAGTTCCCCAGATGTAATTTCACCTTTTCCCTGCATTTTCAGCTGTCTACTTTCTGTTAAGTCCTTGCTGGCGACTGTTAGCCAGCAGCCATAGAGTATCCTTTTCGTAGTATTTATATTTTTTATGAAGGATTATTTTCAGCACCTCCTGTATGCTAAAACAACACGTATCAACCGTTGAAAATATACTTGTCAGAGAATATAGGTAGCTTTGCAGCTGGATGAATCGCAGTTAACGTTTCATTTCCTGTTATGCGTATTTCGCAACTGTGAGCTTTATTCACACAGCAAAAGGTCATATTCAAGTACATGACCCTACCGAATGCTACTGAACTGCTATTCGTTTCTTGTTTCCAGTTGCAGTCAAAATGCAGTTATGTATTGATCACATTCAAACCAGTAATAATAGTCGAACTTTAATAATTGTTCTCCAGCGCATTTCTCCGCGGTCTCGTATACTGCAAACTGGAGTTTCCTGTGTTCTCTCACTGAATTTTATATATTGGCATCGGTACCAGCTGTTTTCGTATAAAAACTTTCTCGTAGTATCCGATCGTGAAATAATGAAGCACACTCTACGGAGTCGCTAGGAAACAGAAAACATTTCGCTGTTGTTTTTTCTCTTGCGTATTTTTCGGTAACATTCACTAGCTTTACTGTTAAACATTATGAGGTCGTACATTTTTATATTTATTGTAACGGAGAAAATGGCTGAAATACTATCACACTAAAATCACAATAGCCGCAAAAATGCTTTACGTAAAATGTCAGATCTGGGAATCGGCTCAGTTGCATGCTACTTTATCTTTTCGTAACATACATTCGCTAGTATTGTTTTTGCGTGATTTTGTATCGAAACATGCCACATTAGTCTGCACATAACTATAAAAATTTATGTATTTTCAGCCTTTTTCCTATATTCGATTATTAACACGTCTCCATATTTTCCGCTATTCTTCAAGACACTTTAAGCCAATTCTGTCGTAACGTCAAATTGTCCCACTTCAGTTCTCTTTTTACCTCGAATAAAAATCACTTCCAACTACGCACGGTACTATTGGACACTATATTCTTCATTTATGCACTGTTAAAATACTGATAATCATAAAGAGCACATAGGCTACCCTTTTGCGCTTATGGAAACGACAAATTACCCGGGCTTGGACACGAGGAACACTGCAGCACAATGCAGTAAAAGACTGTACAACAAAGAAATATTTTACAGTTGTTTATGAGTTGATTGGTATACTTTCATACACGAAGTCAGGTAAATCACTAGAAACAAAGCCCCATCAAATCACTGGGACTGAATCTGAGAGTTACTGGATATTAACCTGCCTCTTAGTGTTTAATTACTTCCAGAGAAAGATTGTATCAAACAAACGGAGCTATCAATCTGCTTGCAGGTTACTGTACCTTTTTTTCTGTTTCAGCAATATTACCGTTTTATTCCATGTGGACAGTCTCTTAAGCGGACACCGTTACAAGAGCTCCTTAACTGCTTGTGTATATTGATTCTTGATTAATTTAATATTCGACGTATTCGTTACGTTACATGGCCGTGTTGCTATTAGACCTCACAATGTTTTATTTGAGTGCGAAATTCTCTTTGGGTCATGTTTTATTAAAAACAACATTCGATTTTTGACTTGCAAAAGGAAGCTTGATTATTCTGAAATGAAAAGACCATTAATTAAATGATGAGACATGTGTCCTAGGTCGTAAGAGCACAAAATTCTCAAAATAACATTACCAGTGTTTATAACGGAATTATGGACTTATGAAATGTGAAAAATATCGGATCTATTTAAAAGCAACGTCGTTGAATCGCTTTAGTTTTCGGTGCGAAAGATGAACAGATTCCTCGAATGGAATAAAATAAGTGATAATTCAAACGCCACACCAGGTATGAAAGTGTTTTTGGATAATCCAGCAACAGAGTTACTGGTGTGTTTCTCGTTAATACTTACAGATCGTCTAATGTGGGCAGCTCATTAAGACTGAAATATTGTTATTTCATCTTTACAACAGTCCTGACGAAAATTCAAAACTTCGCGCTTCTCATTTTTGAAAATGAAGTTGTTTAATCAAACAGGACGGAAGAATCGATTGACCAACACTGATTCCGAAGACATCGATCACAAGAAACTCAATTTGAGCATAACATCTTAAAAGTCGCTGATCAGTGCAGTCAGATAGTTGACATATATATCGATTCCTGAAAACATCTATGCATCTATGCATCTATGTCGAATGCCGTATAAAACGAACTTTGTGACTGCATTGAGGATTTCATGGTAGCGCAGATGCAAAAGGTGTGCTTGGACACTAATCGACAGATACAGAAAGAGCTTGGGGTATACCCCAGTCTGTTGGGACCTCATGTTGTACATTAATGACCTCGCGGAGAATATTAACCTCACATTCGGACGTTTGCAGTTCATTTGTATATTAATGCCTTTGTAGACAATATTAACAGTAACCTCGCATTGTCTCTGAAACAGAAGGGCTGAAAAAGCATAAGTACCCTTCGCTGCTTCGGATGACATTCGTATTTCGTCAAATGGTTTGACGGACCCTAGTAATTCCACCCTGCACACCACAGCAAATGTAGCCGTCATACTGCACTAGAAAGAGTTTCGGTCACGTTCAGTCGGTTGCTTAGAGGTGTGCTGAATCGTCCAGCGGTGTTAGCAGTGTCAAAGGTTGTCAATAATGTCGTCCTTTTGCTCATCGCTATGTGACATGTCGTTTCCTAGTGCAAAATATGTTGAGATCATCGAGTTAGGGAAACGTGTCCTTCCACTGATGCTGTTTGTGCCTCCCCCTGAGACCTTTCGTGTCGATTCTGATCGACGGTGTGTGCGCTCGGTCAAAAGCGTGAATTCAGTGCTGGGCGTGGCGATTCTGATCTCCTTCACCGAAGTATCAAAAGGAGGAATGAAATGTGTGTAACAGGGAGTATTTTTCACCCTTCCTACCACGCGACACGTTCACAAAGGCGTTGGATAGAATTGTGGTGAAATCTGGTGTCAATGTGACATCGTAACACACCGTACACCTCACACAAACTTCTGCCTTGTTTTCTCATAGGTTGACAACTTGTTGTCAGAAGAGTCACCGCGCCCGAGGGTGACGTCGCAGGACGCCGTATCTCGGCACACTTACATAGTGGTAGGTTATAGGTGATCATTAACTGTGTTGCGCAGAGTATATTGTTTGTGTATTCTTAACGAAACATAAGTTATGATTCAAATGGTTCTTCAGTGCCTGACACGCGAGAGCAGGTTCAAATCATGACCAACACAGAAGAATTAATTACTTACTTCGGCACAAAGAAAAGCGCTGACACGAAGAACTGGGTGCAAATTAAAATGGAATGGCATTCCTCGGTATCGACAGCAGCTACACGATATGACACACTTTATTTGTATCTACGAAAGAATGAACAGACTTTTAAACATTCTCGTTACGCGATAAAAACTCCCTCGTCAACTATAAAACTTCTGCTAGCAATTAAACCACGCTGCGTCGTGTCATTATGACTAGCTCGACCTTTGCTTCCGTCGTCG
Source organism: Schistocerca nitens (assembly GCF_023898315.1). NCBI lineage: Eukaryota > Metazoa > Arthropoda > Insecta > Orthoptera > Acrididae > Schistocerca > Schistocerca nitens. The sequence continues at coordinate 783,822,258 of NC_064617.1, forward strand.
TCCCACAGGTCTCTTTAAACTAAATACGACCGTAATAACTTTTATAGATATGGAATAATATACGACAGAGAATGATATCTGCAATATACAGCACCTATTAAAAGCCATTCCCGACAGAAGTAACTCAAAGTTAACAATAAACGTACCTGACTCCGTTAACTGCGGAGTTAATTGCTCCACCCAGTATACCTGCAGTTTCGTACTGAAAAATTATACTAGACAACAAAAGTGGCACTTCGTTTAAGGTCACAATAAATTTTTACCGAATATGCTGAATTTTTAGATACAAATTAGTAACCTGACACCGAAAGAAAAAAAAACTCCTTGAATTATGGCATGTAAAGAAACCTTTTATTAGACTAACCACGTTCCACATCATTACGAAGTGTCGTACTCATGAACTGTGGAACAGGTATTATTCTAATCTAGTTGGTTCAAATGGCTCTGAGCACTATGGGACTTAACATCTGAGGTCATCAGACCCCTAGAACTTAGAACAACTTAAACCTAACCAAGCTAAGGACAACACACACACATCCATGCCCGAAGCAGGATTCGAACTTGCTGTCGTAGCAGCCCCGTGGTTCCGGACTGAAGCGTCTAGAACCGCTCGGCCACAGATGCCGGCATTCTAATCTAGTCTCTGATAAAATAGTGATCTGGGAAAGAAAATAGCCGGACAGATGCGAGTGAAACTCGCACACCAAAAGTTCCATAAAAACCTAATTATGTATACAGATAATTTATCCATCCCGGGGATCAAGGATCTTGACGACTTTTGCCTGTCATCGACATTGATACCGACAAGATATCGGTTCCGGGCATTCCAAGATTTCGAGAATGTTTTAATTTCAACTTTTAAGTTTAAATTTTTCATCTAATTCCGCATTTGCTATCGTAATTTTTCATTTATTTTATTAACTATGGAGTTATATTAATATGCTATGCTAGCTGGTAGTTTCATAACTTTGTTTCCTCTCGTGTTTGAGGTAATTAAAAGTAAGACTTGATAGAAATCTCCAGATGAGAAAACGGCACAGCTGGGTACAGGGCTATTGTTCTTACTCTAATATCGAATTTTTCTATGTAACCCTTCAATGGATATTTTACGGGATATTGGAGCCTCATCCCAAACAACGGAAGTGAAATCCCGAATCAGTTAGCAGTATTACTATGCCCTGAAATATTACAGATGCTGATCCAAGCCGGCCGCTGTGGCCGAGCGGTTCTAGGTGCTTCAGTCTGGTACCGCGCGACCACTACAGTCACAGGTTCGAATCCTGCCTGAGGCATGGCTGTGTGTGATGTCCTTAGGTTAGTTAGGTTTGAGTAGTTCTAAGTTCTAGGGCCTGATGACCTTAGATGTTAAGTCCCATAGTGCACAGAGTCATTTCAACTTCTTTTTTTCTTTGTTGTGCCAACTTCATTATGACTTCCTAACAATGAGGCTCATCCTCCTCGTTTCCTTGCAGGAAATAAAGAATGTGCTTATAAATAAACAGCACTGTACGTGTAAAATTGTGCGAATATTAGTAATAAATAAACTGGAAAACACTAATGCTACGCAAAGCGGTAGACAAGTTTACTTCCGTAGCTCCTTAAGTTGGCTACTCCGACTCCTGGTTTCCTACCTCAAATTGTTCAGTGAAGTATGCTTTATGTCCTGTTACATTTTGCACGCTCTTACGAAACACCCTATACGTAAAAAAGATAGTTCATACTGAAGCAGATTCACAGACTCAACAAGCTGTCATTTTGCTCTCTAAAACATTCTATGACTCCCACTCTGGTCACATTACACACTTTTAGGTGTGAGCCAGGGTCGTTTCTTATCTTACGTGTAACATCCTGTCAGTGATCATCACAGCAGCATTGACGCCTTCTCTGATCTGACCCTGTGTATGTAATCACTCTCCTTAATATACCACTAACAAAAAGTCACAAGATGTTGTTAGGTACGGCAACCTGGGTCTGAGATAAATAGAAACTTCCCCCACCCTCTCCACGAGTCAATTTGGCATAGTTGGCAGAACGTAATTTCCTGTTTCCTCAGACAACAAGTATTCCTAAATTGTCTATATACCACCAATGTACAATGCTATGTTTGCAAGGAAGTTCTTTTATACAATTTCTTCTGAATGTACTCTACACTCTTTCTAACGGGTAATCGTCTCGCTTATTCCAACACAGATAAACTCCTCTCTAGCTCGGTCGCCATTTTGTCAAGGTATTGCACTCGTAACGCCACCTGGTTGGTACGATGCAAATTCGGTGACTTTACGATTCAATTCATGCATCAGTCACACGTGTCCATATGGTACTTTGCAAACTATATAAGTTTGAAAACGAATGATTTATAGTAGTTCAACACTTTCCAAAGCCTAGTCAGCACATATGATTTTAATATATAACTGTTTGAAAGGTTCAGTAATCATTGTTACTATTACTACTAACGCTAGTGATCAATCTACCGTGTTAGTGGAAATGTCACCATTTATCACTCAACACTGCTCGGTGGTGAGCCGAATCTAAAACGTCCCACAGCAGCAGGTCGGCGTAATGAGATGTCAGGGGTTGAAATGACGGGGTTGATTCACGTAGCTGCCGGTTGCGAGTGAGAATACTAACTAGCCCCGTCGTAGATTACATGAAACGTGTCCAGCAATGTGCAGTCTGTGAGCTCAGAGGCTGCGCGAATCCGCAGTGCGTCAGAGCCTCGCGGGAACCACGCGAGGATTTCTTTCGCGTAACTGCAATCTACAGTCCCCTACCAGAAGAGGTATACGATTCAAAGCTAGTGCTTCTAGGCCTGATAAATCTGTTAAGTCGAAGTCGGAAAAGGAACAAAATATAAGGAAGCTTAATTTTTAAAACGAACGATCTCTATTTTCTCGCGTCCGTAATCCTGCAGAATTTTAGAAATGCCATTTTCCTCCTCGATTTTTAATTGTGTTTATTTATAGAAGTGTTTATTCATAGTGGTTTTGTCGGCTGCTGTGCTCTAGGAGTGGAAAGTGACTATGGGTTCTCTAGAAACAGATTCTCAAATGCAAATAACCAATGTGAAGAATGTAATGAATCAGAGCGCGTATACTGACAAGCCCAAACCAGGAACTAGCGCTCAGTTAATGAAATGACAACGCTATAAAACCTTGCCCCGTGGGAATAACCAGTTTTACAAATGAGGCCCGGATATACAAAATCGGAGTACATTAACCTAACACCCAGCATTGAATTACGCCACTCTAGGATAAAATCTTTACAATAGAGGTCGGGGGCGCGTATTACCACATAAAATAACCATGCACGTATCCATGGGAAATTACAAGGATTCTCAACAAAGGATCTTTCTCCAGAACCCAATATTAAAATGCTCTCGACCACGGTTGACTCGTTAAGAAAATACCTGAGAGACAACACAGCCAACAGATACGAACCACAGTATGATATTCACCAACTGTACATTTTATAGCAAGTAGAGAAAGAAAACCAACTTACATAACAGGAACACGACCCGTAAACTGCAATTCAATTAGCTAAAGCCTTCAGCAAATTCAATGACTAACAGCGGCCCCTCTGTGTTCCATCAACGTAATCCTTCGTTACTTATGCCCGCACATATCCAACCGTTTGCAAGACAACATAGCACAAGTCACTACTACATACTGTCGCTCACTTGCTGTAACTGGAACTACACTTCAGCTAGTAGTTCCTCGCTCCCAGCTGTATCGTATCCCCTGGACGTACGAAGACCGATAGCATCCACTGCTGCAGCCGGAACAATGCCACGTGTTGAGAGCCTCATCCAGCGTTGACCAACCGTCAGTCCAACTGCCATCATGCTCTACCATGATTCCAGGTCCGTGTTCAGGTGGCCCGTAACCAGGTGGCCACTCTCGAGCTCCAAGTTGACACCTCTTTTCGCTGTCGCTGGCCGATTCTACTTTCCTCTCTTCCACCACAACTATCTCTCTGATGGTGACAACGGCCTCCCGTCCTCTTTCTATATGGAATGATATGACAACCCCACTTTCTCGGCCAGCCACAACGACGCCTAAATAAGATTGGCCGTCGTGCCATGAATGGCCCCGGCGACACACCGAAGACTGGTCAGCCAGTGCCGACGGTGGTCTGGCACTGGCTCCGTGCTGAAGTCACCGCTTCTGTTCCGTATGACAGGCTCCAGTTGACTCTGCCTACATGCTGCTTCTCGCCCCGCTGTTGCGCTGCGCTTACCAATCTCTCACACTTGCATGCCCTCTGACGCGACCGGAGAGCATGAGCCAAGGTGTCATGAACTACTGGACAGACGGAAGTTCTCATGTGACATGAAATTACTAATTATCACTCAGTGTCATTTTCAAGTGATGGCTTTATATGTTCTTCATAAATGAACATACAGTGTCCTGTCACATTTATATAACCACCGTAAAAACATTGAATACCGTCTATGGCGGCGCGAGGATTGTAGGAAGACTATCAGTGAGGTTCTGAACGGCACTGACAGGAAGGTAGATCCGCGCCAACTCCAGTGCTGTGGCTAACTATTCTACATTTCTCGGTCGAGGACTCATGGCGCTGGCAAAGCCTTCAAGGTGATCCCACTGATTCTGTGGCCAGGGGAGTACATTAAACACAACCTGATGCTCTTTGAACCACCTACATACATTTCAAGCTGTGTGACACGTTGCAGTCCTGTGAGTAGATTCCATCGTGCCGAAGAAAAGCAAAATGCCTATAGGTCCCCAGTAGCAGGTGCATCCTTGTGTTGATCCCCTGTGTCTGCTAAAGTGACATTATCACTCCAGCAAATGTCAGAAATACTTTCCTCGCACCATAAAATCCCCTCCTTCGGCCTTGACACTTCCGACAACAGTTGTGTTAGTTTACTTTCAGATGTTTCATGCAGTACACAACAAAAACCGCCTGTCCTATGAAGCACAAAACGTGATTCATCTGAAAAGGCTACATGTCGCCTTTCAGTGGGTGCCCAGTTTCGGTACTGGCGTGAAAATTGCAGCCACCATCGCCCATAAACAAAAGTTCGCATGGGTGCCGTAAACAGACGCCTGCTGCAGAGGCTGATATGCAGTAACATTCACTGAATAGTGCTTGAGGAGACGCCTTGGATTGTCCGGTCAGTCAATCACTCAACATTTGCACATCTATTCGCACTTATTCATCTCTGCAGTTGTCATTCACGCCTTACACCTTCGGCTGTTCGTGCACCACTCTTACCTAGGAGCCGGTTTTTGGTAGCACCATTTTGCCATGCGCAGTATGCTCTAACCACAGCAGTACGCCAACAGCTTCTACCTTTAGCCCGAAAGCCCATAAACGTCCTCCTTCGGACGTCAGACAAATTGCTCTGTTTCCGCATTACAACGACTGCACTGTTTTCCGCGTCACCCCCACGAGACGCTTAATATACCGTTAACTGCTAGTGCTGTAGTGCTGGCAGCTGCCGTCTCTAACTGGTTACTGCACGTTGACGTCAAACATAGTTGATAGTTACGTTAACGTGACTGAACGGCATAAAAATGAAAGAGCAAGGATAAGACAAATGGCTCTGAGCACTATGGGAATTAACATCTGAGGTCATCAGTCCCCTATAACCTAGAACTACGTGAACCTAACAAACCTAAGGACGTCACACACATCCATGCCCGAGGCAGGATTCCAACCTGGGTCCGTAGCGGTTGCGCGGTTCCACACCTAAACGCCTATAACCTCTTGGCCACTCCGGACGGCTACCAGAGCGCGCTTACAGACATAAAAATCCTTTCTGATTCGATGTGGTCGACTTCCGTCTTGTATGAACAAGATCTGATCTAAATCAGGGTCACTTTGGGTAACGGGGATGAAATTATGTTCCAAAACTTACCAATCGGTAGTCACCGTACTATCAAGGATTACTGCACCGATTATTCCCTAACAGGACATTGTACACCACACAGTCACCCTTGAGGGTGAAGAGACCTCTCCATCGCGAAATGCGGCCAATTTTACTTATTGACAAAGCCGGCCAGACGAAACTGTGCTTAGACCGTAAACCAAATTATGCCTGCGCATACTAATAGCCGTCATAACCCGCAGCCAACCGTACAAGTCGAACGCCGTAACGCAAACCATTCAGAAGTTATGACGATTCTATTTCACACAGTTCAATAACCGTAACGTAGGTGCAACCACAACGGAGGGGTATATGTTGAGAGGCCAGACAAACGTGTGGTTCCTGAAGAGGGGCAGCAGCCTTTTCAGTAGTTGCAGGGGCAGCAGTCTGGATGATTGACTGATCTGCCCTTGCTGTTGTCGTACTGCGAATGGCTGAAAGCAAGGGGAAACTACAGCCGTAATATTTCTCGAGGGTGTGCAGATTTACTGCATGATTAAATGATGATGGCGTGCTCTTGGGTAAAATACTCCGGAGGTAAAATAGTCCCCCATTCGGATCTCCGGGCGGGGACTACTCAGGAGGACGTCGTTATCAGGAGAAAGAAAACGGGCGTTCTACGGATCGGAGCGCGGAATATCAGATCCCTTAATCGGGCAGGTAGGTTAGAAAATTTTAAAAGGGAAATGGATAGGTTAAAGTTAGATATAGTGGGAATTAGTGCAGTTCGGTGGCAGGAGGATGCTAACTAGCTCTGCAGATGATGAAGAACTTGACAAAATGTATGATGAGATAAAAGAAATTATTCAGGTAGTGAAGGGAGACGAAAATTTAATAGTCATGGGTGACTGGAATTCGACAGTAGGAAATGCAAGAGAAGGAAACGTTGTAGGGGAGTATAGATTGGGGCTGAGATATGAAAGAGGAAGCCGCCTGGTAGAATTTTGCACAGAGGTAACACTTGGTTCAAGAATAATGAAAGAAGGTTGTATACATGGAAGAACCCTGGACATACTGGCAAGTTTCAGATAGATTATATAATGGTAAGACAGAGATTAAGGAACCACGTTTTATATTGTAAGACATTTCCAGCGGCAGATGTGGACTCTGACCACAATCTATTGGTTACGAACTGTAGATTAAAACTGAAGAAACTGCAAAAAGGTGGGGATTCAAGGAGATGGGACCTTGATAAACTGACTAAACCAGAGGTTGTAAAGAGTTTCAGGGAGAGCATAAGGGAACAATTGACAGGAATGGGGTAAGAAATACAGCAGAAGAAGAATGGGTAGCTTTGAGGGATGAAATAGTGAAGGCAGCAAAGGATCAAGTGGGTAAAAAGACGAGGGCTAGTAGAAACCCTTGGATAACGGAGGAGATACTGAATTTAATTGATGAAAGGAGAAAATACAAAAATGCAGTAAATGAAGCAGGCAAAAAAGAATACAAACATCTAAAAATGAGATCGACAGGAAGTGCAAAATGGCTAAGCAGGGATGGCTATAGGACAAATGTAAGGATCTAGAGGCTTATATCACGATGGGTAAGATAGATACTGCCTACAGGAAAATTAAAGAGACCTTTGGAGAAAAGAGAACCACTTGCATGAATATTAAGAGCTCAGATGGAAACGCAGTTCTAAGCAAAGAAGGGAAAGCAGAAAGGTGGAAGGAGTATATAGAGAATATATACAGGGGCGATGTTCATGAGGACAGTATTATGGAAATGGAAAAGAATGCAGATGAAGATGAAATGCGAGATATGATACAGCGTGAAGGGTTTGACAGAGCACTGAAAGACCTAAGTCGAAACAAGGCCTCGGGAATAATTCCATTAGAACTACCGACAGCCTTGGGAGAGCCAGTCCTGACAAAACTCTACCATTTGGTGAGCAAGATGTATGAGACAGGTGAAATTCCCTCAGACTTCAAGAGGAATATAATAATTCCAATTAGCCGGCGGAAGTGGCCGTGCGGTTCTGGGCGCTACAGTCTGGAACCGAGCGACCGCTACGGTCGCAGGTTCGAATCCTGCCTAGGGCATGGATGTGTGTGATGTCCATAGGTTAGTTAGGTTTCATTAGTTTTAAGTTGTAGGCGACCGATGACCTAAGAAGTTAAGTCGCATAGTGCTCAGAGCCATTTGAACCACTTGAACCAATAATTCCAATCCCAAAGAAAGCACGTGTTGAAAGATGTGAAAATTACCGAACTATAAGTGTAATAAGTCACAGCTGCAAAATACTAAACCGAATTCTCTACAGACGAATGGAAAAACTGGTAGAAGCCGACCTCGGGGAAGATCAGTTTGGATTCCATAGAAATGTTGGAACACGTGAGCCAATACTGACGTTACGACTTATCTTAGAAGAAAGATTAAGGAAAGGCAAACCTACGTTTCTAGCATTTGTAGACGTAGAGAAAGCTTTTGACAATGTTGACTGGAATACTCTGTTTCTAATTCTGAAGGTGGCAGGGGTAAAATACAGGGCGCGAAAGGCAATTTACAATTTGTACAGTAAGCAGATTGCAGTTATAAGAGTCGAGGGGCATGAAAGGGAAGCAGTGGTTGGGAAAGGAGTGAGACAGGGTTGTAGCCTCTCCCCGATGCTATTCAATCTGTATATTGAGCAAGCAGTATATGAAACAAAAGAAAAGTTGGGAGTAGATATTAAAATCCATGGAGAAGAAACAAAAGCTTTGAGGTTCGCCGATGACATTGTAATTCTGGCAGAGACAGAAAAGGATTTGGAAGAGCAGTTGAATGGAATGGACAGTGTCTTGAAAGGAGGGTATAAGATGAACATCAACAAAAGGAAAACGAGGATAATATAAGGTAGTCCAAATAAATCGGGGAATGCTGAGGGAATTAGATTAGGAAATGTAAAGTAAATAGTAAAGCAGTTTTGCCATTTGGGGAGCAAAATAACTTATGATGGTCGAAGTAGAGAGGGTATAAAATGCAGACTGGTAATGGCAAGAAAGGGTTTCTGAAGAAGAGAAATTTGTTAACATCGAGTATAGATGTGTCAGGAAGTCGTTTCTGAAAGTATTTGTATGGAGTGTAGCCATGTATGGCAGTGAAACATGGAAGACAAATAGTTTAGACAAGAAGAGAATAGAAGCTTTCGAAATGTGGTGCTACAGAAGAAAGCTGAAGATTAGATGGTTATATCACATAACTAATGAGGAGGTATCGAATCGAATTGGGGAGAAGAGGAGTTTGTGGCGCAATTTGACTAGAAGAAGGGATCGTTTGGTAGGACATGTTTTGAGGCATCAAGGGATCACCAATTTAGTACTGGAGAGCAGTGTGGAGGGTAAAAATCGTAGAGGGAGACCAAGAGATGAATACACTAAGCAGATTCAGAAGGATGTAGGTTCCAGTAGGTACTGGGAAATGAAGAAGCTGGCACAGGATAGAGTAGCATGGAGAGCTGCATGAAACCAGTCTCAGGACTGAAGACCACAACAACAACAACAACAACAACAACAACAACAGTTTAATAATTGTCACTCTGTATTAGTCGGTTCGCGGAATGTCAGTGCCTGAAGTGGTAAGGATTTGTGTCCCATTTAAAGTTCACGTAAATTAAAAGTGACGGTGAATCTCAAGCTTTGTTGTTATTGTTATTACGTTTGCGTTTATTGGTTTTGTGTAGTTAATTAGCACTCGTACCAAACTATGCCGACTTGTACCTGTACACGAAATAATGACAGATAATAAAAAGAGAGATTTTCTGTTTTACTGTGAAAACTACTTCCCGAGTATCATATGTTACCGAGTTATTGGCTCAAAGATATTTGAAAGCAAAATTATATCTTCAAGCAGACGATTAATTCGCATATATAGCAAAGTATTAGAGAGAAGCCACAGATGCGTAAAAAAGAGTTTGTCATTGTGACGAACTGGAGGTCAGAGATATTAACACTCAAGGAAACTGAAATATAATTTATATTTATTAATTTGCAACGAGAGGAAAGACGTTAACTATTTAAGAAAAGTGAAAGATCGTTTAAGCTTTATGAAAGACAATTAATTTTAAAAGAAAGAAATTTCAACTAATTCAGATAGGTTTCGAATTTTGACAAAGATTTAAGATGTTATAGTTCGATTTAACCAATTATCTTGTTGTAGCGAGACGTTTCGTGTAGACGTTATCGTTGACCAGCAACGACTGAGGCCTTTCAAAGTTGAACGTATACTTCATTTTACGTACAAGTACTTAAAGTCAACTTGACTGGATGAGTTTACATGATACTTTGAAAGTCTGGTAGGAAAAAGCATTTATGTGGGATATACAAATCAGACAGCCCCCATTTATTAACTTTACAGTTGGTCGCATATATCGGTTACGCCGTTGCTTTACGAAATGCGTCATCGTATTGTCAGTTCATGTACTCGAAAATTTTAGTTTGTCGTTGCAAGGTCTGAGGTGGAATATCTAATATCTATTTATCGTATACTCATGTGCATAGTATTTTTCATTGTGACTGAGATTATCTTTGATGGTACTAACTTTACGAACGTAGTGATCTCCTGTGAGTCAGATGTATTATTAAAATGAATATTAACGTTTCCCGGTGTCTACCATTAGTCACATCACACCGCGAAAATTGTAGCTGAGGTCATCCTTCATTAAATAGTATCGTTGTAGTGATACGTAGTGTGATCTATACTTAGAAAATAATAAACAGCCCAGCTTACATGTCATTGTTATATCTGGATAGACTATCATTTCTGAATACACAGAATTTTAGATTTTAGAAGACATATTGGGTAGTACCTTCAAGTATATTAGGCAAGAGCATCCATTAATTTTTATTTTCGCCGGGCAGCAGGTTAGATGGTGAAGCATGGATTCATCGACGCAAAGTTAATATGCTGATGTTTGAACGTATTAAGGTACAACACAAAAGAAATATACACATGACACCTTGTGTAATGGCCCATCAAAATGTTTCTTATTTGAGGGCGTTATTGAAGCGTACTTGCAACGCAGGCCGCTTCAATGTGGGCACGAAAGCACCGACATGTAGGCAACGAATTAAGTGTGGCATTTGTGTCCTTCCGAAGTGCGTGTGGAAATGTAGAAACGTGAACTGAGGCGACGTTATTAACAAATGCTTTCAGGAAGCTGTTCAAGGATTTTTAAGAGTCGGTGTGATTTCACTGCATGTTTATCCTTAATATTGATTTCGTATTTGAGAGGCAGCTATTGCAATCATAACTCGGTATACCTTGCGACTGATGTATGTTTCTTTGTTTCACTTGCTACATTAAGATTTCCGCTAGGTCGTACTGCTGGATCGTGCTTAACGATTACTTCACGCAGACGGTAGTAAAAATAAGTTCCAGAACCTTGCTTTGCACAAAAATTGTTGAATGGGTGACATGACCTTTAAATAGCCGGGAAATCCGAGGATGAATTATAATTAACCGAAAAATCAGGTGGGTGGAGGAACGGATGAAACGCAGCTACGAAATGAAAACATCTGCCGCAGCTGTCAGCTGCAGCGTATTTAATTAAACACCTCAATTTACTGCCTCCTCGTCGTCGTTCTATTCCTTCATTTCACTGTCCTCTCCCAGCAGACAGCAGATCGCTCTACAGCGCTATTAAAAGGACGAGGTCCGCCAATTGTGTTTCCAGAAAGTGAAGCAGGGGGGGGGGGGGGGGGGGGGCGTGTCGGGGGTAGGGCAAAAGTGTGTTGTGCTAGTTGCTGTTATAAAATCGTACTATATTTTCACATTTGTCTATAATCACATTTATAAGAATGAAATTCGTTAGGTCACGCTCAAAATTAGAGATGTACAAGCATACAGGAGTAAGACCCGGTTGTATGGATGGCCAAGCGTTCAAGATAACGTATCATAATAACATAGTCCGCCCCTGGCAGCTGAGTGGTCAGCGCGACTGAATGTCATACCTAACGGCCCGGGTTAGATTCCCTGCTGGATCGGATATTTTCCCCGCTCAGGGACTGGGTGTTCTGTTGTCCTTATCATCATCATTTCATCACCATCGACACGCAAGTCGGCGAAGTGGGGTCAACTCGAAAGACTTGCACCAGGCGAACGGTCCACCAGACGGGAGGCCCTAGCCACACGGAATTCCTATTTCCATCATAACATACAAGGTGATTTGTCAGGTAGCAAAGTGTCGTTAATATGGGAATTCTCTTTCTCTTGTGATACAGTGGAAGAAGAGTCGCTAATTGAAGGCTAAAAGTAGTAATAGATCTTCAAAGTTAAAAGTCTAAGATGCAGTACCAGAACCTGCATGACATAGCTTTCAAAATTTTAGACGTATCTTCACATTCCTATTTTTACAGACAGTTACGGTATTCCTAATATTGTGATAGCAGCTATCCTTGATATTGGACATAGTGACTTTCATTAAAATTAGTATTTGTACAAACTCACTCAATCGAATCGGAACGTATTTACCGATCATCTCGTAGGTGAAACGCTCAGATTATCTTCCTCGTACTCTAATACATGCCATACTATTGTATTCTGTTCTCTCTAATTATTCTTTCTTGGGATATATATTTTTGACCATTTTAAAGACGTTAGTAGTGTTATTAAGACACGTATTGACATTATACTTGCATCGAATTTGACGATTTTGATTGTAGGTAATTGTTCTCTACATGCTGTAGGGAATTATTCGTGATTTACCCATTAAAAAATTATACAATAAGATCATGTTCTTCGTTTCCGTGTAAATTCATTACTTGAAAAACTATACGATGAAAAAGTTATCAGATTTAAATTTTTCTTATCGTCCACTGCGTGAGTAAATAAAGTAAAAATGCTTATATAATCTCATGTATCATATACGTTCACTTATGTTATTTTGGGAGGAGAGGAGATGGTACAACAGATTAAAACTGCAAACAGGATAGATAAAAAATCAGCAGTAGCGTCTCAGACGCAACGGCTAGAAACCTTAGGTGACATCTGCATGACAGCGTAGCATTGCCGCCAATATCAACGAAAGTTGTTTAGTAAACGTGTTGCAACATCTTAGATACTAGAGAGTTCGACCTGGTATATATGTTTAATATTATAAGAAGATAAGAAAAATAACAAGGTTATTCTGATAGTACGGTCCGGTCGGTCATGAAATGAAAACCACAGTGTAAATAAAAAAGATTTTATTTGCAACAGTTTGTTTACATCTTGCAGCTACTTCTCTACATAGTTGCCGCGCCGATACAGACATTTGTCGCAACGTTTTATTAACTTTACAATACCCTTGTCGTAGAAGGTAACCGCTGTGCTTTCCACCACTTGTTTGCGCTGGTCTGATTTTCTAGGTCTGTGCCAAAATGTTGTCTGCATAGCCAGCAGTTCATGTGAACAGATATGCATATCAGAGGGGGAAAAGTACGGGCTGTATGGTGAGTGGCCAAACACTTCCCATCGAAAACGCTGCAGGGGTGTTCTCATTGCCCAGGCTGTATGCGGCCGCAAATTGCCATGAAGATGGAAATGCACAAGAAGTACGCTGTGAGAGGTTGCCTGGAATCAGGTACAACCCCATAGCGGGAACTCTTACTTGGAGGGAGACACTATTATTCTAGTCATCTCTGCACACTCACAGGATGCTCAGAATTGAAAAGATCAAAGTGATGCGATCGATAGGCGTACTAGAGACACTGCCCAACACGTCTCCGCGAAGCTTCATGGAATTTTTACTGTCGTTACCATTTTGCCACCCTTCGTATGTAGTGCGCCACCCATTATAAAAAGACCACTCATAGAAATAACGCAGTATGAGCAGACGCTAGCAACAATGCGATACACAGGAGAGAAAGCAAAGCTCTACCTTGGAATAAGGCACTTAACTGTGCAGAAAATACAGTGCCTAAGATCAACGACGAAATTTGTGTATTCAGAAATGATCGTCTATCCAGACGCAACAATGACATGTAAGCTGGGCTGTTGATTTTTTCTGAGTGAAGTAAATACTGATGTAACGTTGTTCGGTACACCTTCCTCAGTCACCGAGAGAAATATCTCTGCTTATTCCAAGTACACCATCCGTAAAAAATTACTTTTTATTTTCTTTTGATACCTTTAGTAAGTAAAGTCGTATGTCAATGCAGGGCAGGCGAACGTGAGAGATAGATTAGCTGCCTAATTTGGAAGCCCTTCTTTGTTTGCTTAAAATGATCTCGTTTCTTGACGAAATGTGTGAACTGATCCGTAATGTAGGTGATTTTACTGAGTACATGCTAAGTATTAGAGTCTTTTCTTTACGTTATTCAGGACGAGAGAGATAGAACAGGACGGATTAAACCCTGTACCGGCACATAGCGTACTACTCTGAAAGAACACCAAGGAGTCGGCCGAGCTTAGCGTGCCTTATCTTGGGGACAGATCTCCTGAACAGTATCACATGCCTTTATAGGCTCAGACACTGCCGAGGTGTTTGTAATGTAATCAAAGAGAAGAGTGCTGAAGTCTGATGTTCAGTAACTTTAATCCACCATCTCTCTACCGCTAACCAGTGAAATAGTGGTGACGAAAATGTCTTCAAACACTAGGATTAGAACCTGCTAAAGCAGAGACACACCCGCCGCACAAACGAACATTAGTGCCCTTCGTTATGGAAGCTACTAGACGCTGCTTATCAGCTTCAGTGAGTTACTGAATAGTGACACTTAAATATGGATGTTCTCACAGAAAAACTGAGTAGCACCGTGGTGTAGTGGTTATGACACTAAACTGTTGGATGGAGGATTGTTGAGCTCGAAATTCGCCTGGATTGTACCATTTTAATTCCTATATTCGGTTCGAGTACATTATAGAAGTATCCACAAATGTCAAGAATCATTGTAATGGAATGTTATGTAGCCGTAGATACACTGTATGCGTTCTGGCCGGAGGCAGTTCGTTCCGCGCTCTTGTGTGTGCACGTGCTGAATAAACCTAAGTTAAGTGAAGTTAGTGTTCGTCATTCATCTAACTACACCTTCTCCTACGTGACAATATAATTTCTCTGGAAATGTATATGCCAATGTCATTTATTTACGAATGTTATTTTGTTCTATGGCCGAGTTTCTACAAGAATTTACTATTCCTTCTGTCAGTTTTCTGTTTCCATTATTTTACCTACTTATACATCTCACTAAAAATCAATTTATCTGTAATATACCTATTTGTATGTCTCGTCAGTGTTCAATTTATATCAACATTCTAATGAAATATGCTGTTAGGAGCCGCGCGGGATTAGCCGAGCGGTCTCAGGCGCTGCAGTCATAGACTGTGCGGCTGGTCGCGACGGAGGTTCGAGTCCTCCCTCGGGCATGGGTGTGTGTGTTTGTCCTTAGGATAATTTAGGTTAAGTAGTGTCTAACCTTAGGGACTGATGACCTTAGCAGTTAAGGCCCAAAAGATTTCACAGATATTAATTTTTTATATTTTTTTTTTTTTTTTTTTTTTTTTGCTGTTGGGAACATTAACATACTAGACATTGTTTTCCGTTTAATATTCTGATGAGCCAACACCTTTTCATCACCTACTTAATTCCGTGTTGGAGCATCTTCGGAAATCAACACAGCAGTGATTTTGCGCGTCATGGATCACTAGAGGAACTGAAGTATCTTGTGAAATTAAATTACAAATATATCTGTTAATGAAAAGAAATAGTGATACTGCAGCAACATCACACTCAAAAACTACTCAGAATTACCAATGAAGGTTATTAAAAAATTGAGGAACATAACAGAAATCAGTAATTCCGTCAACAGACTTAGGGTTTAATGGAATGTAGTCCCACGAGGGGTGGAGGAATCTGCCACAGAACAGGGTAACATCAGTAATGAACTGAGTACAGGCGCTATCAGTGATGAATCACAAATAGCAAATATACTTAATAATCATTTCTAAAAATAGTAGGAAGTATAGGGACAACAGTTCAAGAGAAAAACCACAGCAGCATGTTAAAAAAAAGTAACTCACATAAAATTCAGTCATTTGAACGTATCACCAACTTCTCTTTCTGAAATTAAAAATATATGTATTCTCTTGAAAATAAAAGCTTATGTGCTTTTGACGGTCTTTCTAATAGATTACCAAGGATTTGTTCCCATATAATAAGCTTGATGTTATCTGAAATACACACATCAAAAAAGTTTTGCATCTACTAGGTTCCGACAATTCCGGAACCTGTAGAGACAATTGGAATAGAGATCAACATAAACATCATTTCCGCCCTTTTTACTGAGCATAAAAATCACACATAGCATGTAGTACCACCAGACAGCGAGACCTTCAGAGGTGGTGGTGCAGATTGCTGTACACATCGGTACCTCTAATACCCAGTAGCACATGATGCTTGCCTGTATTCGTCGTGGCATACTATCCACAAGTTCATCAAGACACTGTTTGTCCAGATTGCCCATTCCTCAACGGCAATTTGGAGTAGATCCCTGTGAGTTGTTGGTGGGTCACATCGTCCATAAACAGTCCTTTTCAATCTATCCCAGGGATGTGCGACAGGGTTCATGTCTGGAGTACATGCTGGCCACTCCATTCGAGCGAAGTCATTATCCTGAGGGAAGTCATTTACAAGAGGTGCACGATGGGGGCGCGAATTGTCGCCCATGAAAACCGACGCTTCGTCAATATGCTGCCGATATGGTTGCATTGTCGGTCGGAGGATGGCATTCACGAATCGTACAGTCGTTCGGCGCCTTCCGTGGACACCGGTGGCGTACGTCGGCCCCACAGAATGCCACCCCAAAACAGTAGGAAGATTCCACTTTGCTGCACTTACTGAACAGTTTGTCTTAGGCGTTCTGCTTGACCGGATTCCCTCCAAACACATCTCCGACGATTGTCTGGTTGAAGTCATACGCGACACTCATCGGTGAAGAGAACATGATGCCGTTACTGAGCGGTCCATTCGGAATGTTGCTGGGCCCATCTGTACCACGCTGCATGGTGTCGTGGTTGCAAAGATGGGCCTCGCCATGGACGTCGGGAGTGAAGGTGCGCATCATGCAGCCTATTGCGCACAATTTGAGTCGTAACACGACATCCGGTGGCTGCACGAAAAGCGTTATTCAACATGGTGGCGTTGCTGTTAGGGTTCCTCCGTAGGTAGCGGTCATCCACTGCAGTAGTAGCCCTTGGGTGGCCTGAGCGAGGCATGTCATCGACTGTTTCTGTCTCTCTGTATCTCCTCCACGTCCGCAAAACAAATCGCTTTCGTTCACTCCGAGACGCCTGGACACTTCCCTTGTTGAGAGCGCTTCCTGGCACAAAGTAACAGTGCGGACCCGATCGAATAGCGATATTGATGGTCTAGGCATGGTTGAACTACAGACAACACGAGCCGTGTACCACCTTTCTGGTGTAATGACTGCAACTGATCGGCTGTCGAACCCCTTCCTCCAAATAGGCGCTGATCATGCATCGTTGTTTACATATCTGGGCGGGTTAAGCGAACAGTCAAAGGGACTGTGCCTGTGATACAATATCTACAGTCAACGACTATCTTCAGGAGTTCTGTGAACCGGGGTGATGCTGTACTTTTTTTGATGTGTATATGTACTGTATCACTGACTTAAGGCATTTTTCCAGAAGGACTGAAAATTACAGTTTGGGTTTCATACGTGTTACTATACTGATAAAGCTATTTACACGTTTACTATCATTAAATAATAAAATACTGCTTGTTGGTATTTTATGTGACCTACCTCAAGCATATGACTGTGTGAATCACATTACTCTCCTAGATGAATTGAAGCTTTATGGAATTGATGGTCTAGTCAGACAATCGGTAAAGTCGTATGTAACCAAAAGAATGCTGAGAGTTGTAATTTAACCAATATAATCCGGAAACATTATTCTGACTAGGGAAAATCACGTATGGATTCCCCAAAGGCTCAGTCTCAGGTGCACTATTGTTCTTCATATAATTAGACACTCTTCCGACTAATATACAAGAAGCAGTGCTAGTATTGTAATCAGTCTAACATACACTCCTGGAAATTGAAATAAGAACACCGTGAATTCATTGTCCCAGGAAGGGGAAACTTTATTGACACATTCCTGGGGTCAGATACATCACATGATCACACTGACAGAACCACAGGCACATAGACACAGGCAACAGAGCATGCACAATGTCGGTACTAGTACAGTGTATATCCACCTTTCGCAGCAATGCAGGCTGCTATTCTCCCATGGAGACGATCGTAGAGATGCTGGATGTAGTCCTGTGGAACGGCTTGCCATGCCATTTCCACCTGGCGCCTCAGTTGGACCAGCGTTCGTGCTGGACGTGCAGACCGCGTGAGACGACGCTTCATCCAGTCCCAAACATGCTCAATGGGGGACAGATCCGGAGATCTTGCTGGCCAGGGTAGTTGACTTACACCTTCTAGAGCACGTTGGGTGGCACGGGATACACGCGGACGTGCATTGTCCTGTTGGAACAGCAAGTTCCCTTGCCGGTCTAGGAATGGTAGAACGATGAGTTCGATGACGGTTTGGATGTACCGTGCACTATTCAGTGTCCCCTCGACGATCACCAGTGGTGTACGGCCAGTGTAGGAGATCGCTCCCCACACCATGATGCCGGGTGTTGGCCCTGTGTGCCTCGGTCGTATGCAGTCCTGACTGTGGCGCTCACCTGCACGGTGCCAAACACGCATATGACCATCATTGGCACCTAGGCAGAAGCGACTCTCATCGCTGAAGACGACACGTCTCCATTCGTCCCTCCATTCACGCCTGTCGCGACACAACTGGAGGCGGGCTGCACGATGTTGGGGCGTGAGCGGAAGACGGCCTAACGGTGTGCGGGACCGTAGCCCAGCTTCATGGAGACGGTTGCGAATGGTCCTCGCCGATACCCCAGGAGCAACAGTGTCCCTAATTTGCTGGGAAGTGGCGGTCCGGTCCCCTACGGCACTGCGTAGGATCCTACGGTCTTGGCGTGCATCCGTGCGTCGCTGCGGTCCGTTTCCAGGTCGACGGGCACGTGCACCTTCCGCCGACCACTGGCGACAACATCGATGTACTGTGGAGACCTCACGCCCCACGTGTTGAGCAATTTGGCGGTACGTCCACCCGGCCTCCCGCATGCCCACTATACGCCCTCGCTCAAAGTCCGTCAACTGCACATACGGTTCACGTCCACGCTGTCGCGGCATGCTACCAGTGTTAAAGACTGCGATGGAGCTCCGTATGCCACGGCAAACTGGCTGACACTGACGGCGGCGGTGCACAAATGCTGCGCAGCTAGCGCCATTCGACGGCCAACACCGCGGTTCCTGGTGTGTCCGCTGTGCCGTGCGTGTGATCATTGCTTGTACAGCCCTCTCGCAGTGTCCGGAGCACGTATGGTGGGTCTGACACACCGGTGTCAATGTGTTCTTTTTTCCATTTCCAGGAGTGTACATACAGAAACAGAATGAATGATGAACGTTTTTACAAGTATGACTGGTGTTCTGTGAATGGTTTCAGCCTCAATTTTAAAATGTTACAACTTATTCAGTTCTACACGTATAGAGGTACCACACCAACGGTAAGCGTAAGACGGGTGGGGACTTCAACATTCTTAGGTGTCCATATTGACGAGAAGTTAAAGTGGAAAAAGCACATTTTAGAACACCTAAAACATACGTAGTTCATCCACATTTGCCCTTAGAATCATTGCAAACTTTTGAGAGAAGCAAATTAGCAATTTGACGTATTTGGAATATTCTCGTTTAGTGATGGCATATGGAATAATATTCTGTGGTAACTCCTCTTTAAGAAATAAAATCTTCAGTGCTCAAAAATGTGCTGTAAGAATAATATGCAGTGTACACCTTCAGTCACCTAGTAGACCTCTTCTTAAGGAGTTGGCAATTCTGAGTACTGCTTCCGAATATGTTTATTCCGTTATGAAGTCCGTTGTAAATAATTCACTGCAGTTCAAAAGGAACGATTACGTACGTAACCACTACACCAGAAGTAAAAATGTCATCCATTACTCCGCATTATGGCTATCTTTAGCAGAAAAAGAGGTGCACGGTGCTGTAACATGTTTGGTTACTTACCTATCGACATAAAATGTCTGACAGAAAGCAAAGTAAAATTTGATAACGAACAGAAAAGGTTTCTTCTTGACAAATCCTTATATTTCGCGGAAGAATTTCTGTCATTTTGATGTGTAAAAGGTCTTGGGTGGGAATTACTGACTCACATCTGTTTATTAAAAAGTTATGAATGTTCAGCAACTAGCCGTATTTACTAATGAATTTGCGATGTGAATGTAAAATGAATCGTTTCAGATCATCATCGCGCAAAATGATCCTTGGAACATGAAAGGGACTGACTAACGTTTCTGGGAATCTGGAATAGAAAAAGACGTACAATCCTGAATTTCTATGTGGGCAACATTCCTCATTATATGAGTTAATTATCAAACTTTTCCCCTTTGCCCCTTGTAGCTTCCTCTTTGCAAGTGGGCAATGAATCCGTGCTACGAATCATAATCGTACCTCGAATAGCTCGCGAATGTCATGACACCAATGTACCTCTTGCGTATGCCGTCCTATGAAATATTCGGAAGGCTGTTGACGCCAACGGGGTCGCTGTCACGCACCGATCGCGTCCTCTGATTAGCTCGTTCTTCTGCCTCCTAATCGCGCAGTGAAGATCGCTGAGGGGGCCACCGGAATGTTGCCAACACGTTACCACCTCCTGCACGAAAATATTGGACCGGTTTTTAAACGGCTGAGGTTGAGACGTTTTGTGGCTTAGATCTTTCCATTCCTTTTGTTTATCGACTCTAGATAGACTCGTCACAAAATCGTAACTGATGCCAATGTAAATCAGACTACTGTTCTTTGTTCTAGTGGTTCCCGAAGTGGAAGATTTCTCTCAAGCAGGAAGGAATTCGGAGTAAAGCATTTGTTTCACACTTTCGGAGCTTTAAAAGTGGAGCAATCGCTGCACAAAATTAAGAAATACTGGCAACCCATAATCATTTTAATTGGGGCGGCGTTTGGAGGTCAGAATCGTGGTGCAGCGTAGTAGATACACGTTTCCTGCATTAATCTTGCGCTGTCTGAAATTCTTTTTACAACTTGCAGTGACAATGTAGAGTTGATACCTAATTGCCATAGAACTTTACTGGGTTATAACAGCTTGGTATGTTCGTGATGAGCAGTAGAAATTCTGAAAATACGGTATTGCTTAAATAAATACTTATGTAAGCACTGAAAGGATTATTTTTGCTTTATGTTGCCTAGATACATAAAACTGGTTTAGAATATTCTGATTCATAAAAATTACGAAGAAATTTATACAAGGTAGCCGCATATTTCATTTCATCGGCTTCTTAGTCTAGCAGTGTGTTCTTTCTCTCAAAATATTCAAGAAGATGCAGAACCGTACATAGATGGAAGGGGCATTCTCTCTCGATCCAAGATACCGTATCGGAAAGTTATATGTTATCCAACAGAATTAAAAGATCAGTTTTTCGAAACCCTGTTATTCTTTCCCATTCCGACGCAGAAGTTTGAAATTTGGCTGACAGATGCGTACAAACTTCCTCTGTAGCGGTGTTTTAAGGCTGGAACCTGTGATATCACCGTCGAGCTCGATGACACTTCGTACACCAAGGAGTCGACACGTGCAGAAAAAAAGCCAGAAGTCCGAAGTTCACGTGTCGTTAAAGATGCTTTAACGGCGTCACATTGGTATCAAAGTTGACCAAAGTTTTGCCCAACGCCACTTTGTACGTGTTACACAATTGGAAGGTCGTCACACTCCGTCTTAGCAAATTTTCACTTCACTTCTGTGCAATGGAGGTCGGAACGGCGACACCCACAATTACAATCACGTGATTTTCTTGAGGGTGGACGAGGAAAAGCTTTCAGGCACACCGTCGCTCAGAATCCACACGAAGAGGCATGACATGGTGGCATGAAGCCACCGCTTTCCTTGGGGCATTAATTCCCCTCACATTTCGCAGTCCAAAACGACCACGTTCAGGATTAGAAAGTATCAAACATCAACAAATGGAAGGGAGACCAATCAGATAGTTCGTAGTTTTCACCAAATTAACATTTAGTTAAGAAAAACATAATGATCAATTAAGTTCCAGATTATTAACAATCATGAAAACCATCAGAACTATAGTGGCATATAAGGCGACAAATTATTTAAATTTTCCAATATAAGCAAAAGGAAACAGTATTCAATAAACACAAAGAATCTGAGTAAGAATGAAATTTGAATCGTAATTTACAATATTCGTGAGTTAATCCCACCAAACTCCGCTGCCTACATCCCTGCCGGCAGTCGCTCAAACCAGGTATAACTCCAAGAAACAAGACAACTACTCATCTTTTGCTAGGTATGACAGGCAACGCGGCAAAGCGCTCCCGCGGCATTAACTTGACCTCAGGCGTTGGGGGAGGGGTGGGGGGGGGGGCGAAAGGGGGATGCCGCCAAGATAGCGGATCGGAAGTCACGGCTGCAAACACCATGGAAGACTCGCGTGTTCTGCAGTGAAATGTGAACATAGACCACACGCGAGGCAGTACTCTCAGACAATAACAGAATATACACTCACAAATGATGAGACTCGCTTTAGCAAGGTAAACACAAGTCCTAAACTTAGATAAATAGTTAAGTCTAAAGATAAATAAACTATGTATATATTCGTTACCACGCCTTTTCATCAGAACAGAAGATTGATAGAGATGATTGGAAAGGATATTCTCGTGCACAAATACTTACGCCTCTGTCTAGGTAAGATGATAAGCAAGTACATGTAACTGACAAGGTGCAGGTACAAACAAAGATGTTGCAGTTTAACCTTTAAGCAAGGGAGAAAATTTCTCTTAATAGTAGCCCTACGTAATTCAATTATGACCGAAACACATCAAAGCCGGTTAGAATAAACACGCTTTACTAAAACACGATTAGATCTCAAATTTATACACAGTACATGGTATAGTACCATGACATCGTCACCGGGTACAGTGCTACTTACAAGGTGTTACCACTTCATTATCCACAAAATCGCGCCCCAAGCGGGTGCACACAAGCGGTTTAACAATTAACAGAATCACATGGCTACAAAGAAGACACACTAACAACCATTGGACACTCTCAAGCTAAGGCACACTGTAGAACAAACAAATACATATTATTCACTGAAAACGACAAAATAATATTACGCCAGTTTTTGCTTTAAACCATAAAATCACAGAGACAGAACGTCCGTTGACAGTACGTTAGGGTGCAATCTGCCCGCCATGAATTATCCTTTTAAGTCCTATGCAAACAACAGAAGAAGGCCCTCGTCACCAGAGCTCCAAAGCACGACCTTCGTCACTTTATTGAGTTACTGCTCAACATTCGACAAGTCGCTACTCTATCCGGCTGGGTACTGGCGTTGTCGATCCCAAATCCGCTCAACCAAAGCCCGCTGGCAGGCACTGCTGCTGCAACCCTCCCCCTTCCGTCACGTGCGATTCACAACTCAAACGCCGCTCTGAGCCTCCACACCTGAGCCAGGAAAACCAAAAATAAGTCACAAGGGAGGTGACTATCGATACTGGTGCCAGCTGTAGTTAGGCCAGCAAACCGAGCAGTCATGGCATACGGATGACATTCTTGACAACCTTTGACACTGCTAACACCTCAGGACGTTTTAAACGTGTTCTAAGGATGTCTTGGGGATAAATTCCCATTGAACGTCATCGTACCCGTTTGGTGTGCAGAGCGACCGCAATTCTTGCTAGCTTTTACAGGCTGGATGAACTGCTGACCGTTATTTGTAAGTGATCCGAAGCAGTTAAGTGTGCTTAGGCTTCATCAGCCCTCCCGTTTCATTCTGACAAGACGTCTGAGAAAGGATAACTATCCCTTGCTGCATAGGATCACGCTCACATTTTGTCGAATGGTTATGAATGGTCTGTAGTAGCTACAAATTGTGCACAGAGCAAAAATTGCGGGAGCAACGCACTGCTCTTCAAAGGGAAGTGATCAGGTTCGCAGCAGCTCCGCAGTGTCCTTTAGAGAAGGGTTTAAACGGCCGAGGATGTCAGCAGTACCAAACACCGTCAAGAACGTCGTCCTGTTCATCAACGAACTTCGAATTGCCGTTTTCGACCACGAAATGCGCGCGAATCACCGACCCGTGGTAAGAGATAGTCTGAACGACGCCCTTTATGTCACCCTATGACACCGATTCGAATCGATTGTGAGCGATGTGTGTCTGAAAACCGCGTAACATTATCGCTGCGTGCCGCCATAACTCCATCGCAGAGACTTCAAAAGAAGGGGTGAGTTGTTGCTCACAGTGAATGTAGTGACCTTCCCATTTAGTGACACGCCCACTGTGGTGATCGACAGAACTGTGATGATATGTGGTGACAGTGTGACACTGTCTCACCTTACACTTCAGATGAGCTCTAGAGCTGTGGCATTTTTCTTTCACGTGTGTCGACTCCTTACTGTTTCAAGCGTCGTCGAGCCGAGGGATGGCGTCCCAGCGAGATCAGGCTTTTGGAACACTACAAAGGAAGGTTGCACGCACCTTTGAGCCAAATTTCAAATCTCTGATTTGCATTGGAAGACATTTATGGAGTTCTAAAGTAGTGATCTTTTATTTCTGTTGTGCATCGTATAACGATCAGATTTAGATATTGTAAGAAATTAAGCCCGCTGAAGAAAAATGACGCTGGAATGAGACTTACGGTTCAACAGTGATACTAACCTAGCGTCATTCGGTGATATATCAAAGGGAGTGTTTAAGAAAGCCTTCTTAGCTTTCATCCCTTCTGTCATAGGTTCTATGTATTCAGGCTTGGGTAAATTCTTTTATCTAATGTTTGTTACCGGATGCCCTTCTCAGCACAGTCATCACTTACCTGCAGGAGGTAAGTCGTGTGATCCACCTGTCTGTGAACAGTGTAACTTCGGCCTGTGTGTGTATCGTATTTTTTGAGGCGGAAAATGGGGACCCAACCAGCTTTTGCCGAAACGAGTGTGGGCATCCGCATAAAAATCAAATTCAGTTTGGCCAGTGCTACAATCGCGATCGTAAATCAACCGTGCATATTCGATCGTGGTCTGGATATACGAGTAGGTCGTAGGAACAAAAAAATGGTTCAAATGGCTCTGAGCACTATGGGACTTAACATCTATGGTCATCAGCCCCCTAGAACTTAGAACTACTTAAACCTAACTAACCTAAGGACATCACACAATACCCAGTCATCACGAGGCAGAGAAAATCCCTGACCCTGCCGGGAATCGAACCCGGGAACCCGGGCGTGGGAAGCGAAAACGCTACCGCACGACCACGATCTCCGGACTCGTAAGAACAGCCACAGTTATATTACTTCATTGCATCTGGTCGGAAACCGTGACATTTCCATGTTTCCTGTTGCAATTACATCATATATCACTTAGAACATGGCTAGTGCCGTCTATTACAATTTTCTCCCCGTTTTGTTTATAAAGAATGTCGATAACGCTTCTTGCAACGCACCATCATGTTCATGTTCATTATAGCGGAATTACTCCAACCTTAAGCCTTAGTTTGTCCTTAACAAGACAACTGTCGAAGCCATGACTGTGCTTCAAGACTTACACTTCCACACCACGTCGTGTACGGGAATAAAATATTGTTTGTTTTTCGAACACACACACTCATATTTATTGGTAATCAATATTTGTACTAATTCACAAAAACACCAGCGCAGAAACCACTTCGAATCTTAACCTCGTTAAGCCATGTTGGTTCATTTTACACCACAAATTGTAACTGTTCTTTTTGCTATCAGTTCCGCGTATTGGTGGTGCCTAGCCATTCGGTAGTTATCTGCCCCCGTGTCATCTTCTGCCGATGCAGTGATTTTGATGCGGTATTGTTACGGTGTAACAACTAAAACGGCTTCTGATACCAAATGTAACAGTTGTGATACTAAATGTGGCACTTCTGTCACTAAATGTAACTGGGTTTTCTCTTTTGATGCAAGTCAATTGTCAGGATGAGCATTCTAAAGCATTCTGTCAGGGTGAAAATATTAAATAAATTAACTTTTCTCTCTTAACAACATGTGGGCAGGGTGGGTTCTTCCTTGGCTCGGGTATGAGGTAGAATGAAACATCATTTTTACATAAGATAACTTTTATTGAAGATTTGTACAACTGTATCTTACGGGATGTTCTGGTTCGGAGAGCGGCAGCTGTGTCGTTTGTGAAGTCTTCTGCTGCGGCAGCGGCGGCGGCGGCGGCGGCGGCGTCTGATTACGCGTAGCGGTGTGTATCTCGTGTCGCTGTCTCGCCCAGTTGACTGGAGACGCGCAGCGCGAGGTGGCCCGTTTAATTATTGCGAGCGAAATCGTGCATCGGATGATATCTTGGGTGTCGCGTCCCAGTGTTTCTCTTCTCTAAGCGGCTGCGTGTGTTCTGCGTCGGCCAGCGGAGCGGTGCGGCGGGGGAAGGCCAGTGTGGCGGACTCGAACCACGGACTCCCGCTTGCCAGTCTTCGGCTGTCAGGTCTTCATCCCAGCTCACAGGTGACTACTGATGTGAGGCCGTCTCCTTCCCGTCCTCACGAGTCACCCGGGTATGTAAAAACCAGACTTCAAATACCTTTTAACTTCTGTCTTCTGGCGCCGCGGCTGCTGCTTGCTATTCCATTACAGCGGCGGACTTGGTGCGTCTGTGCATGATGCAGTCTCTTCTTGCATGACGGTCTTCAGCACCGAAACTGACGGAAAACTTCTTCGTCTTCTTCGTCTCTTCTCTCCGTCTCCGTCTTCGTCTCCGTCTCCGTCTTCATCTGACTTCATCTGTCTGGCCCACTGCGTCTCGCGTATTTATTCACTTCAGTTTACTGGAGGTGAACGACTTCACGGTCATTGCCTCGTCTGTCACGTTGAAAAGCTTCTCGAAGAATCTTCTTAACGTCGGTCGTTGGCTCTGGGAATGTAGGTGAGGGCTTTTGATCCCATGTGACGACTGAGAAACACGTGAGCCGGTCATTGCCTCTTCTGTCACGTTGAATAGCTTCTCGAAGAATCTTCTTTACGTCGGTCATTGGCTCTTGGGATGTAGGCGAGGGCCTTTGCTCACATACGACAACTGAGAAACACGTGAGCCGGTCGGGCGATGCCCTGACGGCTGAATCGACAGCGCCCGCTTATGTGGAAGTTGCTGACTTTATGGTCATTGTCTCTTCTGTTCTGCTGTTTTGCCCGCTGAATGCCAGTATGTAACTCTCTAAACTAAACCAAGTTTTTCATTTATATTCTAATTTCTAGTTCACTTTGATTTCACTGATTTATTTACTTAAGTACCACTCAACATTCCTCCACCCTTCGGAGAAATTCGCCCTCGAATTTACCACTCAACATTCCTCCACTCTTCACACGGCAAAAGCACTAACACAAGCAATGAAAACTCTCGACTTAGAATATTACACTCGCTTCACATTAAGTATGTGGAAAATACTTTATCACTTTACAAAAGCGCTGTACGGTCATGAATCACATAGTTCTTACATAAATCGTTGTAATAAGTGTAACAAATCTTGATGACAATGAATAAACAAGAATAGATTATTCACTTAGAAAATTACATAGCAACACCTGTTTAATCAACCCTATATGAATGCAAGAATATCTATTCTACAGTATTGTTTATTTTAACATGAGACTGTTTAATAAAGAATGAAGTACAATATACAAAATTAATACACTAGTGCTGAAAAGTAACTACTGAAGTACACCAGTTAAGAGTGTGGTATCCAGGTAACAGGGATTTGATGAAGTGGTATATTATTATTGGGCTTCTTTTTTCGTCTTAGATAAAAGAAAACTGTACAAAGTAGAAACACCAACACAAAGGTTCCAGATATACCCGTTCCTAGCATTATAATTTTAGTTTTGTGTTCACCTTTTAATTTTAAAACATGTTGCATCATAACATTGGCATCAATTTTGCCTTGCTGTGAGTTTATGAACATATCTAATGACTTCAGAAGGGAACTGTCAAGGGAGTCATTGAGGTAGGACAGGTTTTGTGTAGGAAATGCTTGCATGGCGTTTTCTGGCCAATAAATTAGAGGGAAGGATGAATTAACATTAGTTGTACCAGTGATTGTTGCGGGTAAATGAAAATTCGCTCCTGAGATGGAACATAACGTGCCGTTAATTATTAGCCCGCTTCCATGAAGTTCAAAATGTTGTAATGTTGTAGCTACACCGTTCTCGTAACATTGTGCAAAAATATCAGTTGGATTGCTGACTGCATATAACCAGTGATTTTCTACTTGCTCGAAAAAACATGATGTGGAAGTTAATATATCGCGTGGGCAATTGATGGCGTCAGATTGTTCGAAAAATAATTGAGATTCACAACTGTTGGCATGTAATTGGATTGCGCGAGATGGACATATAATAACTTGTTCGAATGTGCAACTATTTAATTCAGAAGTTGTCATTACCGTGCTCGTATTGGTGGTTTGGGAGATTAAAAATACTTGGTGTGTCCGGAACTGTACAAATTTATTTATTTTGCCCCACTTTACCGGAAATGAGTGTACTCTGTAACAGTCATATATACCCATTTTATCTGTAACCGGGAAAGATATACGAACTCGTATTCTTGCATTATCTGTGTCAACTAGTACTGTAGCTAAGTGGTAATACTGTGGTAAATGTTTCTTATCTGCAGGAAATATTAACTTTAGTGAATCTGGCAATTGTTTTTAAATTTTAACTAATAATGAGATGAATTTAACCGGCGATAGTAATGTGGGTGACAAATGTCCCTGTACTGCATAGTGGATGGCTTCCTTTAATTCCTCCGCTGCTAGCCGTGCATCTATCACTTGATCAGTGAGTAGCCTAAGCGATCTTGCTACTGCAAGTTTCTTATCCACAATATCGAGCCTTGTTTGTATGACCTTTAGGTCTTTATTCAGCGTAGCAGTAGTACCTAGAAGATAATCGTTTAATTCTTGGGTGAGGTTCCTGATGACCTTGGTATTAGTAAAAACTGTTTGCTCCAATCCGTTTAATCTTGTCGTGTGCCATTCTATAGTGCCTTTATTTAATTCCGCGGTACTCTCTATATTCTGTAATGAATTATTTAACTGATTAATATCTTCGTTATCCGCTGTACCGAAAATGGTCTTTAGTAGTTTACCTCCTGCGTCCACCCATCCACGTTTAGCTCGTTTAACGGTCTGCGGAAGTATATCTTGTAACTGACGCAACTGTCCTCTCAACTGTTCGTATGAGTAGTGTAATGTTTTAAATTCACTGGATATTTCTTCAAAAATCTCTGGTGAACTTGTCCTTTCATGTAGCGTATCAAATTCTAATTCAAGGTTCTTAAGTTCATTACGTAAGGCCCATAAATTATACTCTAATGAAATAGTCCACTTGTGATTGGTCAGAATTACAGTACCCTGTTTTACAAAACTTACACCACTCATCAACTGATTGATCTGTAGTCCGTTATTCGTATTAGTCAATAATGCAATTATGATGAGCAGTACAGTCACAATGTAGTTGTCCATTATGCTAGAGGCGTTACCTGAAAAAGCAAACAACATGGTTATGGACCTACCAACCTAGTGAAAACAAAAACAAAGAAAAGAAGGAATACATTGTTAACTACAAGATCTTCATGTTTCTACGTTCAAATTTTCTTTCTTAGAAAATAAACCATTATCATGTATTAATTATTTACATTTGTATATTATCCACAGTCTACTAAGATTCAACTAGGACATTCGCACCCTTGATCGAAGATTGTATGGTGCCATGTCTGTATGTTGTGCTGGCGTGGCCACTCTTTTTCCTTTACGGGAACTTCCTCCACCCTTCGGAAAGGCAGACACTATTGTGGAAGGAATTACATCTGGAGCGCCCTTAAAAGGTTTTAAACGACTTGCATGGACAATGGTAGTTCGGGTGGGCAGTTGAAATTTAACGTTGACTGGTGACGTGATCTCAATAATTTGATAAGGACCTCTGTAGTTTGTTACAAATTTCTTCGTTTTTCCTCTCGCAATATAAGGAGTTGAAAGCATAACCCACTGACCGATTTTGTAATTTGGATATTTACCTTGGGCATTACCTAATCTTTCCTGTCGTTCCAAAGCCTTTGTATTAGATTTTTGAACCTTTTTCCATACATCCTTCATCATTCGACTGAAATCTCTTACTGTTTCTCCGTCTTTTCCGTTTTTCTGCCTGATTACATCAAAAGGGGACGGCATTTTTCTCCCATAGACCACTTCATAAGGTGACATGCCAGTTGCTTCATGCGTTTTGGCGTTGTATACCGACACGATTATTGGTAAATACGTATCCCAATTAGAATGTTGTTCGTTAATATAATAACTAAGCATCTTGCCAATTGTCCGATGAACTCTTTCTGTGCGCCCGTTGCACTGAGGGTGTAACGGAGTTGTGCGTAATTTACGTATTTTTAGTAAGTGGCATAGCTGTTTCATTAGTTCAGACATAAAATTAGATCCCTGATCTGTGATAATAGCTTCAGGTACGCCAAATTTAAGTATCCAGTTGTTAACTAAAGCTTGGGCAACTGTATTTGCTTGCTGATCTGGGAGACTCACCATAGCTAGATAGCGTGAAAAGTGATCTATAATTGTAAGGACATACTTATTACCAGCAGGTGTTTTATGAAATGGCCCGTAGAGATCCACTCCGCAGATTTGATATGGACATGAAGCCTCGGGGAGCCTCTGTAAGGGTATTTTTGAACGAGAAAGTTCAGCTCGTTGTGCGCACGCAATGCAATTACGAACGTACTGCGCAACATCCTGCTTTCTGGTTTGCCACCAAAATCGCTCTGCTACACGTCTTTCGGTTGTCCGCTGTCCACCGTGTCCTGCAAGGATATGATCGTGGGCCTCTGCCATTATTTCTTGTCTAAGGTGTTGGGGAACAACAATTCGCGGTCCAAGTTTTGTTTTACGGCATAACACACCATCTTCAAAGCAAAATTGTTTTTGAGTTGCGTATTTTTTGCATTCTGTATCCTCATCTTGTGCCTTTCTCCAGTCCTCAGTATCTCGGCCTGTTGCTTCCAAAAGCGCTATTTTCCGACTTAGGCAATCTGCATTCGTGTGTTTTTTGCCTGGTTTATGGATAACTTCGAAATCCATTTCGGAAAGACATAGGGCCCAACGCGTGAGACGACTACATGGATCCTTTAATCCAAGCAACCATTTTAAAGCTGCGTGGTCTGTAATAACCTGGAATTTCCTACCATACAAGTAGCATTTAAAGTATTTGATACCATAAATAACACTTAACAATTCTTTCTCCGTTGTGGAATAATTTCTTTCTGCCGTTGTTAGTTGTCTCGAAGCGTAGGCTATGGGATGTTCCGCGCCATTAATATTCTGACTCAAAACAACTCCTACTGAATGACCACTTGCGTCACAGGATAAAATAAATTCCTTATTATAATCTGGGTAGGCTAATACTGGACTGTGTGTTAACTTATCTTTAAGGGTTTGAAATGCTGATTCACAATCTTCAGACCAATGAAATTTTGCACCCTTTTTTAATAATTGGGTTAAGGGTCGGGCAATTTCAGCAAAATTTTGAACATATTTCCGGTAATACGATGCGAGACCAATGAAACTTTGTACCTCCTTAACGCGTTGTGGTGTTGGGAAGTCCTTAACTGATGAAATTAATCGAGGATCTGTTTTAATTCCTTTTTCACTAATGACATGCCCTAGGTATGTAACCTCTGTCAATGCAAAAGTACATTTTTCCATATTTAATGTTAATTTAGCTTTTCTAAGTCTCTGAAAAACATTACGCAGACGCACAGCATGTTCATTAATGTCTTTGGAAAATACAATAATATCGTCTAGATATACACAACATTGCTGAGTTTTGAGTCCTCGCAATACTCCATCGAGCAGTCTTTGAAAAGTTGCTGGTGCATTTTTTAAACCGAAAGGCATTCTTTTAAATTGCCAATGGCCTCCAGGGGTAGAAAATGCTGTTTTATGCCTATCTTCAGGGGCAACTTCCAATTGATGATATCCGCTACGTAGATCGATTGTTGAAAAGTATTTACTGTTACCCAAACTGTCAATGATGTCTGTAATGTTTGGAAGAGGATAAACATCTGAGATAGTTTGTTTGTTAAGGTGTCTGCAGTCACAACAAAATCTATATCGTTTCGTACCGTCGGGAGACTTCTTTGGAATAATTACAATATTTGAATTATAAGGCGAATCAGAATATTCTATAATTCCATCTTTTAGATGCTGTTCTATAAATTCATCCAGTACTGGCTGTAAGTGATGCGCAACTCTATAAGGCTTCCTATAAACTGGGGGGGCTATTTCCTGTTGGGATCCTATGCTGTGTGATATCTGTTGCTGGCAGTGGACCTTCTGCATTAAATAAATCTTGAAACTCAACTAAAACTGCTTCTATCGTGTCTCTATCATTTCCTTTCAAATGCTCAATCTTCTGGCGTAATGCGGTTTTATAGGCGTCTGGTTTCTGACCATCGTTAATATCTGACCAAATGAAATCTTCTTCTTCAAAAGTACTGACTGTAGCTACTAATATTCCCTTATGCAACTCTTTGTCCTCCACTCCGAAATTGTCAATATGTAGCGGTACTTTTCTTTCTCCTTCAACGTCTTGAACCCGTACAACACTTCTACGTACAAAACAATGTGATACATCTAATTCCTCATTTTCCTCTAATGGCTCTATTAGACACACTGTATCTGTAGGTACTTCGGGGTCAACGGTCATCCAGACAAGTTTTCCTGAGCCAGATGGTATCTGATCCCGCGAATCAACCTTCAAGGACGTTGCACGCAGTGTAGTTGATTTCGCCTTCCGGTTAGGGAAATCTTGCGGCAGAGGGCCCTTTGCAGCGGTGTCACCTAGCTGAAACACTATTCCGCTAAGTTCTACAGTTTGCTGTCTGAGGTCGATTTTAGCGTGATGTTTATCCAGGAAATCCAACCCTAGGATCGCGTCGTACCCGTCAGTTACCTTTGTTACCACTTCTACATCTTCTTGAAATTGTACACCGTGAATATAGAAAATCAGTGATGTACATCCTAATGACTTCACTGTACCTCCTCCTACTCCACTCAATCTATACCTTGGAGGGTCATATTTCTTTTCTCCAATACATTCATTACTTACTATTGATACGTTTGCACCTGTATCCACTAGTATCCTTGCCTCCTTATCCTGTATGGTAGCAGATAACCAGCATTCCGCCTTCACATTCGCCTTAATGGCATGAAATTTTATTGGGAACGCCTGGCGGCGGCTCCGACATTCCCGTTTGAGTTTAACTGATTTCTATTTCCAAAAACTTTCTTAGACCTGCATTCCTTGAATGTGTGACCTATTCTTTGACAATTAGTACATTGAGGTTGTCTGCAGTTTTTTGCTATATGGCCCTGTCGATCGCACCTAAAACATCGTACTCCTGCTGAAAATACATTTCGCTTCTCCTTGTATCTGGTGGCAATGTCTATTTCTTCGAAAGCTGTCGCCACAGATACAGCTTCCGCTAAATTTTTAGGAAACTCTGCCCTGACACGACGGGACGTTTCAGGAGGCAACCCACGTAAAAATGTATCCAGAGCTCTATTTTCTGCCTCTTGTAAAATAACTTTATTTGCTTCATCACTAGTTGTCAACTGATAGGTGTTAATATTAACTTTTCTAATCCTATCTACAAAACTTTCTAACGACTTGTTTTGCCTCTGAGTGATAGTGTTTAACTGTTCCCTATAAAATCTACAGCTGTTCTGTTTTTGAAAATGTTTAAAGCAATCCTTTCTTCAATTCCTCAAATGTTGGAGCATTCCGTAATTCTTCATGGTATAAGATGTGTGCTTTAGCCTCTCCTAGCAATCTTAACTTTGTCATTTGTAAGAGCTGTTCATCTGACCATGATCCTAACTTTGCAGCCGCTACTAAATCATCAAAAAAGGCTGTTATGTCTTCGCCAGGGTTACCTGAAAAAGGAGTTACTAAGGCTGCTGCTGAGGAATCTAGGGTGGGAGGGATTGAACTGGTTTGCCTAACCTCACTCAACTGTTTAAATAATGCATTATTATCACTTTTAAGCTGTGCTATCTGATTAACTAAGCTCTGAATAGCTTCCTCAGTAGAAACCGCTTGTGGTGCTGACTCTGACTTTGTACGATTTCGTGTCATCATTTTACAACTATTAGTTACACAATCTTACCACACTGAATAAAAAAGATGTTTAAATATTTTCGACAAACCCTTAAAATCATGAGAGAAAATACACTTCTAAATAAAGAAAATATTACTACTGCTATGCAAACCTCTATCCTTTCACACATTAAACAATACTAACTGTGGACCTTCAGTGACTGTCATTCACACCTCATATTGAGCCAAGGGTTTTTTCTCTGACACCAAATGTAACAACTAAAACGGCTTCTGATACCAAATGTAACAGTTGTGATACTAAATGTGGCACTTTTGTCACTAAATGTAACTGGGTTTTCTCTTTTGATGCAAGTCAATTGTCAGGATGAGCATTCTAAAGCATTCTGTCAGGGTGAAAATATTAAATAAATTAACTTTTCTCTCTTAACAACATGTGGGCAGGGTGGGTTCTTCCTTGGCTCGGGTATGAGGTAGAATGAAACATCATTTTTACATAAGATAACTTTTATTGAAGATTTGTACAACTGTATCTTACGGGATGTTCTGGTTCGGAGAGCGGCAGCTGTGTCGTTTGTGAAGTCTTCTGCTGCGGCAGCGGCGGCGGCGGCGGCGGCGGCGTCTGATTACGCGTAGCGGTGTGTATCTCGTGTCGCTGTCTCGCCCAGTTGACTGGAGACGCGCAGCGCGAGGTGGCCCGTTTAATTATTGCGAGCGAAATCGTGCATCGGATGATATCTTGGGTGTCGCGTCCCAGTGTTTCTCTTCTCTAAGCGGCTGCGTGTGTTCTGCGTCGGCCAGCGGAGCGGTGCGGCGGGGGAAGGCCAGTGTGGCGGACTCGAACCACGGACTCCCGCTTGCCAGTCTTCGGCTGTCAGGTCTTCATCCCAGCTCACAGGTGACTACTGATGTGAGGCCGTCTCCTTCCCGTCCTCACGAGTCACCCGGGTATGTAAAAACCAGACTTCAAATACCTTTTAACTTCTGTCTTCTGGCGCCGCGGCTGCTGCTTGCTATTCCATTACAGCGGCGGACTTGGTGCGTCTGTGCATGATGCAGTCTCTTCTTGCATGACGGTCTTCAGCACCGAAACTGACGGAAAACTTCTTCGTCTTCTTCGTCTCTTCTCTCCGTCTCCGTCTTCGTCTCCGTCTCCGTCTTCATCTGACTTCATCTGTCTGGCCCACTGCGTCTCGCGTATTTATTCACTTCAGTTTACTGGAGGTGAACGACTTCACGGTCATTGCCTCGTCTGTCACGTTGAAAAGCTTCTCGAAGAATCTTCTTTACGTCGGTCATTGGCTCTTGGGATGTAGGCGAGGGCCTTTGCTCACATACGACAACTGAGAAACACGTGAGCCGGTCGGGCGATGCCCTGACGGCTGAATCGACAGCGCCCGCTTATGTGGAAGTTGCTGACTTCATGGTCATTGTCTCTTCTGTTCTGCTGTTTTGCCCGCTGAATGCCAGTATGTAACTCTCTAAACTAAACCAAGTTTTTCATTTATATTCTAATTTCTAGTTCACTTTGATTTCACTGATTTATTTACTTAAGTACCACTCAACAACGGCCTATGGATTTCTCCTACAGAACGTTACCTCAATACGTCTGCGCTAGTGTACTCTTTGAGACAACTACACAAATACGTAGTCCATTAGCATAGTTGAATTTATTAGAACACTTAAATAGAACACAGAACTCTGGTATGTAACTGAACACAAAATAACTTCCTGGAACAGGAAATTTCCGGCAACTAAGTCCGGCACTTGAAAATCTAATCCAAGTCTGATACATCCTCTTACACGTCCGGTCCGTATCCACCACAGTGTATACCGAGATAACCTCCTAGAGGTGCTCTACACTGGCCGTGGTTCCACGACAGCCACAGGAGGGAGCTCACTGCCTTCTTGGAGTGGGCTCAAACGGTGGACTTTCATCTACTCGCTGTAATTGCTGTGGGCTGAAAGTAGATTGACTATGGAGGCCAGACGGCACTGCTGATTCTATCACACAGACGACGACATTCAGCCTACATGACTGTGTGCCCCCAGCGTGATGAAAAGCTGCTTGCTCATTGGCTCTCGGGGTAACGTGATGCCCTCCGGCGGTTAATAAATGTCTACTGAAGGCGTGGCAGTGTAGTTCTGTCAGCTGTGGTGTCCTCCCAATATAACCGTTACTGTCAGTCTTGTCGAACGGCTGCAACTGCTCTTTATGCAACCGGTGGCACAGCGCCACACCCTGGATTGTGGCTCGACAGTCGCCGGAGGACGTAACAGGTATGGAGGTGAAACGGGTTATCATGCTGCTCTTTCGGCTATTGTGTGCTTCCCAAATATTGCAGCCGACGTCTCATTTGTAATCATGAGGCTGCGTACATACTGATACAGTCCTCTCTCTAAGGATTAACCACTTGCAATACCAAGCACCGAACCCGGATCCTCCTCATAGTTCCAAGCACGCTGAGCGTTTCGCTACTGAGATGGACCAGTCTTTTCAGATCACTTTCTTTTCATTAACACATCATTACCAACATACAGATGGTGATCCAAGAGGTGACACCATCTATAGACAATTGAAGTGTGTTATTCATTGAGAACATAAAATCTGAGGGCGGATCCATGACAGCACTCAACATTTGGCACGCTTTTAGCAACCATTGAAGCAACCAAGGATGCAAACCGCCCTAATTCATATTCCTTTCTGAGTAATTTCATCTTACTAATTTGATGCAGAACGCCATGAATTCGTCTCTTCTACCAGCCTCTTCACCCGAGAGTAGCCATTCAGCCGTAAGTCCTCAGTTACTTTTCTGTTATTTTCCATTCTTCCCTTACGATTTTTATGGCGCACAGCTCCCTGAGGTACCACGGAACTTGTTCTCTAATGTCTTAAAACATGTCTTGTCGTTGCTATTATCCTTTCACTTTCTCGTGTAGATGTTTCCCACACATCCTTCTTTTCCCGGTTGTGCGAAGAACTTTCTCATTTCTTATCTTATTAGTCTAATAAATTTTCAACGGTCGTACGTCTCAAATGCCACGAATTCTCGATCCAGGGTTTTTCACAATTCATGAATCACTGCTGTACAATGCTGTTCTCCAAATGTACATACGTAGTAGTTTCTTCTTCGTATTACCGCCGAAGTTTGATTTTAGGAGGATTCTCTTGTCCAGGAATGCTATCTTTGCCTGTGATAATCTGCTTTTTATGTCCTCGTTGCTTTGCCCATTCTGTCCCCTCCCTCCTTTTATGAAAACAGACTTCTTTAAATTCGGCTGCCTCTAGGTACACAATTTTGAAGCTGTCTTTTCTTCTGCTCCTCCTCGTTACCTTCTTCTCTTTGCGTTTCGCCGGCCGTGGTGGCCGAGCGGTTCTAGGCGCTCAGTCCGGAACCGCGCGACTGCTACGGTCGCAGGTTCGAATCCTGCCTCGGGCATGGATGTGTGTGATGTCCTTAGGTTAGTTAGGTTTAAGTAGTTCTAAGTTCTAGGGGACTGATGACCTTAGAAGTTAAGTCCCATAGCGCTCAGAGCCATTGAACCATTCTTTGCGTTCACTTTCAATCCATATTTTGTACTCATTAGACTGCCCGCCCGGCTAGCTGCTCTGTTTAACGCGCTGCTTTCCGAACTGGAAGGCGTGCCGGTCCCCGCCCGGTGGATCAGTGTAGAGGTCCGGTGTGCCGGCCAGCCTATGGATGGTTTTTTAAGGGAGTTTTCCATCTACCTCGGCGAATGCGGGCTGGTTCCCTTTATTCCGCCTCAGTTACACCATGTCGGCGATTGCTGCGCAAACACTATTTCCACATACGCGTCCACCCTAATTTCTCTACGACGCAAACATTGGATATTACACTCGTCTGGTATGAAACGTTCCCGGTGGGGGTGGGGGGTTCCACTGGGGGCCGAACCGCACAATAACCCTGGATTCGGTGTGAGGCGGCGGTGGGGTGGGTGGACCGCGGCGGCGACGAAGCCTCTGCGTCGTTTCTCAGTGCCCGGTTCAATACACGATACAATACACACACTCATTAGAATGTTCATTCCCTTCAAGGTGTCACGTAATTCTCCTTCACTCTCTCTGAGGATAGCAACGATATCGGTGGATCTTATTATTGACGACTTTTCATTTTTAAACTTGATCCCACTCTTGAACCTTTCTGTTACTTCAGTCATCACTTCTTCGAACTGTCTTAACACTCTTTAAAAAGAGCATTTCAGTCTTGGTCTTCGAGTCTTATTGCTCCATCCTCCTTCTTGTACACATAGTGTATTATCTGTCTTTCCCTATAGCTTGCTTCTTTTTCTCAGAATTTCAAACATCTTACATCTTTCTATGTTGTCGAACGCTTTTTGAGGTCGACAAATTGTATGAACGGCTATGGTGCCTTTCCGAAAGCCAAAGAGATCTGAATATTCTTTTACATTCCTTTTTATATTACTCTTGGTGGGAAATTGGATTCACGACCCCTTAAGCTTCTTGTGGCATAGTTCTTGCACTTATCTGACCCTGACATCATCGAGATTGCAATCGTTTCCAGACGCATTGCCCATTGCCCACAATGGTTTCGGAAACTACAAAGAAATCCCTAGAGCCTTACACGATCGCAAGTCTTCCAAAGCCCTATTAAACGCATAGTCTGATTCCCCTATGACTTTTACTCCCACTCCAATTTTGTTCCAGGTCAAGTCATTAGAAAATCAGTAGTTCATATCATACACAAATATTGGTCATGTTATCAAACGCTTAACTTAGCGTTATGTGGCTGGCAAAGTGCTGAACACTGGCAGGGAATACCCGTAAGCAAGACTTGTCGCAAAGTTGGTGGCACTTCAGTTAGAGGGGGAAGTCCTAACTGACTATTCCTGTGTCATCTTATATAGTATTTCACATTTATTTCTGGTTTGCAATTTATTCAGTAATTCTTCCGAGTGATTCTCTTTAACTTCAGACTACTCTTCATCATTATTAAATTACGGTTGGAGTCTATATCTGTTGTTTGATACTCTTTGCAATTGTATGTCTGATTTTGGCATTTTTGATCATGATGTAATCGAGCAGGAATCATCTTGTACTTACGTGCCTTGTGAATTTTTAATGTTGTATTTGCTATTAGTAGCCGAAATTTATTGGCGAAAAGTACTCTCCTCTTTGATTTCTAATACCTAGGCCATTTTTCCCCGTAATTATCCCTTCTATTCCTTCCCCTTCAACCGCATTCAAATCCACCATGGACATTAGATTTTCATCTACCTGTACATACTTTCAATAAAGTCATGTATCTTTTCTATATCGATTGTCCTGATTGGAGGTTTGAGGGACTTCTGCCGTTCACTTACGTAATAAAATGGGCCACCTACAGCCGTTCTTACGATGTTATTTATTATATGGCTACCAATTTCGGTGCTTCAGTGCACCATCGTCAGCCCTTAACTGACGCTGAGGGGTTAGCTAGAGTCGTGTATACGATTGGAGTTAACCCCCTCAACGTGTAAACGATTGGAGGTAACACATTCAGCGTCATTTAAGGCCTGGAGATGGTGCACTGAACCACAGAAACTGGTAGCCATATAATAAATAGCATCTTAAGGACCGCTGTAGGCGTTCCATTTTCCTAGATATACTGTTTGGTTCTCTTCATCTTCTGCTTGTGAAGTCTGCATACATAACTGAACTATTGTTGGCGCTGGCTTGTTCAATTGTGATGATAACAACCCTATCACCTGACCGCTCACAGTAACACACTCTCTGCCCTGATTTCCTATTCATAACGAATCCTACTGTCGCTATACCATTTTCTGATGCTGCTCGGCTTCTATGTGCCCCTTTATTGGCAGCTAGCAAATTCATGCCAACATTCATGCCAACTGTTCGCCTTGATTGTTCGCCATCTCCATTATAACGCTGGCGAGTGTCAATTAAGTCTCTGCTAGAGGATCTTAATCCACGGTGCAGTGTTTCCCACTGAGTTCTACAATTTTTCGGTCTCGTTGCCCTTAACTCAGTTGACAGTTCAATATAGTGAAGAGGGTTGGTTTTGTTCGAGTAGTCTGGAATACAATAAAAGCTTTGTCTCGTCTTAATGTATAGACACCTTTACTTCATTTTAACAACGACGCTACTGAAGAACAGAAACATCATCTTACTTCCGAGGCATGTTCGGTTAGTCACTAAGGGAAATTTTTCCGAACCGTTAACAAAATGAACTTGTAATGAGATTCATCTTAATATAAATTACACTCGATTTATCCTTATTTATTCTAAAAACGACTTTCCACGAGGATGTGACTAAACGTTAACCAGAAACGATGTGTGCCGCTTTAGGTAGTGCATATATGTTCTTTGTCCATGCTGACATACTTGTTGACAAAGTTAAGCTGGAAGGAAAAGTTGTATGTCACTAGTAGCGTTGTGCGTCGTTGTGCAATGACGCCTGCTATTCTGACGGACAAAGGGCCTCTTAAACTGTAAACAGCGTGTAACATTGTCGACATGGTAAACACGACCGCTGAAATGCCCAGCAGGACTTGTGTAGTAAAGAAGGATTTGCGTGGTCAGTGGCATCAAAGAACTTTTGTCATATACTGCCTTTGTTTTCAACACCAAAATTAAGTATAATCTCCAAGCGAATGCTTGCTAAACAAAGACAGGACTGCTAAAGGATTATCCGAAGTTGGTCATTTTAATATTATAAATGTAAGCTAATCACAGAGGAGCATTAAGTTAAATAATCTCAGACACTCGTGGAGTGTATTGCCTAACTGCCACATTTATTTTAGAAAGATTTGAGCTAAAATAAGAGGCTATATCTATCTGATAAAAGAATTACATCTACAAATACACGATCCAAACACAATGAAGAGGGACAACAGGACTTACATGGAGGCAGTGTGACTCTTTCCTGTTAGAGCAAAGTGGCGCTTAACGTCGGAAAGAAAATTTGTTTACAGTAGCGACTGCTAAATCCATGCAGAGGAAATTCTAGTTGGCTTAAAAGCCACTAACTAACAAATTTGGGATTACACCCAAGGAGGAAGTACATATTTTATATGGCTCAGAAACAATCTTTCATTAGATAGGCAAAAACAGTTACGTTATTAGAGTAATAGCGAAACTTTCTTAGCCATAGGGAAACGAAAGAAGTGAAGATTTGGGTTCATTCCCGTCAACGCAGAGGCAATTTGAAATGAGACAGAAACTCATCTTCAGGAAGGATGGTCTGAAATGGGACACGTCGATTTCAAAGTAGCCATCCCGGATTCACCTTGTAACGAACCAGCCGATTCTTCTTGTGATTGATTCTCCTTTGTATTTTACATGTCCCAATAGCGTGTAATCGAACGTTTTTAAAGTTACGTAACAGGGAAGGGAAGGCTTTAGTATAAGGAACATGACAATATTTAGCTGTACGACTCTCTAACATTGCTTAATATGTAAGTAATAATGTTCAAAATAATTTTTGTATCGTTCTGTTGTGTAGCGTTGACCGCGCTGCGAAAAGTGAATCCGTTTCACGGTCGGGTTTACCCCACCCCTCACAGGTATCGCTACCTGCCGGGACTGCGTTTCAAAAAATGAACCTTTGTCCCTTCCGCGATGACTACGTATCGCTTGTTAAAAAAATACAGCTTTTCTTCGTCCAGTAGAGCATTTTCTTTAGAAAAGCACTACATTGCACTGTTTTTACTGACAACAGTCTCTAACAACAGCTTTGACACGTGTTACCTAACATAATACTATTGTTGTCAAGGCTCCTATCCATGTTTTAAACTTCTCTCCAAAGCGAGCTGTGGATAATGGGGTTCGATTTTCAGGATTTGTACGCCGCACGAGTTATTACACACAACGCTTTACATGGTCTACCTGTATTTGGTTTTATCTGCACCTCTGTAGCAAACATCTTGCAGCTATGTAGCCTTACCTTATGATAGAGCCACTGAAATCAAACTATCTCTACGAAGACTTTTTTGGTCGACAGCTCTGAAGGAGCAATTTCAATGCTTTATTTATGTTCCTTTAAATGTGCCAGAAGTAAATTTACGTTCATGACTTTCATGGCAACAGTTTTACTTAGAAACAAGGTGGATGCACTGTAATATTCTTACATGACTTCATGGCTCCCATCTCTAATTTGAATAATTATGTAAATTTAATATTCTGATGAAGCAAATTTAAAGGTAAGAAATGTTATCAAATTGAACTTTACATGGACACATCAAAGCGATCACACTTGTTGTTTTTCAAATTACAAGTAAGCATTTTTTCTTGGAAGTTACTTAACACTGCAAGATTGTCGTATCATCAAAATTAATTATCCGCTGTCTTTAGCCCATATAGAGTGACAAGAACCTTACGTTTAACAAAATGACAGGGAACTTTGTATCGGTACATAACTTTCGGATAATGATTCTAACAAATACTTTTAACAAAACTGTATTAGAACTTTGGCAGACCATGGGGTTGAGAGTAACATTCGGATACACTGCTAAAAAGTGTTAATACGAAAATATCTTACCTATTTTGTTGGAGTCGTATCAGTGATGAAGCTGGTGCTTGCTGTATGAAAATTTGGATAGGATAATCAGGTCTCCAGTGATGAAATTAATTAATAACTACCACCCACTTGCAGTAGCCAAGTTAACTTCCCGCATCATCAGCTCCATATTCCATCATACAATACGAAATACTGAGACGATTTCAGAAACCGTATACCACTGCCACACCAAATATTAAGTACTTTCACTCCGAATTGTTATTTCTTAAGGATCACTTCATCAGACATGGTACGCCACGATACGTACACTGTCAATGCTCAACTGCATCTGCACTCGTTTTCCTTTCATTCCTCCCTTGCGGTGCTCGCACCAAGATCGACAAGGGGCTGGCGGTCGAAAACCCATAGTGAATTTTGTTCAAATGAATAACATATTCTAATACCTTTAGAATGTTTAATACCTTTATAGCTTACATTCATTTCCAGATTTTATTTTTCATAAAATTATTAACTGTTTAAAATGTACTCTTTCCTTTTAATGAACATTTATCACATTTTAGATTTTGACTTAGTTATAAATGTTTCCTT
Organism: Schistocerca nitens; assembly: GCF_023898315.1. Lineage (NCBI taxonomy): Eukaryota > Metazoa > Arthropoda > Insecta > Orthoptera > Acrididae > Schistocerca > Schistocerca nitens. Next base: position 783,865,460 of record NC_064617.1, read on the forward strand.
AACACTAACGTCTGATATCACGTCCATCATTTTAATCGGTCGATCTTCACTTTATTTTGTTTAAATAAATAAAATAAGCCGGCTGCTGGTGGCCGAGCGGTTCTGGCGCTACAGTCTGGAACCGCGCGACCGCTACGGTCGCAGGTTCGAATCCTGCCTCGGGCATGGATGTGTGTGTTGTCCTTAGGTTAGTTAGGTTTAAGTAGTTCTAAGTTCTAGGGGACTTATGACCTCAGCAGTTGAGTCCCATAGTGCTCAGAGCCATTTGAAATAAAATAATTTAGACATTTCAATTTGAATTTAGATGTGTCATCACAACCTGAAACGATTTAGAGAAACCACATTACTGACGACCGGGGGGAAAACTAATGTTTGTCAGGATGAAGGCCGAGGAACCTTTGGGGCGTCGCCGGACACAGTAAAAAAGACTTTGTTTTCTTTAGTTATTAGACTGTTCTGATGCTGGCCAGCACTAATTCCTGTCTTGTTTCTACTTCTTTCTCTCAAGATAGCACTTGCAGTTTATGTCCTCAATTTATTTGCTGTATACATCCAATTCCCTGTCTTCGAACACAGTTTTTAACCTCTACAGGTCCTTCTAGTAATGCGGATGTCATTTCCTGATGTCGTTACACATGTCCCTTCGTCTTATCTATATCATCTATTCCTTTCTTCACCGAATCTGCGGAGATTCCACGCATTGCTTACCTTATCAGTCCACCTAATTTGTAACATTGTTCTGTAGCACCTGTTCTCAAACGTTCCTATTATCTTCTGTTCCAGTAAACCCTAAGTCTGTGCTTCACTACCATTGAAGGCTGTGCTCCAACCGTATATTCTCATAGATTTCGTCCTAAAATTAAGGACTATGTTTTACACGAGTAGACTTCTCTTGGCGCGGAATGTTTTTTTTTTTTTTTCTTTTACAGTGCTAGTCTGATTCTCATGTCCTCCTTGCTACGTCCATCATTGGTTATTTTAATGCCTAGGTAGCAGGAATTCCTTAATTTCAGCTACTTCGTGACCATCAGGCGTGATATAAAGTATCTCGCTGTTCTCATTTATGCAACTTCGCATTACTTTCGCCTTTCTTAGATTTACTCTCAGTCTGTATTCTGTACTCATTAGACTGTTCATTCTATTCAACAGATCCTGCGATTAGTCCTCACTTTCAACGAGGGCAGTTATATCGTCAATGTATCTTATCAGATGGCATGCTATCACTTCGAATTTTAATCCCACACTTGACCCTTTCCTTTAAGTCTGTAGTGTGACGCAAAAATATAATTTCTGACTGCTACTACTCACATTGACTGCAAGTGGTTGGACTGACACACGTACTGGAAAGCAAAGGACGAGGTAGGTGTGGATTATTCACCAGTTTATTACGATTCTGCTCTTTACTGTGCCAGAGTCGCCAAAGAATGGTGAAAGTAAAAAGTTAAACGGATTTGTGAAACAGGGAACTGAAATGTAACCATTATCAACCAGACTCACTGACTGGAATTCTGTATATTAATATTTAGTGTGTATTAGCTGCCATAGAAGTATTTTTCCTCAAAGGGAACCTCAAGTACACATCTGTGGATGTTCAACCTTTTCATCACCCACAAGTGCCCCCACCTGTTGGACATCACTGTAAAATCAGCAACAAGTGAATGTATCTATGCCCAGCACCTTGTAACCGCCGGAATTTACGGAAGTTGTTACTTTGTTATACTCCACTATATAATTGAATGTTGTTATTGTTATTTTGCTTAGTAATTATTGATGTACCTAAGTATTTATTACAACGATGAATATTCCAAAATTACTCATTTTATTCCACAAAAAGAAACCAAATGTTCAAAGTGTATACCAAAAATCGCTACATGTATTTGTATAAATCATGCATCTGACATCATCAAAAAATCATCTAAGAGCATTAGAGCATAAAAATTTCCTGCGTCCAGAAAATAAACAGATGTGAAACGGTTAAATAACAGCTTCATGTCACAAGTTCCATTTCAAGATTCACACTGAAAAATAATATCGTCAACAGTAACTGAACGGCAACTACGAAAGAATGTGGTCATAAGCACTTCTTAAAGTAACATTTATGTCATCAAGTTCTCGAAATGCCCAGGGTCTACTGCAAAACACAATTTGCAATAGGTGACGCTAGGACTTCTGGACAGAGTCAAGAAATTCGTGTGAAATATCATTGTACATGCTACAAAAATGCCATCGCTTCTTTGGATCTTCTGCATACACTTTATATTTGAGTTCACCCCAAAGTATGGGATATAAAACAGAAGAACGTGCAGACTAACAGGTAACAGTTTCGCGTCCTATCCAGTGACCAGGATATTTCTTAGGGAACGGTTTTCTAGCCACAAGCAAATATTGAGCCAGGCACATATCGCACTGGTACCATATACAGCAATGTACATGAAGTCGTACTTCCTCTGGAAGAGCAGGTAGCACTTTCACCCGAAAACTTGAATAATGGAGCAGTAAGGTAGTTTCCATTATTCTTGTACTTAAAGTCCACAGCCTACTGGCTCCGATATTCAGTCCGCTTCAGACAGTGCGGATTCTGAGCGGATCGATAATACACCTTACTTACTTTCAGCTTTCCCTGATTTGTAAAGATAGCTTCATCGGTGAACATAATTATTTGAAGAAAGAACCTTTTGTCCTGATGCAGCATCAGAAGCGAGATACTGAAATCAAAGCGTCACCTGCTTTCCCGACAATTAATCATGGTTTCAGATTAAATTGATGGAAGATGTTTGCAGTCTAAGGCGCTGCAGTCATGGACTGTGCGGCTGGTCCCGGCGGAGGTTCGAGTCCTCCCTCGGGCTATGGTGTGTGTGTTTGTCCTTAAGGTAGTTTAGGTTAAGTAGTGTGTAAGCTTAGGGACTGTTGACCTTAGCATTTAAGTCCCGTAAGATTTCACACACATTTGAACATTGAAGATGTTTGCACACAACATACCACAATGCTTGGCTGTCTTTTTCCCGAGGCAGTAGCAGTTTCACTGGAGCTAACTTGCGCATCAAGTGGCATTTTTTTTTCATGCTGTATTGTGACTAGTTGCGCGTGCCATCTTATTACTTTACACAGGTCACATTGCTCTGCCGGCCGAAGTGGCCGTGCGGTTAAAGGCGCTGCAGCCTGGAACCGCAAGACCGCTACGGTCGCAGGTTCGAGTCCTGCCTTGGGCATGGATGTTTGTGATGTCCTTAGGTTAGTTAGGTTTAACTAGTTCTAAGTTCTAGGGGACTAATGACCTCAGCAGTTGAGTCCCATAGTGCTCAGAGCCATCTGAACCATTTGAACCACATTGCTCCATAGTACTCCACACATATCTCTTAACCAGTGATAACCACAGCGCAGTAAAATTGTGCTACGCAGTTGAGGCTATGGGCACTGTTATTCATGCAGCACCATGCGGATATCAGGTGGCGTGGAGTTCTTTTGTCAGCACCTTGGTGTTATCTTTTATTTACTTCCAGCAGTTACACTTATTTCTCAAAGAAAAATACAGGAGTTTGGAAGCAGGAAATTATTAATTTATGGTCTAATTTAAGAAGATAACAAAAGAAGACAGGAAAGAGTGGATATAGGTATATCTTCACCAACACAGCCAGGGCAAGGGGACTTGGTATTGAACTTCAAGTCCAGCGTCCCCATGTGGTGCTACCCATTTTAGTAACCATCGACATGAACATCCCTCTTGGGAAAACTCGTATTTTATGGTCCATCCGGGTCTAATCTATGTCGGTGTTGCTTGTTAGAGCGCAACGTGAGTTGACAATTACTACTATAGTATTTAGTAAACAAAGTGTGCATAGCTTTGGAACAATGTACTGCCTCAATATAATCTAATTTACTTATTTACTATTCCTACACGGTTGTAGGAGAAATAAGAAGCCACCACTTACCTAGTATTAATCTTGTAAAACCTTTTTTGTAGAATAAATCTAGAAATTCTTTAAGTAGTAGACCTAGTAATTTTGTATGATTCCATAATATGCATGATCTATTTCTGTTTTGTATTTCCACCGTTTGATTTTGCTTGCTTATTTTATAAAAAATTACGTTACTTTCATATTATTGCATTTACAATGTGTTCATTGGTTTAACTGCTAAACAATGTTGGGTACTGGTTTAAGGTGGATTGAAGTACAATATATATCCACTGCGTAGTATCTCAGTGACCTTACAATAACTATTTTTTAATGTTCCTTATTCCACGTCAGCGTGCAATAACCACAGACAGACGGAAGGTGGTAGCACCAGTGGTGGTTTTATACATATCAAATAAACTGAAATCAAAGAAACGAACACTCAGTGGAACTGCACGCCATCCCAAATTGAAAACTGTCTACTCGTCATTACTTCTACTTGTAAAATATTCATCGTATGTATTTGTCATCTTACCAATTTTACTGTCGCTGTAAAGTTACTCTGCAGTTATTAGATGAATCAGCCACATTGATGTGACAACAACTTACATTCGATATCAATGTGCAATAACCACTCACAGCGGGCAGGTAGCAGAACTAGCATATTCTGTCAGGGGGACGAGTAAAAGATTGTAGTCATTGGCTTTCGGGCCGTGATTGGAAGCATATCCGAAACGGCTAAGTTTGTAAACTGTTCGCGTTCCGCCATGCTTAAAGTATACCATGCACAGGTTAAAATCAACAGTCGACATCGCTACAACATCTGTTTATTGATCGTTTTCGGCTTGTGTTAATGCCATCCTCAGAATGTATGGGCCTCCTATGGCTGGTGTTTGCACTCCTCGATTTTTCACGTGATGCCACAATCGTACACCGCACCGTGTACTATCGTGGTACCAAGTGAAAAACCGAAAAACCGCCAACACCAGCCATAGGAGGCCCAGAAATTCTGATGATGGTTTTAACATAAGCCGAAACCGGTCAATAAAAAGATGTTGTTGTTATCTCGACTGTTGATTTTAACCTAAGTATAGCGCCAAATCGCAGCGCTCCGCATACAGTGTTGTCCAAGATTATGCCATGCATGGCAAAGTGGCGCTATCCAAAATCGCCGCTAAGGCAAATGTGTAGCACTATGGACCAAATATGACGGGGGTGACAGACGGCTGCGGAGATTTGTACAGGCGAATAGACGTACAACCGATCAACAACTGACCGCCCAGACGAACCAATGGACTATCAAGGGTATCTCCTCAACGACCGTTTAGCGAACGCAGCTGCATATAAGCCTTTGCAGCTGGCGCTCCAATGTGCGGGAATTGCGCCTGGTAAAATGTTGACGCGCAATCTCAACCGAGTGCAAGAGGAAATCGAGAAAGAAATAAACATAGATGCAGGAAATCGCTAACAATTCGTGGAAAGGCGCAGTGTATCTCAGTCTAAGGTCCCAGAAGATAAGAGGTTATTTGATACATTCTATGAACAATTCTGGAAACAATCGATTTGGTAAATTGGCTTTCCAGCACTATAATATTATAACGATCATAGGAATATTTTCTAGATAAGCTCATACATAATTACAGATATCATCAACACACGACAAACGAGGGTACCGTACACATTACTGTTAATGAAAATTATACTTGACGGTCGTACTCTTCCACAACTCGTAACTCGTTACTCAGATTATAGCTAGGTTGCACTTGGCACTAAAATAATTCAGTAAATTTATTTTATTCTTAATTAATTCTTAATTAATGTATAAAACATTTCTACATTTAATTATTCTTATAAAGCGGTAGACTTCTGAAGCCAACTATGTATTTGCTACTATGGAAATAAACAACACTTATTGACATCCTATAATTAGCGATACACCTGCTAACAAAGTTTAAACGTAGCCTTCCCTATTAAATTCTTTCGTAAGTAAATCTTTGCGTATTGGTTTATAATTGCAGACTGAAATTTTTTGACTGTCATTCCAATATTACTCCTCAAGTAATTATTCAAATAGTTAAGTTTGCGTCGTTAAACTTTGATAAAATACTTATTTGCTTTCTTCTTAAAGATTCGTCATTCATTTACATGTCGTTGACTTGAGCGTGCATTCTCCACTAAACTTTCAACCTCCATTTTTTCTACTTCCCTTTTGGAAGTTCAAAAATGAATTATTCCCCTTCACTTTACTTAAAATAGTGGGCAAAATGATAACGCGGAGACTTGGTTTTAATTTTAACGAAACAGAGTTTATTTTAGGTCTTTAAAATGGATGTTTACACAAGTTAATGTTGGTGTGAGCAAGTGACCACAAATCTATTCCCCACACTGACCGAAAGAGAAATTAAAAAAGGTACACACAACATAAAGCGCACGCGCCCCCACCACTTTTTCAGGGGACGAGAGAAAGCGCATTACCTGTTACAACGTGGCCAGAGTAGGTGTGGAATTAAGTGACCAGCTGTCTCAAAAAAAGACGTGGTTAAATATACAAGGCACTGACCTATCGTAGGGATTTACAATTAGCATACTTCGCTGCAAGAAATGCATTTAGCATGTATAAATTAAAAAAAAGGTAAAGCGCTGAACATAACTGGTTTCCTAACAAAACCTGTGTGGGAACTTATAAAGTTCGTAACAGAAGGAAGGTGTCAAGCAGCACAGGGTTCGAAAGAGGTCTGCTTGGAATGGAAGAGACTGTATGCAGGTTGCAAGAAGATAAAAAGGGAAAAAGAGGAAGATGTGACGGGTGCAGTAGACTACGGGATACATAACTAGGAAGTGGTGTGTTAGGAGCGATTAGTGGTCCTGCGATGATAATTTAAAGGAAATTGTGTCAATTGCTTGGACAGAGCGAACTGAAATAACACATCTGCTGAGAAAGTCGTTTTGGAAATATTGTTTTAAACGTTGTATTAGTGAGGCCCATGTTGAGGTTCTGCAGTATATGGTTCACAGTCTACAGTTATTATTCATTTTTAACGGCAGTATAAGTCCTATTTTGAGTCATCGTTGTTAAAATAACTTTGAAAGCAACAATGGAGACAGCTGTCACCCAGTCAACAATGCAACAAAATTTCGCGTGACTACTGCAGAGCTAATGGAATCCCTCAGCAGGAACGGAATCTTACCTCCATAACTGAAAGCAGACGACTTCATTAACAGACTGGATGTTAGGCATGAGAACAGTCTCGGAATGCGATAGGAATGCCATAGGAATCGGTACTAGGTCCACTCTTGTAACTTGCATAAATGATCTTCCAACACCTTTAAAGGAAATTAAAATTTTTTAATGTTTATCGCTGACGTAATCATACTAATCAAAGGTCCGATCTCAACATTAGCACGCACATCCCAGTTTCTGGCTCAAAAGCTCTACAAATTGGTCACACGTAGCAGTTAAAGTCTTTAATCTCACACTCACATTACGTGGTTTCAGACAGCCAATAATAACATATTAAGACCAGAAGTAGACCTTAATGGTTGCACACTTGATGATGCACAGTATTCCAACTAGACAGCAAGAATTGTAATCTACACGAGAATAAACTAAACAAAAAGCTCAGTTCAAACATATCCCTTTCTGTGCTGGCGACGATAAAATCCGCTATAATTGTAAAAATTATTTGTTATTAAAAAGGAAAGCACTATCCGGTTTCAGAGCAGATGTCTCATTTTCAGGTGTACACTAAAATGTGAGTCCACAAACGATGCATAACTAAGGTTATAACAGTTTAAAATACGTTAAAATAGTTCATCCCTGGAACATGGCATGCAAGAGAGTATGCTCTTCAATCCCAGGGCTGCCAGAAAGCGTCTCACAGAGGAAGACAACGATCCATGCTTAGGAACCGCCGCAGTTAGATCCGCTTGAAGACACATAGGCGGTCACATTTTAATATGCAGCTGAAGGTTGGAATATGTCTCGAAACTGGATAGTGCATTCCTTTTTGGTAATAATTTTTACAACTGTAGGGGATTTTATCATTGACAATGAATAACAGAAGTGGACGTCTCGTCTGAAAAAACCTGTGTCTTCTTGTGTTAAACTAAAGTCTAGAGTGTTGGCTTATTTTGGATATTTTCACTCCCTTTTGCCTTCTGAAATTTTTTGCGGTAGTGCGTGTAAAGCACGTAAAGTGTTTGTTCAACAGAAGCTAGTCGTAAAGATGTCATATAAAGTAGATTACCGTACATTCTACAGAAACCTTTTTGAAGATCATGAAATTGTATACTCTTTTCCCATTACATTTACTACTGAATTATTTTTGTTGCTTATACCTTAAAAATCAGTTCTAGTTAGTGATATAGAGAGTTACGATACAAGGCACAAAACATAACCTTTAGACTTTTCGTGCTTGTCCAAGTTTAGAATGAAGTTATATTCTCAGGCTGTATGGACTTCAACAAGCTCCTGCCTAACATGAAACAAGAAACTGGAAAAAATTTTCAGTTCAAAAGAAAATGAGTAAAATACCTAATTAGACCTCGTTCTATAAAATACGTGAATACCAGAATCAGAGACCACATAAACATAAGCGAGAACAGTAATTCTTCATATAGTGCACATCTACGAAACTACAGTCATAACATTTGCAGTAACGATGAATCTTTAAAGATACTGCATACAAGCAGAGTGGTGGACGCCTTAGAACAAATTGAAATTTATAGCGGCTTCGAAGAGTACCCACAATACATACTCAATGAACAAATCGGCCTCAGAAATAAAAGGGTTTTCGATTGTTCCAGACATTTGCTCTAATGTATTGTAAGGGCATACTTTTAGATGTACCAGCCTGTCATCATAAACACAGTTCACTCTAAACTGCAGTACATAAAAAGGAATAGTGACTAGCATCGATGACCAGTTTTTGTGTGATGTGCATATTACGTTGTTATATCTGCTTAACGTAAATCTATACGTCAAAGTCTTGTAAGCATATGGATGTCAACAAACTGATCAAAAATTGCATTTATGTATTGTAATTGTATTTACACTATTCTCATTATGTTGTACTGTGTTCGTAGACGCTTGAAAATGGCAAAATGACGAAAATGCAGTAGTTAAATAAAACTGTAACACTACGTTGACCTTGTATTCATGACGATTAACGTGTGAGGTTTATGCATTCGCATTGGTCAGGTCGCTTCTCAGACCTAAATCGGAATATCTGAGAAGCACTTACGGCCAGAGACATCGGCCCTTACTTCGTCGGCAACGTCTAATGCTGACCTATACAGTACATTAATGGGCGCATTTGCGTTGAGCCGCGGTGAATTGCTGTTTGGAAATATGGGAACCTCCATTATCGGATGGGCGCCACACACGGTAAGTGCTGGGGCATAAGTGGACGATTATTCGGTATACTTATGATTCATAAAACGTTCGTGTCAATGCTGCCATGTCTCATTCTGGTGTAAAAATTACTGACGTGCTTCATGTCATTTCATGGATTTGTAAGATCTTTGAACTGTATATCTACACGGAGGTCGTGTTAGGTAAGCTATTTACCTTAGATTTTCCCGGGACCGTTTAAAATATCAAAATTCTGTTTTCGCTGAGATGATTTTTGAGCACGTCATGACTCAACGATGCATAGCTTCCTTCAAAGCCATTTTAAATACAAAGATACCGATATAAAGTTCAATTGCAACTATAGTACTTTCTACTCCTTGTGTTGTAGGTCTCAAAGGGATGAGTTAGACGTCATTTCAATTTGATTAATAGTGCCGCAGTAATTACAATATTTGTGACTACAGATTCGAATCTTCTGAACACGAGCCCGACTGCTGCCTTACGCGGAAGTTTACGATCTCAAACACAACTAACAGAATACATCAATTAGGGTAAGGAAGAAAAGGAGTGCTACACAGTTGCATTGCCGGATTGCAAGTAGCACAGTGGAAATTGAATTTTCATTCAGTCCGTACCATTCACCAATGTCGAGTGCTCGTTGGTTTGAATAGTGAATGTCTTGCGCAAACCAAAGAGAAAAAAATATTCTGCTTCACTACGTAGAATCTTGAACCAACGTGAAAAGAACTGTTGAGGTTTTTGCGCAAATACACTGTCCAGTTACATTTAAGTGACCACATTTTGTAGATTGAACCGCTGCATAGTGTGCTGAAAGAGTCAGTGAGTTTCAGGAAGGTACCAACAGGAACGTGGCTCTACGTAGACTCCAGTGCCGTCACTATATACGCAAAGTTTTTCGGTTGAGGGTCCTCTGTGCGAAGAGCGCTATTGAGGAGGTTCCACAAACCTTCGATTGTGTTTTAATCCCTAGAGAATGGTGATCAGGGGAGTGCGATGAACTCGCCATGATGTTATTCGAACCACGCCCGTACTCTGCGAACTGTGTGACATTGCATTGTCCTGCTAATGGATGCCATCGTCCAAAGCAAGAAAAACTGCATGTGATGTGGACATAGACCCCAAGGAGAGATGCATACTTTCAGAACACCGAGACCACTCAGGGAATGCCGTGAAAAGATTCTACAGACCATAACGTTTCTCCTCTCCTCCACTGATGCAGGATGTTTGCTATCTGATATTTCAGACCGTACATGTGGATCATAAAACTGTGAAGAAGTAATTGAATTTGAAAACTATTACTTAAAAGTATGACCATTTATACGAGACGTATTTTGTGGGGTCTTTAATTAATTTTTGTGGCTTGTTTCGTTTGTTTATTGTTTAATAGCGTTCCAAGGAGTTTTATCCTACTCTTAGAAAGTTTTATGTTTTGATCGTAGTTCATGAGCATTGCTTTTCTCGACAATATGGTAGTAACAGAGTCAGTAATCCTAATTACTGCTTGTTCTTTGAATTAAATAGAGCTGTGTCTTCATAGAATGAGAAACTTTATTCTCAGGACTATCGACCCCTTTTCCTTGCTTATGTTTAATTCTGCTATTACTTGTTTTAGGAAGAAACGAGCTTCAAAGTGCTTTATGAGTATGTTTACGAAAGAACTAAATTTCCTATCTACACTGTTCATTTCACAAATTTCTCGGAAGCGGTTTTCCCGTAATGTCTCCCTAACAATTGTGATAGAGTCATTCTATGTGATTCTGGGGCACAATACGTTACTTATGTGATCTGCTTCTATGTGGTTAACAAATTTTATTATTAACATTCACCATCTGACCATCATGGTCGAATAAGCCTTCGATTATTGGTTTTATCTGAATCACCGCAGGTTGTTTTGCCTGAAACAACAGCTGTTCTGCTATGTCCTTAAACGATCGTGAGTAAGTTTAATGTAGAAAAGACCCAAAACTGGATTCTGAGAACTCTAGATGCCATCTGCCAGTACTACATGACACAAAATCAATGTTAAGGTCTCCACAAACGATAACTTACCTGTTCCATAAAAAAATGCCTTATTGAAACTGTTTGCAGCTTATTTATGAAGTTTAAGACCAGTCTGAGAGAAATAAAATTCGTCATGAAGCATAACAGGAGCAATTATGAGGTGCTGAAATTCACGAAATATTCGTTGCAAAAACCAGATCAAATGGAATTTGCGAGTAAAAGTCATCCGGCCTCATCAGGCGTTATTCTTACCATTAATATCTTCTACTATAAAAAAATGTCGATGTATTATTTAACAATATTTTTCAATCAAACCTCTATCTCATGGCGAGTGGAAAGCCCGCTCCGTTAGCAAGGAAGGGAGTGAAATGTTTAATGAATTGGGCTCACTTACGAAAGAAACTCGATTCATATCACCGTTTTTCATACTCACCTATCGTCTCCACTGTACCCTAAATCAAAAAGACGAATTACGAGACGCTTCTAACTAGAGCGTTTTTATCATCTACATTGACCTGTTAACGGACAGAGAGTTAAACCCTGAAGCCTGTTTCTCCTTTAAATTGGACAGCGCATATTCTGCAGACAACTGACATTAGAAATTACCAAACCAGTCGGAACTTCGGAAGTTACTAAGACGAAACCCATCGCATTTACTTGAAAACTACGTAGCGAATGTATTTTAACTAACGTAGGATGTAAATTGTTATATTATTCATATCACTAAGTTAAGTCTCGGTGAATGGATCAGGTGACAATGCCATATCACTATTATGTGCATTATGTTGCACTGGTTTTCTGACTTACAGCTAAATATAGGCTCTGTTAAACAAGAGATAAACGCGCATTTCGTAGCGACCAGAAAATAGGGACTGGCTGAAAGAGGTACTCATTCCAGAAGCCTTCGCGACGGCCTCTCTAACTTTGGAGCTCTGCGGCTCGGTGGAGGTGTTCATCATGTCACACGTCCCTCCTGTCCTCCGCGTCACCCACCAACGAACAATGCTCAAACACGCAACGAAATACCGAGCGCCGGCTGACATCCACAAAATCGTTAACTCTCCTGCGGTCGTTTCTCAGCAGTTCTCTCTTGGGTCGCAGGATTCATTTCCTCAGGTGTCAAACACTGTTTACTGTCTGAAATTGCCATGTCAGTCTCGTCGTTATGATTTACGTCATGACTGTCGCTCATCAATATGCAAGTGAGACTACAAGATTACCTTATAGGGCAGGAGGTTCTCTTTTATTCAGAAAGATTCATCGTTATTGTTCTCATACGACATGCTCTGTGAGGAAAATTCTGAAGAGGCAATACTTTCCGATGTTCGAAAATCACGTGTGCTTCTATTAACTTACTGTGAGAACTATGCTGAGCGTCGAAACGTGAGTTGAACAGCAAATACTGCCTTTATGCGGAAGTCTTCTTAATGACCTAGTATCAGGGCATCACATACGACCTTGTTTTAGTAAATACTAATAACGTTTGCGGATACCATACAATATTTTTTCGGAAAATCATTCGGCATGTCTGGGATCGGAATTTAGAATGTAAAACATCCGTAACAAAGATTTGTGTCTTTTAGTGTCAACGGAAAACTTTTTTCTTAAACACTTGTTATGCATACACATTACGGATTCATGGAATAAAACATAATTATTCAAAACAGTGACTGGTTGCAGTTTGTATAACTTATATACATTAAATACTTGTAATCTGATTTCATTCTATATCTTGTAAAATTTTCATTACGTATCGAAAATATTTTATATGTATACTGTGAAAGTCATCTGAACGCGCTCAAAGAAGGTTTTGTCAATATCTTACGCAATCTGAATTTTTATTGGGCAGTGTGACGGCATAACGGGAAAGAAAAAAAGTGCATTAGACACTAATACCTCTCTCCTTTACGGAATGGTCTTAAATATTGCCTGGAATTTCAGAAGATACGAGAATTTTCCCCTAAAGGAACGGTACCGGGTACGGGTTCCGCTAAACGTTGTGAACGATTCATTCTGGCAATACAAAGCTCGTCACGTTTGGCCACCACATGCGGCCGACAGACGGATCCACAGAACCTAAACTACGTCTGATTCCTGTAAACATGAAATGTAGGAAAGCGAAAGGTTGAATGGGAAATCGTGACGGCTAGCCGCACGGTGCATTATACTAATGCAATAGCGAAAGCTGAAGAGTTGTGTTCCACCGGCTCTCGGATTTAACTGCCTTCCATGAACGGTTGCCTTAGCCACTGCGGCCATCCGGACACGGCCTACCCCTGACTCATAGTTCCAACTTGTGGCACTGTGCAACGCGGCATCCCTCTCAAATTCTCGTTCCCGTAGAAGTTCGGACGATGTTTGTGCTTCCGCAATGAAAAAGTCGTCGAAGAGCTCTCTCTCGCAATTACTCAATCACAAAAAGTAATGTTCAAATGTGTGTGAATTTCTAAGGGACAAACTGCTTAGGTCATCGGTCCCCAGACTTAAACACTACTTAAATTAACCTGTGCTAAGAACAACACACACACCAATGCCCGAGGGAGGACTCGAACCGCCGGCGTGAGGGACCGCACAGTCCATGACATGACGCCTCAAACGGCGCGGCCAATCCACGCGGCACTACTCCATCTTACATTTCATGTTTACACGTATGTACCAGCCGTGTCATCACCTGTGATGCGTGTTCTGTCGGACTGTCATGCGATACTTAATCCACAAAACAGTTATTTCGCGATATACTCTAGTTACATGAATACCGACCATCATGAATGTCGACCTCCGGTCAGTCAATTACGACACTTATTCGAACATGAGTCGACTCTATCAAAAAACACCGATAACTCTTAGATTTCCAATATTGGGTGATTGCCGCATCATGTTGACATACCTGGGAAAACAGACTAGATTTTCTCTCCGGTCTGCTGTATTACTCAGCAGTTACACGATCGTTTCAGACACACTGTAATGTTCATGTATGAATTTATTACGTCAAAGTGACCTAATTACCACTGAAACGTCCCCTTAGAAAAATTATACAAGACTGTGCTTAAACTGCCACGTAGCGCTCTGTATGAAAATCACTGGCTGTGCTATGTGCAGTCTGTGGCTAGTTTGCATTGTTGTCTGCCATTGTAGTGTTGGGCAGCTGGATGTTATCAGCGCGTAGCGTTGCGCAGTTGGAGGTGAGCCGCCAGCAGTGGTGGATGTGGGGAGAGAAATGGCGGAGTTTGAAAATTGGTAAGACTGGATGTCATGAACTGCTATATATATTATGACTTTTGAACACTATTAAGGTAAATACATTGTTTGTTCTCTATCGAAATCTTTCATTTGCTAACTATGCCTATCAGTAGTTAGTACCTTCGGTAGTTTGAATCTTTTATTTAGCTGGCAGTAGTGGCGTTCGCTGTATTGCAGTAGTTTGAGTAACGAAGATTTTTGTGAGGTAAGTGATTTGTGAAACGTATAGGTTAATGTTAGCCAGGGCCATTGTTTAGCAGGGATTTTTGAAAGTCAGATTGCGTTGCGCTAAAAATATTGTGTGTCAGTTTAAGCACAGTCTTGTATAATTTTTCTAAGGAGACGTTTCATATGGCGACCCTGCAACAGCCTACTTACACCACTAATATTCACATTTCCGGTTTCATCGTATTATTGTTATTTTCAGATGTGTTAGTCTATATTTAAACAATTTTGCTATGACGTACAAATTAGTTATATAAGCACTGACCATCAAGAAAAATGTACATAATATATCAATATCGCAACGTACCATCTTGTGCTAAATGCAACTGAATTATTTTTAGGACGTACACTACAAAATTTTGATGACACTCGGTATGCATATAACCAGAGTCCATACAAAATCAAAAACTCTTCATGGATAAATTATCAAACCTGAAGATGGAAATAATATGCTGAAAGCGGCAACATAGTATTTATAGTTAATAGGTTGTCTCGACATTGTAAACTCTAATTGAAACGTCTATAAGGTCACATCCCCGTATTTGACACCATGTGAGTTCTTAAAATATAACGTTGTTCCAAAAATTTATAAAGGTGTTTGGCTGTTTTGTGTTCATGCATTCTCTTTATTTTGTCAAAACTATAGCATACGTTCTGTCTTAAGAGCCTGATGCAGATTGCGACATATTCAGTCTTGCTTGTATCACAAGATTATTTATAAAGCCATCTAGTTCAACATCTTTATTAGTGTACCATCATTCACTGATGATATTTTAAATTGCAAGTCGTCTGAGAAAAATGATGCCAACGTTCATACTACTCATTAAACTGACACGGAGGAACTGATTTCATTTTGAACAGTATTATGCCGAGGCAGTAAACAATTTTTAGTATCGGTGCACTGTGCTTCTCATATGCCTGATCGTTCTGTGTACTTGTCTTAGTGTTCAGTTCTTTCAAAACTCATCGTACCTTGTAAAATTTATTGCGGATTACAGATTCTCTATTGCTATGAAAACATTAGTCGGCAATCATGTAACATTACCAACAACAGCGTAGACTCTAGCGCTACCGCCGTAATTTAATTCAGGATTATTAACCTGTAAGTATATAGATGTTTCAGAAGACCGTCCGCAAATTTGCAGCGCCCAGGGTGACATAGTCGCAGATGGTAAGGATTATGGAAGGCCCGCCTTATTCATGAATTATGAAGCGCGGGGCTAGGAATTATGGTAATGTCCTATGAATAATTTAATGCAGCGTCTAAAGGAGGCGAGTCTGATGTTTTAAAGATGCCACCCTCAGGTGCCCGCGAAAGTGGGGCCAAACTCAATTTCTAGGGGATTGGGCGTCGGGCGAGTTGATCGGTGTTGTGGCATCTTGTCGAGGCCCTAATTGCCGCAGAAATTTCTGGCGCTATCGAGAGTTCTGCGGGATGCCCCAAGTCGGTTTGTCCTCGACTAGAGTTGGAGATTAAGTACGGCATATTGGTCTACTGTTATAATAAACACCGCTATGTGTACATTCGTAAATATATTGCCTGAAAAAGAAAAGTGAATCACCAGAGGACGAGGAGGAAACGAAATGAAACTTGGTGTATTGAAATGGTATGTGGAGTTATTTCAGTCTTTACGATATCGAGTCAAACTTACAAAAAACTCAGCACCCGGCCAGCATGCACGCGCTGTACGGACGGGAAAGGTGGCATAAAGCCTTGTACTCCTGTGGCAAGCTGGCCCGCAATCCTGGATAGTGGCACTGGGAAGGACTTCCGAGGTGATTCTACAAATGGTCTGCGGGGACAGATCCAGCGACTCTGTTTGCGATCGGAGTGCCTCAACATCACACAGTTATTTCACAGGTACACGTGCCATTTGTGGACGATCATTACCATGTTGAAAAATGGCACCACGATATTATCACATGAGACGTAATACATTTGAGCGTAGGATGTCGGTAACGTACGATTGTGTCGTCGGAGACCTCTCAATCGCTATCACCTGTGACGTAAACTCATACCCAATGGATCCTCACATCATGACGCCTGGAATACCACCGCTATACCTCTCCAAAACGTTAGAAGTGTAGGAACTTCCCCGAATCGACAAAATGTGACCTACAATTATCATCCCGGATAACGTGTGCTGTCAGTCTTCCATTATAATGCTGCCCATACCTACGCTTCTCAGACAGTTTTACTGTTGCAATGGATTATGCGTTACTAGTGGAAGGAGAAAGAGCCCTCTTATCTTGTAGAGTTCCTAAATTTAAATCGGACAGTAAATTAGCAGTTTTTAAACTATAGGAAAAGTGATACACTGTTACTAGGAAATATTTAGATACAGGGATTGACTGCAAAGTACTGCCTTCACCTTCGTAACTCTTCAACAGTTGTCAGCATTGGTATGCGGCAGGTATTGGCTTGTTCCGTAGCCCCTTCTGTACAGCTCCGGTTGGCGAGAAGCCTTAGCATTGAACGGTTGTGTTGTTACAGCATAAAGTACGGAACCCTGCACGGACGGTCGGTCAATGCGCTTTAAGCAACGTGCAGTCGTTGAATTATTGACAGCAGAAGGTGTCACCCCAAAGGACATTCAACAGAGAATGAAAGCAGTTTATAGTGATTGTATTGATGTGAGTGGTCTGCGTCGTCGGGGGAGTACGTTTAAAAGATGTTGAGGCAGGAACATCTGACCTGCGTGACAAAGAGTTGGACGTCCTGTGACAGCAGCCACCGAGTTTCACAAGCAAAATGTTCACAGATTTATTCAGGACAATCGTCGTATCACTCAAATAGAAGCTGCAAGCACAATCGGCATTTCACAAGAACGTCTGGGTGACATAATAGCTTTGTTTGGCTATCGGAAGATGTGTGCATGATAGGTACCCGGATGCTGACTCCTGAATTGAAAGCGCACAGACTTGAAATTTGCCAGGAACCCCTCTTGCGTACGAGAATGAAGGTGACGCCTTTCTCCATTCAATTGTGACAGGAGACGAAACGTGGGTACACAATTAAGACCAGGGGCCGAAACGTCAGCCTATAGAATATCGACACAAGGATTCGCCTCAGAAAAAGGAATTCAGGAAGAAGACCTCAGCTGGAAAAATCATGGCCACAGTGTTCTGGGACACAGATGGTGTTATCCATGTTGATTTCCTCTTCTTTGGGACCAAACTACTTAGGTCATCAGTCCATAAGCCAACGCACTACTTAAGCTAACTTAAACTTACTGACGTTATGGACAACACACACACCCATGCCCGAGAGAGGACTCGAACCTCCGACGGGGCGAGCCGCACGTTGATTTCCTTGATCGTAGAACAACAATAAATTCATCATTACATCACAACGCTGCGAACTCTGAAACGACATCTAACAAGGGTCGGAAAGGAAAAGGAAAATGTTTTCCTGCAGCATGACAATGCCAAACCACACACTTCACAGCAGACCTTCAGAGACTGAATCTTACCACCATACGGTACCCTCCGTACAGTCCAGCTTTAGCACCGTCTGACCTCCATCTGTTCCCGATAGTGAAAGACGATCTGCTGTGGCACCATTATGCTCCTGATAAAGACGTTGAGAGAAATGTGAGACTGATTGCAGATACCGATTGTCGACTTCCTCGGTGACGGCTTCAGAAAATTTGTTCATCGTTGGCAGAAATGTATCCAATTGGCTGGTGATTATGTGGAAAAGTGAACATTGGTAGATAACGATCACATTTCAAGGATTATTTCTGCGTTTGATGTATTAAAATATTCCCAGCCAAACCCAATTACCGAAGGTGGAGCCGTTACTTTTCCTTCAACCCTCGTACTACTCTTGCAAAAAGATCTTCCAGATATTTTGTCGTTCTGTAGTAGCAGATCAAAGAATTAGAAGGTTTAATTTTTAGCTCCAGAAAATATGTTTCCTAATTTCGCGTTTTCAGATTTCATAATTACGGGCTGTAAATAAACATTAAAATTTACTAATTTATTGACACAACATTTCTTCGCACCCAATGTTTGTTACAAAAGTAAGGAGTGCTGCATTACTCTTGGTCTCTGCAGACGTTTGAGCCGTGATGAAAAAAATGCTGTCTTCTTGATACAGAATTCGTATTTGAAAACTTTCCATGCGTTGTCATCGACAAATGTCTAAAGCTTATAATATCAGCGGAAGTAACCGAAGAACTTAATATAGACCTGTTTAGAGATATCCCGTCGTCTTCATATCAGATACTGAGTCTTTTAAGACGGTTTCATTAAGACTTGAATCGGCTGTCTGGTTCTTTCTTAGGAACAGCTTCCCTTTGGTAGTCCCAGATGTTGCAGTATGTCGGATGTATTAAATGAAGCTCATCCTGCAGTAAGTTTTCTTGAGGTCTATGGTCTATCTTTTACCTCTTAGCCGAGGACTGCTCCAAAGCCTTTTTTAAAATGAGATAGCCTCATCGCTACTGCTTTACATACTTCTTGTATTGGGTTTGAAGGTGGAAGTACAGGGGGTGGTCTGATTTCTAAAGTACAAAGCACTGTTTGTTGCATTCAGTTAACTGCAATCGATAATGGTCCCACTATGGCTTGTGGGGACTTATCATCATTTGCTGCAGAATGCCAAGGAAAAAAATTCGTAGATGACGAAACAAGGGGTAACAAGGATAGATCAACGTTTTGAAAGCATTTGCAGCCACTTAGATAGTTGCAGCATGCCTAACCCATCAATGGCCCAAACGCCTTTGTTTCTCAAACACTGGAAAGATGGTGTTTGGAACAAAATTAAGAATATCTGTTTGTACAAACTGACGCCAAAGTTCGAGTACCTAAAATAGTGCAACATATTACTATCTATTATTCGGGACCATTCCTTTCTTCTATTTAGGCACAACGTAACCCTTAAGTGAACTGTGGACGATGTGTTTTATTTATGAGATAATTAAGAGGATGCTTCAGACTACTGTCTCATATGAAATACATTGAAAGTATCTAACCAGGCTTGAGGAAGGACTTCAACTGAGGTCAGTAGAGAATGTTTATCTTGACCACAATGCAAAAATGTTTACAGAGAATGAAACGTTAACAGCACCAGCACCAAACTCACAAAGACGTATCTGAATGACTTCCGCGACCGCTTGTCCGAGCATGCTACGGAGTGCAGCACCAAGAAACGGTGATTTTCAGCTTTCCGGAATTAGAAAACCACTCAAAATACGGCCACTTTACCGTGTTCATACTAGTGAAAAACCGTGATTCGTCGCTGAAAAGATGACGAAATTCATCAGCTCTTCATGCATCCCGGGCACTCCAAATGATGGTATAGTACGACACACAATGATACATGGAGTGTATTACTTGTTTTCAGATGACAGGCGCACATGTGTGTGACTTAAGATGTGTTTCATGTACAGTAGGGCGACCGTTCCTTGTGGTAATCAGACGTGGTCGAGAAGAACCTTGACGAACAGTACGTCTGCCCTCTCGTTCCCCTGCAGTTTACCGTTGGGCCACGGTCACATACGAAAGTCCCATAAATGTGGATAATGCATGATTAAACTGGCCAGCCTAACGGACACTCACGGGTCACTTTCAAACTCTGTAAGTTGCTGAAACTCTGCCCTCCAGACGAGTACGCAGCATCTGTGTTTATTTCGCAGTGATTTCACACGATCTGACGCTGCTCACGGCTCTTGTGCACCCTACCAGCTCTATTAACAACACTAAAAACGACTACGAATAACATTAATGCACTCTGGTGGCTTTTCTGCCTGCCACAAAAAATTGTGACTGATCATTCACGGTTCGATACTGCAGTGCCTGTGTTATTCTGAATTACAACGCAAAGTTCCTTTGGACATGCAAGCATGTTCAAAACAACCGACATGATCGCAATTGCAAGTATGGACAACCATCAGCTCCATAATGGATCGACGACAGTGATAATTTGTGCCTGACCGGAACTCGAACCAGGATTTCCCGGTTATCGCGAGCAGTCGCCTTACCATTTGGCTATCTCTGCATGAATCACGGCCTGACCCAAACATCTTAAAGCCGTCAACCATGCATCCACAACCTGTATTGCCGGCCGCGGTGGTCTCGCGGTTCTAGGCGCTCAGTCCGGTACCGCGCCACTGCTACGGTCGCAGGTTCGAATCCTGCCTCGGGCATGGATGTGTGTGATGTCCTTAGGTTAGTTAGGTTTAAGTAGTTCTAAGTTCTAGGGGACTGATGACCACAGATGTTAAGTCCCATAGTGCTCCGAGCCATTTGAACCATTTGAACAACTTGTACTCGTACGTCCATTATGTTTATTCCCATACAGTTGAGACCTTTTTTACTTGAAAGTCACTTGCCCGGTGTCAGTGGATATATAAGGTACTCTCCCTGTGTTATTCTGAAACAGGATGCAAAGTTCCTCTGTACAGGCACGCTTGTCCATCATTTTAGCTCATTGTCCACAGATATATCGACTGTAAGGACATCATGCAAACAGGTTTGCTGTGACTGAATCAGAGAATTCTTATTCATTTCTCTGGCATAATATAAACACTATCAGCGGAAACAGACGGTTCTTGATCAGTGTTGGAGTAGAGGTGAATTCAACATACCGTTTGTCAACGTAAACCTAGTTGATACTTCCCGGAGTCGGCTGTGGAATTGTGCCTTCGTCATTCCACTCCCTCCTGCAGCCTGTTACAACCAAACGTATATTTCAGTTCCAACGATCTGGTTTAGGAGATATTGTCTATCATTACTTTCACACCTTTAAAGACTAAAACGCAAGTACGCATTTACTAGCTGCTCGTGAGAATGTTATTGTATGTTGTCCAGCCACAATAATGGGAACACTTGTCAAAACCCTGAATAATCGCCTTTGCAATCATGGACCACAGCGAGACGTGCAGGAAGAGAGCTAGCTACCGACAGGGATGTGGATCATTGCCAGCTCCACTGCCTTGGCCAGCTGCGGTAGGTTTCTCGATTGAGGATTCATGACGGCATCAAACCGATTAAGGTGACTCCGCAGATCACTGATTGGGTTCAAATCTGTGTGTCTGCTGGCCAGGGGCGTTCTGTAATCTCATCCAGGTTCTCCTCGAACCCCACACATGCAGGATATGTGTGACACTTTGCACTATCCTCCTGGTAGATACCATCATGTCGAAGAAAAACAAGCTGCATATACGGGTGGGCTTGGTCCCCAAGGAAAGATACACACTTGCGTTGATCCACTGCGGCTTTCAGAAATGCCGAAAACACACAGCCAATACCAGAAAACGATTCCACAATGACGTAGGCAGGGTGTTTGCTTGCAGATGTTTCACTACTTTCACGCCAAAAGCCTTCTCTCCAATGGAGCATAAAAAGAGATTCATCTTAAAAGGCCACTGTCGCCAGTCAGTTCACGTCAAGTTGCGGTACTGGCGTGCAGTTTCCAGCCTTCGTCGCCGATGAGCAGCAGTCAGCATGGATGCATGGACCAGGCGCTTGCTGCGGAGGCCGATACGTAGCAACGTTCGCTGATTGATCGTTTAAGAGACATAGTTCGTAGCCCCTCGGTTCATTTGGATGGTCAGTCACTTCAAATAGGCAGGTCTATTGGCCCTTACACATCTCCGCATCCGCCGTTAACTCACGTCATCTGTGGCCCATGGTGTACCCAGCTTGCCACGGCGCCAGTTTTTGATGGCGCCATTTTGCCATGCACGGTATGCTTCCGCTCTTGTCTCAATGGCCAATGATCACCCTCCCTTGGACGTCAGATAATTCTTTCCGTTTCCGCATTACAACAACGACTGCAATGTTTCCCTCGTCCCACGACACGCTTTATATTCCCTGCACTGCTTGAACTGCTACCTGTCAACTGTGAATGGCTATTGCACGTTGACGTCGAACACAGGTGGTGGTCACATTAAAGTAACTGGATGATGTTGTAACTACATAATAGCTTTATAGCGACAATGAAACCGCTAATATAAGTCTTCGGACATCCATATTTAAACTGGATGATGGTGGACATCAGCTAGTATAATTTTTTTATTGAAAATTAAACTCCACCAGCTCTATTTAAGATTTCATATTTATTTGGCTACTAGTTTCGACGTTGCGTCAACGTCATCTTCAGGCCCTATATAACACACCATACATAAAACAAACAATGTGAGACATGAGTAGTCTACGTGCTATTGAACTAATTAAATCCATTATAAACATATTATATAAAGGATGACTTCATTAAAAATAGTTACATTTCGTTCATTTTCATTAAGATTCAATTTATCTTGACATGAGCAATTTATATGGCATAAACAAGTAGAACTGCGGTTATATATATATATATATATATATATATATATATATATATATATATATATATATATATATATATATACCATACATTTGAATAAAGTGGGGACATATATAAGTCTTAGTCACAAACCGTTGCTCTTAGAGAGACAGTAATACAGGCACAGAACAGTTCTAAAATTGGTTGCAAGCGAATAATGATACCCGAAACACTTCTTTGTGTGCACACTTTAACTAATAGGAAGGAAAAAATGCATTGCCAATCAGACATATGTAAGGCATGATTCCATTGTTTATAAATAGTGAAAGGTGGGTGGGAAAACCAGTGCTATTTACACAAAACACGATGAATATTGTACAAAATAAGAAGCTGAAACTTTTCAAGTTGGGTTGACGTGCTGTTTCATTGTGTTTGTTTCTTTGATTTACAACGAATTATCAGCAATCTACATGTACAAAGAATAGACGTATTTTCAGTGACGTCAACTGTGTGTAGTCATTACAGTTTCGTAGACGTATAGGCTAACTGCTGTAATAATAGACAATTTTTCCACAGGCGCAGGCATGCTTATCTTCTTTCCCTGTGACTTCCAGGAAAAAAAGTAGACGGTACTATTAGCTCAGTAGTGACACAGAAGCAGTAGGCTACTCAGAGCAGTACTCGGCATCGAAGAGGCGTTTATACCGATTAGTTTGTGATAATTCCTTACACTTCTTCCATACATTATTTCTTACGTTCTTGAGCAGTGGCTTACACAAAATTTGAGTGCTGTTCCTGCAAACGGTTGCGAAGTTTCACTACCAATACTCAAAATGTTAAGTCATTGGCTTCTGTAGCGGTATTCCTAGTCGACTTTTTAATGTACGACAAAGAGTAAAATTGTACACTTAACTATCCCGTCACAAAAGCTCGAAAGGCGTGGATTGAATGATGCGAGTTCATTTTTTTATAATGACATGTTTTTACTTTTTTCTTTCTGTTTTCAAAGGCAAGCCAAACTGTAGCAGGACGTGGACTGTGAACCAGCGTCCCCCGCGTTCGGCACGTGACTGTAGGTTGGGCGACGTGCGGTTTGATTGCCTTCGCCCACCGCCAAATTGCGGTCACTTCTTCTGCCCGAAAGTCCGTAGCCGTCACGTAGTATCGATCCACGCTGTCACCGCCAGGTAGCACAGAACCGAAAATACCATGACGTTTCGCCACACCTGCAGTTACGACATCTCTTCATCAACATCAGAAGTTAGACAGTGATAAAATAATTCAACGTTCCAGCCAAGTTTTTATTGAAATTTACACTAATATTTATTGGTGCGGCATATTTTCTACTGCGTGCTGTCATCGTGAGGCTCCTAACTGTAATTTATACATAAATAATTTTTGTATTACTCACATCCGAGGACTGCGAAGGACTGTTTTTACTGGGTGTGTGTGCAGTGAGATTATGTTCCAAGACACGCTGTCCATGTCTGGAGAAGTTTGCTTATGTCAGTTTGCAGTATTTCGTGTGCTTAATGTTTAAATAATTTCAAAGATATTTTTATTTATATGTAGACGGAATATATACTTACGTGGCATACAGAGTAAAGAGCAAACGCACTATCAGTTCAAAATTTCGTTGTTTACAATGAGTGGCTAGCTCAGGGTAAAGATTCTGAGAGTGGAAGTGAGAAACACAGGTACAAAAAGATTTACGTTGCTTGAAACTTACTTCGGAAGTTATATAGCATATCATGGCATATTATGTAACGCCACCCTGGCTTAGGATGTGAATATTTCTGCCACTGAGTATGTGTCCATTGTGTCATGACTAAGCCACGTCCGTATATCAGTAATCTCACATCAACGTCGGCCTGTTCCTTGTACATGCCGGCTTTGAATATAGAGAATCAACTGGATAACGACTCAAAATATGGATAATGTTGTAGACCTTAGTGTAATCATGCCTTATTAATTTGGAAGCAAAATAAAACACAGAATTATCAGTTCCTTGTAGCAATGCTGTTAATAATAACTTTGGTTTCGTGTTGCTAAAGTGACAAGCTTGCGTTTACATTGGGAGAATTACATGGTTATAATCACAGACCAAAAGCTTAAATCCCTTTCTGAATACTGATTACTTCACTATGAACTTGAAAGATCGCCACTGCAAGGCGTTTTTATTTACCAGATCATTAAAACCTACTGAAATTTATCTATCGACAAAATGGAAGAAGCGATTTATATTTAACCTGATGGTTCAAATGGCTCTGAGCACTATGGGACTCAACTGCTGAGGTTATTAGTCCCCTAGAACTTAGAACTAGTTAAACCTAACTAACCTAAGGACATCACAAACATCCATGCCCGAGGCAGGATTCGAACCTGCGACCGTAGCGGTCTTGCGGTTCCAGACTGCAGCGCCTTTAACCGCACGGCCACTTCGGCCGGCATTTAACCTGAAAAATAACTTTTATAGCCAAGGCCGTATTAAATACTCTTTATTATTGACGACCTGTGTAGACAGTCGACACTGTCATCTTTCTATACTCAGAAACTTTTTCTTGTAAATCGCTTTTCATTGTGAGTTTATCACTTTGCTATTTCGTCACTATGGTGGAGAATATACAGCACGTTATACACAGATTTGTCAAAAGTAAAGTGGTACACAGATAAAATGGACCTTGAGCTAATGTGCGTGTTCACACATGTAGCGCTCCATTGAGGCTTGCTAGTGGAGTGCTTTGTCTGTGAACAGCCCCCGGCGGCATAAGGTCCTTTTTACCTGTGTACTATTTTACATTTGACAAACGTATAGTTAACGTGCTGTATATTTTCCACCACAATGAAAATATGGCACGAGTGAATAACTCATAATAGAACACAATTTACAACAAAAAAATTTGTAATCAAAAGATAAATTTCGACTACCGAAATCGGTGGCACTAATAAATATTAATTAAATTAGTTTTGGCTATAAAAAGTATTGTTGACAGTAAAAGGTAATTTTGTTATGTAAAGTAAACATATTTAAAGTCTTTCCTGCATTAGCGGAGAGTGGAGGAACTTTGCGCAGCGGGTAGAATGACGCACGGTAATATGTCTAACCGTGAGAGCTAGTATTATCTGATCGCCGCTGCCATCTCGTGCTCAGTTATACAAATAAGCACACAGAACGTGGGAATAGTTACTGTTTGTCAAATGGTTCAAATGGCTCTGAGCACTATGGGACTTAAAATCTGTGGTCATCAGTCCCCTAGAACTTAGAACTACTTAAACCTAACTAACCTAAGGACATCACACACATCCATGCCCGAGGCAGGATTCGAACCTGCGACCGTAGCGGTCGCGCGGTTCCAGAATGAAGCGCCTAGAACCGCTCGGCCACACCGGCCGGCGTTCTGTTTGTCCACAATAAGTTAACGATTAGCGCGGTGGCCGCCGGGAACAGCCCCGCTGGCACCACTGCCCGCTTCTCGCACTTACCACGAAGTCAGAGGGGACACTCGCGAAAATGTTGCCCACGGAAGTGACACTTCCGTTGGGTAAGAAACCACCTTATTTGTTGGCATATTCAGGCTCGAGAGTTTTACCTACAATTTTTATACTATTTATCTATGGGAAACAACGAAAAATGAAACTACATGAATTGGAATTTACAACTTACGACACTATGAATCGAAAGACAAGAACTCATTTTGGGAAACTGTTTGCACTTTGCCTTTATTTAACACAAAAAACAACTCCGCCCGAACAGGCCATGAAGGTCTAACAGAACCGACCGGCCGTCGTATCATTCTCAGACCACAGGCCTCACTGGATGCGGGTATGGAGGGACGTGTGGTCAGCACGCCGCTGTCGCGGAGGTATGTCAATTTACGAGACCGGAGCCGCTACTTCTCAATCAAATAGCGCCTCAGTCTGCCTCACGAGCGCTGAGTGCAACCCGCTTGCCAACAGCGTTCGCCAGACCGAATATTCACCCATCCAAGTGCTTGCTGAGCCCGAGAGCGCTTAACTTCGCTGATCTGATGGGAACCGGTTATACCACTGAGGCAAGGCCATTGTCATTTAGCCGGCCGAAGTGGCCGAGCGGTTCTAGGCGCTACAGTCTGGAACCGCGCGACCGCTACGGTCGCAGGTTCAAATCCTGCCTCGGGCATGGATGTGTGTGATGTCCTACGGTTAGTTAGGTTTAAGTAGTTCTAAGTTCTAGGGGACTGATGACCTCAGAAGTTAAGTCCCATAGTGCACAGAGCCATTTTTTTTATTTGTTTGGTCCCTTAAGAATTCACACCACATTTGTAATTTGATTCAAGATCAGCATCATCATCATATCATCATCATCATCATTACCACCACTATAGTTTGAGGGCGTCGCATTGATAACTTAATCCACGACCATATCCATTATTCCATCTCGTGCCCAATACTCTTGTTCCAGCTGCTGCACTTACCTGCAGTAACCTTGGCAGTCCTCTGGAGTAACTGAAATTAAGACAGCATTAACAATATTCTGCAGAGTCTTTTCTTCTAAGTGTTCAAATGGTTCAAATGGCTCTGAGAACTATGGGACTAAATTTCTGAGGTCATCAGTCCCCTAGAACTTAGAACTACTTAAACCTAACTAACCTAAAGACATCACACACATCCATGCCCGAGCAGGATTCGAACCTGCGACCGTAGCGGTTTCGCGGTTCTAGACTGTAGCGCCTAGAACCGCTCGGCCACTCCGGCCGGCTTTCTAAGTGTCGGCAATAACTTTCTGCCCTTGACAGTTGTATCGAATTTTGATCTCAGTTGTAGGGCGGTAAACGGACTGTTTTGTGGCCCCTGCTCCCAGCGATTTTATCCACGACGTACACTTTTACCGCTAATTTATTTTGCTATTTAGACAACAGCTCAGTCTTTGTCACGGAATCGTTGCAGTTTATTTGTCTCTCTCGTAACCAGTCTAACATCGTAATCCTGCGATCATATTTATTAGGCATTCTGTCGAACTTCCTGCTGTGGTATGGCGCATCGTCCATACAATCACAGAATTGGGTGGAATATAGGAACCACCGTATCTGCAAGCACCCCTTTGCTCTTCCGTCGACGTCCGGTAGTTTCTTGTACTTCAAGAAATTCGCAAGTTGATAGAGACAATTTCTTGCACCAATCTTCATGACAAACTAAAACTGTGTGCCACACTGGGTGGCCAGGTTCGACTCCCGGTCTGACACAAAGTTTTAATTTGTCGGGAAGTTTCAGATCGGCGCACAATCCGCTGTAGGATGAAAGTAAGTTCTACTTTCTTGCATCTTGCTGTAAGTACTTGCCGAATTTGTCATTTTCAGGAAGATTTTCTCAAACTTCTAGAAGTTGCATTCAGTACCGATTCAGTAATGTTAGTGTCGAAAATGAGAATGGCACAATGACATATGGGAAGAAACAAATCTACCATTGGAGCCCTTAAACACACAACTGGCACCACCAGTCAAGGAAATACGAAATGAGTTTTCCAACCAATGCGTTTCACCATAAAGAAAAGCAGAAAGGCCGTACATTGAGTGTTTAAATTTTACCTGATTTTTTAATGTTAGCGTACACATAAATGCATTATCTTAATGATAAAAGTAATAAATATTGCTTGCAAAAATCGAAGAGTAATTAAAAGGCGGACTCTAGGTGAGATACAGAGGCTCATTTTTCTTACCCATTATCGAATATCTGGTTATACAATAGACAAGAGACGTCGAAATTTGCAAATGACATCCTCAAAGTATTTAGTCTAAGTGAACTGCTCAGATTTTAGTTTATTGAACAGTGTTCCTTGGTAAAATAAGTATGTACTCCACTAACTTTCTTTTCTATTTTTTAATTTTTGTGTTTCGTCAAGATTTTTATTCATTAGTAACAATGCAACAACAGCAAAAAGGAACAACTGAACTTTTGCATAAAGTACTTGCAGAAAGTTCCTGCAATCAACTTCCCCAAGTGATTTGAACATGTAAATTTGAGTAAGATTTTGTTCTAACGTAAACACCTCATCGAGTGCTTACAGAAGTTACTTGACAGTAAACACAAGCCTTTCGCAATACTTCACGTCTACGGGCAACATGACGTTGGCAGCGCTCGGAGACAAATGAATATCTTTCAAGTGGTGCCGGTTCTCTCCTCTTCTGGCAGCACTAGCGCAATCCTCAAATTATCACGGCCAAACAGTACTTGCTAGTTGTCGGGGCAAGAAGTAAGAGCATATTTTGTTTTTGTTTTTTCTAATATTTTACCTCTACTTTCTAAATGGTTCCAATGGCTCTGAGCACTATGGGACTTAACATCTGAGGTCATCAGTCCCCTAGAACTTAGAACTATTTAAACCTAACCAACCTAAGGACATCACACACATCCATGCCCGAGGCAGGGTTCGAACCTGTGATCGTAGCGGTCGCGCGGTTCCAGACTGAAACACCTAGAACCGCTCGGCCACACCGGCAGGCCTACTTTCTAAGAGGGTAGCCATTTCTTGTCATGTTAACATACAGTTTTTGTTTCATGCCTATCTCTACACATTAACACCCACTGTTATACAGATATTATTTCTCCTAAGCAAAGCTCGAGTGTGGAACGGCATTAACCACGGTTGTTGAGGTAATTTGATGCACAGAGGCTGAGTGTGTCATTTTATCCCACTTCAGTTTCACACTAATTAAACTAGGTAGCTAAATAATATACGATAATGAATATTTAATGAAAGTCAATATACCGTACTGCATCACTTTTATAAGAATGGGTTAATATATTCTGATAGCGAGGACGTACACCGCTAAAACAGAGAGTACTTCTTGGACAGCGGGTGAATTTGGAAATGACAACCGTGCTGTTCATAATGGGACGCACAACGTACCAGACGCAATGATCTGTGCGTAATATGTGATGAATTCGGCAAAGTTGGTGCGGTACGGTACCGATGCATTTCTTATACTTTTCCGTGTCATTCTGAATGCAGTAGGTGGGACCGTCCTCAAAACAATAACTATGACTCCTGTCTGAAGAAGCGTTAGTTATTCCACATATATTCAAGGAACCAACTACTGAATATGCTTATACTCGACTCTTCTTCATTTTTGTCGCTATTTTATAAGGAAACTTTTGTTTTATATCTATTCTATGATTTGTAACGTTTATGTCTAAAGTAAGGTGTGATGTTTATGTCTAACTAAGAACAGTTATATCAAATTGTGGGCTGACTGCGTCCCTGATTACGTGTATCAGTATATTTAACTGCCCCTGTTTTGAACAATCTATCTACTAGCAAGAAAGCAATACCAGTAAGCTAATTAAAACCTGTGCGCAATAATGACAAATTAGGGGTAAGTACATTCAGATCTACGTGATTTTACTTCAGCTGGCCGTTGTGGAAGAGCGGTTCTAGGCGCTTGAGTCTGGAACCACGCGACCGCTACGGTCGCAGGTTCGAATCCTGCCTCGAGCATGGATGCGTGTGATTTCCTTAGGTTAGTTAGGTTTAAGTAGTTCTAAGTTCTAGGGGACTGATGACCTCAGCTGTTAAGTCCCATAGTGCTCAGAACCATTTGAACCATTTGATCTTACTTTGGCCCTGTGAATCTGAATAAGTACAAAGGTGGTTCCTGTGTGAAAACCCGTAAACTATGTAAAATAAATTTCTTACCCCGTATTGGTGTCGCCTTGGTATATTGTGTTAAGCTACATCATAAGGTCCCGAGTTCGAGTCTCCGTCCGTCACACAGTTTTAATTTGCCAGGAAGGTTTACATCATAAAAGTTATATCCACGCAAGCAAATGAACTTTACAAAAAAATACAATAAAAAATTTAGCGTTACACACATAAATGATCCCATTCAGATTCGTTCTACAGAAATATCGCATAAATACATGAATACTGATTACCATATTGTAGATAGATGTAACAATGTGTAGAGATATTCTTCATGAAAATTTCATAATAATATTTCTAAGATTTGGTTAATTAATGTTACTTCAAATCTTATTTCTTCCATAAACCATTAATACACAACACTGACATTATTACGCTAAATATTTGATACTAAGCGACTGCCCACTCCGGAGCATCGCAACAGGCAATGCCCGCCTCTGGGACTCTACCCCTGCAACTCGTGACCAAATGCTTACCACCGCGCGACCTAACATAAGCTCTTCGTTACACAAATGGTTCAAATGGCTCTTAGCACTATGGGACTTAACTTCTAAGGTCATCAGTCCCCTAGAACTTAGAACTAATTAAACCTAACTAACCTAAGGACATCACACACATCCATGCCCGAGGCAGGATTCGAACCTGCGACCGCAGCGGTCGCGCGGTTCCAGACTGAAACGCCTAGAACCGCTCGGCCACGCCGGGCGGCTCTTCGTTACACATACTCTGCCTTAGCGATAGCCGTCTCGCAGCGTTCTGTCACACAAAAGTATTTCTAATCGAAATATCGCTTATTCTCTTAGATAGTATGTTAAAATTTACAATTTTCATTATACGTACCTATTTCAAATTATTTAAGTTGATATTTTCGCTACTTTTTTCGTATGTTTAATAAACGTAATACTTAATACATATATTTGTATTGTAAGATGTGTGGAATTAAATATCTTATAAATCCCTTGCAGCAATTTACCACACTTACTGCCTCATTTTGCTCGGTATAGTGCTATGTTGTAAAAATTACAAGTTTTTCTAAAACGCATAACTGTACCCTTATGATTATAAAATATCGTACAACAAACACATAGGGCTAATGCTATACGAAAATTGGAGCCTCCATGTTATAATGGAATAAAGCTTAGGGTTCAAATGCCTTACGTGCCTCAAATTCCAAATTCCCCCACTTTCCCCTACACTTTAGATAATGATATTACCCAAGAGAAAAACGTTGGGGGCACACACACATGCATCTGTTGTACGCTCTCACACACTCGAAAATATAAAAATTAATAGTAAAGACATGCATTAATATACGAGAACGAAACAAAGTATTACATACTCTTAGAATGTAGGATGTTTAGTTTCATGATCAGTCAGATAAATTGTCTTTAACATACTCATTTCTCATGTGGTTTTAAATTTTAGTATTATATTTATTGCGTGAATATATGTTTATGGATTATAAACAGTTTTAGCAAAACACAATTTTGTTCTTTATTCGAAACATTTTTACTGCAGTTGAAGCATCATCAGTGGGCTTTTATTTTACGGCTGTTAAACATATTGAATGTTCTCTATTGTTTGTACAGATGTAAATACTAGTTTTTATATCGTAGGTACAGATTTCTGAAGAACACTCTGAAGAACACTTAAAATTATGTACTCATGCATTTTTACCACATGGTGTGGTTTTCCAACGGGAAAATGCTTTTGTAGAGCCCTTTTTCTTTCACAGTTTGTCATCTGCAACCGTATACAACTTAATGCAGACAAATTATTTAAACAAAAATTACGGTTTGGAAACTGGTATGGCTATGCCTGAAATTAATTATTTCTATGTGGAAGGGTGAGTGACTGTGTCTACTTAAATTATGTTTCACTTACGTTTCCTTTTACCCTCATCTTCTTCACTGTGAAGTTCTATATATTGAGCTGTCACTGACACTGTTTCACTGTTTACCTGCTGTAAAAACAAGATGGCGGGCAGTGGAAGAGTTGAGGCTGTAAAAACAAGACTGCGGACAGTGGAACAGTTGAAGGTGTTCCTGGCGGTTGTTTTGAATCTTTCAAAGGTGTTGTGCCGTTCTCTCTCTCTCTCTCTCTCTCTCTCTCTCTCTCTCTGTGTGTGTGTGTGTGTGTGTGTGTGTGTGTGTGTGTGTGTGTGTGTCGGACAGAGAGTAGGTCAGAGGATTTTTCATTATTATTATTACTATTATTATTAAGGAAAAAGGAGCTTCAACCTCGAGATTATTACTGCAACGATGAATATTTGTCTATTGCAGAAGAAGTTTGTGGCCTGTAATGTTGCTGGGAGTGGATTTCCTGTTTACCATGTCTTGCAAGGCTTAAGGTAACTCTTTCTCGACACCGTTACTTAACAGAAATTTATATTTTTAAGAGAAAAATTAGTAAAAGGACTTTATTATGGCCTTTAGAAGTGAGAACGTGGTTGATATATGCCCACCACAGTTTTGTACATTATAATGAAGTTAGCACGTAGCTGTAGGTAAGGGGTGCATTGGAATTAAACGGAAAAATCCACTGGAGAGCGTGCACCCATACATGTTACAGTAAACATAGAAGCACCACAGCGTTCGCCTGCAACAAGTCACTCGAAGAAGTATTTCATTAACAGTCGAACCGGAGAACCGAAGTGGAAAGCATGGAGTATGTAGCAAGTAAACGACGAAGCTGGCTCATGTTATGGAAAAATTACTTCCAGTTTGGCGCGGAGGCATTGTTGGAGAGAGACCGTTAGCAACTGCATAACCGATATGCTCTGCTAACGAGGTGTTAGCGGCTCTATAGCTACGCCGTTCAAATTCTCCCGTTGAGCAGGTCTGCCACCTTTTGGCTCTGAAATGGTGCCACAAGCAGCGGACGTGGATCGTACGCCGTACCCACGGCGTCATGCTGTCAGGAATCTCGCTATCTCTCGGGTTAACGACGAAACTGGCGTCCATTTTACCGCTTCAGGACTTACGAAGCTGCTTCCCAGCAACATTTCTGATAGTTTAGATAAATGTGTCATCGACATCGCACTTAATGAGTGAAAGTAAATATGGGGGACATTTTAGAGAGGCGACTAGCTGTTACAGCACTTTACAATTATTACGTTCTGTTGGCCGATTAAAGTTCAGTACACCAATGACGAGCCGTTTGTAACTGATAATTTCGCAGTAAAGGCTTTATTACACACCACCCGTTTACTCCTTCACTGCGCAGTAGAGTAGTAATTCTTACATTTTCTAATTTGTACAGTTTCGCTCTGTGCTTTGAAAGAGAGATGGCAGCCGCAGTGTCTAGCGCTGCATTTTTAAAGTAACACGGGGACTTCATGTCCGAATAATGTTCTTTGTTTTTATACTATGCCCGTTAGTGCTTTTTAAGTGCTTCTTATGTAGGATTTCCAGGGAGCCACAGCTTTACTTCAGAAACTCGGTGCCGTGGATTATATTCGTAATGCTAGCGGTTGTGTGCTAAAATATTTATAACAAATGTGTATGTACGTGTGAAAGACTTATCAAAGAATTATCTATGGTGCCAGTGTTCGCGATAAATTATGCAAAGTTTTTCTGTAATCACTGTACATTGCAAATGGGTATCGCGAGAGTAAAGTAAGTGATATTAGGACTTCGGGGAAATAGGAGAGAGAATGACTGATACAGGTACGAAGTTTTACGCCAAGCCTTCACGCTGACAAGTATGGTATACTTCCTTCAAAATTGTTGCCCTCTACAGTCCCTTCTAGTACCATAAATTATTGATTTATTTTGGTTTATCTACCAGTAACACTTTTACCTGTTGTATTAAATAAGGTAATCAATTAATGATTATTCATACGTACGTACAGTATACTTTTTGTACGTCTTTTGCCTTTTGTGGTGCGATAATTTCAGTGAGCTATGGTTTTAATGCCATTAATAGTCTGATCTACTGTAAGTCAGTATTTCTCCGCACGCGCATGCGCGCGACCACCAGCTGAGCTCGCTGCGTCGTTGCCCGCGGCGTCCAGTCACGACTCAGCGCCCACGGTCTGCTGGCCTGGCCCGTTGGTGTGGCCTATCGCCAAAACATTAGTAGAAGTGACGCAGTCTTATGACTATGTACCGTAGTACTAACATTTTAAGTCTGACAAGACCAGTTTCTGGCATGTTTTAATTTTATATTGTGACGTTTTTGAAGAAAGCTACATTATTATATTAGAAACCTAGGTAAAGTATATTTGCTTAGCAACTGGAGGCTAAAATTTAATACAATTACATTTTACAGAAGCTGACTCTGCTGAATCATGTTAAAAATATTCAAAAAAATCAAATTCTTTCTATTTCACTTCAGTGACTCCTACTACATCTAGAGGGAGCATTTGCATTTCCCTTTTCTGATCTTCTAGCTTTCGTAATAGGTTAAAACATCTGAAATTATATTCTCCGATTCGTTGAATATTGTTCCGTCTCGTTTATTCAATTTTTTTTCTCATGGTCACCTGTCCCCTCTCTGTTCCCTCCCGGAGATGCGAGTGAGGGACTAATGCGGAATCTGTTGCCAGTTTCATCTCACCTGCCCTGTGGATACGCATTATGCGTCTTAATGCAGCAGTTTCCATTGTCTTTTGCATCCTCTTGCCGTTTATCATTGCTGATTTTTCCGCCTCTTGGTGACAGTTTCCCACTCCAAGCGCAGACAGATTCACGAAGCTCCGTCTCCACATCGTATATTCCCTTCCTAGCTAATTGCAGACCGCCATTTAAGTTGAAGGCCTGTGAACGGTATATTAAGTGATAATGAAGTCACACGCTGTGTGCTTTTGAAAGCTGAAAATATCTTAATAAGAAGCGTGAACTGTTCATTCCATTGATTACGTGCTTCCTGACGATTAAACACACTAACGGACTAATGCAAAAAATGTTGGATAATCCAGATGCCAACCAAACCTTGTCATCAGGCATCTGCGTATTAGACCACTTACCATGCAACTGAGCTGCGGCTGCATTATCCTACAGCTGATGACATTTATATACGAGTACCTCTAACTGTTCCACATCACGAAATGAAGAGCCTTTACTAGGTCTGCAACACTGCGAATTACGTCGTGTAGTGTTCCTGGGTCTTTTTAGATGGTGCGGCCACCCATTAATGGTCGGAAACGCTTTACTCCTTCTACGACATTGACAATTACGAGTGCTCACTATTTTTGTAAGCACATCTCTAAACCACTTTATGAGATTCCCTCCTGCGAAACACGGAGATTATCTTCAGCCACGATCGTTTTTTTGTGCTGTCAAGTGTGCGTCGATTGAATGTTACCCCCCCTCCACCTTCCCCCCCCCCCGCCCCCCCTTACTCACCCCCACCCGCCCCCCCGCAAACCCAGCACGCCCCACCACGTTAATCGTACTTCACACAAATTATTTTCTTGTGGAGTTTCATTAAAATTCCGTGTTTGGGTCACTTTTACGGGCTTCTCGAGCACAGCATACAGCAGGAGTGTAGGTGGTAACCGAGTAACCTACGCCAGATATGTGCCACATAACCATCGGAAGTCAGGTGAAACCTGTCTGCCTGTAAGTTAAAAATACGTAATGTACGTTACTGAAAAGTGACACCAAACTCTGGCCTCTAATACTCATGAATAAATTCGGCATATACGTTGAAATGACAAAAATAATGAGTGAACTCCTAATATTATGTTGGACCTCCTTTTGCCCTTGCGTATGGCAGCAACTGGATCTGGAATGGACTCAACAAATCTTTGAAAGTTTCCTTCAAAAATGCGGAGCCCTTCTGCCTCTATAGCCGACTATAACGGCGAATTGGTTGCCGGTCAAGAATTTTGTGCCAGAAATCATCTCTCGATTGGGTCCCATAAATGTTCAATGAGATTTAAGTCGGAGGATCTGGTTGGCCAAATCATTCGCTTGAAGTTTCCAGAATGTAAGTGAAAACAGTCACGAACAATTGTGGCCCGGTGACATCTTTGGGAATATAATGTCCGTGAACGGGTGAAAATGATCTTCTAGTTGTCGAACGTAAGTCGAACGTAATTATTTCCTGTTAATTGTCGCTTCGCTTGGACTAGAGAACCCAGTCCATTCAAATAAACACAGGACCATATTATTAGGAAGCCACCACCAGCTTCCAAAACCTCGTTGATAATCTGTGTCCATGGGTTCGTGAGGTTTGAGCCACACTCGAACCCTAGAACACTATCATCAGCTCCACTTTTGTTTCCTGTCATCAGTCTTGTGCTGGTTTGGTGCGGCCCACCACGAATTTGTCTCCTGTGACTACCTTTCCAGAATAGCAATTGCAGTTCTTACCTAATGAAACAGGGTACCGTCTGACAGGGCTACGGTTACCCAGTCGTCTAGGGTCAAACCGATATGGTTACGAGCCCAGGGAGGAGCTGCAGGCGATATCGTGCTGTTGGGAAAGGAACTCGCATCTGTCGTCTGCAGCCATTGCCCTTCAACGGCAGAAAACGGACAAGCGTAGGGAAGCCAGTCTTATTAGTAGACCTGTTGCCTCTTCTAGCAGAACGCAGACTTTCGTTTACCTTCTCCAGATGGTTATCTATGTGATTATTCCAATTCAAGTCGTTCGTAATTGTAATTCCTAGGTATTTGGTTGAATTTACAGCCTCTAGATTTGTGTGATTTATCCTGTAACTTAAATTTAATGGATTCCTATTTGTACTCACTGTTATGGCCACACACATTTCATTTTTTGTCGTTAATTGATACTCTTTGTGTAGTGTTGCTAGAGGAGGCCGAAATAGACGCGTTTAAGCTCACGCAGACTGGCCTGAGGTCTGGAACAATTAAAGGAGTTGAGTCTAATAAATAAAGAACGTAGTGGCTTGAATACTTAACTTTAATCCATAATTGGTGTACATCACTCTTGACGGTACTCTAATAACAATCTCAACATAAACTGGTAATGGCGCCTTGCTAGGTCGTAGCAAATGACGTAGCTGAAGGCTATGCTAATTATCGTCTCGGCAAATGAGAGCGTATGTGTCAGTGTACCATCGCTAGCAAAGTCGGCTGCACAACTGGGGCGAGTGCTTGGACGTCTCTCTAGACCTGCCGTGTGGCGGCGCTCGGTCTGCAATCACTGACAGTGGCGACACGCGGGTCCGACGTATACTACCGGACCGCGGCCGATTTAAAGGCTACCACCTAGCAAGTGTGGTGTCTGGCGGTGACACCACACTTTGCGCCATCCAGATAACTTTTTTGAAGAATTTTGCAATTGATCTGATCTTCTGATCACTTTACTAGACGTCAAATTTCAGTATCATCTGCAAACAGTCTTAGATGGCTGCTCAGATGTCTCCGGAAACGATCGTATTGATTAGGAACGGAAGACAGGCTATAGCATTTCCTTGAGTAACGCCAGGTAGCACTTCAGTTCTATTCAATGGCTTTCCCTCAATTACTACGAACTTTGATGATGTTCATTCGCTTATACATTGAGGTCATAGTTTACTGAGGAAATCTGGTCGTGACTCACTGTAATATTCCTGTCTGTAGACATCTTGTCCCTTCTGTTAGCTTAAAAATAAAAATGTGTAGCGGTATCGTGGAGTAAAAGAGGTCTACTTTTACTCTTAGATCACTGCTGCATGCGATGTGATCATCAGCATCATAATGGATGCCACCCGTAAAAATGTACGTTACAGTCATTAACTCCAGTAGATACTAGCATTCACCATCACGTGGTCAAGCGAAATTTTAAATTTTGACGGATACATGTACATCCTCATCTTGTCAAAATACACCACATGACATTGAAATCATCAATATTATACAACGAATAAACATGAAAATTCCTTAGCCGCTAAGCAATGTATGTATTTTGCTTTAAAGTATTTTCATTCGCTATGGTGTTAAGTACGTTTCACACTCTTCGAAGTCGTATACAGTGTTTAAGTGTTAATGCGGTAAGTCACCCATAGAAACGCTTTGTTAACTATGAAGAATGA
The DNA here is from genome assembly GCF_023898315.1 of Schistocerca nitens. Lineage (NCBI taxonomy): Eukaryota > Metazoa > Arthropoda > Insecta > Orthoptera > Acrididae > Schistocerca > Schistocerca nitens. The sequence continues at coordinate 783,904,130 of NC_064617.1, forward strand.
AATGTGAAAGTCACAAGCGGAGTAACATGTTTGACAAACCTATCATCAATCATCTGCTTAATGCCATAATTAAATTTAACTGCAGTGAGGAAACTGAACGCTGCTCTAATACGCTGGAGGTTCTGCAGAATTCACAGTACGCGAAGTTATTATCCTTGTTATGGTAGCTGCTTTGTAGCTCTTCCCACGTGGTCTCCTCGACAAACATTACACTTAGCTAAATAGCTTACGGCATGCTGCTTGCTCAGGAGCGACCCGAATATCACGAAGAGAAACCGTTGCAGTAGGATTATCTGCCTGCACAGTATGTGGCTATTAAGAATGGAAGGAAATTTGTGGACGTCTCTTGTGAAATTGTGATGCTGAGGGGCGTACGTGTAAGACTGATATAACAAAGAGATGTCTAGCAAATACTTAAATCCATTTACTTTCTACAGGACTGCTAACTGTGAAGTTACTTTACTGACTTATACACTGGTTCTCTATAAACGTCGTTAGAATGAAATGTAAACCACAATTCAACTACGGATTCAAATCAAAGATTTATTTTCCGTTATGTAACCTCTGTTGCTCCAGTGACCTAACGGAAAGTTCTTCGCTTAATCCCTGAAGAATCTCATAGGTATCTCAACCGCACGAGATGCAATTCCACCACTGAGCGATTTAAATGGATTTTCCTCTCCGTCAGCGCTTACCTCAATATAAGTTTAGGTATTCGTGCTGTGATGCATATTACAATCATTCGTAATGAAACAATTGGGGAAGACTGAATCCTATATTTCAATCTTCTCTCTCTCATATTCCATTTATATTTCATTATAGTCACTGAACGAATGAATATACGGTTCCGATCCGCTGACTGATTTTAAGTAAGCTCAGCTGTCCAAATTTTACTTTCGATTTCATGCTCTCCTTGATTTGGCTTCATAGTGTGAAAAAAAGATATTACTTAGCTTACATCTGTGATGAAACTCTCTAAGATGACTACTGAACTACGGTGAATCTTTTCCATACCTCACATCATTGCTCTTCACATAAAGATCAAAGGTGCACTGTATAACGCTTTTGAATTTTATCCATTTGTGCTTCACATCTTCCTTTCCAGGGCTGAATAACTGATGTTTACTCCGATACTCTGCAGTTTGTTTCCCGTCGCTTTTGGGAGGCGATAATACTTACGTACGTTTCTTAAAATTTCTTTTATAAAGTGTAAACATTGTCGCTTAACTGACTTGTGATCACTCATTCCCTTGTCTCTGTTGAACGTCTCGAAACGTTCCGGTCAGCTAGTTATTGCGATTTCTGAGTCATTGCCTTCTACAGTTAGTTCTTTAACTGTTTTAAGAGTTTAAATAGAAAACTGTGGAACCGTCTCATCCGAATCACTCTTACTTGCGCCACTTCTAATCATACGACATTCTATGACGGGCGAATTGAGGTCTACAGAAGTCTGATCAATCATGTCACTCGAAATAATCTCCAGGTTACCTATAAAGCAATTTTCTGCTACAAATCCTGAGGTAGGTAGTCAATGTAATCTTCCAGCTTTCATGCTGAACCCACCTATGATGCTTAACTTCACCCAGATTCTGTCACATTTAGAATATGTAATTACCACACTAGATAATACCGAGTTCTTCTCTCCTATAAATACACAGCCACCATTCGCGTATAGCCTTCCATCGCGATGTAGATATGTGTCTGATTTTTGGTTTTCACTGATATGTTTTCTGTTAGTAATACTGTCGGTGCTATTACCTTTAAAAGGAGGATTAACCCTGGGACCGTGCCATGAATGCTCCTACAGTTTACCAATCATTGTTCTTGAACGGCTCATGCACTTTGCAAACTTATTAATACGAATGAATGTTTAAAACTTAACTGCAGCACACAGACAAACAAGGAGGAATATACATCTGCTGAGAGGCGGCTTATGTTATACTTCAGACAAATGAAATGAGTCTCCGACTTCAGTTCCGACTAGAGAATAACCACCGAATTAAATTAATATTCACGTCGATGCGAAGGAGAGAGCAATTAGCTCAGATAACAAACAGACCACTAGCCGGGGAAATAAACCATCGTACTCCTGTTGCATAAGCCCGTACTTCGCAACGGAAGTTAAAGAAGGGCCTTTACATAACATCGCTTTTTACAGTTCCGTACCTCAACTGGTACAAACTGAACTCTTATAGGATTACTTTGTCAACACATTCGATTTTCTTAACCAAGAAGTCGAATGTAATTAAAACCTGTCGAAAACAGAAAACCAATATCGTTATCTTCCTAATACACAAAGTGAAATCAGTAAATCTGTATGTCCCACCCAAGTAAAGCCAATTGTGGTTTGGATTAGTAAAGACAATATTACAGCGCTCAATTCTGTCACTGCTGTAAACTTCAGCGGTTACTTCAGTCTGCAATCTGGAAAACATAATACCGACAAGTACTAGTTATCTGGCGCACTACGAAACTAATACCGCCATCTTTTGATTCTTTGGTGTACGACAACATAACTAAGGGAACACCCGAACTTCTTAGCTGCGCACTCTCGTAATACTTTAAATTACCGTGCATTTTTTTCTGTGAACAGATTTTGATGAAATAAAGCATGTAAGCTGCCTCAAGCTGAGCTGAGCTCAAGCTACCTGCGAAAACCCCCTATTAATTCGTTTAGTTGTTACGGAGACTGACATGTTCAAACAGACAAACAGACATAATATTTTACAGTTTTATTATTAGTATATGTTTGGGAAGACACCATGACCATTTTTTCAATGCGCATTAACTACTTGTCAGGATACAAAGTACCTAGACTGCCGGAAAATTCATCCAATGTGTGACGAAATGGGTTCGCCAGAACATGAAGTTAGAACTTTCTATTACCACTCGCGACTGATGCAGTTGTAATTTCGACAATTATTGGTTCCAGCAAGGTCTCGTGAAATCCTCGGTCTGAACGTTCAGTTTTATTATCAACCGCTGCTTGTAGAAGAAAAGTGTTGGTTGACATGATATTTATGGTTTTACAGTTGGTTTCTGAAACCTCTCAAGCTGAAGTTGACGTAAGTGCTATGTTCATTCCAGTCTTTGGTCTTCCTTCCAAGTGAGTCCTAATTTTCAACATATAGTGCTGAAGAGAGCGGAATAAAATGTAGTTCAACATCGGTCATATTCAGACGGAACTGAGGCAAGGGAATATAGACACTGAACTACGGAAATACGAACGCAGAAGAAGCCGAGATGAGGCTGGGAGCAGCTCGTCTGTTTCTGGTGTTTTATAGTTGAAGATAGTGCCGTCCTGCCAGACTGCTGGAATTTAATTCTCTTAATTGGAAGAGCCCGTGGAAGCCAAATTGCTTCCCCGACGCCCAGGGAATTGTCACCGTAAGGGGAGTCCCTCGAGGCAGCGGCAGCGACAATGCCCTAGGCGCTGACTGAGCAGCAGTGTGTATTCGTGACATTTTAACAAAGAAAGAGTGCACAATAGGCGAAGAGCAGGCTTCCACGAGGCACAGGATGAACGGCTACGGCTTCCTCTGCCGCTGCCGTATCGCTAACCGGTCGTCTGCGTCACCCTCAGCACAAACAAGAGGTATGCGGTAGGTGATTGGACAACTTGTTTGTGGAAGTTGTCGTGTTATCAAAACGACAGTGCCTCCACTTCGGCAGATTGCGCTGCTCTTCCGGTGCAGTGTACACCATTCCATTACAGTCACACTTTACGGGACAAATTCTACATGATGGAAAACAATGTTCATTTAAGCTAATCCACACTCAGGACGTTTTAAACACTAATTGTGCAAATGGTTATTATCAAACACTTTTGAAGTATCTGTTTATGCAGTCAAAATTTACACATATCTCTAGAACGTTCTCAGAGGAGCAGTGTCCGTCCCCGGTAGCTCAGATGGCTAGTCTGGCTTTAGCTGTCGCAGCGGTCGCACGCTCCTCAAGTTTGCTCCGTGAACGTTCAGTGTTTACGCGAGTGTTTTCGTGTTTCGTGATCGTTTATTGCCGTTTTACACGTGAATTAAGCGGTATAAACTGAGCATTTGGTCTTCGTTCGTGTCATCTTTCCACGTAGTGCCGTTGGGATTTCGGCGTTGTCCGAGATTTCTTCGCTGCAGAACACCATGGCAAACTCCGTGAGAAAAAACACCGTGATTTTCACCTTCGACAAGTACACCCGTCGAGTACAGCCCTCTGCACTTGAAATACACGACTGGATTACCGAGGTAATTGGCCTTCCTTCTGAATCTGTTCATACCATGCAGCTAGACTCTGATGAATACTGCATTTTTGTAAAGTTCAACGATTCCGTGAGTGTAGACCGCTTTCTGGCAAAATTTGCTTATGAAACGGAATTTATACACCGTGATGGTACTAAAAGTACTGTCAAACTCCGGAATTCCGAGTCTGTAGTTAGGAATGTTAGGGTTTTGAATATTCCCATAGAAGTAGACAATCCGAAAATTAAAGATGTCCTTTCAAAGTATGGGGTTGTCAGGCAAATAGTCAACGAAAGGTGGGCTTCGCATTTCAAGCTGCAGTGCTTTAACGGCATTCGCTCCGTGGAGATGGAAGTGAAGGCAAACATTCCCTCCCACATCTTTGTTGACGGGCATAAGGCGCATGTTATGTACTCAGGGCAAACCCCTACATGTCATGTATGTAACGAGTCTGGTCACGTCCGTCAGGACTGCCCTCGCCGTGTTTTTGTACTAACAAATAACCTTACGCAACGCCGGAAATTAACACTCAACGATTTGTTGCCAGCCAGTAATACAACAGAGCCGGCGGCTGTCGTGGATCCTGTTACTACCTCTGAAAATGTTGCACTTAATGTTAATGACTTTCCGTCATTAAAACCTGCATTAACTGCTGAAATTCCGTCCCGTGACAGCGAGATTCTCACTAAAAAGCGTCCTCTAGAGGACACTGAAAAAAATGTTGATGATGACTCTTCCTGTGAAACACCCGTTGCCAGGAGGCCAAAGCCCAGTCCTGAAGATCTGTTGGATGTGGAAAAAGGAGATGGAATGCAGGTCGATGTGGCTCCCACTTCCGCACAAGGACTTATACCGCCACGAACAGATAGTGACGCAGCTGGTAGTGACCTTTCACAGAAATGTGACCCTGAGCCTGAGGTCACGACTGAAATAACCGCATCAAGTGCACAGCCCATACAGTGCGGACAGTACGAGGAAGTACCAAGTAAACAACCTGCTGACTCCAGAGCCGAAGGAGGAAATAAACAAGCATCACCGCCTCGCCAGCAAGACAACACAACAGACACCACGCCGGAACCAAACATTGATGACTCGCAAGGCACGGCCGTTGCCCTATTTCGGATCCCAGGCTTTTTTGAAATTGTTAATGTTTCTACGGAAGCCAATATCGGTACAGCCATTCTTATAAGGGAAGGCATTCCGGTAACTGAAATCGAACGACTAGAATCAGGAAGAGCCATAGGCATAAAAATTTTCGATGTGACAGTGCTTAACCTTTACGCCCCATCAGGAAATTCGCACATACTGGATCGTGCGAAGTTTTTTCAAGATGAACTGATTTATTTATTGAGGAAAAATCCGTGTTCTCTTATACTAGGTGGAGATTTTAACTGTGTTTTAAACCAGAAAGATCAACAACCCAACTTCAACTACTCGCCACAGTTAAAAAAGTTAGTAAGTGATCTACACCTTAAGGATGTGTGGGAACTTCAGCACCCGACGTCAGTCGGGTTCACGTATATAACCAGCCACTCCCGCAGCAGACTAGATAGAATTTACGTGTCACCAAATTTGCAAAATTATTTATTACACTTTGAAACTATTCCCCTGTATTTTAGCGATCACAGTACACTTTTAACTTGCTTTAATTTAAGTGTACAGCTAACCCGTCGATTCAGAGGCCAATGGAATTTAAATATCTGTGTTTTAACTGACGAAGAACTGGAACAGGAAATAAGAGTAGCGGGGAATATATGCCTCCGCACAGTAGACAAGCACCCAACAGTCATTGACTGGTGGACTAGGAGGGCTAAACCAAGGCTGCGGAAAGTTGTCATGCAGTATAGTGCAGCGAGGCACAGGGAGTTGAGGAATACAATGGAGTTTTATTATAAAGTTTTAAGAGACTTATATCAACAGGCCCATGATGACGTAATTCGTCTGAATGATATCAAAAAAATAAAAGCCAAGTTGTTAAGCATTAAACGGCAACAGATGGAGGGACTCAAAATTAAATCGAAAGCCACATCAGTCGTAGCAGATGAAACAGCTTCTCTGTATCACTTGGTGCGGCATGCTAAAAACAGATGTCTAACTTTAATTGATGAAGTCCAGACGCATACTGGTACGAGGCTCACATGCCAGAAACAAATACTGGACGAAGTCCACAGGTACTACGAAACCTTATATGCCCCTACCACAGTGGAAGATGCAGCTTTCGAGGATTTTCTCACTATTTTAGGTCCACAATTGTCGGGAACAGACAACGCTGGCATCCTGTCACCTATTACTAAAGATGAAGTGCATGAGGCAGTGCGTAACTCACCTCTCAAAAAATCTCCGGGACTTGATGGCCTCCCTGTGGAGTTTTATGCCCGCTACTGGTCTATAATTGGGGACAAGATCACTTCCATGTCAAATGAGGTCCTGAACGGGAAACCGGTCCCTGCAGAGTTTAAGGAAAGTAAAATAGTACTGATTCCTAAGAGTAAAGGCAAAACCAACTTAAACAATTTTCGGCCGCTTTCGCTACTAAATTCTGATTACAAAATAATTTCGCGTATTATCAACAAAAGACTCTCTGCCTTTTCCAACAAAATATTGAGTCATCATCAATCTTGTTCTCCGACCAAAAAGATATTCGAAAGTCTATCTGCATACAGAGACGCCATTGCAATTACCTCAGTGACAAGTATAAAATGTGCGTTAATCTTTATAGACTTCAACAAAGCTTTTGACCGCTTTAGTCATAGATACCTCTTTGCGACGCTGTCAAGAATGGTTTTCCACCCCCAGCTTGTGAACATTCTAAGGAATATCGCAACAGGTATAAATGCGAAAATAGCAATCAATGGCCAAACATCTAAACCCATACAGATAAGGCGAGGGGTTCCACAGGGCAGTCCCTTATCTATGTTTTTATTTTCCGTATCTTTAGAGCCCTTCCTCCGCACTGTCCACGCAAGATTAACAGGCATAACATTGAGTGGTGAGACAACTGTCATACGAGCTTATGCTGATGACGTGGGCGTTGTAATAAGGAGTAAGGAGGAGACAGTTACACTGGAAAGAGAAATCCAAAGGTATTGTCTAGCGTTGGGAGCGACAGCAAATGAAAACAAAAGTCAAATATTGAATCTACGGGGCCTAGATCACCTTCGACTGGCATGGGCAAAACAAGACAAAAAACATAAAACTTTGGTAATAACCTTAGTGACATGTCCGATGAGGATGGCTGCTTTTAACTGGACGGAAACTAGGAGGAAAGTTCATGGTGCTGTAATGGAGAGCATCCATCGAACTATGGACCTGGTGCAAAAAGTCAGATTCATCAACTCCTGCGTTTTGTCTAAAGCATATTGCACTGCGTTGGTATTTCCAATCACGAAGCTAGTAGCGAATGGGATCACGTCCACTGTTACCAATTATTTATGGCGAGGATACATATTCAGGGTTGGTGCGACTACCGTTATATTGGATGTCAGGAACGGGGGCCTCGGTTTGGTGGATATTCGCAATAAAGCGTCTGCACTGTTCCTCAAACGGACTTTCCATATACTCAGAGAACTTCCACAATGTATAACCGCAAAGCTCTTTGAGGCTGTGACACCCCATAGCCTGCAAGCACCGATTGATGTACGAAGGATTAATGCCCGTCTGCAGTATGTGAGGAACTTTTTCCTCGAAGCAAGTTATCTTAGTGACGAAATCAGAAGCAACACACGTATCACAGCGCGCGACATCATACCTGAAAGGAAGTTAAATGAGGGTAGAAACAAAATTGAAACGAAATTCCCAAATTGTGACTGGAAATCTGTATGGCGGAACATCAACTATGCAGGGCTATCTACAGACGCTATTTCCGAATGGTACAAAACTGTTATTAATGTCATCAGCACCAACGAGAGACTATATGGGATCGGTTTAAACCAGACACACCTTTGTGGAAAATGCAGTCTGGTGGATAAACTCAGCCACAGATTCACCTGTGGTAGCAATGTGCATAACTGGAATTGGATCAGGCAACAAATCGCTTTTCTTACCAGATCCTCTACGGAATATATAACGCTATCGCTCCTCCTGAGACCAGACATGACATACTTTCCTAAATTAAAAACCAATGCCATTAGCTGGTTACTGGGAAAATATGTTAGTTATGTCATCCACACACTTGGGTCGGACAACGAGATAGAATTCCGCGTTTACATGAAGTGTGAAAATGCAAAAATCAGCACGTATCGCAACCACAAGAAGCACTACGGCAACATGCTGAAGATCATTTTTGAAAGAATGGGTGTTGGTTAAATATGTGGAACCACTACAACACCTTGAACGAGAACGAACAAAAGAAAATTAAAAGTCACTTGGTTTCTTATTATTATTTACTATTACCTTGCTTCCGGAACAATTTTTTTTTCAACACATTTTGTCCAAAATTACTCGTGTTCGACTTGCAAAGTATTTGTGTGATTCGAGACGAATTGTTAAGTTTTCTTAGTTTTTTTTTATCAGTGTTCAGTTTCTACTCAGAGAAGAGGTTTCTTTGTCTTTCTTACATCGGATAATGGAAATATTGTGTTAAGATTTCTGCACACTTAGTGCTATGACCCAACAGGGAACATGAAAAAGGGGTGGGAGGGGTTTGGGCCTCGACGCACTGGCAGTGCCGTGAACAGACCCCACTGCTAGTGCGGCGTGAACCACGCCCTGACCATCCTAAAAATACAAATAAATAAATAAAGAATAAATAAAAAATAAAAATAAAATAAAAGTGGTTAATAAAAATTGGATTGTTGGAAAAAAAGGATGGATTAAAAAAGTGGATAGAGAAAAAACAAAATAAAGATGGAAAAAAGTGGTAAAAAGGTGGAAAACCAAAATACAAAAAAAAAGTGTTCAGCGTGATAGAATGTCAATTGTAAGAGCCCGGATTCGATTCCCGCCTGGGTCGGAGATTTTTTCCGCTCAGAGATTGTATGTTGTGTTGTTCTAATCATCATCATCTCATTTCCAACGAGGCGCAAGTCGCCGAAGTGGCGTCAAATCGGAAGACTTGCACCCGGCTAACGATCTACCCGACGGGAGGCCCTAGTCACACGACATTTACATTTATTAGAGGAATTGTGCTACATAATTATTATTACTATTATTATGCTGTTATTGTTAATTATTAAGGAGTACTAAAACGATGAAAACTATTACGACTTCGTGACAAAATGGTAGATATCGAAATAGACGACAGAGGGATAGAGAAATAATTAAAATCGCTCAAAAGAGGAAATGCCACTGGACCTGATGGGATACCAGTTCGATTTTACACAGAGTACGAGAAGGAACTTGCCCCCCTTCTTGCAGCGGTGTACCATAGGTCTCTAGAAGAGCGTAGCGTTCCAAAGGATTGGAAAAGGGCACAGGTCATCTCCGTTTTCAAGAAGGGACGTCGAACAGATGTTCAGAACTATTGACCTATATCTCTAACGTCGATCAGTTGTAGAATTTTGAACACGTATTATGTTCGAGAATAATTACTTCTCTGGAGACAAGAAATCTACTCTGTAGGGATCAGCATGGGTTTCGAAAAAGACGATCGTGTGAAACCCAGGTCGCGCTATTCGTCCACGAGACTCAGAGGGCCATAGACACGGGTTCCCAGGTAGATGCCGTGTTTCTTAACTTCCGCAAGGCGTTCGATACAGTTCCCCGCAGTCGTTTAACGAACAAAGTAAGAGCATATGGACTATCAGACCAATTGTGTAATTGGATTGAAGAGTTCCTAGATAACAGAACGCAGCATGTCATTCTCAATGGAGAGAAGTCTTCCGAAGTAAGAGTTATTTCAGGTGTGCCGCAGGGGAGTGTCATAGGGTCGTTGCTATTCACAATATACATAAATGACCTTGTGAATGACATCGGAAGTTCACTGAGGCTTTTTGCGGATGATGCTGTGGTATATCGAGAGGTTGTAACGATGGAAAATTGTACTGAAATGCAGGAGGATCTGCAGCGAATTGACGCATGGTGCAGGGAATGGCAATTGAATCTCAATGTAGACAAGTGTAATGTGCTGCGAGTACATTGAAAGAAAGATCCCTTATCATTTAGCTAAAACATAGCAGGTCAGCAACTGGAAGCAGTTAATTCCATAAATAATCTGGGAGTACGCACTAGAAGGGATTTAAAATGGAATGATCATATAAAGTTGATCGTCGGTAAAGCAGATGCCAGACTGAGATTCATTGGAAGAATCCTAAGGAAATGCAATCCGAAAACAAAGGAAATAGGTTACAGTAAGCTTGTTCGCCCATTGCTTGAATACTGCTCAGCAGTGTGGGATCCGTACCAGATAGGATTGATAGAAGAGATATAGAAGATCCCACGGAGAGCAGTGCGCTACGTTACAGGATCATTTAGTAATCGCGAAAGCGTTACGGAGATGATAGATAAACTCCAGTGGACTCAGGAGAGACGCTCAGTAGCTCGATAAGGGCTTTTGTTGAAGTTTCGACAACATACCTTCACCGAGGAGTCAAGCAGTATATTGCTCCCTCCTACGTACATCTCACGAAGAGACCTTGAGGATTAAATCAAAAAGATTAGAGCCCACACAGAGGCACACCGACGATTCTTCTTTCCACGAACAATACGAGACAGGAATAGAAGGGAGAACCGATCGAGGTTCTCAAGGTACCCTCCGCCACACACCGTCAGGTGGCTTGCGAAGTATGGATGTTGATGTAGATGAAGAAAGCTAGAACACTTAATGTAAGGCAAACTACGTTTTACGGACGTCCATCCATCTTCATATCATATATAACTATTATACAGGCTGTGGAACATTATTTCGTGGTTTCAAAATGCAGTAAAACCCATTTCACAAATGACAATGTTTTGTATCTCTTTAATAGCGAAGGAACATATATAAACTTTTGTTTTACTCGTACATAGAACTGAAAATCGTATAAGGTAGGTAACGTCTCTATAGCCCACACACTGAATAAACCTATATCTGGCGGTTCTCTTGAACAGCATAGCAACGTCTATGTTGGCAATTTCTGGCCGCATGTTGGCCTTCAGATCATGTAGGATGCCTGGACGGTTCACATAAACTTGGAATTGCGGAAAACCACCCAAAAAATGGGAAGGGCCAAATTGGGGCAGAGGACTGGTCATTCCGAAAGTCACTTACATAGTGAAAAATAAAAGTATTTCTAATTCATTTAATGGGTTTTATCATGTTTTGAACCCAGGAAGTTATGTTGCTGCACCCTTTATAGTTATCACTAAAAAGTTTATGTCTACTGCATTTTGACTACTGCACATTTCAGATGCAAAATATCAATTCTGTTAGCTAACAAAGCACTCTTATTATATATATATATATATATATATATATATATATATATATATATATATATATATATTCTCTTTTTCTGATTTCTATACATGTCATGCACACATTAATACAGTTTGAACACGAACGTCACCGACAAAATTTCGGACGTAGTATCAGAATCACGCCCAAAATTTTGTCTTTACGTTTTTGAAGGCTTTGAACTGCCACCTGTAAAAACGGCACCTTTATAGTGTCATTTTGTTGTCTGTCGGGGGACGATGTTACTCGGGTTCGCAGCATACCCTAAGCTGCACGTGTCGCCTACGTGGTTCTAAATGAGTATCTACACTGGCGCCAAACAATCCCAGTGATCATCTGGTATGCATCAGATCATCATACACAATGTCGAAATGACAATGAAGATCAACGGCCTTTTTAAGGACCATTTCTACATAAAATTTGGTCCCAGTTTTAAAATGTGCCAATTGAACATTGAAGGTATGTAGAGGCAAACGCCAAATTCTACACAAGATACTAGATAAGAACAGAATTCGTTTGGTAGCCATCCAGGAAACTCATGTAGAAACTGAAGATCAGCTTCCCTCAAGAGGTAAATACGTAGATTTGATTTACTTGATGTTACATACAAAAAGTATTATGATGTAGCAACGTATATTTGGAAAGATATAAACCTACCAGACAACACGAAGGATGCTATTACTCCCAAGCAAGTACCAAATAACATTTTGACTACCTCTAGAATTCCTAAGATTCACTCATATACAGTTAAGGTCAATCTAGCCTGTAAACTTAAGTCAGACTACTCCAGACCATTCAGTAGTAAGTAAGTAACTCTGACAGAAATGAAAACGGCGAAGGCATCTGTCTTTGCGGAATCCATTAAAAATTCCTAATCCACAGTGGGGATTACGTAAGAAATTGGCTAACAACGTTCTTTACGGATATCCTCCAAACTGGCAACATAGCCCATGATTTGAAAAGAGCAAAAATCATAGCCATCGTAAAGCCAGGTAAGCCAAATGACCAACTGAAAAGCTACAGACCAATTGCGCTACTTAGCACACTATACAAACGTTTGGAAAGAATACTGTATAACAGAATCAGTAACAAAATTTTACAAGATCTACCTGCTGAAAAGGCAGGATTTTGCTCAAACCGTAGCTACACCAACCAGGCTCTCTTACTGACAACTATCATTGAAGCAGGATTCCAAAATAAAAACAAAAAGACTTCAACCGAGTTTATAGATCTAACAGTGGCCTACGATACAGTGCTGAGACTTATATTTCAGCTCGGTTAAGCAATCCACGCTTGCAACTTCTAATGGGTAATAAGAGGTGACCTCTAGTGAAGCTGAGTAAAGGCCTTCCTTAAGTACCAGTGCTAGCCCCTCTATTGTTTTCCCTATAAATCGCAGATATGTCTAAGACAACATCTAGTAAATTTGAGTATCCTTACGTCTGGGCTCTTGATGTGATCCACAAAGTCCTGGGCGTTACTGAATCTGTCTTGAATAAAGACCTACAAATTGTTGGCAAGAATTTAAGAACTGCAGTTAACAGCAAAGTGCTGCCAAAACAGAAGTCATCAGCTTCTTCCTTAAACAAAACGCTCGCAAACAAGGAAGTTAAGGTATATTTTAGGGGAAACAGCTATTGCACAACAAAAATTCACGTTGTCTGGGAGCCACTATTAACAGGACACTCAACTAAAGAGCACTTCCTGAAAACATCTTGCCGAAACTTTGTAGCAGTACATGGGGATAATCAGCTCCAACTATCTGCTCTTGGTCTGCTGTACCCTGTGGAAGAACACTGCGATTCGGTCTGGATCTACACCCTATAAACCCGACTCGTCGACACTCAGCTCAAACAATGCTATGTGCAATCACAAATACCTCAGCTTTCTGGCTGCATATTCTCAGCGATATAGCCCCACCATTTTTGCGCCGTGGAGCTGCTCTAAAGCGGGAGATAACAAAACTGGTTGGTGATCTTTACCTCTCTGTACACGAGTACATTCCTGTACTAAGTGGAAACACACTTCGCTCCCTTCATCCACCTCTACAGAGTGCAAAATCTCTGGTGGTCTATGGAGCAACAACAACCGGTGGATGGACAGAAATTTGTCAGAACAACGCTACTCCAGAACAGGTGAAGAATTTCTGCATCTCAACCATGCTTCCAGGGTTTGAAGAGCAGTGCAAGATTTGGACCTTATTTAATAGGATGAGGCCAAACAGTGGAAGATGTACTGTCTCAGTGTGCAATTGGGGATTAACAACATCTTGTAGCTGCGACTGTGGTGCCCAACGACTAACTGTTCAGCCCATCATGCGGAAGTACTCAAATCGATCCTGTCCTGTCGATCCAGGGGAGTTTCCGTTAGCAACTAACGTCTCAGTTGTGTATGTTCAGTAGTTGGACATAATTCTGTATCCGTCTTTTCCAACATGTTACCCACATTTTTCTGAGAATTGCAAATATGTTGCGTCTTATCTCCGGTAAGTCATAAATTGTAGAGCAGCTACTTTTCTCTAGCCCACAACAAGGTGCGTAATAGGAACTACTGCCACCATGTCCAGGTTTTTGACAAAGAGGGAGTGTCATAACGAAATATATTTTGTTTTTCAATAGTATATTCAAACAATACGCAAATTTAGGAGTCTTTTGCTGCAATACAAAGATTGATCCGATTAACAATCAGAAAGTAGCTGAAACTAATCTTGGGGTATACAACATCAAATTGTCTCCATCAGTCGGATATAATCTCAGGCTTGCCTAACCAGAGGCTTGGAACGACCTTCTCTTTCTGCCGAGGGGCGCTTGCTAGGTTCCAATACTTTTGGTAACTAAACTGACGATAAAGGTACTCTCGCCTTAGTTGCCTGCAGCTGTTCTTAGTAGTAGGTCAGCAGAGTTAAAAATGTTTAAATGTGTGTGAAATCTTATGCGACTTAACTGCTAAGGTCATCAGTCCCTAAGCTTACACACTATGTAACCTAAATTATCCTAAGGACAAACACATACACCCATGCCCCAGGGAGGACTCAAACCTCCGCCGGGACTGGCCGCACAGTCCATGACTGCAGCACCTATGACCGCTCGGCCAATCCCGCGCGGCCCGTGGAGTTCAGTAACGCATAAGTTGCCGTCATTCGTGTGTTTGTGCTTCCTTACTGCTCCCATTAGCAGCCATGGACCTTACAATTCCGGTCAGTAGTGTTTCGCACGAAAGGGATAGCAAACTCCATCATTTCAGTCGTGAACCATCGGAAATGCAACAGCTTGTATGTCGACTGGTAGGCGCGACAAAGCTACCCATCCTCTCGTGGTAGTGCTCTGCTGGATTCCCTTGTTGCCTCCTGCATCCCTTTACTTAATAATATGAAACCCCTACTAGAAGAGATGAGGTCCAATCCTGGTCACAGTCAAAAGAGCACAAAAATACCTGGTAATTATGAATCATAAGTCTGGCAGTCATTTTATTTCTACCATCCCACGATTGTTCTTTCGAAAGGCAACTGAAGGAAGCCACAACATTCAGGAAGCACAAATTTCCTACTGCAAAGTGATTTTACCATTTTCTTGCTTTTATCTGCCTTTAATATCTTTGGCGCTGTATGGGTGATATTCATCCGAAAGTGTATTAGTAAAACCACAGTCTCATAAATCCTATACAAAAGTGATCCATTGGTTGCCACTTTCTTGAATGATTATAAAAATTCGGAAGGGGTGTTGCCAGTACCTTCTGACTCTTTCTTTAGTAAGTGTGTTTAACTTTGCAAATCCTTTGTCTTCCAATTTGCATCTATTTCTTCTTCCACGAAGCCAGCAGACAATTCCTTCCCCTCGTACAAGCCTTTTATGTTTTCTGTCTATCGACTTCCTTACAAACGAATTTCTTCAGCACTCTCAACAATAACGCCCTGACTATTGATTTCACGAAAGGTTATTTGGACTTTTCAGTAGCCCGAATTAGTGTTCCTTGGTGAGTTGCTTCACTTTCTTCCTGCCGCCATTTCGCCTTAGAATGTGCGTTTCCCATAAGGAGAGCCCGCAGGGGAAAGATGGGGAGGGAGAGGGGAGGGTCAGAGGGGCCAGCTCCCTCTACTGAGAATTCAGTTTGTTTACGGGTAAGGTAAAGGTCTTGGGACCGCAATGGGTGGACTTTTATGACCTAAAATACCTGCAAAATTATCATTCAGATGATCTGGAAATACTCGATAAAATGAACTAGACTAATGAGAAACTTTATTGTAGATTGTATCTGATATTACAAAAGTTTAATTCATTTAAAGTCGCTGTATTTTTCTTTAATCAATTTGACTTGTAAAAGACGTAAACTATTGTATTGCGTCTCAAGAGATTTGCATCTGGACGGAACGTGGAACGCGATTTCCGGACCCATTGTGGAAAAAGTTTGATATTGAGGTTGTGAAACGTCCCCTTTGAACAATTATACATGACTGTGCTTAAACTGACACTATTTTTAGCGCAACGCAATCTGACTCTCAATAATACCTACAAAAGAATGGCCCTGACTAACATTAACCTATACCTTTCACAAATCACTTACCTCATCAAAAATCTTCGTTACTCGAACTACTGCAATACAGCGAGCGCCACTACTGCCAGCTAAATAAAAGATTCAAACTACTGAAAGCACTAACTACTGATAGGCATAGTTAGCAAATGAAAAATTTTGATAGAGAACAAACAATGTATTTACCTTAATAGTGTTGAAAAATCATAATATACATAGCAGTTCATGATATCCAGTATTACAAATTTCAAAACTCCGCCATCTCTATCCCCACATCCACCACTGCTGGCGGCTGACCTCCAACTGCGCAACGCTACGCGCTGTTAATATCCAGCTGCCCAACACTACAATGGCGAGTATTACAACAATGCCAACCAGCCACAGACTGCACACAGCACAGCCAGTGATTTTCATACAGAGCGCTACGTAACGTTGCCAATAAGAAAACATAAACAGGCTACTTACGTAGCCCCCATGCTCCCCACAAAAAATTTTACAAATTGTTTTGGGCAGTGGCCAATAATGATTTGATAAAGTTTTTCATAATTACAATAACAAAGAAATCAAAGGCACACACTTATTGATACAATGTTGGTCAAAAGCTAAAATTTTCTTACAGTCCATAAAGACAGTCCAGATTGTTCATCACAGTAAAATTGCAGTGTTTTTCTCAAAGTCTGAGCAGTAAAAGACAATGCACACGGAAGTAGTGGATTTCCATGCAGTCTTGAAGAAGTAGTGTTGTCATTCCAACGAAAAGACAGTGCTGACTCTTGACATGCAGACAGGTAATGGGCCACAACAGAGCAAACCCACCACAGAGTCAGTCGAAGTTTTGAAGAATATTGGTACGTAGAATTCACAGAGTAGACCCACAGTAGTCCTGGTAGAGATTACGGTATTGGTGGGCCACCAGAGGTGCAGACCCACTGCAGTCCTTGTAGAAATAATGGTAATGGTGGGCCATCAAAGATGCAGACCCACTGTAGTCCTTGTAGAGACAGCCAGCAGCCATCTGTTGCAACTGTGCAGGTGCACAATCAGCATCGAAGAGTCTTGCGGAGAATATAGCAAGTCAATAACCACCACTTGTGCACTTACAAAGTTTTTGAAATTGTCCTTAGAACCAGAAATGCTGTTATCTAGTCCCTTGCTGAATTATTAACACACGTGCAAACACTAACAGTCCCTACTTCTCACATATTGTCCATATACTATGACCAACAGAAATGTGTGCAGTGAAATGTAACTTACAAGTTAATTATATGATGAACTGGTGTCAATTACAATTTTACAACATGAGAATACAATAACAAAGGTACAAAATACATCATTAAAGAATATAACAATACAGATAACATTTGTAGTAAAACAGGCTTTACAAAAGAATAGAAATAAACATATACATCAGTGTTACAGGAATTATGACATAAGTAAATATATAAAAGATCAGAATAACTTTTGAAACATCAACTTTACACATAAGCATTAAAACAAAACAGAATAAATAATGTCTAAGTATATTTACAAGGTAAATAACATATTATTAATGCCAATTATTGTTGAGGATAACAGTATTCCTCATCATAGTGAATGTAGCTTAGTATTAGAAGAAGAAAAAATTCTATGAAACTACACAGAGACAGGAAGAAAACAAATACACAAGGGTACACAAACACATAGTGGGATAACACAAAAGGAAAGGACAGGGTTTGTTTTCAGTGTAACATTTGGTACTGCAGTCCAACCCAAAACTTCATTCCATAGATCTTTCGTCTTATTTCCACATTTGTTTCCACCAAAAAAATCCTATTCAAGCATGCTTTCTGTATATATATGTTCTCATATTTCTTACATGATTATTTATTTTCCATTATCTTACTTCATCATTTATTTCCAAGAAAATCCTACCTAAACCTTTTGTCCCTAAACCCTACTTTTTTGTTCATATCCTCTTTTAAATACTTTTTTTGCCAAACCATTTTCTTATAGCATCTCAATGTATTTCTTCCAATTCATCACAACTTGTTCTCTTATATGGCCTTCCCCATCTTAAGCTAACTTAAATCTACTGAGCTCAGATGCTAAACTAAGGGACGAGGCAATGCAGCAGCACAAGACAGTTAACACAAACAGCAATGACAAAAAAAAATGGAAATTGGCCAAGAAATTGCAATATTACAACTAATATAAGGCACTGTGCAGCAAACAAGAAAAATAAGTCCATAGTAAAACTGGCTTAACAGCATAATACAAAGTCAAATTCAGTAACATTACACCTGGCAAACAGCAGCAGCAAATGCAATAACTTATATCTAAACATGACAAGCTCAAGAATAAAAAAATTACAGTAAAGACAACAATGCAGATAAAGGAAATGTATAATTACATCTTAATGTCTATGTAATTAAAGTGGTACACCACAACTTATTCTACAAAATAAATTTCCAAGTACTTGAAAAGAAAATTATGAATGCAATTCCTGTGAAGGGAAATGTTTTTTTTTTTGTGCTCCTTCGTTTTTTTTTTAATTCCATCATATAGTTACTATTTAATGGATCTGTAGGCATAAAATATTTATATTAGTACATCTATTAAATTTTATTTTAACCAATGCTGCAGTGCAGCTAGAAACTAGATATTAAACAAATTGAGTAAATAAATACATAGAGCAAGACATATGGCATTTCTCTCAACTAGCAAGACAATAGCCGTGAAATGTTTCTCATCGTTTCATTAGGCATTTTAGTAAATATCATAAATTAAGAACTCCACAGTATAATGATATGTTTTCAAGTTTGAGCGTGTCGTATTTTCGATGCTTTCTACAAAGGAATGTCAATAGCGAGGATAATGGCCTCCCTTTTTTTTTCTACCTGTGCCTCTGAAAAGGCACACACTAATGGCTTTTTCTCCAGGCGTCTGACACAGCTGGGTGCCCACGACGCATTACGTGCAGGTGGTCACTTAACTTTCTTACGGAAATATTTACGACAGCAGTTTCCGCTACAGTGGCAGTGTCATATAAAAAATTTCACAGGTCGAGAATTTGCGTTGCAAATATGTAGATACAAAATCTTATGAATATAACAGTGTCCAAAAAATTTTCGCCGGCAGTGTGATATATTCACGCATTTACACACATTTCATAACTCTTAAAGTACGGTTCTTGGTTTCCAACATCCTTTTTCACAAGTCAGAGTCCCTAACCACTATTACTTACTCCTTACCTTATTACACATATAAATATTCGTCGACACTTCTTCAATATTTCATCATAACAGATACGTAGCATAATCAAATTCCTCATATAGCATCAGCTTATTGACCATAAACACACCTCAGCAGCATAATACACATCGTTGTCGTAAAAATAACATCATAACACCGCAGTCAAATCTCAAAAACGTCGTAGCTTTCTGCAATAACTTCAAAACCTAAAAAAATTCTCCACTCATTTAAATAGTGTCATCCACCTCAAACGTACTTTAAATATCATGACCCATACCAAATACATCATTCAAAGCTCTCATAGTATCACAATGATTCTGAAAAAATATGAAGAGTTCACAAAGTACTTACAAAATACAATTTAATAAATGTGAAGTTACCCAACTGTGTAATGGCGTAAACATGTGTCACTGATGTAGTAAAAAGAATGTTTGTCTCTCAGTTAAATGATCAGATAGCTGTGTAATTTATGTGTTAGAGAAATATGGTACCGAAGTGTAAAGTTGTATAAGCAAATACCATATTAGCTAGGGCTCCTTCTGTTTGCCACACACATGGTACACAAAGTAAGCGTGTACCACCCTGAGGATTAATGTAATTATACCCTCAGGTGTTACAGATTACAGCAGTGGAATGAAATGTATCACGGAAAACCTTTGCATCACTGTACTTGAAATATCTTTAAAAATAAATGATTTAAGTGCAACATTAATCACTCAAATACGTGTCCTGTAGCGCTAAATGTGCGTCTTGTTGCAACATAATCTCTGTGGTAGTGTCGTAGTTAAAGTCCTCTGAAAGCTAAGTTCTGCAGAAGTCAATGTACTTACCTCATGATAAATCTTCGTTACTCGAACTACTGCAATATAGTGAGCGCCTCCACTGCCAGCTAAATAAAAGGTTCAAACTACTGAAGGCACTAACTACTGATAGGCATAGTTAGCAAATGAAAGATTTTGATAGAGAACCAACAATGTATTTACCTTAATAGTGTTGAAAAATCATAATATACATAGCAGTTCATGATATCCAGTATCACAAATTTCAAAACTCCGCCATCTCTCTCCCCACATCCACCACTGCTGGCGGCTCGCCTCCAACCGCGCAACGCTACGCGCTGTTAACATCCAGCTGCCCAACACTACAATGGCGAGTATTACAACAATGCCAACCAGCCACAGACTGCACACAGCACAGCCAATGATTTTCATACAGAGCGCTACGTAACGTTGCCAATAAGAAAACATAAACAGCCTACTTACAGTTGATCCATAATGATGTGGGCAGGGATTATATTGACCACTAGAACATCTCTTCAAGACCTATTGCGTTGCACAACAATCAGCACTCTAGGTTCTCAAAAGTGAAAGTAGATCTTTTGTTGGACATACTCGTTAACAACAATAAGTCACGTGACAATGAAAATAAACAGATGAACCACCAACCCATTTCTAACATGTACGAATTGATTCTTGAGCAATATTTTTCAGTTTTTCTAGAGTCACGTTCATTGTTCGTTCTTGCTAGCAAGACGCGAATGAATTCCCATTAATGATAGTTATAAATCAAAATAACGTCATCTTTGACTAATTAAGTACAGTGACTAATTAAATACAGTACTGCACCAATATGATGAAAAATGAAAAATTAAATTTACATTCCCATAGTCGAATATTCGGGATTTTAGACACTGGTGTCCAAACTTGTGGCATCAAACCTCTAATTCCCCGAGCTGTGTATAATTCACCATATAATCATACAAACTGTCAACAGATGTCCATACGATCGTGTCCTGCTCTGAGGATGGCATTCTGGCCAACGGACAACCACGGCCAACGATGACGTTAGGACACCTATTAAACTGATATATTTTGCCAGGTACTCCCACATTCATAGTCGCAGTGTACACAGCCACAGACGGTGCAGTATGGCAAGTAGCTGACGCCTACCAGGCTCTGCGCTGGAGGGTCATACAAAGAATGGAGGCAGGGCAGTAGCAAACTGATGCTGCCCTATGGCTTAATGTGAATCGTTCTGTAGTTTTTCGGATGTGGCGACCGAAAACAGATATCGAAACTTTGTCCTGACGATCAGGGCGGGTCTGACTACGTGTAACATCAGAGAGAGAGAGAACTATTATTTGACTATAAGGGCACGACGGTACTGCCTTAGTATAGCACTGTAAGTGGCATCTGACGTATCAGCATCTACTGGACGTGTTGTAGCGAGGCAGAGTGGCCTTTATTGTCGGAGACCGGCTGTTTATGATGCGTCTACACAGAATAGAACGTCTAGAGTGGAGTTGTCAACATTCCACCTGGACAGTCGAACAGTGGAGCGATGTCCTCTTCACAGATGAGTCCCGATTTGGCCTCGACAGTGAGTCTCGACGGAATCGCATCTGGAGGAACGTGGAACATGATTTCGGACCCCAAAAATTGTGGAAAGAGACTAATATCGCAGTTGATTCCTAGCGGTGTGGGCAAGGATTATGTTGACCACTCCAACAGGTCTTCAAGAAATTGTACGGTTAAATAGGCAAGATTTAACTCTTGGCAGGTGTAGTGACGAGATATTATGATCCAAAGTGCAGTTCCTGAGATCTGCTGCGGGCCCAGACTTCATATTGCTGGACGATAACGTGCGACCTCACTGAGCACGCGTGGTTGATGTTTTCCTGGAAACGGAAGATACCCCACAGATCTCTCGATTTCAATCCCACAGAGCACGTCTGAGATGCACTAGGGACACGGATTGCATTATTTTAGTACCACCAACAACTCTCTAGGAAATTTTCCTTCATAGAAAAAAATTAGTCAGCTTCCGACTCTCGATGTCAATAGATGTGTACATTTTCATAATCCACAAATGGCAGTTGGTGAAGCAAAACAGTTGCACGTAAAACACCCTCGACAAAAGCTTACTGCTTCAAAATTCAGATGATTATTAATAACTCTCAGGCGCTAATTTAAAGTAGTATCATTGTGTTATATTTATTTTCATTTGCTGAAGAGATGTTGATTTGTCGGTAGAGGTAGGTACTCGTCTTCGTTGATACTAATGCCAACCTATGCCATCTAACTGTGGATGGAGCTCACAGAATAGTTGTTGCAAACAGCCTTCTTGTAATTTTATGTAAACTCTACTGCAAATAAACACCATACTAGACCATGAACGTCTGTATGGTGGTCTTCCACGGATCCCAGCTAGTCGTTACGTCGTCAGAGTGTTGTCGGCAGTTGAATGAAGTTATCTCTCAATTTTTCCACAGAAACGACGAGTCTTAAGGGAGAAGTTCTGCATAAATATGTTTTATTTATAACTTTGTGCGTTGTGAAGCGTAAACGCATAGTCCATAGAACAAAAAAAAACCTATAGTAATTAGTTATTGCACCGCATAGACGAATGAAAACCGATAATGAAGTGGAGGCAATAGAAACGTCTCTACCTGTGATGGGATATAACAGAACAGTGGTTAGTCACCCAAATATCGCTATTAAGAACACCAGTAATTCTAATGATAGAGAATTTATGGTCCTACCTAGTACTTCTATTGGCTTTAGGCATTTTCATGAGAGGGACAGTAGTCACCATGTCAGCGTTTCCGGAATTACGTTGAAAAAAGGTTGGTTAACGATTCCGTAATGCATAACATCTTATAGAATGCATTGCAGATAGACACTTATTATGATTTCAAGAATGGTTGTCGTCATATCCATTGCTTCCTTCGTCTAAAGCACTTTTAGAATCCATTGCAGTCAGACACTTATTATGATTTCAAGAATGGCTGTCATCATATCCATCGTTTCCTTCGTCTAAAGCAGTTAATGATGCACTTTGTAACTTGTGTGTACGTTTCCAGTCACACACAAAACATTGCCGTCTATATCGTGCATTCAAAACAGTCCATTCACCAGTTTGAAAATGTTTCATAAATCTGCAAAAATGGCTATCAATTCCAAATAGCATAAAGAGCCAGTTAAAAAGTCAACTAATTTTGTCAATGTTGTGACACAGAACTAAGGTTGCAGGAAAATTGGTAAATGAGAATCTTCGAAGTAAGGGCAAACTAATAACACTGCGTTGAAATCAACCTTTTCTTTCAATTTGTCTTGTGCATTACATGACTTTCCTTTAACAGGAAAAATAAATTCACGCTAGTTAGTTAGTTAGTTAGTTGCTATTTTTTATGATTTATTGCAGTTCAAGAAAGCAGTCAGGTTGCGAAATACTTATGAAAGATTTTGAAAGTGCACCTAAAAATGCTTTCAATATTTCTAAATTTCTCAAGAACCCAGAATTGTTGACTTGCCGCGTCCTCCAAAGTACAGAGAAATGGTTTGGTTAACATCATTAATAAATACGAAACATTCTCGATTTCGGCAGAATAAAATAACAGAACAGATCAGTTATATCAGCCCCCTCCCCCGGCCATCACAAAAACATACATAAATTCTTAATATTAGACACCCAAACAGTGGAAAGTATAATGTGTAAAACACAACGAATTCATCTAAAACTGACGGCAGACACTAGAGTGTCTTCCAATATGAGTACAGTATGTCATGTGAATCCACCCTTGCATAACTGCCTTATTTTAATTCACGGAAATGCATCTCAATTTTATTCATCTCGTATCTATGACTTCGTTGTTTCTTCAGTGTGACCATGTATGAAGCTTTTTCCGTTTCGCATTCACATCATTGTTACACACCGGGGCACGACGTTAACTATCCAGGCATGATTGACATGATATGAAAGCAGAGAAATGGCTGTTAATTAGTGACTGATGATTGTGACTTAGTGATGGTTTGGATTAGACGAGATCCGTGCAAATGATAAGGCAATGGAAATGAGTGGTCTCAATCCTTTAGCAGCAACAAGAGCCGCCTGTGTACATGGGCTTCAATCCTGTAGTATGTTCTGCGGTTCAGGATGCGAAGGTTCCGAGACTCATGTCAGGGAAGATGAAAGATAGCTTCTCATAGTTTTTGATCGCTGCTGGGTGTGTGCGTCTGGTGGTACGGGGGAGAGGGGGGGGGGGTAGTAGTCAGATGAAGTAAGGAGCGTGTAAAATTCGCTGCAAGGCTAAGTTCTTTAGCAGTTCTGCACCTTGCGTGAGGCAGCGTAGGCCACTCGACACAATAGTAGCTCAAAGTGGGGTGATATCACTTGGATCAGTCATTCGCCGTTATTGCACAACGTAATTGTAGAACACTATTGTTTCATGCGTTAAACGAAGCTTTGACTGCAGTGAAAGTTAATTTGATTAGCTTTATTGAGTTGAATGTAATGACCTGTTTTTTTCGAATTTTTAAAACAAATCCAATTGCATTCACCGCGTGGGAAGTAAATATTGCGCAAAACAAGACTTTAAAGTCTGTATGCTTGCAGTGAAACAAAATATCAGCGAATGCAAACTTTATGATTGTTGCTGACCATGTTTAATTCGTTGTACGGTTCCGTTGTCCTGGCGTTACCAAAAAACGTAAGTTGCCCTCGGTTTTTGTTTTTTGCGTGTCTCAGACAATCGTTAATATGCTGTACTGCTATTTAATTGTGATAAAATGGTGCTATTGCTGTAAGGCAGTGTTTTCTTTTCTTTTTGTGTCTCTGAAAAATAATATGAAAGAAAACAATTATTAATCTGTTACGTAATAACATACGTCAAAAGTAAGCACAGTTTTACTGCACGTCCCTCTCCACAAATCGATACATTTACTGTCGATTGTGTTCTGTTTTCGACTGCCGACGTGGTCAGTACAGTTGTGGCACTACAGCAGCGTGGCTATTTGTAGCGTTTTCCTGCTGCAAGACGTTTTCTGTAGCAGGTTTGAACTATTCCTGTTTTTGTAGTATCAGATATTTTAATTGTAACAGGCTTCCCCACATTTACATGTTTGTCTTTACACTTTCACGAATCCTTGTGATTTCCATGTGTAATTTATACGTCAGTACTGTGAGACAAACAAGAAACATGCTTCCTCTCACGTCTCCCAATTCTCGGCGTTCATCTTCGTCCTCATCTGCTCCGTACGTTCCAACGGCTAACTGGTCTGAAAGCAACTGTGAGATCTGTGCTACGTATTATCCTAAATGTTGTGCATGAACGAGAACACGTGAGAGTTTCGACATAAATCGATTAGAAATGCGATGTTGAAACTTGTGGTAGTAGTTGAAAAGAGCAAAATATGGGAAACTTTATCCACACGAAATTTTTGGTGGCAGGGAAAAAAA
The DNA here is from genome assembly GCF_023898315.1 of Schistocerca nitens. Lineage (NCBI taxonomy): Eukaryota > Metazoa > Arthropoda > Insecta > Orthoptera > Acrididae > Schistocerca > Schistocerca nitens. The sequence goes on from NC_064617.1 coordinate 783,929,729, forward strand.
TAAAAGAGAGAGTAGGGTTTGTGACAAGAACTACTTAGAATAACGTAAATGGCGGGAGAACGTAAAATATGGGAATATTAAGTCAGGTTTATTATAGTCATTCTTACCGTGTTTATGACTGAGGTACTAAACCACCACTTTAGATACCAATACGGTATGATGATGAGTAGATAACAGACACTCAAAATATGTAAATAACTTGTGTGGGGAAAATATTTTGCCTTGCAGGGGCCGATAATTCAGTTTTATTTTATTTCTCAACTAGCTGATTACCTGGTGTTGCCTAGGAATGTGTTTATTCCAATTTTCTGTTATTCCATCTCCTCTTTCTCCTGTGTCCCTCCATCTCCTCCTCCCCCTCTGTGCATCTGCTCCTCTCCCTCTATCAGGCTACTCATTTCCCGTTAATCTCCTCCTCGCCCACTCTAAATCAGTCTCCTTGCCCCCTCGATCTTCTCCACACCCTCTCTCAGTCCGTTACCTCCTTTCCCCTACCTTTATCCATCTCACTTTCCTGTCTCTATCTCTGTCTCTCTGTTCAGATTCTCTAGCATCTCTCTGTCCAACTCGTCCTCCCTCCCTCTCTCTGTCGATCCCTCTCTCCTCTCGCTTTCTGTCCATCTCTACTTCTTTCCTTTCTCTGTCCATCTCCTCCTCACTCCTTGCTCTATCCATATCCTCTTGTTCCCTTTCAGTCTATTTTCTCCTTCCTCTATCTGTGTCCATTTTATCCTTTATCTTCAGTGTCACTCTCCTCTTATCCCGTACCCATTCTCTAATCACGTTATCACCCATATTTCTTAGCTCCACATTCTTTTTTCCAGATAATAAGTGGTATGTGTACAAAGCTTGATTGACATCGTTCAAGAAATTTAGGAGGAGTTCCTTTGCCCATGTATGCAGATCTCAAATTCCACATACTTAAATCTAACATATTTCACAGATATTTTACACATTTCGTACCTGTATCTGAGGCGAATTTCGCCCTGAAATTTCCTTTTCAGGCAGCACAAAGTTTAAGATCTTTTATCTCCTGAACTATGTAAGCCAACTTTTATTTTCCCATACCTCCAGCCTTTCTCCAAGTGTACCTTCTTCACTTCTGTTTCTAAAACTACTGCCTACTACCGAGGCAGAAATTCATCCGTTTAATAAAACGCCACCACACAAGCAGGTACATGTAGGAGCATTTCATAAGAATGAGCTGCCTCAACGATGGATCGACCGTAGTGGGCATTACGGCACTGACCACCAAAGTCGCACGATACCACAGTATGTGCTTGTTCAGAGGCAGTTTACCAAAGATTCCGTCTGTTTCTCGTATGTCCAGTGGAGAGCGCATGATCATTTATTAAAGGCAAAGGGAAACTTTGATCCTAATTGTAATTCTCAATGTAACCGCAGCTTGTATTAAGATGCGAATAAGAGACTTTTTTTTTTCTGTGTCATCGGTCTTCTAAGTGGTTTGATGTGGCCCACCACTAATTCCTCTCCTGTGCCAACATCTTCATTTTAGAGTAGCAATTGTGACCTATGTCCCCGATTATTTGCTGGATGTATTCCAGTATCTGTCTTCCTCTACAGTTTTTGTCCTCTACACCTCCCTCTGGTACCATGGAAGTCATTCCCTGAGGTCTTAACAGATGTCCTATCTTCCTGTCTCTTTTTCCTTGTTAGTGTTTTTCACGCATTCCTTTTCTCTCCGATTCTGCGTCGACCCTCCTCATTCCTTACCTTATTAGTTCATCTAATTTTCACATTTTCATGTAGGCCACATCTCAAATGCTTCGATTGTTTTCTGTTCCCTGTTTCCTATAGAATGCTGTGCTCCAGACATACATTCCCAGAAATGTTTTCCTATAATTAAGGCCCACGTTTGATACTAGTAGACGTCTACTGGCCAGTAATGCCCATTTGGCCAGTGCTAGCCTGGCTCTGATATCCTCCTTGCTACAACCGTCATTGGTATTTTACTGCCTAGGTAACAGTGTTCCTTAACTTCATCAAGTTTATGATCATCATTCCTGATATATAGTTTCTCGCTGTTCTCATTTCTGCCCCTTCTCATTACTTTGGTCTTTATTTTCAATCTCTTCTCGATCTCTGCTCTCTATGCATATTCTGTACTGATTAGATTGTTCATTCCATTCAGCATATCATGTAATTCTTCTTCAATTTCTCTCAGGATAGCTATGTCATCAGCAAATCGTATCACTAATCCTTTCACCTTGAATTTTAATTCCAGTCCTGAAACTTTCTTTTATTTCCGTTATTTCTTCTCCGATGTACAGATTGAACAGCAGGGGGGGGGGGGGAGATTACATCCCTGTCTTACACCAACTTTTAATCTGAGCGCTTCGTTCTTGGCCGTCCACTCTTATTAATCCCTCTTGGCTCTTGTACACATTGTATATTACATTTCTCTTCCTATAGCTTACCCTTATCTCTCTCAGAATTTCGAATATCTGGCACCATTTTACATTGTGGAACGCTTTTTACTGGTCGACAAAGCCAATGAACGTGAGAGCTCATTTTCCTTTCTCTTCTTCGCTTCCTGTTGCTATGGCTGATATTACTCCTGTTTATGCCTTGGTTCATTCTTCTATTCTTGTTACTGTAGTCTTAATTGCATTATCAACGGCAACGTCTGAATTGCCTCTCGGGTGCTTTTACCTTTTCTAAACCCAACCTGTTCCTCATTTAGCACATCATCAATTTTCTTTTCCATTCTTCTGTGTATTATCCTTTTTAGTAAGGTGTATACATGAGCTTTTAAGCTGCTTGAGAGACAGTTCTCGTACTTGTCAGCACTTGCAGTCTTTGAAATTGTGTGGATCCTATTTTTCCGAAAGTCAGATGGTGTATCGCAAGACTCATTCGTTCTATACACCAACGTGAAGAGGCGTTTTGTTTCCACTGCCCCTATGATTTTAAAAATTCTGATGGAATGTTATCTACGCCTTCTGCCTTATTTAATCTCAAATCCTCCAAAGCTCTCTTAAATTCTGATTTGAATACTGGATTCCGTTTTTCTTCTAATTTAACTACTGTTTCTTCTTCTATCACATCAGACAAATCTTATCCCTCATAGGGGGCCTTCAGTGTACTCTTTCCACCTATCCACACTCTCTGCATTTAACGGTGGGATTCCTTATGCACACGTCATGCTACCGCACGTGCTTTTAATGTCATCCAAGGTTGTTTTGACTTTCCTATGTGCTGAATCAGTCCTTTCTTTTTCGACTTCTCCACATTTTTCATGCAGTCATTACGTCTTACCTTCCTGTACTTCCTGTTTATTTCATTCCTCCTCCTTATGCCTCTATCTATAGGCTTAGAGAATTTCAAGCGTGTATCCTCATCCCTTAGTACTTGCGTATCCCACTTCTTCGCGTAGTGATACTTCCTTACTAATTTCTTGAACTTCAGCCTGCTTTTCATCACTACTATATTGTGATCTGAGTGAATATCTGCTCCTGCGCACCTCTTACAATCCACTCTCTGATTTCGGGCATGGATGTGTGTGATGTCCTTAGGTTAGTTAGGTTTAAGTAGTTCTAAGTTCTAGAGGACTGATGACCTCAGAAGTTAAGTCCCATAGTGCTCAGAGCCATTTGAACCATTGGAACCTCCTGTGATTTTCGGACAGAGTATTCTCTATTACTAGCTGAAATTTATTAATGAACTCATTCAGTCTTTCGCCTTTCTTATTCTTTTTTCCAAGCGAATATTCTTCTGTAACTTTACTTCTAATCTTTCCCCTACAACTGCATTCCATTCCTCCATGACTATTAGATTTCCGTCTCCCTTTACGTACTGTATTACCCTTTCAATATCCTGATATGTTTCCTCTATATCTTCATCTTCAGCTTACGATGTCATCATGTATACCTGAACTATCGTTGTCGGTGTTGGTCTGCTATCGATTCTGATAACAACAACACTATTACTGAACTGTTCATTGTAACACTCTTTGCCCTACCTTCCTACTCTCATTGAATCCTACTCCCTTTATGTCATTTCCTGCTACTGCTGATATTACTCTGTTCTCATCTGACCAGAAATCCTCTTCTTTCCATTTCAATTCACTGACGCCTGCTATATCTAGATGGAGCTTCTGCATTTTCCTTTCCAGATTTTGTAGCTTCCTTACCACTGTCAAGATTCTGACATACCACGCCCCACCCGTAGAACGTTATCTTCTCGTTGATTTTTCAGTATTTTTCTCATGGTACTCCCCACCGCTACTTCCCGCCCACCCCCACCTTTGCTGTCCCTTCTCGTTGATTTTTCAGTATTTTTCTCATGGTACTCCCCACCCCCACTTCCCGCCCACCCCCACCTTTGCTGTCCCTTCCGATTGGGGACTATTCCAGAATCATCTGCCAATGCAGAGATCATCACGACAATTTTTGAATTACAGGCCACATGTCCTGTGGATACAAATTATGTGTCTTTCATGCAGTGGTTTCCATTGCCTTCTGCATCCTCATGCCTTTAATCATTGCTGATTCTTCCCACATTAGGTAGAGTTTCCCACCTCAAGGACAAGAGAGTGCCCCCAACCTCTGTCCACTCATCTTCCCTGTGTTGACAGGGCCATTGGAAGAATAAGGTTGGCTCCTTATGCCGGAAGTATTCGGCCGCCAATGCCGATAACTGATAACATTTAAGAGATGGCACGCATCGAATCCGGGCTCGAGGACGTTTTGACCCCTAATCAAAGATGCTACACATTTTGCAATAAAAACATGTGAAAAAATTAATTATGATAATAAAACAATAATAAAAGGAGAAAGGAAAAAGACCGAGACGATATATATATAGTTTTTATACAGATTCTAAAAGCAGGAAGACAACAAATCAGGTTATATTCTAAATCGGAAACTATATTCGAATATGATTCCAAGGATTGTATACGCTCTTGTGTATATATACTACATCTATACACAGTTTACAATAGAAGTGGAGCGACACTGAGTCAAAACACTAAACAAAACGAGCTGGTAAACTAGGAGATAAAAAACCGAAGCAAATTAGATGGGAAACATATATAAAAAGGAAAACACCTATCATCAGAAAAATGAAATTAAGCAACACCTTGCCGACGGAAAACAATATTCAGCATGTTGGCGAAGAGGTCTCGATGTCAAGGCATTCGCAAGCATGTCCAATAGGGCGTGATCATGTACTGCATGAAGTTCATGTGATCTTCCCCCTCGCCTTCCACACCACAATGAACGAAGTGTCCCAGTAAGCACATATGCGTTTTCGACAGTGGAAAGAAGGAAGAATTGGGTCGCAGTTTGATGTCTGTAGTGTATAAAGCCTCAGGAGATCGAGTAAATAAGGCCAATTGTGTCCTAATGCAAAACCAATATGTCATATAACCTCCAAAAGTAAAGCGGTATCGTATCGTATCTGTAGACGTACAACGACTTCATAAATCCGCGTCGCTGAGCCGAATAAGGAAATGTCACTCGTTCGTTGGAATCAAGTTATTTTCTACCTTATACGAAGAGGACGCTACGCGCATCGCAATATCGGAAGACTGATATTGCACCAAACTGTCGCCCAGTTTGTTTGCGGCGATCCTCCTTCAACGAGGTTCAGGCAGGAGACTACTTTCCAACGAGTCTGTAGGAATTTCACGGTGAGGACGTGTCTCCATAAAATATTAGCCCGTAAATATCTCACCCACCGCAAGATAGAAGTTACGAATGTGTTTTAACTTACAATTTATACGACCAGCATCAATAGGAGCTTCAAGACTAGCAGGATGGACGCAGAGAAATAAACGAAACGTGAATGTATGAGTTTCTTGAGTTATCATCAAAACAGTACATCGCACATATAGCATCTGCGTCTTCCTTCGTATGTCAGCCAGGCCCAACCCCCTAAAGAAACGAAGCTTCGTAACCACTTCATACCGTAAGCGAAGGTATGTCGTTTCCATAGGAAACTACCAGAAAGTTGCTGTTGTTTCCTCGCCATCATCGAGGGAAGTGGATAAGCTTGGGCCACGTAAGAAGGTTTGCTTGGAACATACGTATCCAGTATTCGGATTTTCTGGAACAGAGAAAGAGAACGTCTTTCGTGTTCTAGTATTGCTCCCTGATTTTTTTCCGTAACAGAATTCCAGTTGAGCGTCGCCATTTTCAATTTACAAAGACCAGTGATGATACCGCGAGACGTATGCCTATCCACCATAGTAGCCCATGGAACAACGGCTGAAAAAAATGGTTCAAATGGCTCTGAGCACTATGGGACTCAACTGCTGAGGTCATTAGTCCCCTAGAACTTAGAACTAGTTAAACCTAACTAACCTAAGGACATCACAAACATCCATGCCCGAGACAGGATTCGAACCTGCGACCGTAGCGGTCTTGCGGTTCCAGGCTGCAGCGCCTTTAACCGCACGGCCACTTCGGCCGGCGGAACAACGGCGTCATAAAATCTCGCAAAGTAATAAGCCTGCATTTAAAATCATTTTACCTAAACTCAGACAATAATTATCTATTACAGCCTTCAGTCGAAGTATCACCGCAGAATTTCGGAGTAGAACCATCACTTCATCCGCGTATGCACGAACAGCAATAGTCCTTACGGAAAGCGTCCAACCTGTCAGCTGGGATGCTATCATCAGAAGTAGGAGCTCCAGAGACAACACAAACAAAGTCATCGACAGCGGGCTTCCTTGAGGCACTTCCGGGCGGATATTTATCGGGTGCGCCAGTTGGCCATTAACAACTACCGAGGCTGAAATACCCGTAAACAGATTTGAGAGCACTTACTGTGTGTCAACAGTAAAACCAACTGCCTCCAGAACCCGAAACAAAGAGTCTTGATGATCAAATGCCTTACCTAAGTCTAGGAACGCAAAGGCACAAGGGACGGACGTTACAGCAGCAACCTAACAGACCAGTTGACAGAATATGCTCTAGCAATTCGAGCGCCATCCGAACGTAGAGAGACCATGTATTTTAAAAAACAAATGTTAAATTAGTTTCATGTATACTCCTGAAGATGCAGTAAGATAATTGTGAAACCGGTTGTATGTGATCCCGTACTAAATGAACTACTAAAGCCAATGCGGCTACCGAAACGCTTTTTACACTTTAACAGCTTTTAAAGAAATTTTAAAATATTTTAGTAATATTTTCACCATATATATCCTATAAAATGACTCGTTCCAAGTCATTTTGATAAGAGAATCGTTCGACCGGCGTTGCCTGGTGAAACGTTGTTGTGATGCCTCGTTTAAGGAGGAGAAATACGTACGATCACGTGTCCGACTTTGATAAAGGTCGGATTGTTGCCCATCGCGATTGCGGTTTATCGTATAGTGACAAAGTTGCTCGCGTTGGTCGAGATACAATCACAGTTAGCATAATATGGAATCGGTTGGTTCAGGATGGTAATAAGGAACGCCGTGCTGGATCCCAACGGCCTCGTATCACTAGCAGTAGAGATGACAGGCATTTTATCCGCATGGCTGTAACGGATTGTGCAGCCACGTCTCGATCCCTGAGTCAACAGATGGGGACGTTTGCAAGACAACAACTATCTGCACGAACAGTTCGACGACGTTTGCAGCAGCATGGACTATCAGCTCGGAGACCATGGCTGCGGTTACCCTTGACGCTGCATCACAGACAGGATGGTGTACTCAACTACGAACCTGGGTGCACGAATGGCAAAACGTCATGTTTTCGGATGAATCCAGATTCTGTTTACAGCATCATGATGGTCGCATCCGTATTTGGCGACATCGCGGTGAACGCACATTGGAAGCGTGTATTCGTCATCGTCATACTGGCGTATCACCCGGCGTGATGGTATGGGGTGCCAATGGTAACACGTCTCGGTCACCTGTTGTTCCAATTGACAGCACTTTGAACAGTGGACGTTACATTTCAGATGTGTTACGAGTCATGGCTCTACTATTCATTCGATCCCTGCGAAACCCTACATTTTAGCAGGATAATGCACGACGGCATGTTGCAGGTCCTGTACGGGTCTTTCTGGATGCAGAATATGTTCGACTGCTGCCCTGGCCAGCACATTTTCCAGATCTCTCACCAATTGAAAACGTCTGGTCAATGGTGGCCGAGCAACTGACTCATCACAATACGCCAGTCACTTCTCTTGATAAACTGTGTTATTGTTTGACTCAATGCCTAGGTGTATCAAGGCCGTTATTAGGGCCAGAGGTGGTTGTTCTGGGTACTGATTGTTTCGGATCTATGCACCCAAATTGCGTGAAAATGTAATCAGATGTCAGTTTTGGTACAACATATTTGTCCAATGAATAGCCATTTATTATCTGCATTTCTTCTTGGTGTAGCAATTTTAATGGCCAGTAGTGTAGCATACAAACAGAAAACCTAGTGCAAATCATTCTTGGATTTGAGTCGAGAAGACATCTGTATAGTTTGTTGCAGAATCTGCATATGATGTTGATTACACACTCATCTTCTTTCCGCAGACTATTTCACTTTCTAGCTGCACTCCATGGTTCACTGGACTTGGAAATGGAGTTATGAAACATTGAAATTAGTTAGACAGCGTCATAAATAAGGGTAGTGGAGTCCAATTTTGAAAGCACATTTATGTTATTTCTAGGTGTGATCATTAATGATTGGTTTGTCAATGAACAGAAAGTCCTTTTCAGAGCTTAGGGTGTGCATATATATAGGTTATTAGGGGTATACACTGATCAGCCAGAACATTCTGACCACCTATTTAATAGCCAGTATGTTCACTTTTGGCAGGGGTAACAACGGTGACGCATCGTGGCATGGAAGCCATGAGACCTTGGTATGTCGCTGGAAGAAGTTGGCATCACATCTGCACACACAAGTCACCAAATACCCCTTAATTCCAGTGAGGGGGGCTATGAATTCTAACACCTAGATGTATTCGATTGAGTTCAGATCTGGCTGTGTGGGGGGTGGGGAGGGGGGGGGGGGAGGGCTAGTACATCAATTGGAATTCGCCACTGTTCTTCTCTAAACACTCCATCAAACTTCTGGCCTTGTGAATTTCCACATTATCTTGTTGAAACATGCCACTGCCTTCAGGAAAAGTGATCGTCATGAATGGGTTAGCGTGGTCTGTAACCAGTGTACCATACTCCTTGGCTGTCATCATGCCTTGCACGAGCTCCACTGGACCCATGGGTGCCCACCTGAATACATCCTAGAGCATAATGGAGCTAACGCCCAGTCTGTCTCCTCCTGCAGTGCATTAGTCAACGAGCTGTTCCCTTGGAAGACGAAGCAGTCGCGCACTACCATCGGCGTGATGAAGAAGGTATTGGGATTCATCGGACCATGCAACGCTCTGCCACGGCGTGAACGTCCGGTGCCGATGGTCACGTGCCTATTTCACTCGTAGCTGCCGATGCTATGGTGTTAACATTGGCAACAGCATGGGTCGTCCGCCGTGGATCATCGTTGGGAGTGTTCTGTGCTCTGTGTGCTCAGACATTCTTGTACTCTGCCCGGCATTAATGTCTGATCTTAGTTCCGCCACAGTTCACCACCTGACGTGTTTTACGAGTCCGTCCAGCGTACGACGTCCGACATCTGCATAGAGGGGTGGCCGCCCAACCCCCCGATGTCCAGGAGTGATTTAACCTTTATTCCGCCACATGTTGAAGACACTCACCACATCATTCCTCGAACACTTGTTAGCCGTGCAGCTTCCAAAATGCTCGTGGCAAGCCTCTCGTCCGCCACAATCCACCCTCAATCAAACTCTGATACGTTACGCTGTTTCCCCATTCTACTTTTGTATAGCACGCTCATTCATACTACATGCATCGTATGTGTGACTGACTAGCGGTTATTCCTCCCCAGGTGACGCTATCATTGCTGCACGGGTATATATCGACAGTAGGTTGGTGAAGGCAATGTTCTGGCTGATCAGTGTAAGTCCAGATATTGTGATCATTTGTACCTTAATTTGTACCCACTTTGGTGTTATAGTTGTTGTTTTTTTTTTTTCGGCATCTAACAGCCTTCCCATAAGCACGCCACATAATTTTTCAACTTGATTTTTCCTGCACGGCTGTAGCTGCATCAGTAAATGGATCACCTTTGTCAGAACATACTGACTCTTTTGCATCCGCAAATCAACATAAACATTAATGGCTTGCCCTTGCCGCATCCACTTGAACGTACAAACCAACCTAAGAGCATACGACCATACAACCTGTAATTATTAGTCTACAAAGGAAGTAAATACTGATGTAAGATTGTTAAGTAAATGTCCTCAGCCACTAATAAAAGTTTCTGGACTTATACCCATAAAGACTGTTTGTTTTTGTTGTGGTCTTCAGTCCAGAGACTGGTTTGATGCAGCTCTCCCTGCTACCCTATCCTGTGCAAGCCTGTTTATCTCCCATTACCTACTGCCACCTACATCCTTCTGAAACTGCTTAGTGTATTCATCTCTTCGATTTATACCCTCCACGCTCCCCTCCAATACTAAATTGGTGATCCTTGATGCCTCAGAACATGTCCTTCCATCCAATCCCTTCTTCTTGTCAAGTTGTGCCAACACTTCTCTTCTCCCCAATTCTATTCAATACCTCCACATGTGATCTACCCATCTAATCTTCAGCATTCCTCTGTAGCACCACATTTCGAAAGCTTCTATTATCTTCTTGTTCAAACTATTTATTGTCCATGTTTCAGTTCTATACATGGCTACACTCCATGCAAAAACTTTCAGAAATCAAAATAACGAAATGGAAAATGGGAAAAAAGACCTGAAAGATTGATGAATACTGTAGGTGAGTGATTTGCTCTATACCGTCACCGCCATCGTCTACACGAACAGAGATAATGTAAGAAATTGTATCAGCAATTCATCCTGGCGGTTGGCACCCGATAATCAATCGTTTCCCGAGAAAGTTTCCCACGGGGTGTGCAGCCAAACCAACCAGATATATAACGTTCCTGTCGACCACAGGCTGGAAGAATAATGCTTGGTAATTTTTCTTCATTAACTGCAGCTGCGCGTTAGACACAAAGCGAGATGGCCGTTCCATTTCGGCGGATGAACTGAACCAGGCGGTCTATAGGGTGAGTGCAGACCTTGGCGGAGCAACCCCAGTGGTCCCCTCTCCGTCTCCCGCCAAGCGCAGAGCGCGGACAGAGGACGGTGCGACAGGCAGGCAATCCGTCAGGTGGAGAGGAGGTGAGTGGAGTGGAGTGGAGGTCCGGCTCATTTCCGCGGCTGCGCGCTGCTCGTCACGGCCCGCCGCGGGCTGCCGCAGTTCGCCGGGTGGTGCGAGCACAGGCGCTGCTGACAGCTGCCGATATCCCAGCGCCGCGCCGCGCCGCGCCGCGCGGGCCTGCCTACCTGCCGCCCTGATATATAGCGGGCGAGCAAAGCGATCCTGCGGCTGCGGTGGCCGCTGCGGTTGTCCCAGATTAATCAGCTGCACGCACTGCAGCTCAGACCGAGTTGAAAACGATGGTTGCCAAACGACTTTTGTCTGACGTATCTATAAAATTTATCGCTTTCCTCAACTTATCGCCGTCTCTTCAGCCCTCTTAACGCAGGATGTTCAAACGACGTCCATGGCGTAATTTCACATCTTAGAGCTTCCCCCAAGCGTAATTTGCAGAATCAGACAAGGCAGACTTTGCTTTGTCGAGACGAATGTGGCCAACGAGATGCAGGATCGTTATCTAAATGTCTATCCATTACTCTTCGTCTCTGATGATAAGATACCTTGGAAGACGCAAAACTAGATTATGTCCTTTGCGGTTCTCATATTACCCAACTCATTAGATGACATTTGATCTATATTTCTAACATCACTAGGGGGAAATGGCAACCAAACGACTATTCAAGTTGGTCTGTAAAATCTATGAGTCTGACGACGTAGCATAAGACAATCGGAAAAATATCGTCTGCACAATTCCGAAGATAGCAAGAGCAGACAGATGTGAATACTATTGTACGATCACCTTAACATCTGATGTACCCAAGCTTTTGACAAGAATAATTGACAAAAGAATGGAAAAGAAAACTGAAAATCTGTAGCTTAACATCTCCTGTATGTAATCTGCTGACAAGAGTAATATACAAAAGAAAGGAAAAGAAAGCTGAAGATCTGTTAGAAGACGATCATTTTCGTTTTACAAAGGGAAAGGCACCAGAGGAGCAGTTATGATCATGGTAATGGGAGCAAGACTGAAGGAAAATCAGGACAGGCTCGCAGGATATATCGATGACTAACGAACATTCGAAAATGTAAAATAATGCAAAAGTGCAAAAATTGGCAAACGATGACAAATACTACTAAAAAAGAAATGAGACAAGTGACAGTGCATTCTTTAAAGGTAAGAGATTGGGTCAGCAGATAGTTTAAAAACTGCATTTTATTTGCCTTCTGTTCACATTATCCCAGCATTAGCCGAAACTGATCGGTGATGGGAGGAAACAAATGGGAAAAGAGAGACAAAGATTCATACATACGTTCAAACATAAATTTTGAAATAATTTTATTTTTAGATGTATACTTTTCATTCACCTGTCCTTGAAATGATATTCGTTATTTACCTCTCAATATCTTGCCAAATCTAGTCATGGCTCATGTGTAACCGACAAGGCTGAAAAGCACGCAGAAGAATGTCAAATCCGAGAATCAGAGACATGTAATAGTCGGATGTCTCACATTAAGTGATACCACCTGAGTACCGGATAATGAGTGAAAACATTAATTTAGTTTATATGGAGCCACAAAATAGCTTCATTCGACTGAAAAAACCGACTTACCGGAAAAACATTCGGATGGCCAGTCGGTTGTTCTAACCAGTAGGTATTCCAGGCCTCACCATTTTCAAAGATAACGCAGGACTCTTGTGCATTATGCTGCCGAACTGCTTTGACTATGCTCTCCTTGTTTTCTTCTTTATGTCCTTTTTAAGTGTTTCTGCAATGAGAGACTTCCTGCAGTAAAACAGGAACTAGAGATACAGCAATGTTCTGCCTATTGTAGACAGGCTGCTAGTTTCTTACGGTATTCTTGACTCACTTGGTAAAACGGCAGTTAGAGTAAAGATGAAAAGAGAAATGTTTACTGATATGGTATTAAGACCTTTGGCTGCTGTGTTCTTCAGTCTGAAGACTGCTTTGATGCAGCGCTTTGTGCCACTCTGTCCTGTGTGAGTCTTTTCATCTCTGAGTGACTGCTGCAACCTACATCCTTCTCAGTCTGCTTATTGTATTCATCTCTTCGTCTTCTTCTACGCCTTTTACCCCCAGACTTCCCACGAATGCTAAGCTGGTGATCCATTGATGTCTCAGAATGTCTCCTACCAACCAACCCTTTCTTTTGGTCAAGTTTTTCCAGAAATTTCTTGTGTCCCCATTTCTATTCAATACCTCCTTATTAGTTACGTGAAGTTCCCAGATAATGTTCAATATTGTTCTATACAATCACATTTCGAAAGCTTCTATTCCCTTTTTGTCTAAACTGTTTATCGTTCATGTTTCACTTTCATTCATGACTACGCTCCAAAAAAATACATTCAGAAAAGACTTCCCCACATTAAAATCTATATTCGATATTAACGAATTTCAGTTCTTAAGAAACGCTTTTTTTGCCATCGGGAATCTACAGTTTGTATCCTCTCTACTTCGGCCATCATCAGTTATTTAGATGCCCAAACAAGAAAACTCATGTACTAATTTAAGTGTCTCGTTTTCTAATCTAATTATCCCAGCATCAACTCATTCAATCATACTATATTCCAATATTCATGTTTTGCATTTGTTTATGTTCATCTTACATCCTTATTTACAGTCAATATCCATTCGGTTCAACTGCTCTTCTAGGTCCTTTGCTGTCTCTGACAGAATTACGATGTCATCGGCAGTCTTCAAAGTCTTTCTTTCTTTTCCCTGAACTTTAATGCCTACTACAAATTTTTCGTTGGTTTCCTTTACTGCTTGTTCAATTCACGGACTGAATAACATCTGGGATAGGCTACAACCGTGTCTCACTACATTCTCTACCACTGCTTCATTTTCTTGATCCTCGACTCTTATAACTGGACCCTGGTTTCTGTGTAAGTTGTAAACCGCCTTTCGTGTTATGTGTTTTACCACTGCACCTTCAGAATAGAAAAGAGAGCATTATAGTAAACGTTGTCAAAAGCTTTCCCTAAATCTAAAATTGCTATACACCTTCCTGTAACCGATCTCCTAAGGTATGTCATAGGGTCAGTGTTTCCTCGAGAGTTCCTGCACTTCTTTGGAATCCAAACTGATCTTCCCCGAGGTCGGCGTCTACAAGCTTTTCCATTCCCCTACAAGGAATTCGTGTTAGTATTTTGATACCATGACTTATTAAAGTGGTCGGTCAGTAATTTTCACAACTGACAGTAAGGCTAGCCGCAGCTGAAGAAAAACATTGTATGATGAAAAATAATTTTACTAATTATTTTTATATTGTAAAATTACCGCTCTGTATATCAATAGTCTGAAAAACCACATTTATTTCTTGCTTAAGGTAAGTGCTCAGAATAGACATCCGACTGTAATGAAAATTAAAAACACAAATTCATGCACTGAGAGAAAGTTGGTTGTCCCAACCAAACTGCTGTCAATCCGCACAATTGGCGTTGCTACCTCCAAAAACAGTAAAGCCACTCTCGGTTATACATTATGCTGGACGAGTAGTTCTAAAAGCCGAACTACCGTCTGGAACAGAAACCAAATCTGTTGGGAATTTTCAAAATAATCGATTACCGTCAGCTTTTTGCGAAGACAACCCAAAAACTGCGGGAATTAAAAGCTCAGTCAGTAAACAGCTTTCTAGTTTGGCCATTGTGATACCAACTAGTTTCTCAGCCACTTTATTATTGTGTATTCTTTCTGAGACAACATTATGCAAAAGAAAACTAAAAGATCAATAAAGGAAATAAACATTTATCTGTTTTTCTGGGGAAAGGTATTTAGTAATATTGGTCATTTCAATTATACTTGTGTAGAAAGAACACTTCTCTGTAGTTAAGCACTGATATTTCTGATTTGAACCGACTTTACCCAGAACATGTTCGTGATGTTACTGCCCCACTTTGGAATAGCTGCACTAATTTTTGCGAGAGCTGCTCTCGCAAGGTTGATACGGCTCCTTTCCGTCGTGGTGGAGCAGTCACGTTGTTATTTGGGGGAGTAGCTCTCACGTAAGTAGGACAGTCGCGCTAAGACGTAAGTACGTTATTGTAACCGCAGATAGCACAGATACTCTGCGAATGTTCTCTGAGTGTGTACATATTTCCTCAAATGTACTGTGAGGTTATTGAGTGGGTGCAAATACTCAACATACCCACACAAAATTTCGGCGCCGCTAGTAGACTTCATTTGACCTGGAATGACTTCTTTGCAAGCGGTACATTCTTGCCAATGGTTCGTCTTTCATCTTTTATTTTGCTCCCATGGCAGTAGAATTCTTTCATTCCTCCAGTTCGTCCTCTTCGTGATCCCCAATTTTAATGTTAACTTTATCGCAGCTCCCATTTCTGCTACTCCTCATTATTCTTCGATTTACTCTCACTACACTCATTGTTCATTCTGGTCAACAGATAGTGCAGTTCTACTTTACTTTCATCTTACTGTCGATATTCTCTCCCATCAATTTTAATCACACTCCTCATCTTCCTTTTCTTTCCGTCATTGTTCTCGGTGTATAGGCTGAGCAATAAGAGTAGAATACAGTACCGTCTTAAACCGTTTCTAATCCGAGCGCTTCGCACTCGGTCTTCCTTTCTTATTTTCCCCCGCTAGGTTCTTGCATTTATTGTAAAATACCCGTCCTTCCCTCCTACTTCAATACACTTTCCTGACAAATTACATCTAGCACCATTTACATTGCCTAAACATTTTTTCTAGTACGACAACTTCAGTGAGAGTTTCTTGCTTTTTCTTCTTTCTGTTATCAAGTGCAACATCAGAACTGCTTCTTTGGCATATATTAAGTATCATGATCTCATGTATAACACTTGTTGGCTTCTTATCCAACAAGCATTTGAAAACCTCTTCAGTTAATATATAGTGTTTCGTTGCACATAAATTCCTAAAAATACCAGTCATCTTTTTCTCATTATCACCGATATGTTTCCTGTGTCTCGACAGATTTCATCGTTACTTTGCTACTTCCAGTGTTCCATAGTTTTTCGTGGGAGTAGTACTTTCGTAATTTATCTAAATTACAGTTTATTGCCCGACATTCGTTTGCATATATACGTATTGGATTCTCTACTACTCTGTAATCCCTTATTCCGCACTCCTCGAAAGTCACGTTTTTAAAAAAGAAAGGTCTTTATTTATACCACATGCCCTTCTCATTTCATGTACCTTTTCTTGTGCAGCAGTAACTTGAAAGCTTTTTCTGGGATTATCTCCCAAAGGTATTCTATTTTGACATTATCTATTTTCAGAAATTTCTGTGCATTTTTAACGTTGATTAGGAAATTTATTTTTCTGCAGAAATTCTTAATGTAGCTGTACTGGCTACTTCTTCTATGAGGTTACTTTGTGTTAGAGTAGATGCCATATTTTCAGAAACTATAACCAAGTAAATTGCAGAAACCAGAAAGTTTATTCCAGTACTGTTGTTTTCTCTTCAGAACCTTCAAAATCGTGTTGGTTGAATCTTTACTCATTCCAAATTCTCACTGTTTTATCTACAACACAAAAAGAATAATTTTTGGGAATAGTCGACTATTATTTCGAAAGGCTGAGGTATTTCTTCTATAAATTTGCGTTTAGATACTGTGTCTTTGAATGTTGTCTTTGAATGTTTCGTGAAACAGATTTCCTAATTTACACTCTACACCATATTCTAGGTTATAAGAATTATGACTTTACGAATTTCTCATGATTTGGATTCCATTGTGGAAGATTCATCATGACGTCACTTATGTGCTTGTTATATGCTTTGATGTATAGGCGGCTCACCTAGAGCAGCTTCTGAACTCCCTATAGTGCACTACGTGTGCCAACACAATGACGCCCAATAAGGCCTGTAACTCGTCTACAGATAATTTATTTTTCGATGTTTGTCCCTCATTTATTGCCTGAACAGATTGTCCTTTTTGTTTCACTTTTTTGCAAGCGCATACTCCTGCTGAATCACATGCCCTAACATCTCAATAATACGTAAAAAAAGAATAGTCTTCTTCTGTGTTGTATTTTGTCAGTGAGCTACTGACCGTTAGTTCTCCTTATATAACAACGTGACGATTCCTCTTCTGTTGATCGCCCTTCTGCAATTACAGTACCGTCACTAGAAATCTCGATGTCCACAGCACAGGTGCTGTAATATTATTTCTATCACTTATCAGGTTGTGGAACCAAACATGGATAAGGGTCGTGTACAGTGTCTGAAACGGATTAATTATGTGTATTTTCATCAGTTTATTTTTCGAAATCCTCAGGATCGCTAGGTTGTGGAAACAGCAACTCCAGTTCTTTCGGCGTATGCTTCTTTGCATGAATTTGTTTCTTCGACATTTTTGCTACAAAAGGTAATGAATAATCGTGATGCGATCAACAAAAGATAAATTAATTTTTAAAACTGTTTTTGGTATCGATATTCAGATTTACAAAAAACTAATTGTGTAACAATCCTACAAGTCTGTTTAACGCAAATAAAGAAGTGAACTGATGTAAGTCACAATAATAGTATTATGTCGACAGCAAATAACATGGATAACTATTAACGGCTCAAGAGTATTTAAAACTGACCACCGATTTGTAGCAGGTACTCTGAATTTGGTCACAATTCTGCCAACAAACAGGTATTTCGAATTCCAAAAGAATTCGGCGGCACCCTTTAAAAGAATTAACTTCGCCAATTAAGTGATGCGTTTTTGGGAAATCATACCTTGCTCGGTACCAGCTTCAGGTGATGACGCATTCCCTTACAACCACGAAGGGTGATTAAAAAAATTTTCTTTTCTGTTTTCTTGCATTATCACCTTATCACCTGCCAAGCAGCCTCGAGCACTCGTCATAGAAATTACCCTTCAGCTGGATTCCTGTAACGTATACTGATGAAGTTTTTTGGGTGGAAGCTGAAATTATCGTTCAAAATTTCGCAACGCAATCCACTACGCGGGAGATTTGAACAGAAACTGACTACGGTGGCTTTGGCTTACGAAAATACATAACGCACGATTTTTTCGTGTAGACAACATTACTTGGCAATGCTTCTGAGCGAATTTGAAATATCGTTTATACAAACTGGAAACATTAGGGACCACATAAAGATTCGTGGACAAAATACATTTTGCTTTAATTTATGTGTTTATTCCTTGAAGTATACAATATTTTGGGTTTTAGCAGTAGGCTAGCCAGGCATATGTTTGGGAATGTATTCCGTATTATCATACATACCATGTAGTGCATGTCAAATAATACAAAAATCTTTGCGCATTGATGAAAACGACTTAAAAGAAAACGTACAAATCAAGCGTGCATATTAGAAACAACCCCCCATGAACCATGGACCTTGCCGTTGGTGGGGAGGCTTGCGTGCCTCAGCGATACAGATAGCCGTACCGTAGGTACAACCACAACGGAGGGGTATCTGTTGAGAGGCCAGACAAACGCGTGGTTCCTGAAGAGGGGCAGCAGCCTTTTCAGTAGTCGCAAGGGCAACAGTCTGGATGATTGACTGATCTGGCCTTGTAACAATAACCAAAACGGCCTTGCTGTGCTGGTACTGCGAACTGCTGAAAGCAAGGGGAAACTACGGCCGTAATTTTTCCCGAGGGCATGCAGCTTTTACTGTATGATTAAATGATGATGGCGTCCTCTTGGGTAAAATATTCCAGAGGTAAAATAGTCTCCCATTCGGATCTCCGGGCGGGGACTAATCAAGAGGATGTCGTTATCAGGAGAAAGAAAACTGGCGTTCTACGGATCGGAGCGTGGAATGTCGGATCCCTTAATCGGGCAGGTAGGTTAAGAAATTTAAAAAGGGAAATGGATAGGTTAAAGTTAGATATAGTGGGAATTAGTGAAGTTCGGTGGCAGGAGGAACAAGACTTCTGGTCAGGTGACTACAGGGTTATCAACACAAAGTCAAATAGGGGTAATGCAGGAGTAGGTTTAATAATGAATAGGAAAATAGGAATGCGGGTAAGCTACTACAAAAGCATAGTGAACGCATTATTGTGGCCAAGATAGATACGAAGCCTACACCTACTACAGTAGTACAAGTTTATATGCCAATTAGCTCTGCAGATGACGAACAAATTGAAGAAATGTATGATGAAATAAAAGAAATTATTCAGATAGTGAAGGGAGACGAAAATTTAATAGTCATGGGCGACTGGAATTCGAGTGTAGGAAAAGGGAGAGAAGGAAACGTAGTAGGTGAATATGGATTGGGGCTAAGAAATGAAAGAGGAAGCCGCCTGGCAGAATTTTGCACAGAGCACAACCAAATCTTAGCTAACACTTGGTTTAAGAATCATGATAGAAGGTCGTATACATGGAAGAACCCTGGAGATGCTAAAAGGTGTCAGATAGATTATATAATGGTAAGACAGAGATTCAGGAACCAGGTTTTAAATTGTAAGACATTTCCAGGGGCAGATGTGGACTCTGACCACAATCTATTGGTTATGACCTGTAGATTAAAACTGAAGAAAGTGCAAAATGGAGGCAATTTAAGGAGATGGGACCTGGATAAACTGACTAAACCAGAGGTTGTACAGAGTTTCAGGGAGAGCATAAGGGAACAATTGACAGGAATGGGGGAAAGAAATACAGTAGAAGAGGAATGGGTAGCTTTGAGGGATGAAGTAGTGAAGGCAGCAGAGGATCAATTAGGTAAAAAGACGAGGGCTAGTAGAAATCCTTGGGTAACAGAAGAAATATTGAATTTAATTGATGAAAGGAGAAATATAAAAATGCAGTAAATGAAGCAGGCAAAAAGGAATACAAACGTCTCAAAAATGAGATCGACAGGAAGTGCAAAATGGCTAAGCAGGGATGGCTAGAGGACAAATGTAAGGATGTAGAGGCGTTTCTCACTAGGGGTAAGATAGATACTGCCTACAGGAAAATTAAAGAGACCTTTGGAGATAAGAGAACCACTTGTATGAACATCAAGAGCTCAGATGGAAACCCAGTTCTAAGCAAAGAAGGGAAAGCAGAAAGGTGGAAAGTATATAGAGGGTCTATACAAGGGCGATGTACTTTAGGACAATATTATGGAAATGGAAGAGGATGTAGATGAAGATGAAATGGGAGATACGATACTGCGTGAAGAGTTTGACAGAGCACTGAAAGACCTGAGTCGAAACAAGGCCCCCGGAGTAGACAACATTCCATTGGAACTACTGACGGCCTTGGGAGAGCCAGTCCTGACAAAACTCTACCATCTGGTGAGCAAGATGTATGAAACAGGTGAAATACCCTCAGACTTCAAGAAGAATATAATAATTCCAATCCTAAAGAAAGCAGGTGTTGACAGATGTGAAAATTACCGGACAATCAGTTTATAAGCCACAGCTGCAAAATACTAACACGAATTCTTTACAGACGAATGGAAAAACTAGTAGAAGCCGGCCTCGGGGAAGATCAGTTTGGATCCGTAGAAATACTGGAACACGTGAGGCAATACTGACCTTACGACTTACCTTAGAAGAAAGATTAAGGAAAGGCAAACCTACGCTTCTAGCATTTGTAGACTTAGAGAAAACTTTTGACAGTGTTGACTGGAATACTCTCTTTCAAATTCTAAAGGTGGCATGGGTAAAATACAGGGAGCCAAAGGCTATTTACAATTTGTACAGAAACCAGATGGCAGTTATAAGAGTCGAGGGGCATGAAAGGGAAGCAGTGGTTGGGAAGGGAGTGAGACAGGGTTGTATCCTCTCCCCGATGTTATTCAATCTGTATATTGAGCAAGCAGTAAAGGAAACAAAAGAAAAATTCGGAGTAGGTATTAAAATCCATGGAGAAGAAATAAAAACTTTGAGGTTCGCCGATGACATTGTAATTCTGTCAGAGACAGCAAAGGACTTGGAAGAGCAGTTGAACGGAATGGATGGTGTCTTGAAGGGAGGATATAAGATGAACAAAAGCAAAACGAGGATAATGGAATGTAGTCGAATTAAGTCGGGTGATGTTGAGGGTATTAGATTAGGAAATGAGACACTAAATGTAGTAAAGGAGTTTTGCTATTTGGGGAGCAAAATAACTGATGATGGTCGAAGTAGAGAGGATATAAAATGTAGACTGGCAATGGCAAGGAAAGCGTTTCTGAAGAAGAGAAATTTGTTAACATCGAGTATAGATTTAAGTGTCAGGAAGTCATTTCTGAAAGTATTTGTATGGAGTGTAGCCATGTATGGAAGTGAAACATGGACGGTAAATAGTTTGGACAAGAAGAGAATAGAAGCTTTCGAAATGTGGTGCTACAGAAGAATGCTGAAGATTAGATGGGTAGATCACATAACTAATGAGGAAGTATTGAATAGGATTGGGGACAAGAGAAGTTTGTGGCACAACTTGACCAGAAGAAGGGATCGGTTGGTAGGACATGTTCTGAGGCATCAAGGGATCACCAATTTAGTATTGGAGGGCATCGTGGAGGGTAAAAATCGTAGAGGGAGACCAAGAGATGAATACACTAAGCAGATTCAGAAGGATGTAGGTTGCAGTAGGTACTGGGAGATGAAGAAGCTTGCACAGGATAGAGTAGCATGGAGAGCTGCATCAAACCAGTCTCCGGACTGAAGACCACAACAACAACAACATTAGAAACAACAGAATAGGTATTCAGTACAATAAGAAAATTACTGTAAAATGACTCCTGAAATTTGAAGATTCGTCATTATATGATGAAACGTTACTTACGAACTGCCTAATTCTCTGAATTCAATCATTTACATTGAAAGGGGTCATCTTTAAACACAGGAGACTAAATTAATGTCCCGTGCCATATTATTCCATATTACTCCGTTTGTATGTGAAAGTTGATCTCAGGATTTACTGTACGCATCTTGATAAGGTTTTCACTGATAGACTGATTCAAAGGAAGGTTTGTGTATGTTATTTATAATTACATTAATGAGAAGTGTGTAAGCCATGTATTGTTATTCATTCTCTATTTCATGGAAAGTGGTGGGATGAACTGGTCAGCGACAGAGGAGGTCGTATCTGGTGAGGAAAAGAAGTAAACAGGCGTCACAACTCCAGACAGGAGCGATGCTTAAGCTGAAACTATACATATCTGTACAAAAACAAATCAGTAAGGATTTTACATCACCCCTTTGTTGCAGAACTCTTAACAAAGAAATCAAAAACTAGCTCAAAGAAATGCGTGTTATAATGTGTCCAGATCACAAAATAAAAAAAATGAAATAGATAAATAAATAAAAATAAAGAAAATAACTAAAAAACCACTTGTATAACGACATTATCGTCTGTTTGCCTTGTTGCACGGTGTTGGAGACATTCTATATTACCAGCGTGTCCCCAACTACCTTGTCTGCGTTTATAGGGATACAAACAACACCCGACGCCAATCCAGGGGCGTCCGTTCTGTATAAATTCTTGACCATCAGTAACGGAGGCCGTGGTGTTGTGGTGTACGATGTGGTACTTGCCATAGTCATTGGGTATGCAGATTCGCAAAATGCAATTTTCTCGTAACAGTTTTCTGTCGTACATGACATCCTGTAGCCTCTTCACCGGAAATAGTTCTGGAGAACTCAGCCCACTGTTGACTCAAAAGCCGAAGATGTTGACCATTCTGTGCTCGTGTCGAACGTGGACGGCCTGTGTAGTGTAATTGCTAAACGCTACCTGTCAGCTGAAAGCGATTCTATGTCCTCTACACATCGCTTTGACTGCTGTACGCACATGGTACAGTTTCCTGGTTGACAACTCTTCTGCGAGTACAGTGATGATGTGGATCTGATCACTGGCCACGACTGCACTACATGGAGTCATAGATGTTTACGCTGCTGCTCCACAGACGTCTGTAACGCATCCCGATTGGTGCGTTACATCATTTAGCTGAAATACTGCAATCCATTCGAGTGCCGCGTAAGTAGCACTCATGGTAACTGTGCGTATTTACATACAACGCCAGGGATGACTTTCCGATCAGTACAGGAACAGTCACATTAGCAACACACCAGCACGACATATGAGGGCGATGCAAAACTTTTGTTGATTTATGTACTATAGATTAAAGCCCCCCCCCCCCC
The DNA here is from genome assembly GCF_023898315.1 of Schistocerca nitens. Taxonomy (NCBI): domain Eukaryota; kingdom Metazoa; phylum Arthropoda; class Insecta; order Orthoptera; family Acrididae; genus Schistocerca; species Schistocerca nitens. The sequence goes on from NC_064617.1 coordinate 783,952,990, forward strand.
CCCGCTGCGTTTTGCTGTGTATGCTAATTTTAATCTCACGAACTACTGCAGGGATTTAGATACTGTTTCCACTAATCGATACTGATTTACGAAGAAAGTATGTGTACCGCTAATCAGTAATACTGTTTCACAGACCAATGTTACGAATCCCGTGAGTAGAAGACACTAGTAATGAAAAAATACTGCTGATTTCGAATCAGAAACGAGAGTGGACGATTACCATCAAATGAAAGCAATTTCGTAGACGCTGTATATACAGTAATTTATTTCGTAAAATAAAATTATATGAAATGTCTGGTTACATGTTAGAAGGCATCCAAATTTTCAAGATTTCTTTTAAAGGAATTCAATTGCAAACCTTCTACCTGTTTACGATGTTGGTCAGAACAGGATGGCATGTTTTCTGTTTTGTTTGGAGTATTGTTTATCTGTCCTGATAATTTCATCTGCAAGAACTGGCAGCTCTCTTCAGCAAAACATTATTTAAAAAAATAGTATGAAGCGTCCATGAGTTATATCATACTTTACAGTGATATTCGAGCTCTGTTTCCTGACGTATCGGCTTCATAGCAGAACTATCGTTGTATCGACATACATGTTATTACAAATGCAACAATATGGTTTAATGAAAGGGGGCGTCAGAGTGAATACGTTGTAGACGAAACGAACTTACCTCCTGATAAGAGTGTCGGCTTAAGCAACGAATATATATATATATATATATATATATATATATATATATATATATATATATATATATATATATTCCTTGCTGAAGCCCGACACTATTATAAGTTTGTGTGTGTGTAAAGCTTTGGACGAAAGTGAATTTATAAACATAAACAAATAAACATACAGATCATTTTACCAATCATCAGTATCACCAACTTTTAACATTCACATAGGGGCCTACTCTTTGTATATGACACGTCGTTATACAGCCACCAAGTGCTACTCATTAGGGTCTGATTGCTCTGGGTAATTATATGCCATACAAGGTACTCCGAACTACCAACACATGTAACAAGTCACAATGAAGTTCGTATGTTCACCACTGACCTGTTTCATTCTCTATACCACACACAATTTCGATATTAAATATATCAGAGGAGGAGTAAAGTTTTTAATAAAAATGGATATTAATAGCAACATTTTTGTGGTAGTTGATACAAGAAATGTCGTTTGATATTACGGTTAGATTTTTTTGTAAATCCTCCACATTATATTCGTCGTTTACGAACTCATTCGCTTCAGAGAAAAATGTTTCATGGGTTCTCAGTCCTTAAAACGTTGAGAAACTGAAGCAAATGCCACACATTCGGTAGTAATGGCTCACAGTGAGGTATTCGTGAAGTGTTAACGATGATCTTCCTCATCATCTGGACAATGGGACAGGCGGTCTGCAAGAGGGAATCCCCCCCGGCATAAGAAAGAAATGTTTTATCACCAGCCAAAATGTAAAATAATACTGTACATAAAATGTGTCCACAATCTATGCCAAACGCGTTTGATTATTTTCCTCGTCATTCCTTGTCACACAAAGAAAAGAACAAAATCACGTGTTCTCGAGGGACGATGTATGAACATAAGGGCAAAGGAAAAATAGTTGTTTCTAGTCAGTTGGTCAGTACTTTTGAGGTCCACCACTTACATACATGTAATGGTGTGGTCACCGTCACTCCTCATAAGATGGATTAGGAATTAGCGGCTTCCTACCTCAGTCTTTATCAATACTGATTTCATGGTCTACCACTGTCCCCACCTACATTGAGAATATTATGGAATGATCTCCCTGAGTTGCTATTCATATCTTTCTTTTTCTTTCGAACGCGATTGTCTCCATTTTTCTATGTAGTTACCCTCTTATTAACAGCTTCTAAATTCAAATCACAACTTGAGCCTGTATTCCTGCGCCGATACCAACTTGGCAAGCCCTCCACCTTTGTCAATAAGCTATTTCCTGTAATCTTCCCTTTCTTCGATCAACTTTCTTTCCAGTAACACAACAGTGATGTCGCCAAAGCCTCATAAATTTTCATATTTGTTCCTTGCATTAAGTTACAATCAACTTTTCCGTTTATTTTGTCACACGTTGCTAGAAATGTGTAGAGCTCTTTGCTAGTATCATAATGACACTTTTCTTCGAAGTCTAAATATTGAAAATGTTGCATGTGTTTCATCATTTTGTTATTAGTGCTATCTCTGAATGTGCTTGGATCTACCTTCAAAGGCCATAAATTTTGTCCTGTGTCACGTTTATTTTAATATTGTGGGATAGTCTTAGCGATAGGATAGTGCTGGATGAAATCGTCTCAACATTCTGTGCTGTAACTTTATTGTCTGCTAAGCATCCTCGTCATAAATAACTATCGAAGTAATTCGTTAAACAGGTGTAAGGTTTGAAGTAATCGATAATGATGCAGACCGATCGAACAACCAGTGCTTACTTAGACGGGGAAGATTTGCGACCCAACTGTGGGCTTAGTATGCTGATGCTGTGATGGTACCAAGATTCTGGGTGGAATTATAGCTCTGCATGGGCCGGATATATCATCGGTTCACGTTGGACGTCTTGTCAACGTTCCTTCATGTCCCGTCAGTCACTGTCACCGATATCGGAAATGGTGGTATTCGCATTATCCATAAACGAGACGATCGCAATATCCGTAAGACGAAGTAGAGTATCACTAAAATGTCACATCAAAGGATTGACGACCAAAACGTGTAAGTAGACTGTTTAGGGTTTTATGTTGGTAACGCCACGTAGCGCTCTGCATGAAAATTACTGACTGTGCTGTGTGCAGTCTGTGGCTGGTTTGTATTGTTGGAATATTTGCTATTGTAGTGTTGGGCAGTTGGAGGTGAGCCGCCAGCAGTGGTGGATGTGGGGATAGAGATGGCAGAGCTTGGAGAGCGGACGATCTAGACGTGTGTCCGTCAGAAAAATGAAATTTGTAAGACTGGTTGTCATGAACTGTATTATATTGTTAGTCAAGGCCATTCTTTTTTAGGGATTATTGAAAGTCAGACTGCGTTGCGCTAAAAATATTGTGTGTCAGTTTAGTGTTGATTAGACTAAGTAAAGAAAGAAATGTCTGAGGACGTTCATTTTTGCTCAGCTGTTTGAAAATCAAATAACGTAGAGGTTTACCAGCACAGTAAGTTTTCTAAAGGGACGTTTCAAATATCTATATGGATTTTAAGATAACATTTTGCAGGATTGGTTCTTATGTGAGTAGATTTAGTTGTGCTGTTGGTTGTTAAATGTTATTATGTTGCTTATATATCACGTGAAGACTTACATTCGTCATATATGAATGTAATATATTTCTCGGAATTATTTATTTCTGGAAAGAGAGGCCCAACACATGGGAGAAGATATTCATTTAGAATTCTCAATACAAGTATGAAGGGAATGTCAGTGTTAATAAAGAAACTTGGACACAAACAAACATGATATTTTTATGCGAATATTGTCTCAACAATAAATAGTAACCTACAGTTATTCGACATTTTTTGCTTTGAAATCAGAAAGGAATCCATAGGCACTGGGCAGGATAAAATGATGAAATTATGAAATGGTTTGTAAATTTTACGATAAATGTTTTACAAAAGAAATAGAATTAGATATTGTGATGTCTTAATATGTCTTTAATAAGTTTTTGCCTTCTTTCAGTTCACCACAGTATCTGGATTACGAACGTTTTCAAGGATATTCATCATGACCATTTCCAGCGCAGTTAATAAACACGGTTTGGTCACTGCCATTTCCTTAAAGCTGAGGCTAAATCCCGACGTTTGTATGTGAAAGGGTCAGTCATAAACGCTCATTCACTCTTCAGTATAGTGCAGTGCAATGTGAACTGGGGTTCACATTCCGCTAGCATGTATTACCTGCCATTTCATGGGAATTTGCGGTACCAGGACGTCTGAATCCATTACCGTCCAGTACGAGTCGATATTAATGCACAAGCAGATACGGAGGATCACTTCGTTATGTGTTGTTACAATTGGATTTCACTATGTGAAGAGGAGTGTATGAGCCTGTGAAGGGAGTAAGGAACACTATCCCTTTGGATAGTGAACATGACTAAACACGTTACTGTCTATGAGACTGAAAGATAAGTACTGACGTGAATAGTTGTGTATACGAATTTATACGATCTGTCCTAGTCTGATGTTGTGTATAAATATGCAATTGTGAAAGGACAAATATGTTTTGGGATGTTTCATTTGTTCAGCAGCACCCCCAAATCTAACTACAATTTACGTTGTAACAAAGAAAATGAACTGTCGAAAAATTAATACGGACTGTATAAACAGTCTCAGTAAACATTTCAAGATAATTATTTGTTATGAGTAGCGAATATGAAGTGTATTTTTTAGGACAGTTTGTGTTCAGGAGGCTGCCGTATCATGAATTTTGAGTATAACGTGCTATAACGAATTCAAATTACGTATTTCTGCTGTTCGTAAGTAGAAATACATTAAGTAATATAGCCATAGGTGGTGCAACATATGATAAATTGTAGTGAATATCTTTTATTGATGCAGAAGGTAGTAATTTCTTATGAACATGCATTCAATCCTAAATTCGAATTCACTCTGAAAACTTGGCCATCTTTCTGACCACAGTGTGACAATTCTTTTTTTTAATTTCTTTTATTAGGTTGTCGAGGAACGAGTAGCCCGCTGAGCCGGTACAATTCTTTTCAACAACGTCTCTACGTATTTGTAATAAGCTAGAGTTTTTTCGGCATTATGTCATTTTCACTAACACTCAGTTTATTTCTAGTTTTAATGGTTTATTCGTTTAACGCCATTAACTACTATACCACAGCCTCTCGTGCATCTAGGAATTACACTATCTCTTGTCACAAACGCATGGCGCTTACCAAAAAGAAGAAAAGTTTAATGTTTAGGCAACGAAGAAGTCACACACACAGCTTACTAAATACATACAATATGAACCATACGTCCCATACTTTAACTACATTTGTAACATTACAGTTCACTTGATCCACAGTTAAAGTAACTAATATATTTGGATTGCTTCCCAACTGAAACTGTAGCTATGAAATTAAACCTCATGTTTTGTTAAAAACGTCTCTATCGCTGTATATAGATAGAGAAACGTTAAGAGCTGTCGTGTCAATTACACAATTCTAGCTTGAATTTTTCATAGAATTGCACAAATAATGCGGGGATGATGGCTGAAAAATGGAATTCACTTACGTATAAAATGATATTAATTTCCTTGCTTACCAATTTGTAACCCCACAGCACTTAACTTTAGAGTTTTATCACACTCATCCCTCAAAATTGCTGTTAACCCAAAAATGTTTTCGATACTGAATAACAGCAGACAAATCGTTGTGACGCCCTGTGTTACATACGTCAATGTGAAGCACAGTACACGTAGTTCGAAAACGGATGTGGCTGGAATAAGAAAGGAAATAAAATAAACAATTGACTGGTGGTTTGCTTTATTACTATAGAGAAGAAGAAAATTTGAAAGAAGGTGTCACTGACATTATAGTTGCATCAGTGAGAGTAAATTTAGCACTTGGTCTGTTTGCGATGAAACGAACGATTTACTCACTGCCCCAGATAATAGCTACATTAACTTTTAACTCGTAGCCTTCTTGTCATGTTGTCTGAAATTGTTCCGCTTCATAAAACGAATACACTTTCAATACTGTTCCGTTTCGTCAAGTTTTATTAAAATGGTTTGCTACTTATATTACATTTTTACTATTACTTTGAAAACATTTCTGCTTTTAAAATGCTTTATCGGAAAAAAATTGCAGTAGCGGTATTCTCGCAGTTCATTCCGCGTGCTGCACGTGGTTCTGGCCTTTCCCGCTGGTGGCAGCACCTTCCTCAGTTCTCCGGCAATGCGAAATGCGAACGAAACTGATGCATCCGTAACCATATTATGACTTTTTAGCGTATGCTTTCTGTTGATGTTGCTTAGTATGTATGTGTGCCTTTGGATTTATTCAGAAGGCAAATATAATTTTGAAAGGAGGACATAACGCTAAAAAACACTGATTAAAGCAAACCCTCACTCGGGTATTTTAAATTTCACTGCTGCAAGATGATGTCAAATTCTGTATAAACTGATCTGTGATGTCAACCATTTTAGGTCATTCTTTTAGAGCACAGAATAATTCGTGCACTTCAGTCTTACGAAGTTTATATACAGACTGCTCTAACAACCGAGCAATAAACCATACAATGTAACCTGTTGTATCACTGACACTACAGATTTTTGTCGGTAGTTTTAGTCATTTCCATCTCGGGCTAGTGATGAATGGAATGGATAACAGAAAGGTTAACGTAGTCGCAATGTTCATTCTCAAAAATTTTCCGTCAACTGCACCCTAAAAATAATACTAAACGCCAGATTTGTACGATATGCTCATGTTGTCAAATAGCAATTTAAATAGTTTGGCACTGTTTTCGAACTTAAGGCTTCTTTGGAGAACAACAAAATCATGTTGCAGCCCAACAGTCAGTCTCCACTTAACTAAATGTAGGAAATATAAGAGAAAGATCTACTTACAAATCTGAAGGTTGTTTTGAGCACGTCATGTTTTACTAGGCCCGGTCCTACATGGGATTTTACGTCCTTGAAATGCTCCGATCTTTGAAGTAACATACCAAGCAAGTAATAGGGGGACGAACAGTTTAAAGCCACGACGAAATAAATCTCGGGTGAACAGCCTGGTGTGAGTGTAGAAAGGAAATACTATTTCTGCAATCGACCTTGTTGCCATCAACTGCACACCTGATGACAGCAACACGGTCGATTGCCGAAATATTATATCCTTTATACTTTCAAACTAGGCTGTTCACCCGAGTTTTATTTCTTCACGAAATACGCGTGGAGAAATTAAAGAATCACACCAGTTTAATGGAGATAAGCAATTTGGTGTAGCTAATTTATCTTTCAAATTTTAAAATCATTAGCAGAGTTGAAAGAAGAAGTGAGTGAAATAAAAGTTCTTTAACAGACCGGGGGGTACACCACACATCTTAGTATCTGTAGTGTGCTATTTACCCATTTACGGTCGACTGCCACATCATTTAGAAAAGTGAGCGCATTTTTCACACCTTATTATTCAAAATATTGTTAAATGACCTTCTCGTTCACTTAGAAGAATGGCCATGGGTGAAAACTTAACTCGCGACCTTAAGATTAAAAGACCCACTAGGTTACTAGCTCCTCATATAAACTACTGGCCACTGCTACACCACGAATATGACGTGCTACAGACGCGGAATTTAACCGACAGGAAGAAGATGCTGAGATATTAGCTTTTCAGAGCATTCACATACGGTTGGCGCCGGTGGCGACACCTACAACTTGCTGACATGAGGAAAGTTTGCAACCGATTTCTCATACACAAACAGCAGTTGACCGGCGTTGCATGGTGAAACGTTGTTGTGATGCCTCGTTTAAGGAGCAGAAATGCGTACCATCACGTTTCAGACTTTGATAAAGCTCGGATTGTGGCCTATCGCGATTGCGGTTTATCGTATCGTGACAATGCTGCTCGCGATGGTCGAGATCCAATCACAGTTAGCAGAATATGGAATCGGTTGGTTCAGGAGGGTAATAAGGAACGCCGTGCTGGATCCCAACGGCCTCGTATCACTAGCAGTCGAGATGACCGTCATCTTATCCGCATGGCTGTAACGGATCGTGCAGCCACGTCTCGATCCCTGAGTCAACAGATGGGGACGTTTGCAAGACAACAACCATCTGCACGAACAGTTCGACGACGTTTGCAGCAGCATGCAGTATCAGCTCGGGGACCATGGCTGCGGTTACCCTTGACGCTGCATCACAGACAGGAGCGCCTGGATAGTGTACTCAACTACGAACCTCGGTGATTGAATGGCAAAACGTCATTTTTTCGGATGAATCCAGGTTCTGTTTACAGTATCATGATGGTCGCATCCGTGTTTGGCGGCATCGCGGTGAACGCACATTGGAAGCGTGTATTCGTCATCGTCATACTGGCGTATCACCCGGCGTGATGGTATGGGGTGCCACTGGTAACACGTCTCGGTCACCTGTTGTTCGCATTGACGGCACTTTGGACAGTGGACGTTTCCTTTCAGATGTGTTACACGCCGTGGCTCTACCCTTCATTCGATCCCTCCGAAACCCTACATTTCAGCAGGATAATGCACGACGGCATGTTGCAGGTCCTGTACGGGTCTTTCTGTATAGAGAAAATGTTCGACTGCTGCCCTGGCCAGCACATTCTCCAGATCTCTCAACAACTGAAAACGTCTGGTCAATGGTGGCCGAGCAACTGACTCGTCACAATACGCCAGTCACTTCTCTTGATGAACTGTGGTATCGTGTTGAAACTGCATGGGCAGCTTTACCTGTACACGCCATCCAAGCTCTGTTTGACTCAATGCCCAGGTGTATCAAGGCCGTTATTAGTGCCAGAGGTGATTCTTCTGGGTACTGATTTCTAAGGATCTATGCACCCAAATTGCATGAAAATGTTATCAGATGTCAGTTCTAGTATAATATATTTGTGCAATGAATACCCGTTTATCATCTGCATTTCTTCTTGTTGTAGCAATTTTAATGGCCAGTAGTGTACATCCATACGACGTGGTACTATGATTCGGCCACTGTGGATTCTTCGTCAGAAAAAAAAAAAAATACAAATTCCTGAGCAGGTAACCAAATTTAGATTTTCACCCCAGGCAAATACTTCGTTAATTCCTTCTATAAAAGTATAGCCAATTCCTCTTGCAACCTTGTATTTATAAATATACACAACGAAATCCTTCTACAGTTCGTTGTGGCGGATCTTTCATAACGATATTAGCAACTTTCTGGCCTTTAGCATTCAAGTCTCCAACGAGGGGAAAAATGTATATATACATCTGTACGTGCTCTAATCTCCCTCACCCTGTCACACGATGGTGGTAGCAAAGTTCTCCCACAATCTTCCACACATTACGGTTCCTTAAGTTTACCCAAAAGAACTTCATGGCGGAAATACCGATTCACGACAGACCTTGCCTTTTTAATTCCCATACCTTTCTTGTTAGACTCTTTTATGAACATTAACCACCTATCACAATTTTAGCAGCGATTTCTTTTACCGTCTCATAAGAGCTGAAAATTCTCGAGCAATACTCAGATTTGCCTCTTGTTGTCTCTTGTTGTATGATCCCCTTTACAGATGCAGCGCGCGTCATTATAGTAAATGTTTTACCCTCCTCACATGTTCATGCCATCTCATATGTGTTCTTAGTACCATCACTAAATACTTAATCAATGTAATGTTCTCCAGATGTTCGCCGTATCCTGCAAGTGGATACTATCGAGGTCTTCTTATTTTTAGTAGCGTAGTATTTTATCAAAATCTTTTGACATTTCTGTCTTTGGGGCCAAGATTCGTTCCTTAGTTTTTCTGAGGTTGTAGTTATTGAGGCATGACGTAAGAATAGATGGGGTGAGCGGCAGGCAACAGAAGCTACAGTCAGTACCAATTCCGTGAGACATTTCGCAAATTTAGTAGGCGGGTAATTTGACTGGTTGCCGCCATAGGAGCCAGTGCACAAAACTTCCAATGCTTGATATAATGTAATTCATATTTAACTATCAGTCATAATTAATTCTCACTAGCAACCCTTAATTGACTTGTTTAAGGTCTCACTCTTCTGACAATTTTTATCAGTGTTTAAGATCTAGAATGTTCGCTGCATGAAATTGTATTAAAAAGCAGCAACTGTGTGTGCAACGCTGAGAACAACAGTGTAACAGTGTGTATCGTTCTTGAGAATGTGTTTCCTACAAGACTTAATGTAATAGGATTTGGATTGATCTTAATGAGAGCTGTAAAACGAGTGATTTTGTAGATGCACGTATGCATAACGTCTTATTAGCAGATTACGGTTTTATCTGCTTCGTGTGATGTGAGTGAAAAGAAAAGCTCTTGGCAACCAAATTTAATACTTAACAGATTATTTAGAGGAATTGAGAGCCTTAGCATCTCACCAATTATGTTACACCCTCACTTCGAGAAAAATGATCTCGCAACCCCAGCACCATGTCTGCACTGGGACAACGACGTCTAAGGAAGTTCTCAGCTTAGTGGAATGTAAAAAAATGTCGGTGTTCTACCCCGAAGGGGCAGATCACAACTTGGCCTGTCACACGTCTAGCATTTCCACTACAAATGGAAAGAGTTACATGACATTTGTGGTAACACTGAGGAAGGAAACCAAAGGGAAAATTAATGCGGAGAATTAGTGTTGATTTGGAAACAAGCTATTATCCTCCAATTCGGTCGTTAATTCAGTTAACTTGACGGGAGCTCCATATTACCGGTCACTTTAATCACATCCGATTGTCAATCAGCTTCTCTTCTCTACATCGCACAATCCTTTTCCCTCACTGTACACCGCAACACTGAGCTGCAATTCATTTCACCAACTGGAAATTTTGATCACATCTATCTATAAGATCTTACGATCGACCAACGGAAGTATTGTCTGTGTAGACAACAATATCGCTAGCAAATCATGTGGTAATTTTGTTGGCCTTCTTTGACAGATCGTTAATGCATATGAGAACGTTAATGATCCCATTACTCTTCATGGTGGCGCAGCCGGTGTTATTTTCATATCTGTGAACATTCGAAGCTGAGCAGAGCGTAATGAATCTGTCGGAAATTCATCGAGTACATTGCCCACCTGTGACGATAATCAATATGATTCTCATTAAACCCAGAGAGTTCTCCGTTCATAATTAGCTCAAGATCGATCAAGTATTGCTCTTTAACCCTTTTGCACACTTTACTATTCGTCCTGAAGAGACAGTCGGTATTTCGGTGTATCTACTTACATTTTGTTAAGGGGGAACGTATGAGAAAATACAAGCGTACGTATATGTTTATGTAAATTTTACTGTCTGGGAGATAATAGAACCAAATATTGCACATGTTGTCATTATGTTACTGTCTATAACTTGGATGTTTTTCAATCTTATTGACAAATAATTTGAACAGGACGTTGCTATATAGTCTTAGAACACGTACTATCTCGAGGGAAATATTTTCTCAAAGATTTGTTCAATTATCACTTTCAGAATGTGTTTAGTCATTCTGAGTGACTAGATAAACAAATAGGAGCACCAGTTTTTTAACATCAGTTTTAGAAATCTGTAATTTTCATTTAAATTTTTGTGTGTGATACATAGCAATTGTAGCTTCACAAAAATTTAAATAACTTCAATACTAACTCACTTTGAAAAATTTTGTACCGCGGGAAGTTGTGGTACAGTATACACAAAGTCTCTAGCAAATTTCACTTTGTATCTTAAACATCTCAGCAGAAAATGTTCCCTGTACTGTGACAAACTGAAACTGCAGGAAAAACAGAAAAATAGCTTTATTAGGGCTTATGTTAGCTATAACCATACATTTGGTCTGTCTGGTCTGCAAGCAGCTCTTTTCTTTTTGCCAGATCTTTCTGGAGTGCCCTTTTGGCAATATCGTTCACTTGCATTTCAGAACTGTCAATGTTCACATTATCAGCCTTTTTCTGTAGGATTTAACTGAATCAAACTGATTCAAATCTTAGTCTGATAAACGTCCTGATTCTTCCAGTATTACCATCATTGAACATCAGTCAAGGATCATATGAGGAAAGTGTAACATTAGTAGATGAGGAAAATGTCTTCGGATGTCTCCTCTAAATGAGGATTTTTAAGCTTTCATTGGTGTCTTACGTTCCACTATGTGTGCATCGCTTAATAAATGGGCTCACAGCCTTCTATACTTCACAGATATCTTCCCTCAAGGCAGGAATTAATAAAATGTCGCAAACAGGGACAGAGTAATGTAAAGAAGAGGGTGTGGCACTGCGCATTGGTTGAAATGAGATGGATTTTACATCATTTGCAAAGCGAATTAAACTTTGAAAATTTGGAAATAATATTTCTGACATTCTGAAAAAACTGTTTTGATCAATTTTACATACATTTCCCCTTAACGCTCAGAATGGCTTCAGAACAGTTCCGTAGTAGGTTTCGATCAGCTGTTACGCAACCGAAAGTGTCTTCCGTTTTTTACCTCCAAAAAACGCAATACTGCGAGACATTGTTTCAATTTGTACACACATAAGAAAGAGATTACAACAAAACCCTTATGCTCGCATCTAAGTTTGTTCAGTTAATAACAAGGCAACCGAAGTTGTACCGTAGTAAGAGACTACAATCGACTTCCTAAAGGGCGGGTCACAATACCCGTTTAGTCATAATGATATAGGTTACAGTTTTGTGGCTCTTTAAGTAGCTTCATTCTTGCATTTCTCACAACAAGGCTTTTTTGTCTCTAACAGGCTTCAATCACTCGATTTAAAATCTAAAGTTACTTCGTTCGCGGACCCAGGATTTCTGTAGACGTTATAGATTTGGACAGTGGAAGCCATATTTTACTGATTACCTTGCGTCACTCATATATTTCGATAGGTCTCTACAACATTTAGTATATTTAACTATATGGAACTAATAATAGCAGCGAATTTTAGGTTATTTCGCTGTGTAAAACTACAGACAAGTTTCGGAAAACGGGCTGAAGGTACGTATGAGCTTCGAAACTGAACCTATAGCACGATGAGTGTGAATTTCACGCATGTCACGTGACAATGAAATATGAAGTGACACGTAACGGACAGTCCGGTAGCGAGTTAAGTGGCTCTTTGAAAATTACGGGGACGCGACTGGAAAATCCTGGCTGCGAACGCACTTAGCGATCAATCAGAGCCTCGTGGCCTTTGTAACAGCCGCACCGGGGTTTCGTAGCTGGTCCGCAATTCTTCAGCGAGATAATTTAAATTCCACTAACCTCAGGAGCTCTGGGCGCACCAAGGAATGCTGGAGTTCGTAGCCTTTCCTTCTTATTGTTCACCGTAACTTGAAAATACGTTTTTGTTTTTATTTGTCTTTTGCACAAATCAGTTTGCCGTAAGCTGTTCGTATGTAGCCTTACTTATCACATACAGGCTTAAAGTTCTCTGTCATTATTCAGGCATATTCGTTCATGAAACATGTCACACCTTTCACAATGTTATCTCTCACTCCGAAACTATCCTCTACGTTCATTAAATGAAAATCCAAACCAAACACCAGTCAACAGATACTGGCCCTAGTAAAAAGCTTTAACTACTATAAAAATCATTCTGTCTATGCATAATCCTATGTGTGTGTGTACGTATGTACGTTCTAAATCTCCACTTAAACGCAGCGCCGATTTCAACGAAACATATATCACCTATCTGGAAAAGAGGCATACAGATGTAAGAAACACTTTCTCCCAATCAAATATAATGTCATCCACAAAACTTCATATCATCTGGAATAACATAAAAGGCCATTATTCCACTCAATGTGAGACAGAATAGGTGGGATGCCAGTGAGCGAACAAGATTAAATAAAAGCTGTCAGTCATTCAAGGTATAGCTATGAATAATGAATATGATACAAAAACGGTCAGAAAATTATGCTCAAAGAAAACAATCAAAATCAAACAGTTTCAGATGGTGATATCACACTAGAGAAGGAAAATATATAAAAAAAATGTCTATATATGCACTGCTACGATATTGACGGACTGTCTCAGACAAAGTATCATGTATTTTGAAGAACACTAATATTCAGATAGACTTCCAGAATAATAATTTTTGGTGACTAATATCATCTACAAATAGTTCCATACCTTTCTCGCAGTCAAAGATATACAGCATTAAAATTTTTACCTGTGACAAATTTTACATCAGAGAAACTGGAGGAAACTTTAAGATACAGTGAAGAGAAAACTAATGTTAAATGAGAACAACTCGTGCATTTAGCATCATATTTAACGGGACATTGATTGTACACTTCAGGTTTTATGTTAAGTCGGCAACGACAGGTGATGAATAAACGTGAAAAAAATTAAGATTTACAATAATTTACGTAAACATCAAACAGTGTTCCCAAAGAACAAACACAGCTAAAGACAAAAGATTTTTAGGAACTTTTTCAGATTCTCCAAAACTGTGGGTCCCGGATAGTGTCCTGTGATTTACGGTCTGACTCAGTCATGTGACAGTTGTTTTGTTTTTTAGATCCCGTCCACTGTGCATTAGACTAACGACACGTGCAGATCTATGGAAATCAAACACAGAAGTCTACGTTATTGTATTACGCTATCTTGTTTTCATAAATCTCATGCACCTCTACATTCTTCTCTCAGAGTACTTTAACATTCGAAGCGTTACTTACGTTTTTTATATTATCTTTCCTATTATATTGTATCTTTTCATTTTTGTAACACCATTAATTTGGGTTCTTTCGGTCGAAAGTATTCGCCTGGTGAATAACTTGTATGAAATGTTTAATTTTATGCTAATGCCAGCAATACCTCTATTTAATTTCTTAACAAATTTATTAATAACGGCTAAACTGTATAAGATGATTTCTGTTGTACTGTTAACAAATATTTACGGCCCGTATTTATTGATGCCATCTGATGATGTAGCATATATCATCTACAACACTGCTTACATACTGACCTGTTAGTATTATTACTTTTACTCTTATTCCACTGTTATAGTTTTATCTTAATTGTATTCTGCACTGGAATAATGTTACTTTCTATAATTCAGAAAATATTGCCTTGCGTGCACTGAATTGTCGGTGTTATTCCACATTAGACAATAGAAAGATGCATTGTGCTACCGTTACCAAGTATCTGTTAATATAATCCCAAACACTTTGTTTAACACTAGAGTCATGTGTATAAGCTCACTCGTACTTTGATACTGTTTACCATATTATTTTGGACACAGATATATATATATATATATATATATATATATATATATATATATATATATATATATATATATATATATATAACGCTTATTAAAACTGAAAAGAATATACTCTGACGGAAAAGAATCGCAGCACCGAAGAAGTTGTGCTTCGTTAACGAAAGTTGGTAGGCCCGTTACTACATCTGAAGAATGATGTGGAATCTAATTTCATTACAGTCGGATGAGAGTGGCGCTAGAAGCGTCACTATGAGGATGGAAATCAGGTAATACCCTTTATAGCGGTCGTGAACGTTGTTACCTTCCAGATTGGACGTGGTGAATTCATATTCGTACAAAATAACTTCAGTGTGACAAATACGACATTAGTAACACCTGACTGAGTTTGAACGAGGTCGTGTAATAGGTCTAGGTGAAGTTGGCACGAAAGTAACCACTGTTCATGATTACTGGCAGCCATGGCCGCGAAAAGACAGGGCTGCAGAAGGCCACGTGGCACTACCGAGAGAGAAGACCATAGTGTTCGGTGTATGGCTCTGGCACATAGTACTGTATCTGCAGCAGCAATATGAGCAGCAGTTTCCATCAAAGTAACACAACGAACTGTTTCAAATAGTTTACTTCACGGGCAACTCCGAGCCAGACACCCTGTAGCTCGCATTCTACTGAGCCAAAACCACCGCCATTTGCAACTTCTGTGGTGTCGTCCGAGAGCTCACCCCGAAGGCGGAGTAGAGGTCTGTTGCATTTCCAGAGTGATGGTTTTGCCATCATGCCAGTGATGGCCGTGTGTTGGTTAGAAGGCCACTTGAGTGCCTGCAGGCAAACTGTGCGCGTGCTAGACATACTGCATCCACATATGAACTTATGGTCTGCGGTGCAATTTCATCTGAGGACAGGAACATGGTTATCCCACTGTCTCTCACTCTGGTGATTCGATTGCTGAGCTGCCATTCGTCAACAGCATTTCAAGTGGTGTTTTTCAACAAGGTAACTCTCGCCCACATATCGCTGTTGTAGCCCAACATGTTCAACAAAGTGTCGATATGTTGCCTTGGCCTGCTAAATCACCAGATCTGTCTCCATTCGAGAAAATACGCTACATGATCAGTCGATACTTTCAGCGTAGTCCACTCACAGCATTAACATTCCGTGACCAAGTGCAACAGGCATGAACTCCACACCACAAACTGACATCCGTCACCTGTACAACAAAATGGATGCACGTTTGCAAATGTGATCGCTTAAATATGTAACATAAATAAATGTCTTCTCGAAATTTCATTACTCTATACTAAATATTTTTTGGTGTTGCGATTTTTTTCGTCAGTGTATGTTACAAACACTCATGTTCCGTTAATGAATTTAGTCCTGACGCTTGTATAAAACGGTTGCAAATATTAGTGCTGAAATATAACACCAGGCCGGCCGGAGTGGCCGTTCGGTTCTAGGCGCTACAGTCTGGAGCCGAGCGACCGCTACGGTCGCAGGTTCGAATCCTGTCTCGGGCATGGATGTGTGTGATGTCCTTAGGTTAGTTAGGTTTAATCAGTTCTAAGTTCTAGGCGACTGATGACCTCACAAGTTAAGTCGCATAGTGCTCAGAGCATTTTGAACCATTTTGTAACACCAGTTCGTAAAGATTAATATGTACTCCCATAATCAGTGTAATTGTTAGTACAATACACTAGAAGTACTTTGAAATTGTGTAATAATGTAAAATCCCTTGTATTGACCCTCTATGTGACAGTTGCAATTATCCCGCGCACACTCATACTCTTGAGATAGGACGATATTGCCGCTGCTTGCGGGTGGTTTTTGTAGTTATTCATCACGACGTTTTCTTCTTCTTGTTACTGCACATAAGGGTTGTTTTAGTAGTCTGTTAATGCCTCAGTTCTCTCAACCACTCTAATTCCACATACTTTATACACTGGTTTGCAAATATTAGGACGGAAGCCAATTCCGCACGACGTGTCACTGCCAAATAACAAAACTCGATCAAACTCGAACTGCTCATAGAAGGAACTGCTACAGAATAGTACAGTACAGTACAAAAGGTAACTGAAAGAAATACGCAATGAGACAATAATTCGCCGACACTTACGATGGTCCCCTGGGTATTACAAAAGGCGGGGAATGATACACAATAGGGTGTACGGTCACTACGGACGGAATTGCATGCCCTGCAACGAGCTTTCCTGTCTGCCATATGATTGGTAAGGCGTTCCTGTGCTAGGCCACCAACGGCCTTGACAGGTGATAGATGCTCGTCGATGCATGTGGACGTCTCCCCAACAGATCCCACATCGTTCGATGGGTTTTAAGTCGGAGAATGAGTAGGCTAGTCGATTCGATGAAGGATCTCTCGTTCCAAGAACTCCTCCACCAGCATTGTCGGAAGCAGTTGCCAACCGTCATCCATAAAAATTAACTCAGAGCCGGAACACTACAGAGAAACGCAGGGGCGAAAGCACCCCCGAAGGAAACACGTATAGGGAAGGAGGAAAGTGTCACAATACGTTGACCGGTGCATGTGCTGCTTTCAAAAGTTTGAAAATCAGCGGGCCCATCTGCTCCGTTCAAATGGTTCAAATGGCTCTGAGCACTATGGGACTCAACTGCTGAGATCATTAGTCCCCTAGAACTTAGAACTAGTTAAACCTAACTAACCTAAGGACATCACAAACATCCATGCCCGAGGCAGGATTCGAACCTGCGATCGTAGCGGTCTTGCGGTTCCAGACTGCAGCGCCTTTAACCGCACGGCCACTTTGGCCGGCCATCTGCTCCGTAACCTGATTAATAATCACCTCTCCAACTTAGACTACCAAGTCATTTAAAATTTCAGCTGAACCATAAAGTGTGCAATCAGCTGAAACAAACACCACTGTTTTTGAATTTAATAAATAATTCTTCACTTCATTTCCAAACGGTGATGAAAGGTTATTTCTTTCTGTGAGCTGAGTCAGCTGGCTGACTACGAGAACGTGAGGGCTGCAGGGGTAGAATCGCAAACGTATCATAAAACTGTTCCTTCGCTGAAAGCCTGAGTCACTGGCAGATATGCACTGCGCGATTGCCCCTCTTTGGGAAGGCCACGGCGTCGCAGTATCGGTAACCGCAGGAAGCAGTGGGCTAAACCCCGCAAATTATACACTGTCATTGAAAGACATAGTGAAAAGAAAACTTCCTAGAAGGATAGGAATCGGCAAGGAGATGACGAACAGGAAATAGTGTGAGAGGAATACTTAAGTTTCGTACGCGACCGAGAATTGTCTCACCAACATTAATTTTTTAGCGAGGAAGAAACCTCGCGAGTGGGTATGTGCAGCCTCTGTCACTGACCGAAATGTGAAACCATAACAGAGTGGAATAGAGTTTCTGGTATTTGCCCCCACTTTTAAGAGTGAAATGTGTATTACTGGTAAACCACAGCACATTGTTTAAGAGGAGGGAGATTCCTTGAATTTTTATGAATTTCTCAGTGAATAGAACTCCGAATGTCCACTTTAATAAGCTTACGAAGACCCGATGCTGGTTGAACCAGCAATATTTTTAGCAAGACACTAGATGAACACTTTTTTCTAGAACTCTAGAGACGAAACACGTCGTCTTCGTCTTCAGTTTGGCTGAAAGTCATTTTGAGATTCTGTGTCAAGGCCACGTAGAGATCGTGGGGCCGAACTTTTAATTATCAGATACCACTACAGCCATACTCTCCGTTTAAGTTTTATAACGATGGTAAGGATGTGCCACATTCGCGCACGTGGCTCAGTTGTTTCGAGTTAGAGTTTTGTTTTTCTGGATTAGTTCACAAATTCATCTAGCTGAACTCAAAATCACTTATTTGTCAGAGAATCGTATTGGTGTTCATATGTACTTTTCTTGATCTTTCTTTTAATCCGTTAACTAGTTAAGCAATAATTTACATGATCATACCAAGTTTATGACATTATTAGCGTTCCTTTGCAATGACATCCCCCCTCCCCTCTTTTCCAAGGTATTATCGTATACATACAATAGTCCTTTTAAACCATTGATCGTTCAATATGGTTCAAACCGCTCTGAGCACTATGGGACTTAACTTCTAAGGTCATCAGTCCCCTAGAACTTAGAACTAATTAAACCTAACTAACCTAAGGACATCACACACATCCATGCCCGAGGCAGGATTCGAACCTGCGACCGTAGCGGTCGCGCGGTTCCAGACTGTAGCGCCTTTAACCGCTTGGCCACGATCGATCAATAATTACTAGTATTATCTCTCCAATATTTAGAGTCCAGCCCATGCCCATGCAACATACAGTACTTTATTTGACGTTTACGTTTGATGAAACCCTTCTTCATTATTTCTAAGCCAGCTGCTGTACGGATATTTTGTGTTTAATCGGACCATCTCTGCTCAAGTACAATCGTTCTGTAGTATTCATTGAGCAACATTGTTTTAATGTGCAGTTGAGTGGGTTTTTATCTTAATAGCATCACAGAGGTATGCTAAAAGCTGAACTCTACACTCACAAATTTTACACTGCATAACACAAAAGGGGCACGAAAACGGCCGTGTTCAACATTGTTCCTACGTGCATTACACGTTGCCGCCTCTCCCCCTATGAGGGTACATTGAGCATTGTGGTAAAAGATCGTTTTGGTGGTCCTGGTGCGTGGATAGGAACAACACTCTATGAACAATTGACCTCCGAATCTTTGAACCCAGGTCACTCAACATTCAAGATTATTGTTCCACTGTGCTCCTTACCCATTTGCGGGGTGTTTTCAGGGTTGCATTCAGTCCTGGCTACATTTTTGTGGATGACAATGCACGGCCGCCTCGAACAGCGCTGTTCCTGGAGTTCACGAAAGGAGTTGATATTCAGCGAATGGACTGGCCTGCTCGTTCACCTGACTTAAATCCCATTGACAACGTGTAAGACGCGTTGGGAGTACGTGCTACTGCAAGTCCACATGCACCAATGATCACCCAGCAGTTACCAGCCGCGCTGGTAGAGAAATGCATAGAGAGTTCCTCAGCAACTTTGCGCCCAGCGTGGTAATCATTCGCAGTACATGGACAGTCGGCCACGGTGAACACACAGTCCATTGGTAACCACGTCTCGTCTGTTGCAACGTCCAGGGAACCATCATGAACCACAGCGGCTTCAGTGTGATAGTTGTCTTTGAATAAAAGTGCATTGTCAGCTGTTCTCATTGCCTATTTCTTTCAGTGAGCATTTGTACTATGCTGTAGCAGTTCTTTCTGTCTGTGGTCGAAGTTTCATCGAGCTATGTTACTTGACAGCGAAACATCGTGCGAAAGTACTGTCGTTCATAAGCTATTTACATCAATTACACTGACGGCCGTGCTCTGCACAGTTAAAAATAGCACTCAAATTTTATATGGCAAGACGAGAACTAAGAATTTACGTCCGTTGTAGGATATTACAATTGTCAGCAAAATAATACTTACTGGATGAATGTATGGTTCTTACGTTATACCTTTCTTTCTACTTTGGTGACCTGTTTACATTTATAGATGCACTTGAAAATGGACCGCACTATGAACTAGTAGCGGTGAATAGAGTACAATTTTGCAGCCCGGTAGAATTATGTTTTTCTAAAAATCTTATTAAACTGTCCTCAGTATTGATTTATCAGCCACCTCAGCGTCCTAGAAAACTGTAACACGGTCAAAAGAATTCGGCATAAAAGAATTTTGTGCGTGTATGACCGTGTAAAGGTGTTTCAGTCCTTGTACAGCTAATGTCAGGATGATGAGGAATTCTAAGGAAGCAAATTTCTGACTAATTCTGGATCTAATGGAACTTCATGCAATCGATGTTGAATGAATACGTCTGTATCACTATTGTGCCTGTGTTAGGGTGGTACATCTGTGAAGTTCCAAGTTTTAACCCTCGAAATACTATTGGTGGGTGGAGGAGGGAGGGCTCTTACCCCTGAGTTTTGAATCTATCGTAATACACGATGTAGTTAATATTTTAAAACTTTGTAAAAATATTTACTGTTTTAGCGATGTCTTATATCACTTTAAGTTATTATTTTAAAATTTACGGTATAATTTCAACCAAACATTTAAGTCTTTGTAACAGATGTGATTTTTCATAACAAATACCATATTCATTTTTTTTTAGATTCAAGGCCATTCTTACGCATCTGTATATGTCTACAAAGCATGTTTCGAATAAACGTCAATGACAGTTAACGAAAATTGTATTTCTGATTTGTTTGTGATTCGGTTGAAACGCTACAGTAGTTTCCGCTCTATAAGCAGCAGGTTTCGCTGCTCGCTGGCATCGGGAAATAGAAACAGAGGCGGCTCCGCAGCCAATTTTATTACACGACGCGGCCGGCCGCGGGTGCAACAGAACCCATGTGGACGGGTGGAAAGAAATGTGTCAGGCTTCATAATACGTATTTATATGCGTCGTGTATTATGCATTTCTTTTACGTGGATGTGAATCTGCACATGAACTTTCCTAATCCTCCTCACACCTTTCCGTAAAGCGTGGCCAAATCTTTTTTGGGAAGTAGTTCTGTAGTATAGTAGTGCCGACCTTACTTCAGGCTAGGTGATCGGAGAGACATCACAGGCAGGTAAAAGTCAAAGACTTTCCAGTGTCACAAGATTTGGGGTGGAGAGGTTGGTCACGGCCAAGTGGTTCGACCACCCTCTCCACCGGGGCCCAGGAAGACCTCCGGGTGCCCGCCATATTCTAGGGGTGTTGCAGAAGACGGGTAAGTGAGCAGACGTGCCCTCAGTGCGTCTGTCTCAATGTTCACGCATGGAAGAGAGGTATTTGAATATTTGTACTAATTCTTTTATTTCCAGCTTCAGATTGTGTAAGGTAATGAATGTGGTCGTTTAATTCCGGAAATTTGACCCCCTGTGTTAAAGTATCTGGTCCCCAGTTTGCCCGTTATCCTCCTCACATAGTGAATGTCCTATGTAAAATATTGGTAGGCTTTGGTGGTATACATTTGTCGAACGCAAATCCGTCTTCCCCGTAGAAATGTGCGTGCAGATTAGTATATAATATACCCGAGCTATAAGTTGTAGAATTGTAATATCTGTAAACTGAAACAATTGCTCCTATCGCTGTAAAGTCGGATGATAATATTTAAAATAAATAGGTAATCAACTGTCATCAATCTTTAACATACCTTAAAAATCACAAAGAAGTCAAGTTAAAGGAATTTCTTTAAAATAAAAGCTATAGAATGCAGGGACCCACACATCAGCATGTGAGCCCTCAAGCCCCTTGCCTAGTATGGTACAGAAAGGTCACGCTCTCCAGGTAGCGCTCTCAAGCTCCTCTCCCCAGTTATCCGTTGCGCAATTTTGATTCAGGGCTTGACGACATCAACTTTCATCTGGCGTCCGTAGGCAAGGAGGTAAGACGGTAAACTTTCACGGTGTACACATTACCAAAAATGCGTTTCTATTGGTAAGACTGTGTTAAAAGTTATTTTTGAATCGTGGTTCTTATTTACACATCAGTTCTTGTTAAAAAAGTATGTCGATAAAAAATTTAATAACAATTAATGAACTTCTTCATTTTTTTCATGGTAGGCTTAAAATACACCCCCTTGGTAGTCCACGTTACGAAATTGCGTTGGCACTACAAGGGTTACATGTGAAGTCAACGCACTACCATATCATTTTACCGCGCTGGGAATGGTTTCCGTTCACGAAACGAAGGGACGACCACATGGTTCATGACTATTGGCAAGCGTTACACGAAATCAAGTCCCTCCTCGGTATTTGGCAACAGTTGCGGGGGGGAGTCGCGGAGAAATACTGGGCGCTCATTGCGCCGGATCCGGCTTCTGCTTCGTATTTCGCTACGAGCGGTCGGTCGTTACGGCCGTAATGAACGGCAGTCCTCACGTCACGTAGCGTCGCAATCACTGCTCGCGGCGGCTGCCGACCGCGGACCGGGCCCCCCACTCCGTCCGATTGCCGCGCCGCCTCCCGCTGCCTCGTTACAGTCAACCGCCTTGCCGGGGCAGCCGTTAAGCGACCGATCGCGGTTTGAAGCCAACCCTGCCAGAGGCGGTGCACCCAATTGACTAGTGGGAAGAAGAACCGCAAGTTCAAAACCATCTTTGACACGAAAGGCAGTAAGCAAAACTTTTCCAGTAATTCGTTCCCATTACCTTGCAGGCTGTTGTCGAAAATCATGTTCCATACCGTTATCGTGTAGGAAAATATAATGTTCGTTGACATTGTCAACCAGGTATAACACCCCCCTGCTCCCAGGGATATGCGAAATTAGAAGTTAACTATGACCGTGAATTATGAATTTTCACCCGTGTCGAGATAAGGCATCAGAATCCGAAGTAAATAATGATTATTCCGCGGGAAACAGGAGACGTTATAACTTGATCCTTATTGAATGAGAAATTTCATTCAATAACGATCGGTAAATGAAATAATGGAAATAATTTAGAAATAAATTTTGCCAGTGGAAATTTTGCCCTAAGAAATGATTAAGATGTAAAAGCAATTAAAAAATTGGTCGCCAGCTCAACTGATGAGCGACAGTACTGTTAACTACGTGAATAATTGTGTCAAAAATAAAGTTTACCTGTTTGTAGCGCAGCAGGTGAAACGGGAACTTTTACGTAAGTGCTGTGTGAGGCTCAGTAGTCATATAAAATAATGTCATATCGATATAACTACAATTAAACATTAATGGTTAACTTTCAGTAAGTACTTTGATACTTATTTTGCTCATAATTTGTCAGCTAAGTTCAATGCTGACAACATAAATAATTATCTATCGAAATTTTGAATAATGGACAGTCATTCTGTCTTTAAAATTACGTACTTTTCACAGTTTAATTTACTGATAATGAAATATGTTGCCAGTAGTTGATTAATTATGTTTTGAATGATGTTGTTGTTGTGGACTTCAGTCCTGAGGCTGGTTTGATGCAGCTCTCCATGCTACTCTATCCTGTGCAAGCTTCTTCATCTCCCAGTACCTACTGCAACCTACACCCTTTTCAATCTGCTTAGTGTATTCATCTCTCGGTCTCCCTCTACGATTTTTACCCTCCACGCTGCCCTCCAATACTAAATTGGTGATTCCTTGATGCCTCAGAACATGTCCTACCAACCGATCCCTTCTTCTAGTCAAGTTGTGCCACTAACTTCTCTTCTCTCCAATTCTATTCAATACCTCCTCATTAGTTAAATGATCTACCCATCTAATCTTCAGCATTCTTGTAATAATTCATTAATTGGGCGATTGTCAGGTCGAATAAGCTTTATAGTTTCATGAAATATCATTGAACTAACTTCAGCTGAATATGGATTGAAATAAATCTTCATAATCCAATTTATTACTTCAGTCTATTGTTAAGTTACTACGGTTGGCGTGAGCTTATTAAATGCAACAATTAACTACGATAACCAATCGATCAAAATAGTCTGAAATTTACTCTTCACCGTATATGCAAATAATTTGATAGTTAACATATTTTCTCTTGATAATTGCGTGACACATTCGGTTCAATAAGATAAGGATCAGAAGGAATCTACTTGGTGTTATTGTCGGGTGGAATGTAACAGCAACACTTCGATTATAAAGTGCTTGTTGTTAATTGTTCAACTTCACAGAAAAGAACAGTCACTGGCAAACCTTCTACAATTTTATCCTACGAAAATTACGTAGATCTTACTTCCCTCGTTGTCGAAGGATCGACGGAAGTCCACGGCGGCGACACAATGTGGCAGCGGGCTTTTACTGTTGCGACTTGGACCCACAATGCGCTCCACATTTAAGCCCTCCCCCATTAATCCATAATAACTTACCCTTCCATGCTTCCAGATATGCCGACCATTATTTCCCGTCGTACTTAGATCCACACACTAGCCGTTAGATGTAACACAGCTAGGACTAGCAGCACTCGACTGTACTTCTTACTCCGAGCACGGCGTCACTGCTACTACTACACGCTGGCGCGCTCCGGCGCCCAGCGGCTCGACAAAACAATCTCTCTGACTTCAACGTTAACTAAATATTCCCTGACTTGAGCCGGTGTCAAATATTACATAATTTAAACATAGTATTTACAATACATATTTACACTAGACAATACATCCTATACAAACAGTTTCACGTGTTAAGTAAGCGAAAAAATTCATAGCAAGGACTGAGTTGTAGCGTCACACAGGGGATACGTGATCTGTCGTAAACTTCTATGTTGGGGACTGAAAATACGTGATGAAACATTCTTTATTTGGAATGATTACCAATTTCGGCTAACAATACGGCTATTTACAGAATATATATTTTTTGTGTGTTCTAACACACAACTCCTAACGCCACGTAGCTGTCTTCGCCTCAAGCAGTGTCAAAATCTAGTGGGACTGAGTCCGCCTTTCACTACATTACCGGTTACGCATCTGTATACGATGAATATGCCGAATGTTGCGTTTCTTCCACGTTGTGACAGACATCAGCTGTCATGCTACTCACATACCACATACTCTACGTCTTACGTCAAACGCCTTTATTAATACGATATACAATGAAGTGAGGTAAGTCATCCCATACCACCTAACATCGTGTCTGACCTCCTTTTGCCGGGCGTAGTGCAGGAAATCGAGTTGGTATCGATTAAGAAGGTCTTTGAAAGTCCTGCAGAAATACTGAATCATACTGTCTTTACAGCTATCAATTACTGCGAAAGTGTTCCCGGTAGAAGATGTTGTGTGCCAACTGATCTCTCCATTACGTTCTATAAATGTTGTTGTTGTGGTCTTTAGTCCAGAGACTGGTTTCATGCAGTTCCCCATGCTCTCCATGCTAATCTATCCTGTGCAAGCTTCTTCGTCTACCAGTACCTACTGCAACCTACATCCTTCTGTAGTTGTTTAGTGTATTAAGCTCTTGGTCTCCTTCTACGATTTTTACCCTCCACGCTACCCTCCAATGCTAAAATTGTGATCCCTTCATGCCTCAGAACATGTCCTACCAACCGGTCCCTTCTATTCAATACCTCCTCATTAGTTATGTGATCTACCCATCTAATCTTCAGCGTTCTTCTGTAGCACCACATTAGAAAAGCTTCAAATCTCTTCATGTCCAAACTATTTATCGTCCATGTTTCACTTCCATACATGGCTACACTCCATACAAATACTTTCAGAAACGACTTCCTGACAAAACTATACTCGATGTTAACAAATTTCTCTTCTTCAGAAACGCTTTCCTTCCCATTGCCAGTCTACATTTTATATCTTCTCTACTTTGACCATCATCAGTTATTTTGCTCCCCAAATAGCAAAACTCCTTTACTACTTTAAGTGTCTCATTTCCTAATCTAATTCCCTCAGCATCACACGACGTAATTCGACTACAATCCATTATCCTCGTTTTGTATTTGTTGTTGTTCAACTTATATCCTTGTTTCAAGACACTTTCCATTCCGTTCAACTGCTCTTACAAGTCCTTTGCTGCCTCTGACAGAATTACAGTGTCATCGGGGAACTTCAACGTTTTTATTTTTCTCCATGGATTTTTATACCTAATCCGAATTTTTCTTTTTGTTTCCTATACTGCTTCCTCAATATACAAATCGAATAACATCGGGGAGAGGCTACAACCCTGTCTCACTCCCTTCCCAACCACTGCTTCCCTTTCCTGCCCCTCGACTTTTATAACTGCCATCTGGTTTCTGTACAAATTGTAAATAGCCTTTCGCTCCCTGTATTTTATCCCTACCACCTTTAAAATTTGAAAGAGAGTATTCCAGTCAACACTGTAAAAAGCTGTCTCTAAGTCAACAAATGCTAGAGACGTATGTTTGGCTTTCCTTAATCTTTCTTCTAAGATAAGTCGAAGGGTCAATATTGCCTCACGTGTTGCGATATTTCTACGGAATCCAAACTGATATTCCCCGAGGTCGGCTTCCACCAGTTCTTCCATTCGTCTCTAAAGAATTCGTGTTAATATTTTCCAGCTGTGACTTATTAAACTGATTTTTCGGTAATTTTCACACCTGTCAACACCTGCTTTCTTTGGGATTGGAATTATTATTTTCTTCTTGATGTCTGAGGGTATTTCGCCTGTCTCATACATCTTGCTCACCAGATGGTAGAGTTTTGTCGAGACTAGCTATCCCAAGACCGTCAGTCGTTCTAATGGAATGTTGTCTACTCCGGGTCCTTGTGCTCTATCAATCTCTTTACACAGTATCCTATCTCCCATTTCATCTACATCTACATACCGTTCCATTTGAATAATATTGTCCTCAAGTACATCGCCCTTGTATAGACCCTCTATATACTCCTTCTACTTTTCTGCTTTCCCTTCTTTGCTTAGAACAGGGTTTCCATCTGAGCTCTTGATATTCACACAAGTGGTTCTCTTCTCTGCAAAGCTCTCTTTAATTTTCCTGTAGGCAGTATCTATCTTACCCCTCGTGAGATAAGCCTCTACATCCTTACATTTGTCCTCTAGCCATTCCTTCTTAGCCATTTTGCTCTTCCTGTCTGTCTCATTTTTGAGACGTTTGTATTCCTCTTTGCCAACTTCATTTACTGCATTTTTATATGTTCTCCTTTCATCAATTAAATTCAATATTTCTTCTGCTACCCAAGGATTTCTACTAGACCTCGTCTTTTTGTCTACTTGATCCTCTGCTACCTTCACTACTTCATGCCTCAAAGCTATCCATTCTTCTTCTACTGTATTCTTTCCCCCATTTCTGTCATTTGTTCCCTTATGCTCTCCCTGAAACTCTGTACAACCTCTGGTTTAGTCAGTTTATCCAGGTCCCATCTCCTTAAATTCCCACCTTTTTGCAGTTTCTTCAGTTTTTATCTACAGTTCATAACCAATAGATTGTGGTCTGAGTCCACATCTGCCCCTGGAAATGTCTTACAATTTAAAACCTGGTTCCTAAATCTGTGTCTTACCATTATATAATCTATCTGATGCCTTGTGGTATCACCAGGATTTTTTCATGTATACAACCTTCTTTTATGGTTCTTAAACCAAGTGTTAGCTATGATTGAGTTATTCTCTGTGCAAAATTCTACCAGACGGCTTCCTCTTTCATTTCTTACCCTCAATCGATATTCACCTACTATGTTTCCATCCCTCCCTTTTCCTACTCTAGAATTCCAGTCACCCATGACTATTAAATTTTCTTCCCCCTTCACTACTTGAATAATTTCTTTTATCTCATCATACATTTCATCAGTGTCTTCATCATCTCTTCTATAAATACTCGGTCGGATTTCTGTCGGCCTATCTGGGTGGCCAGATAATTCACTCGAATTGTCCTGAATGTATTTCAAAGGAAAGGTGTACAACTGTGGACCGGTGTCGTGGCGCATTGTCATCCCATAAAAATTCCATCGTTGTTTGGCAACAGGAAGTCCAGTCAATGATCAGATCATTTGGACAAGATGGCTCGGTCCATTCCATGTAAAATCTGACAGACACCATTATACCATTATAGAGATATCACAAGCTTGCACAATGCTTTGTTGACAAACGAGGTTCCTCTAACCTTACCATCAGCTCATACCAACCGAAATCCGACCTCTTCAAAACGGGCCACGGTTTTCATCGTCTAGAATACAGCCGATGTGGCGACGAGCCATGGAGAGGCACTGCAGGCGTCGTGCTGTTAGAAGAGGCACTTGCGTCGGTCGTATGGTGCCATAGCCCAATAACGCCAAATTTCGCCGCACTGTCCCAACGGATACGTTCTTCGTACGTCCCACATTAATTTCTGTAGTTATTTCAACCAGCCGTCGTTGTCTGCTAACACTGACAACTCTACTCAAACGCTGCTGCTCTCGGTCGTTAAGTGAAGGCCGTCGGCCACTGCATTGCCCGTGGTGAGAGGTAACGCCTGAAATTTGGTATCCTCGGCTCAAACTTGACAGTGTTGATCTCGGAGTACTGAATTTCGAAACGATTTTCGAAATGATATAATCCACGCGTGTAGCTCCTACTACTGTGTTCAAAGACAGTTAATTGCGCTAGTGCTGCCATAGTCACGTCGCACACCTCTTCACATGATCATCAAGTAAAAATGACTATTCCGCCAGTGCATTGCTATTTTATGCCTTGTTACTCGATGATACCTCCATCTGTATATGCGCATATCGCTATCAAATGGTTCAAATGGCTCTGAGTACTATGGGACTTAACTTCTGAGGTTATTAGTCCCCTAGAACTTAGAACTATTTAAACCTGACTAACCTAAGGACATCACACACACCCATGCTCGAGGCAGTATTCGAACCAGCGACCGTAGAGGCCACGCGGTTCCAGACTGCAACGTCTAAAACCGCTCGGCCACCCCTGCCGGCCATATCGCTATCCCACGACTTCTGTCACCTTAGTGTATTTGTAAAAAATTTTGTTGTACGCACAGTCTTCTTGTTCCAAGGGGTTGAGTCTTTGCAATATTGAGCATGGTAACCTAGGTAGTGAGAATCACAAAAGATTAAATTTTTCTCATTGTCACCGAGAGCCATTAGCTACTTTCTCATATGTGATATCGGTCAGGAAAAGGAAAAACTTATTCTCATTTTATGTTTTTCACACATTTCATTTTCAGAGGAGAAAGAAAAAATAAAGTACAGGTTAAATAAGGTGTGAAAACAATGAAACAATATAATAATGTAAACAAGAGTCAAGTAAGGGGAGGTTTGGAAATGGAGTCCAACCAACGGAATGGTTTCAGCCTTCATATCAGTCGCAGGTCGGGCATTTCACTGTTAATACTTCAGAACTAACGATCTTAAGTCCTGGGAGCGGGATGTGCTAAGTAAAAAAAAGGAGGGGGCATGATTAGTGCATGTGCATTCTGACTTTTAGTAGACAGGGGAAGCGAGAAGTAAAGGAACGGTAGTTCACTAAGTGAAAGTTACTTTCCTGGAGCAGTTTATCTGGAATATTTAGTTTATGAACTACATATGCCTAATGCAGTCGTCACATTCCCAGTGTAAGCAAGAAAAGAAGGTAAGAATCGTTCCGTTGGTGCCGCTTCGACTGATTAAAATTAAAACATTATGGCGAAGAAATACACTTCGTCATTGTTAAATACATGGCAGTCCTAGTAAACCAATAGTACAACAGCTAGTGACATTAAGTAAACGCAGTTTGAGGCTCTAACATTATTCCTGAAGAACCAGCTTCCGTAGCCGACGTAGTTAACATATCATTGCACTGTGTAGATCTAATATAATTAAATTTTCCTCGAGACATTTGAGACTCAACTTTATGTACTATTATGGTGTATGCTGAAGTTTCTGTTGGGGAGGGCAGTGGACTAGTATAGTCCGTGCAGGTAAATTAGCTATAGTGCTGTAGTGGTGTAATGGCTAGCATTCCTGCGCCTACCAAGCAAGGAGATGTAGATACAAATGCTGACCATGGCACGAATTTGAATTCATTTCTCCAGCTTCCGTCATTATCGTAGATAAAGATGAGACTCAAATGCCTCGAGGAATATTTAATTATGTCAGATCTATTGATCGCCTACATCCAAGATACATGCAGGATTTCCCCATTACATACAACATTGGGGTACTACTACAATACTGGAGAGCCTCGGCGACAGTGACAATATAAGAAGAAAATAAGCTGAAGACGTGAATTGAAGTTTGTGTTAGGGAAGGCACTGGAGTAGGGCAGTCTGTGCAGGCATATTAGTCGTAGTACTTTGATGGTGTAGTGGGTAGCATAACTGCCTCCTAGCCAAGAAGACTGAAGTTCAAGTTCTGCACATGGAACAAACTTTAACTTATTTCTTCAGCTTCCTTCATTACAGTACATTATTGCACTGGCCTCGGAAGTGAGCCGGTTCGCATCCACGTCGTGGATGAAATTTTGACTACCAGTTTTTGGCCGACAAGGAGAGGGGAGGTGATGTAAAAATCACGTCTTCCATCCAATGCCCTCGATTAAATTCTAAAGCTCTCCATACTGTCTCGTAAAGTTAGTGAATGTTATACCATTGACGGTGATTCGTCCATCATATAGGGGTGATAAGCTCGGCGAACCCTTCGTGATGTTCGAAAAAAAGTAGCCAATGTATCGGCACCGAGATTCATATTCTCCCATTTCCCATGATCGTCATGCAACCCAAATATAGCACTACAGTACATACACCTCTATTACATCTACCTATACTCAAAACACACATTCGACTAGGCTCTCCAGGTGTCGAGCTTCAGATACACGTCTCCGACTTTTCACGGTCGTATCCGGTCAAATATACACATGACCGGCCTATATGGTTTTTTGTTAACCTTTTCAGCTGTGAATAGAGAAGGCAAAGTTAAAACCCGTTCGAAGTTAATTATGTAAGAGCGAGGGATAAGGAGGAGTAAGGAGAATACGGAGACAGATCATAAGGATGTATACAGACATATCAACCAATGGTACTGTTATATCTGGGACCTAGGTTTTTAATCGTAAGCCGAACGAGCCCAAGACATAGTGTCACAGTCATGCTATGAGCAGAGCATGCGAGACAAAGTATCAGGGCGTAATCAAAAGTAACGCCTCCCAATTTATTATGTGATAACTGTTAAAGCTGTTTAATAAAACAAATGTTATTATCATTCTACATATTTATTCCTCTTTCTACCTATTAATTTCTCAATACAGTCACCTTAGTAACTAACACATTTCTGTAATAATTGGTTGTAGCTCCTTCGTAATTTGCGTTGAGAAGTATCTTTTTTTAACTCATGATGGTGAGTAGATTCAGAGACGTGTCCATTTTCAAACCATCCGTATCGTAAGTGTGACAAATAGAGGCGACAGCCTATGTGCAAATCTGCCTCAGCAGTGATGCCCAAAGCAGTACTACGGCCGACACAACAACAGTAGATACACCACATACGTCGGAAGTTAGAGAACCCGTATTTCACCTGCAGCATGCTGCAAGTTCGTGAACACAATTTCCCAGCGAGGAACCACTTTCTGCAAACATCCTTGTAGACAGAACAACCACAGCTATGAATAATCATCTTGGATATTAATAGAACGCTTCAGTTGTATTTAGTCTTTTATTTATATGCCACCGCGGTTTCATGGCACTACAAGCCATGTCTTCGGGTTGCCACTTAACTGAAACATTAGAACTAAAATACTCGAAACTGTCACCCAACATTCGTTCTCCGTGAAAACCAAACACCGCAAAGAGGCGGTACGCCAGTGAATAAAACAGCCGGTTGCATGGGTTCCTATACAACGCAATCACCTCTTCCGCCACCGCGTATAGAGAGGAGAAGCAGCCGCATCCACTGTACTTAACGGGATTAATACATTAGCGTTCCGACTTTCAGCGGTCTTCTATTTGTATCTTCATCTGAAGATGTGGCTTCTATTGCCATAAAACCAGTACTGATCTAAAAATAAAGGACTAAATACAGCTGGAGAGGTCTAGTAATGCCCACGAAGAGACCTGTTTATTGATTCCGTCAGTGCAGTATGTTTGTCTTGTTGACGGAGCCACAACCTTGTCCCTGCTTTCACCGCTTCATCACTATCGAAGTGAAATACTCAGAGCTGTTCTTTAAGTTTTGGAAATAGATGAAAATAGGTTTGGGGCAAGTCGGTACCATATGGAGGATGATCGGTGACAGTGAACACAAGGCGTCGTAATGTTGTAGACTGGCAGTGCTCCTGAGTGGTCCGGCATTGACATGCCGAAGGAGAGGGCGCTCCATATCTGGACGAACTCTTCCAATTCGAAATTGGATTACATCACGCTGTTTCTCACGCCCAGATATAGTTATACATGGCCATATTGTGCGCTATAATTCGGAACTCTCCAGCGTCAGAGGGCCGCAACTGTGTAGACACGAAGAATTACAGTGGTAGAATATTAATAACGGTTGTTTTATGTATAAAGTTTTAAGAGACTTCACATAAAAATTACTCCTCAGCACGAACTCGTACAGTATGCCAATCAGTCGGTGTCAACCTGTTCCTCCTCCGTCACTCTAACGCGACGCTCCCACCCGCACCTACCCGCGTTGAGCCTTGCAATGGCGAAAGACCGTCTACCCTGAGTCATCCTATTTCGTTGTTGCTTTTTGTAAGTGGAATTGAAATGGCCAGATTTATTGAATGTCTTTTCGTTATCTGTCCTAGAACAGTACCTAGCTCCTAGTTTTGTTCGCCGAAGAACTTGTAGTATTTTCTGTTCTTTTCTTTTTCATCCGACATTGGCCAACTGTGGACCGCGTAAAACTTTAGGCTTTTTGGCCTTTCTTTCCCCTCTTCAGAGAACCCTTTCCGTCTGTCACTTTTTTTCTGCCTCACCTCCATGGAAACGGAATGTGTTGACCTCCTCGTTAGTGGTTTATCTTCGAATGCTTTTATGTTTTCGACATTGCTTCTGAATTCCTCTCTCTTTGATCACCTCTAGTGTAATTCTAGTTTCTTGTGAGCCTCTTTTGACCACTTCTACCCACTTGAAAGTGGACTTTAATGATGTGAGTCAACTGAGGTTGTTTTTGCTCAGTTTGTGTTCGTCTTTTGGCCGGCCGCGGTGGCCGTGCGGTTCTGGCGCTGCAGTCCGGAACCGCGGGACTGCTACGGTCGCAGGTTCGAATCCTGCCTCGGGCATGAGTGTGTGTGATGTCCTTAGGTTAGTTAGGTTTAAGTAGTTCTAAGTTCTAGGGGACTTATGACCTAAGATGTTGAGTCCCATAGTGCTCAGAGCCATTTGAACCATTTTTTGTGTTCCTCTTTTCTTGCTAGGTGTCCACAAAGCTTCAACGTCGTTTCTGCACGGATTCCGTTAATGTTTCGATGTATTTGTAGCGCTTCTCGTGTTTCCCGTTTCTTCCAATTTCCATCAAGAGCCACCTGAGGTCCCAAAATTTTCCTGAGAATCTTCCTTTCCCTTGTTTCATGTTCTTCCAACTGTTCATTTCTCTTTCGAATAAGACGCACAGAAGTACAGAGTGAATCTAGTTTTATAACTGAGCTATAGTGACTGACTTTGAGCTTTTAGAATATCAAAGTTTCTTGTTCTTGTTCCGTATTAGCATGTAGGAAATGTCTAATTTTCTGGATCTTCCTTTGACTATCTCTTTATCCACTCCAATAGGCACGATCCATCCTCCTACGTATTGCAATTTATCTTTCGTTTTAATCCTTCCGTATTTTACCCCCAAATACTTCTGTTTTGGTGTCTGTCTCGTTTTTTTCATATGAGGCTTTAAAACTCGTTTTTTCAGGGGTGCATGCGACATCTCTAGCATTATTTGCGCACCTTTCCGGTTTCTGGCTAAAAGGGCTGAGCAACCAATAAAAGCTAAATACATGATTTACAGGTAGCTTCCTTTCTTCCGAAGGTGTCTTCCACTTATTCCTACCAACTTCAGAGTTTCTTTCCTGGTTCTCATTATTTTCTCCAGGACTGTAATGAAGACATTTAGGATAACTCGTTTCCTTCCCTGACCCCTGCCGAGCTCTGTGGCCGAGCGCTTCTAGGCGCTTCTGTCCGGAACCGCGCTGCTGCTACGGTCGCATGTTCGAATCTGCCTCGGGCATGGATGTATGTGATGTCCTCAGGTTAGTTAGGCTTAAGTAGTTCTAAGTCTAGAGGACTGTTAAGTCCAATAGCGCTTAGAGCCATTTGAACAAATTGAAACCTGACCCCTATCTTTATTTTAAGGGGCACAGAGATTTCTGCAAAAACCTTAACGTTCGAGATGTGTCCGTCATGGTTTACTTGTTTCATTTCCGAATCCCCCTAAAGCATTAGATACGGTTTGTCTGTCAACTGAATCGTATGATTTTTTGAAGTCAACAAAAATTACTCTGTTTTCTGATTTCTTGTTGCTCTAATCTTCAGAAAGCTCCTGAGGTTGAATATAAGTTCCACGAATGATCGGCCTTTTCGGATACCAACTTGATATTCTGCATAATTTGGATTATTTTGACATAAGATTACCGTAGTAAGAAGACCCAACAATTAAGAAGACTGAGAGTTTACTTACTATTATAGCTCCCAACTTTAACGCCGTTTACTGATAATTTTATATGTTAAGCGCGTTTCAAGTTGAACTCGGAAAAATTAACTGTAATTAGTTATCAATAATCGATACAAAATACCCATCTTTGCTAGCTCTACTTAAAAAGGTATTCCGGCTTTAAGGGTGAAATTCCTGGATGCATATCGTGGCGAGTGTGGCTTTTGTATTTTTGGACTAGCAGTCCTACATATGACCCAGCTCTCCCACATCGGCTGGGATTGTAGACTGAATCAGCCCCGTACGATTTCACAAGATAACTCTGCTGTATGGCATTTTAATTTTTTTATTCCGAGAGAAACAGTGCGCTATTTAATGAAATAACGTTTTTGGAACGTTATCATGTCCGCCACGGTTGCAATATCGACGTAATAACAATCATGAGCACATCACAATACACACCAGTCTTACTGCCGTATTCCTGTCGAGTGCATTCTCCTTCGCAGCCCTATGTCCCATTAGCTGAACAGTCAGTGCGTTGGAATGCCACGCATGGGGGCCCGGGTTCGATTCCCGGCGGGGGTGGGAGATTTTCTCCTATCAAGGATTGGGTGTTGTGCTGACCTCATCCTCATTTTTCCCCATTGTCGACGCGCAAGTCGTCAAATGTGGCGTCGCACTCAATAAGACTTGCATTTGGCGGCCGAACTTCCCGCCTGGGAACTCTCGGCCACTGACACCATACGATCATTCCTTTCCAGCAGGCTTCACGTTTGCTGCACAGTGTAACAGCATTGCACGAGGGCATGATACATTTTCCAAGACACTGTCATATATGTTGGTCGCGCTACCTAGAAAACACAAATGGTTGTGATTTGCACACTGTATAGTAGAACACTACCCACATATGTGTGACAGGTTGGTGAAGACATGCATTTACCGTATGCTGCAGCAGAATGTATTGCCCGGAGACCCAGAAAGAGTCAAAGAAAACTTAAGGAACAGGTGTCATTCGAAGTGGAAGAAATTCATAGATTAGGATAGAAACCTGAGGCAAATTCGATCACTCAAACCGTAATGAGCTGCCCGTGTTCTCGACGAAGAGAACAGAGTTACAGGGAACCGTCTGCGAGAAGATTCGTGAATAACGTCCGCCAATCTGCCCATGAAAAGAGAGTTTGAAAAATATAGCGTGGAAAGTATTGCGGGAAGAACGATCTTCCTACCAACACGTGTAAGCTTTGGGGTCGTGATTCCTGAACACAGAGTGTTATGTTGTGACGTACGCTCCGAGACTTCCGGTTACCAAATTATACAGCTGAACGGCTATTTTTCAAACGGCAAAAATATCAAAAGCTCATTTTTGACAACGAGGCTCTTATTTCAAAGGGCCTAGTATTAGATTCTCTGCAGTCCGCACTATTTTAAACCTGAAAATACGGGACAATGTTTTTTGGAGATTTTCGCACTACTTTTAGAACAAGGGCTTGTGTCACTTGATACGATGCGGAGTTTGTAGCTCAGTGAAATGTCATCAAAGACCTTGGTATCTCAATGCCAACAATTTCACTGTATGTAGCTACAGGTTTAAGTCCATGATAAATATAACACTGCATTATAATGATATAAGTGTTTGTCTATATATACGTACTGTCTATAGCTAGTGGTTTAAACCAATAATAACTATAGCTCTGCTTTATAATGATATCAATCAATCAAATCGGCGATCGAGGACCCTGTGGATAATGAACCGACCTCACAATGCTCCTCCATAAACGACGACCTTGTGCACTTTGGATCGTAGTTGGCAGAGGTCTTTCTGTAGCTCATCCTCCCATTGCTTCCTGGGTCATCAGATTGGTCGGGTACCATCACGTTTTCTCTTAAGTACGGCTTTTGCCCGAGAGGTGTCTGGTTTCCTAGCAACGTGGCCTGCCAAACTTATTCTCCACGCTTTCAGTTTTAGAACAATGTTCGGTTACCTCATCAGCTCATACAATTCTTTTTTTTTCTACGTCTCCACGAGCTTCCTTCCTGGACAACTCCAAAGTTTCTTCTCATAATTTTTCTTTCGGAGACCAACAAGTTTTCTTCATCCTGCTTTTTTGTGCTTAAATTTTCTGTCCCATACAACAATACTGACACTATCACGTCATTGTATGCTTTAAGTTTTTCACTTAATTGACAGATTCTTAGATGACATTACCTGCTTTATACTGAAATAAGTTTTAGCCCCGTTCACAATATGTTGGTTTATTTCCTGTTTCAAATTATTTAGCCTGTTGAACCATGTAGCAAGGTATTTAAAATTTTCCGCTTCAGCAAATTTCCAAATACCTACCTGTAATGGGATGTCATTAGGGATTTCTCTTGATACCTCCATTACCTCGGTCATTTCCGCATTAATTCGTAACCCGATCTTACTAGCAATTTGCGCTAGGTCCTCTACAGTTCCTGTCATCTCTTCCTCTGATTCTGATAGAACTACGATGTCGTCAGCATAACCAAATAAATCTGTCCTACGTCATCCCCTTGTTTCCTCTTTTCACTTGATTTCTCTAGAACCAGATTAAATATCAGTGGTGAAATAAGATCACCTTGTCTCACATCCGTTCTGATATGGAATTCCTCGGACAGCTCCCTTTGGTATTTGACTTTGAGTATTGTCTCCGCTGTGTACACCTTGACCATGTTTATTAACTTCATTGGTATACCAAGCTCTCTCAGAATGTTGTTGCTTAATCTGTGGATCCTGTCATAAGCCTTTCATAAGTCCACGAACGTCACCAAAAACCGATGGTTGAATTCCCAGCAATTTTCCCGGATTTGCCTGATGGTGAAAATTTGATCGATGATCGACCTAAGATTTCGTTCTTCTTTCCTTCATCAGTTACATCCGCTTAACTTTGTTTTTAACCTTTATGAACATGTCGTGAATTTACAGCAGTCGCGATGTTTGATTTCCTTTGCGGTAAATCGCTGCGCCTTTGTCTGTATGATAAACGAAAAGGCTCATAAGTTTACTGATAACTTTTTGGCTCTATTTTAGTGTCTGTTATGCTTCGTTATCTTTCGGTTTATTGTTTTAAGTATGAATGCTACACGTTTAACGAAACCATAGGGGAGGGGGGAGGGGCTACATTGTAATTAAATTTTATGTCCTTACAAACCGCAAATAATATAAGATACGAAGGAACAGATATAGAGGGAAACACATACAGACGTCATCTGTTTTGCCCACATACAATGGAAAGACAGAGTGATTTATTTCGTGCTATGAGAAAAAGTGATAGCACTGTTTATTTATATCCGACATAAACTGTTCCATTTTTATTTTGTTTGTTTAAGCATTCTACGACAATAATTAGTCGTGGTGAGTTTGAGAGTTTATTGGTTTAATGCGGCCCGTCATCAATTTCTTTCCTGAGCCAACCATTTCATCTTAGAGCATCAATTGCATCCTACGTCCACAGTTATTTACTGCACATAAGGAGATCTCTGTCTTCCTAAGCAGTTTTACCTCCCACAGCTCCCGTTAGTACCATGGAAGTTTGTCCCTAAAGTAACAACACATGTCTTACGCTTATGTCGCACCTTCTTGTCATTGGTTTCCGTATATTCCTTCGTTCACCGATTTTGCAGAAAACTTCATCGTTTATTATACTATCAGTCCTCCTAATTTTCAATATTCTTTTGCAGCACAACATCTTAAACGCTTCGCTTCTCTTCTTTTCCTATTTCTCCGCAGTCCGTGTTTTACTACCATACAGTTCTGTGCTCCAAACATACATTTCCAAAAAGTTCTATCTTAAAATGACCTACGTTACTGGTACCCATCATTTGGACCGGAATCTCATTTTTACGTAACCCTTCCTTCGTCCGTCGTATGTTACTTTGCTTCCAGAGTTGCAGAATTCGTTCACATCATCTATCTCATGGTCACCAATTTTGATGTGAAGTTTATTCTCTAACCTCATTTCTGGTTCTCCGCATTGAATCGGTTTAGTCTTAGTCGATATTCTGAAATAATTAGACCGTTCATTCCATTCTGGTGATTGTTTTATTCCTCTTCACATTCACTGACAATAGTAGTCTTATCATCAAATATTATCATTCATATCATTTCACTCTGTATTTTTCGAAACGATTCAAATGGCTCTAAGCACTGCTGGACTTAACATCTGAGGTGATCAGCCGCCTAGACTTAGAACTACTTAAACCTAACTAACATAAGGACATCACACACATCCATGTCCGAGGGAGAATTAGAACCTGCGACCGTAGCAGCAGCGCGGTTCTGGACTGAAGCACCTAGAACCGCCCGGCCACAGTGGCCGGCCTCTTTATTTTTATCCCAATCTATAACCGTTCCTTTAATTTCCGTTATCGCTTGTTCGACGTATAAATTAAAGTGCAGAGGTATAGGAATGCGTCCCTACCTTATGCCACTCTATTAAGAGCATTTAATCCTTGGCTTTCCATTCTTGTTATTTCTTCTTGGTCCGAGATAAATTAAGATTTTCCATTCAACAATATACTTATTCAAATATTTATTCATTGCTTTATAATACTCGTATTCCTTAGCGCCATATGCGAAGATAAGCAGGAGCTGTACTTGTATTTTGATTAGAGTTTTCTGTTGTATTCTGATCAATATTTACGTAATGGAGCTGACAGAAGCCTTAAATCCTATTTACAGACATAAAAATTCTCTAGAGAATTGTGGTTATAGTGTGAGGTAAAAATTCAGAATGAATTGATATCAACGATATGATGTGACATAGGGGTTAAGGCGTGAGAGCTATGCGCTCGAGACACCGTCCTAGTATTGGTAAACAGCTTGTTTCACGTCCGCCTCTCGCTATCCACATTAAAGTTACCCGCAGTTCACATTAATATCTTTGGGAAAATGTTACGAAACATGAGCAGTTTAGATATCATTTCCATCGTTTAGAGTATTATTCCGTGCGTAAATCAACTTCTTAAATCTCTGATCTCTGTCACTATGTGGTAAACGTAATTTTTGATCAAATAAGCTTATACTACATACACTCCTGGAAATTGAAATAAGAACACCGTGAATTCATTGTCCCAGGAAGGGGAAACTTTATTGACACATTCCTGGGGTCAGATACATCACATGAT
The DNA here is from genome assembly GCF_023898315.1 of Schistocerca nitens. Classification (NCBI taxonomy): domain Eukaryota; kingdom Metazoa; phylum Arthropoda; class Insecta; order Orthoptera; family Acrididae; genus Schistocerca; species Schistocerca nitens. Next base: position 783,992,990 of record NC_064617.1, read on the forward strand.
CACACTGACAGAACCACAGGCACATACACACAGGCAACAGAGCATGCACAATGTCGGCACTAGTACAGTGTATATCCACCTTTCGCAGCAATGCAGGCTGCTATTCTCCCATGGAGACGATCGTAGAGATGCTGGATGTAGTCCTGTGGAACGGCTTGCCATGCCATTTCCACCTGGCGCCTCAGTTGGACCAGCGTTCGTGCTGGACGTGCAGACCGCGTGAGACGACGCTTCATCCAGTCCCAAACATGCTCAATGGGGGACACATCCGGAGATCTTGCTGGCCAGGGTAGTTGACTTACACCTTCTAGAGCACGTTGGGTGGCACGGGATACATGCGGACGTGCATTGTCCTGTTGGAACAGCAAGTTCCCTTGCCGGTCTAGGAATGGTAGAACGATGGGTTCGATGACGGTTTGGATGTACCGTGCACTATTCAGTGTCCCCTCGACGATCACCAGTGGTGTACGGCCAGTGTAGGAGATCGCTCCCCACACCATGATGCCAGGTGTTGGCCCTGTGTGCCACGGTCGTATGCAGTCCTGATTGTGGCGCTCACCTGCACGGCGCCAAACACGCATACGACCATCATTGGCACCAAGGCAGAAGCGACTCTCATCGCTGAAGACGACACGTCTCCATTCGTCCCTCCATTCACGCCTGTCGCGACACCACTGGAGGCGGGCTGCACGATGTTGGGGCGTGAGCGGAAGACGGCCTAACGGTGTGCGGGACCGTAGCCCAGCTTCATGGAAACGGTTGCGAATGGTCCTCGCCGATACCCCAGGAGCAACAGTGTCCCTAATTTGCTGGGAAGTGGCGGTGCGGTCCCCTACGGCACTGCGTAGGATCCTACGGTCTTGGCGTGCATCCGTGCGTCGCTGCGGTCCGGTCCCAGGTCGACGGGCACGTGCACCTTCCGCCGACCACTGGCGACAACATCGATGTACTGTGGAGACCTCACGCTCCACGTGTTGAGCAATTCGGCGGTACGTCCACCCGGCCTCCCGCATGCCCACTATACGCCCTCGCTCAAAGTCCGTCAACTGCACATACGGTTCACGTCCACGCTGTCGCGGCATGCTACCAGTGTTAAAGACTGCGATGGAGCTCCGTATGCCACGGCAAACTGGCTGACACTGACGGCGGCGGTGCACAAATGCTGCGCAGCTAGCGCCATTCGACGGCCAACACCGCGGTTCCTGGTGTGTCCGCTGTGCCGTGCGTGTGATCATTGCTTGTACAGCCCTCTCGCAGTGTCCGGAGCAAGTATGGTGGGTCTGACACACCGGTGTCAATGTGTTCTTTTTTCCATTTCCAGGAGAGTATGTGAAATGTTTTTAAACAGTTATATTTAAATAAGCGCTTTGAGTGATGTAATGAGCGAGGCAAGTATGAATAAATCAACGTAAGTTGACCTCAAAAAGTTTAAAAATGTTGTTCGTCATTCGTTCGGTAACTTTGTCACTGTTTCTCCCGATATATTTCACATATTTCCACACACAGTTCACGGAATACTAAACCTAGCATCTAACTAACACTTAACAGGAACATACAATTCACCTCACTGAAGAACAAATTTAAATTATGTATTAGACGATTTGGACCTGAAGATGGACTCAAAGGGTTCGAAATGATTCGCGTAATTTACTAATACACGGAGAAACCTATGACTGAAGGTGTTTTTATTCAAACGTCCTGTGCTTTGAGTATTGTTACGTTCACAGCCACAAAATGAGGATAAAGTTAAGAAAAGAGTTACCATATGACTCTGTTCTCTAAGTCTACAGCCCGTGGTATTGTGATTAGCGTTAATGAGCCTTGATCTCGGAGTGCCGGTTTCGATTCCCGGGCGGATCGGAGATCTTTCCCGCTCGATATTGGCTTGTCCTCATTATTTCGTCTTCATAAATTTGCAAGTTGCCGAAGTGGCGTCAAATAAAAGAACTTTCACCAGGCGTCCGATTTCCGCAGAAAAGGACTCCCGGCCAAATACGCCATACACGCATTATATTTTTTGTACCCTAGTTCCAATTACCTTCATGAAGATGCACAGCACATTTATGAGATTACAATGTAAGCGCCTCACATCCCCATCACATACGTCCTGTGATGCTACGTATTACCACTGTAAATCATTTGCTGCAATCGCCCCAGAATAAAGAGATACTTGTGTTGCCATATGTCTATAGTTGACCCTGACAGTTGGAGCTGGCTGGGCCCAGCAGATTGGCGTGCCCCTCTTTACCATCACCTTACACGACTTTGTCAAAGTCCCCCTAAAACACTTCATTGTTGTCACAGCTCCATTGACGGCTGTTGTTTTCGCCTGCAGCTGTTAGTGCTTGGCAGCTGAAAGACAGCAAAAGCGCAGTTACCTGTCAGGCATCGTCTTCCGTCAGCTCGAATATAGGTTCCACGAACCTATTGCAATTGCTATTACGAATTAATGCGCACATACAAAAGTTCATCGATGTCATAATGCGTACTTTTCAGTAGTAAGTTTCTGTCTGCATAACACGTGATTATAGTTCTAGCAGTCTTCGTCCGTCGCCCTGGAATGGTCTACACAGCCCCGAGGCAAGCCCATTCATTTCGCATTCCTCTCTCCCTCTTCCCACCCTGCCTTTCTTCTCCCTCTTGGTCCGAATTATCTTTCCCTCTCTCGTAATTTTTTCACAAGTTCTGTCCCCTTCCACGACTTCGAAACTCTTAATTTCTCCGTTGAAAGATTGAAAAGAAGAAGCATTGTCCATAAAGAAGAATTGCTATGGAGGAATCTGCTTTAAACTTCTGTGTATCATTCAAAAGAAAATGTGAGTTAAACCAGAAGGAGTGAACCGCACACGAAGTACTGGTTTCACTTTTAACAATACCACTGAAATATGATATTTCAATTGTCGCCAGTGGAGGCAGCCTGACGACAAAAGGGGTTCCAACAAATACACTGATTTTTCAATACGGATAAAGTTTCATTCTTTCACCACTAGTAGCTTATCTCAAGGTAGACAATAAATAAAATTACCATTTACGAGGCTACACAACACTTACAGCTCAAATTGTGAGGAATATATTACCTGTATCCGTAACTACAGGGTGGCTTTTTTAACCTGAGACAACTAAATATCTCGATAAAAACGCATCGTAGAAAACAATACTGCACGTGAAAAAGTAATACTTCTAAAGGGATCATCTGTCCGTGATACAACTGCCCACCTGCTAACCACTCCTCCTGCGTCGATGTTCTATATTCAATTGGGAACCACCGCCATCCACTTTTATTGTTTCATCTTATTCGACGCCAAAAAATACATTCTATTTACCCAAAGTATTGTTTTTCATTCACGGCAGATGTGTCGACAAATATGTAGCGTGCCTGTTTTTTGCAAATAAGAAGCGACTATTTTGCTCTACATATCGTTCACTGTGCAAATGTCAACTATTGTACTCTAATGTTGATACTGATGTTAAAACGCTACACTACCTATAAGATAGATAGAAATTGGAGTTTCTGGAAAATAAGCTACTTGTATGGTAACGTAGTTTTTTGTTCCTCATGGGGTTGATTGTGTTGAGTCCCCTAAACATTGGAATGCTTGATTTCGATTGCCTCCTCCGAACCCCGTGATCAGGGTGGCTGATTTCGATGTGTGTTCCCAACCAAACACTCCCGCGTCGACATCTGTGTGCCTACCGGCGACATACAAACCACTACCACTGTAATAAGCTGAAATGTCCAAGAAGTTATAGTGACAGGCGTACCTGGATGCTGACCAAAGTGAAGCCCACCAATGGTGAGAGGCAAGGGGACTCACCAAAATCAAGCTCCCAAATGGTGAGACCAAGAGGGTTCACCGATATCAAGCACCTCCATGTCCACAGAGCTCTATTACATCCACAGCGATGTTCCTTGCATCGCGCTACAGGTAGTTTCTAACCAGATGTTGAAAGCAAAACACTACTGTAGAGCACCAACAAAACTGCAACATTAAATATCGAACGTAAGTAGCAACCGTTAGAACATAAAGGTTCACATTTACATCGTAAATGGAACTTAGAATCAAATACATCGGTTCTTATTTGCAAAAACAGGCACACTTGATATTCGTCGATTACAGCACCATATACCACCAATGGAAAAAAAAATGGTCTGAGTAAGCCGAACGCATTTTTGGCGTAGAATCCAAAAGTGCAGTAAAAGTGGGTGGTTCCCATTGGAAAATTCGAAGTTGAACCCACCTACTTAGGAGATGGTAGCCAGTTGTATCACAGACCAATGTCCTTTTCAATCATATACACTTTCCTCCTAGAATACTTTTTTCGTGTGGTGCTTCATTTTAGAAATACGACGTGTGATCAAAAAGTAACGTCAACTTTGAAGTTCGCTGGTATTATACATCCGATCCTCAAAATTGTTTTTAAATTTTGTTGGTGCACATGTTCTTAATGTATGTTTTCAATTTCAACTGTTTCGAATATTTAGTTTGTTGTAACTATCTTAATATATTGTACTTGTTTTCGTGTGTTTGGCAGATTAGTACTTACAAAGTGGCTCAAGGAATTCACGTTATATTATGCGTGATAACTGGAACACAGCAGAGCCCCCCATTCAAAATCTTGACCGTGGACGCTGGAGAATCGACTAAGAGTCATTCAAGATTTTAAGAGTGATTTGAGCGCTTGAAACAGGTTCGAGGAGACGTTGAGGAAGATGACAACTCTGGACGCCCTAGCACGTCAATTAGTGACGACAATGTTGAAGGAGCAAAGAAAATTGATCTGGAAAATCGCCGAATGACCATTTTGATTCATGGCAAGCAATCGTTTTGGATTTTTCGTGCTTGAAACGTGAATCAACGAAGTTTGTTACAAAATTGTAAAATTTAGGCCAAGAACGACGTTGCGTAGACATCGCTCAGGAATTGCTCAATAAAGTCGACAACGCTCCAGAACTTCTAAAGCAGGTTACAGCAGGTGACGGAACATGGGTACACGGGATGACGTCGAAACCATGGCCCAGTCGTCTCAATGGAAACTGCAAGAAGAACCTAGAACGAAAATATCCGACAAGGTTCATCTCGCTGTTTCCTTTGATCAGAGTGGGACACTGAATCGTGAGTTCCTGCCTTGTGGTCGTGCGGTCAATAAGGAATACTACGTGCAAGCTAGGCGCCGTCTGGTTGAAGCAATCTGAAGGAAATGACCAGGATCGTGGCAAAACCACAGGTAGAAACTACATCACCATATTGCTCCTACTCACATCTCAATCCTTGCTCGTGATTTTTTCGCAAAAAACAAACCCATTATGTTGCCTCATCCATCGCCTTCGCCGTATATGGCTTGCTGCGACTTCTTTCTATTCCCGAGGCTGAAGAGAACTGTGAAAGGCCTTCGTTCTGTCACCTCTGATGAGATAAAAACGGAATTTTTGAAGGAGCTGAACATCATAACGAGACGTGAATTCGAGAAGTGCTTCCAAGATTCGACAAAGCGCTGGCAAAAGTGTGTTATATCTGAGGGGATTACTCTGAAAGGGTCAACGTTAATGTTGATGAATAAATACAGAATCTTTAACAAAAACAAAACTTCCCCTTACTTTTTGATCATACCTAGAATTTAGCTGTCTCAAGATTAAACAAACACCATGTATATGTATAAATTTCTCTCAAATCCTTACTATGTAGGATATGTTTAACAACATAGATAAGAGAGGGATATGACAAGTTTCTGGAGGTTTGTGTAGAATTTGTGGTTTCAGGATACTACAAGTGTATGTTCAATTTTTCCCGTACCGTTGATTGTAGTCTGTCTATATTAAAACACAAAACGAAAGTGTACAATATTTATACCACCATTTTATGAATGTGATGACATGTCGATCTCATTGTACGAAGACATAATGCAATAAGTTAAACAGAACATTAAGTTTATCTTTCTTGTTCAGATGTTCCTTAAATGTTCCTTCAACATTCCAACGTCTAAGATGTTAAGGCCGAGACGTCATTTACAAAAAGGAAGTGATACTCGACCACCGAGCTGAATCTTCCGGTCTTGCACCTGAGTTGATCTTAAGTGTGCCGGAAACGAAGGGACCTGTAAACCTGGAATGGGATATCAACTCATCTCGTTCGGCGTGTAGTTGTTTTACCGTAACGCAAACTTTGCGTATTGAGGTGAATGAAGATTGTGTTGAGTGAGAAAAAGAATGTGCGATGTACCTAATGTAACTGTTCTGTATCTGTACTCTTTCTCTGTGGGAGATGTGAAAATGGAATATTAATGTGATACCAATCAGGTACAAGTGCTGTGGTAATGCTTTTTATGTGCTCCTGTACTACCAATAAACTACCTGCAGTCACAGCATCCCGCAATGTAAACAAGAAGCCAGAAACGAGAATTTATACAAATATTGCTCCATCCTCATTTTTATTTCGGTTAATGTTTGCTGACATTAAAAAACAATTAAAGTTACGTGAGATTAGTTTCAAATATTGAATATGCAGCAGTATTTAAGCTCTTTTATCGTAATTTCACATTCACCCTATTTAAAAATTTACATGCCACGTATTTTATCCTTTGCAAAGCATTGTGCAGCATTTGAAGTTTGTGGCACTGCACATTGAGAATTTCTATCCCGGACACAATGACACCGTCACAAATGATGGAGAAGCTTCAAATTCGACAATATGGATCAAAGTTCGCCACGGCCTTCAGTTGTCTTCAAAATAAATCGCAAGAACTTTGGAACTGGAAGACCAAAAGCATACCTTAAATCCATTCTTATAAAATATAAGTCAGGGCTTTCGATTATTCTACGACCTCGGACCGTGGAGCCGTTAGCATTTTTGTGTAAGAAAATATTACATACCTCCGTGAATAATTTATAGTTATTAAAAAAAAACAAGTACGTGAAACGTGCTTTCGTCCACTTCAAATAAACGATACTGAAGACATTTATAACTGTCTTGCTTAATTGAAAACAATTGATTATTTGTATTTTAGGCTCCTTGTGCTTTTCTGGTTGTGTATGATTCAGCTGTTTAGAGAATGGATGGGGAACAACTGTCTTTTCTCTATATAGCAATGAGAAGACCTTGTGCATTCATTAACCATTTTGTTGTCAGTTACATATACAGAACTGGCCTCAGCGTTGTTCAGGGATATTTTGTATTTTTGTGTAAGGGGTGGATCCTTAGTGATTTTGTCGATGGTCTTCAGGTATATATGTCATGATCTGGTGCAAGCTATATGCTAACGAAGTACAGTATCTTATCAAAAGTGCCCGAACACTTATTTTATTTTTTAGTCATCTGTCTTCTGATTGGTTTTATGCGAGCAACATTAACTGCAATCCTGCGCCAAACTCTCCATCTCAGAATAACACTTGCATCATATGCCCTCAGTTATTTGTAGGATATATCCGTCTTCCTCCACAGCTCCCTCTTGTACAATGGAAGTTATTTCCTGATGTCTTAGCACATGTCCTGTCATCATGTTCCTTCTTCTTGTCAGTGATTCACTATCGTACAATACCGTGCTCCAAAGGTACTTTCTCAGAAATCTCTTCTCATGATTGGTACTACTACCCATCCTACACTTGGTATGCTACCACGACTACTCAGGGTAGAACTGTAAAAGTACGGGTACAAAATTTGTTTAAAAGAAGCAAAAGGAGTGAATGCCTCTCCAACCATCGAGATCGCACCGTGATAGAGAGCTGTAGCCGACGGCTTCTGCGCTACATTATAGCCATCACTTCCTACAGGGTCAGTTCGCCGCTACGGCTGCCACTGACGCATCAGCACCACTCGGTCCAGTATGTGTGTTGACACCACTACGCCTGCCACTTGGCATCTGAGGAGATGATACCGCCCCAGCCAACGGCCACACCAGAGATAAGAGAATTACGTAAGGTAGCTGCTTCACTTCGTTGCGTTTTTGTTATGCGTGTTGGTTTTCCGTTTGCTATGGGTTTATTTAGCGATTGTCATATTTTATTTGTAGTTCACTGTTTCTGGTTGACTCTACATGTTGTCATTTTGTCATTTCAGGGTAGTGACTGGATTTGTGAACGCTAGACAATAAAGTGACAAGAGGAGATATCGGAAAATTTCAGACATACTCTTCTGTTTGAGTTCAGCAGAGGGTAAGAGCAGTGGGGACCGACAGAAACATTTGCGCCGTGTACGGGGATAATTCTATCTGAGAGACAATGGCAAGAAAATGGTTTTCTCGTTTTAAGGAGGATGGTTTTGACCTTAGTGATGCTTTGCGTTCAGGAGCAGGAGGAGATTTCCGGTTAACGTCCCTTCGACAACGAGGTCATTACAGACGGACTACAAGCTCGGATTAGGGAATGATGGGAAGGAAATAGGCCGTGCCCTTTCAAAGGAACCGTCCCGGCATTTGCCTGAAGCGATTTAGGGAATTCTCCGAAAACCTAAATCTGGATGGCTGGACGCTTGTTTGAGCCGTAGGCCTTACGAATGAGAGTCCAGTATGCTAATCACTTCGCCACCTCGCTGGGCCCACGTTCAGGTTGACATTCAGAGTTTGATGAAGATCGTTTAAAGGCATTCACGTCAGTATACTCGAGAATTAGCAAATGTGATGAACTGTGATCGTTCTACCATCGAGCAACAATTGCATAAAGTGGGGGAAGTTCAAAAATAGGCGAGTGGCCATACGTGCCTTTTAGCTGGCTCGTGAATAACACCGACTATTCCTATCCTGTATCGTTAGTAGTGACGAAGAATGGTGTCTTTATGCTAACACAAACAAAAAAGTAACCCCCACTACAAACAACTGCGTGCATTCACGAAAGATAATGTTATGCATCTGGTGGAACAGCGAGTGCTAGGAATTCATTCTCCGAGGTGTAACCTTCACTACTGATATCTGTTGTCAGAAACTGAGACCTCTTGCACACGCAGTCCAATAACAAAGAGCAGAAAGACTGCGTGAAATGATGCTGTTTCACGATAACGCCTACCTGCATTCCGCTAGGCTGACAAAATATACCATACAGGAGTTTCGTTTGGAAGTCATTCCGCACCCACCATATTCACCTGATCTCGAGCCCTTATATTTTCACCTTTTCCGCTCTCTATCGAACAACTTTCGAAGAACTTTCTTTCCGGGTTAAAATGTGCTCCGAACATGTCTCGACGAGATCTTGGCCTCAAAACCGTATGATTTCTACAGCCATGGAAATGAAAAGTTAACCCATAGTTATAAATGATGGAGGCGAATATGTCATTGATGACATTGATAGCCTCTGTTATGAGTATCTGTTGTGTTTATTAAACTTTCTGAAAAATAATATGAGCTTACGCACCAATCCAATATATTCCTTTCCAGGGAGGCAAGGCAACACTGGAGGTAGAGACAGAGGGGCCCTTTCCTGGTGCCACCACTCACATATGCACAGGCGAGAAAATTGGGGAAAATTGTGACTATTCTACAGAATTGCCCCAATATTGTGAACGGTAATGACAGGTCGTCTTCTATTAGAGTTGTTAGAGAAAATACTATTGAGCCCAACACTCCGCCGCAAGTTGCAAAAACCAAATTGAAAATATCACACGTCAACAGCAGTGTCGGGCGGCTATTGTCTTTTTAGGATCTAAATCATATCAATCAAGACATTCATCCCAATTTTTAAGTCAGTCGTTTTTCCTAAAGAAGTGAGGGAGGGGAGGCGGCATATTTTGGCTCTAAATTATGGTGACTGAGATTGGATTTACATAATCATAAGTGGCAGCCAGTGTAGGTCGTATATTATGGTCATCAAGATTATTCTAAAAACAATTGGCCATGATGAATACAGCTAATAGCAAAAGTGAACCGTTTTTATACTTTAAGTTCGTAATTTATATTGTTTGTTTACGTAAGGGAACTAGACCAAGTGGTCAATTCGTTTTCATATGGAGAACAGTGGGCTCATTGTTGCACAACACTCCCGGCCTCACTGTTATACAGGGCTGTTAAAAATGGTTTGCTGTAAACAATCATTTCTTCGGTAAGATGGCTGACGTTATATGTGGTAGACTATAAATATACTAATGAGAGTATTACGGAACTAATTTGTTTATTTCATAGATTGACTGACCTGAGACTCGTACTTGGTACGATTTGGCTATAGCTGATATTTATCTCTTTATTTGACAATCTGTCCTCGTCCTTTACTTTTTTAATAAACAATGCAGGAAAAATTTCATAGCACTCTACATACTTCATTTCATTACTACCATGAAGTTTGGATTATTTTCAGCGCTAGTAACTATCGTAAGTAAACAGTACTTAGAAAAAAAGGTAAAACTTTCTGCACTAGTTTGTAAGTAGGAAAAACTCGTGAAGGTCCCAAACGTCCTTTTCGGTGAAATCTTTGATTTTTTCCTGCTAGCTGCTGCCGCTAACAACGAAAGTTTAGTTCACGGATGGCCGGCTGCTTTCATCGATTCGAGGAGCAGCAGCAGCGAGGCGTGCCACGGCGCACCGGGAGATCGCGATTACTTCCGCCGCCACTGGGGTTGCCTTCCCGTGCCCCTCAGGTATCTTCCTGCAGTCATTTTCCAGTGATTTGCTTCAGCCTCCTTACCACATGAAAATTACACCGATAAAGACGCGAGACTTCGTGCGTCACTCAGCAGGAAACTCAGACGTCACAGCAGAAGTCAGATATTGCTCTACAACATAACTATCGCCCCTAATTGATAATAGAAATCGTACGATATGAAAACTGATTTACATAAATTTTGATCGTCTAACTCAGGAGTATCGGTAATTAGGTCCCAGCCTGGGACTTAATTTAGGCTTCTTGTACTTCCCCAAGTAGACTGAGGTGAATGCCAGGATTGATCATTTTGAAAGGCCACGGCACTGCCCTACTAGAACTTTCTCTTTTGTACTTTCCCTCTCTCGCTCTATCTCGCTCTCCATCGTTCGCTAGCTCTAAATCGCATTTGTTACTAGCCAGCCGGTGTGGCCGAGCAGTTCTAGGCGCTTCAGTCTGGAACCGTGCGACACAGGTTGGAATCCTGCCTCGGGCATGGATGTGTGTGATGTCCTTAGGATAGTAGCTTTAAGTATTTCTACGTTTTAGGGGACTGATGACTTCAGATATTAAGTCCCATAGTACTCAGAACCATTTGAGCAATTGTTACTATTTTTTTCTTTATTGTATTTCGATTCCCCACAGAGGAGGGGGGAGGGGGCCGGGCTGGCATCAGTGTAATACGCCACTCTGCAGCCTACAGATAAGTTAAAACACATAATGAGGGGACATAACAATAAAAGGAGGTGATAAAAAGGTGAATGTTTGAAACTCGTACATGGCGAAAAAGTTGTGGAGAAAACGTAAAAAACAAAGAGGTCAGTGATGTTGATTAAAACACTGAGGAAACAGGCACAATTAAAAAACATGGTGACAGTCTGGTTTCTGTTTGCAGTACTTTAAAAAGAGGACGCATAACACTGAACACTCACGGAAAACACTGCACAAGAGAGTACAATGGCATTTGGGTATGGGTGGGGGGGGGGGGAGGACCCAGACATATGTAGGGGGGAAAAGGGAGGGAGCTGATGGAGGGAGAGGGCACAGAAAGGCGGGGGGCGGGGAGCAGGGAGGACGAAAAAGGAGTGGGGAAGACAGTTGAGGGGAAAGAGAAAGGACTATGTTGGGGGAGAATGGAGTCAAGGAGCGGGCAGGTATGGAGAAAACAGGATGGAAGGGGGGGCGGGGGAGACAGAGGGAGGTAGGGGGAGTTGAGGATCGTAGTTGATAGGAGCGATAAATGGAGGTAGAGAGGGCATCATCTGGGATGGGGAGTTGATGCAATCCACCTCAGGAAAGGAGATGAAGGGGTAGGGGTGGAGGGTAGGGGGTACACAACACTGAAGGCTCAGCAGCTGGCAGGGGTTGGAGAGGAGAGGAGGAACCAGGGGATGAGGGGGATCAAGTCGGGGAAGGTGTAGAGGACGCGGACATGTTCAAGGAAAAGAGGCAGATGGGGGAAAGGATTCAGGTCATAGAGGATCCGCGTGGAGGACGGGAGGTGTATACGGAAGGCGAGGATGAGTGCATGCCGCCCGAGGATCTGAAGGGACGTATAGAATTTGTGTGTGTGTGTGGGGGGGGGGGGGGCGGAGCGGATATCCAGGTGGGTTGTTTCTATACAGGGTGAGGCATTTAAAACTGACTGTCGGAATGGTTGGCGAAATGACCGTCGGATTAAAAAAAGTGGTAATAAACGTTATTCACTTCGGAGAGGACATCCATTAACATAACACTCGACGCCAGCACCACTCCTGGGGCCAGGAGGAAATATGAAACCCTATTTTTTTTATTGCAGCTTTAGATTCTCCTTCAAAAATATGTAACTTTTGTATGAAACATTTCTTTTGTTTCATGATAGATAGCTCTGTAATCGGCAAATATGGAAATGAGGTGACAATCGTTGCAAAACGGTACTATCTCAAACAAGTACACATCCGATTAAAACAATCGACGTACTTTTTTGATAATGCTGTCACGTGACGCCTTCCACAATCGAATGAAGTACAGACCGTGATCGTGCGCTCAGTCCGTGGTCAGATTGTGCATGTTACTTCAGTGATTCGGACTGTACACATCTCGTCGCAATAACTCCACAAAGCTAACGATTGCAGATACAGTCAATATCATTACCACGTCCTTTAAGAGTCATAGTAATGTTGACGGAGCTCCTCAAAGGTTGCTACTTTATTCCTCGATAGGAATGTTCCATCTGCAACGGCTTCTCGCAGTACTGTCCACCTGTTTACTGAAAAGAGAAGTGTTAATCCTAGAGAAAGAGTCCGACCTCGGCCTGTGACAAACGAAAATAACACAGAGAATGTTTTAGCTCCGTTTGTTGCAAATCCTCACATTAGTTCTCGGCAAACTGCCGAGCTTCGGGAATTTTGCAAAGAAGTGTTCTACGCAAACTGCATGCACACAAATAGCATCCATTTCATTCATCATTGCATCAAGGACTGCATGGTGACGATTTTCACAATCGCATGAATTTCTGAAACTGGTTACAGGAAGAACTAGTTGTCAATAAGAATTTCATTTCACAGATACTTCTCTCGAATGAATCGAATTTTACGATTTTGGTCAAGTAAATCGATATAATATGCATTATTGGTCAGTGGAGAATCCCCACTTTGTAAGGAAAGTTGAACATCAACGCCCATGGAGTGTCAACGTTTGGTGCAGTACTTTAGGTGAGCAGGTAATTGGCCCATACTGCATAGAAGGTAATCTGACATTGTGGGTAATGTTTTACCCATACTAATAAATTATGTTCAACTTCAAACGAGACAGAATATGTGGTTGCTACACGATGGATGCCCAGCGCATTACTCACGACTAGCTAGAGAAGTTTTGAATCGAAGCTATGAGGGTCGATGAATTGGAAGAGAAGGTCCTCAAACGTGTCCAGCACGTTTACCCAATTTGACTTCTGCCGATTTTTTCCTGTGGGGATGACTAAAAGAGAGAGTTTACGTGGATGTACCAACAACCCCGAAGATTTTCGGCAGTGAATTCGCAATGAATTTGCAAACGTTAATGCAGAGACACTAATACATGTCGAATTGACATCTTGACTCAAAGTCGCAGTGTGCTTTAGAAACAATGGACAACGTATCGAACATTTGCTGCACTGAAACACTTGTTAGAGGCAAGGGGACTCATAGTATTCAAGCACCGCGAGATAGTGAGAGGCAAGGGGCTCACAGTAAACAAACCCCCAGAGATAGTGAGATGCAAGGGGACTCACAGAATCAAGCACCATGGGATAGTGAGAGGCAAGGGGACTCACCAAAATCTAGCACCCAAGGGGAACACACTACTACGACCACGTCGTTGTTCCTGGATAAAGCTAAGTGAAGTCTAAGAATGCATTTGAGGTTAGACGATGTCACATGATAGCGTTTTCCCAAATATCAAATTATTTGCTTTGATTTTGCTAATCGGGTGTTTTTCTGGTATCTTACCGTTTTTCAACAATTGTCACCCCATATTCGTGTGTGCCGATTACAGCGCCATCTATCATGAAACGAAAGAAACGTTTCATACAAAAGTTACACGCTTTTTCACGGAGAATCCAATCTGCAATAAAAATAAGGGTTTCTGTTTACGATTTCTGAGTCATCTCCCCTCCCGTCGACGGGGTGGTGTAGGGAGGTCGAGCTTTATGTTAATGGATGTCCCTCTTCAAGGTGAACAACGTTTATTATCACTTTGTTCTTAATCGGATGCGTATTTTGCCAAATATTCTGGAAAATAGTTTTAAATCCTCACCTTGTATACGAAGACAAGCCAGTTTCCTCTCTCATGAAATAATAGACTTTATATGCAAGAAAGTCATCGAATTTAATCATTATACATATAAATAAATGCTCATTCCCATACACCAGGCTTCATCTGTGTGTGTGTGTGTGTGTGTGTGTGTGTGTGTGTTCAAATGGCTCTGAGCACTATGGGACTTAACTACTGTGGTCATCAGTCCCCTAGAACTTAGAACTACTTAAACCTAACTAACCTAAGGACATCACACACATCCATGCCCGAGGCAGGATTCGAACCTGCGACCGTAGCGGTCTCGCGGTTCCAGACTCTAGCGCCTAGAAACGCTCGGCCACTCCGGCCGGCTGTGTGTGTGTGCTTATGCGTAGGTGTATGTACGAGGGGGGGGGGGAGGGGGCGGGTCATATTGTGCCAGAATGAAATGAAAGTAGTAGCCAACCCCTTCTTTTGTCTAAGAATTTTGGCGAGATTTTAGTCGGCTGCAACGCAAATTTAGGTACTGTAATTTCCCTCCCAAAAATTTTCAATTGTGATTTTCTCTGCCTCACAAAGAGTTCGGCTTATATTTTGCAGATCTACATCCACTTCTACATTTATATTCTGCGAATCACAGTGAACTGAATGGCACAGGTTGGTTCGGATATGTCCGAGTGAACGGACACCTTATGTGCTCTTTCGACCATTCAAATACTTTAATCTGTAAACTTGGTAAAAACTGGTTTGTACTGTGTGCTGGCACGCTGGTGCACTTGCTATCGGTCTGATATGTGATCATTTACCTAGTAATATAGACAATTATGTGACATACAATATTACTTGTGTCGTTAGGGTTAGTTGATTCAGAGGATGGGACCAAACAACTAGGTCATCGGTCCCGTAGAATTAGGGAAGGACTGGGAACAATGGCGGACGCGCCGTTCCAAATGAAACATCCGGGCATTAGTCTGAAGTGATTTAGGGAAACCACGGAAAACCGAAATGAAGATGCCCGGACACGCCTTTGAACCGTCGTCCTCCCGAACACGAGTAATGTGTGTTAACCATTGCGCTACCTCGCTCGGTATATCGTTAGGGAATGGTTCAAATGACTCTGAGCACTATGGAACTTAACTTCTGAGATCATCAGTCCCCTAGAACTTAGAACTACTTAAACCTAACCAACCTAAGGAGATCACACACATCCATGCCCAAGGCAGGATTCGAACCTGCGACCGAGTGGTCGCGCGGTTCCAGACTGTAGCGCCTAAAACTGCTCGGCCACCTCGGCCGGCGTTGGGGAATGTGCAAGACACACATTGCTCTGAAAAACTTATAAACGAGGCAGATAAAGTAACATAACACTCCAGAAACTCTGTGGAAATGGTCTAGGGGTAGCGTCTGTGATTAATAATCAAAACGTCCTCGATTCCGATTTCGAAACCTGCCACCACTTAAATTATGATTAACAACCAGCATTGGCAGCCGAAGGCTTCCGGGATAAGACGTTACCCTCATTCTTCCAACGACCTTGTGAAAGAGAACGGAAGAGCGGACAGAGTTTCAGGGCACTCTCTTGTCATTGGGGTGGAAACTGCACCTGAAGGCGGAAGAATCAGCAATGATCAATGGCACGGACATGAAGAAGCAATGGGAACCACTGCATTAAAGACACATAACGTATATCCACAGGACACGTCCCCTGTAACTGAAAAAGTGTCATGTTGTCTCCATTGGCAAAAGATTCCGGAATAATCCCCTAATCGGATACCCTAGAGGGAACTGCTAACGGGGAGGTGACCATGAGAAAAAGATTCAATAACTATCGAAAGCCTAACATCCCACGTGTTGCAGCGTGGAATGTCAGAAGTTTCAGCGCGATAGGGGACCTAGGACATCTGAAAACGGAAATGAAAAGGCTCAACTTAGATATGATAGCAGTTAGTGAAGTGAAAGGCTCGGCAAAGACAGCGATATTTCAGGTATACATGCAGCTCTCACAAGCTGAAGAGGAAGAGACAGAGAAAGTATATGAGGATATTGAAAGGGTAATGGTAAAGGGAGATGAAAATCTCATCGTAATGGGGGACTGGTATACAGTTGTAGGAGAAGGACTAGAAGAAATGTTCACTAGAGAATACGGGTTTGGCACAAGGAATGAGAAAGGAGAAGACTAGCTGACTTCTGTGCTACATTTCAGTTAGTAATATCGAATAGTCTGTTCAAGAATCACAACAGGAGAAGGTATCTTGTAAAAGGTCATAAGATACGGGAAGATTTCAGTTAGATTACATCATGGCCATACAGTGATTCCGAAACCAGACACTGGATCGCAAGGCGCACCAAGGAGCTGATATAGACCCAGATCACAATGTAATAGTGACGAGGAGTAGGGTGAAGGTTAAGGGATTAGTTAGGAAGAAGCAATACGCAAAGACGTGCGATACAGAAGTGCTAAGGGAAATGAGATCCGCTCGAATTTCTCTAACGCTATGGATACAGCAACAAGGAATAACTCGGGAGGTAGGAAGGTTGAAGAGGAATGCACATCTCACAAAACGGAAATCACAGAAGTTGTAAAGAAAAACATAGGCGCAAAGAAGGTAACGGTGAAGAAACCAAGGATAACAGAAGAAATACTTCAGTTGATCGATGAAAGAAGAATGCACAAAAATGTTCAGGGAAAATCAAGAATACAGAAATACAAGTAGCTGAATAATTAAATAATTAGGAAGTGCAATGAAGCTAAGGCGAAATGACTGCACGATAAATGTAAAGAAACTGAGAAGGAGATGATTGTCGGAAGGACTGACTCAGCTAATAAGATAGTCAAAATAATCTTCGGTGAAATTAGAAGCAAGGGTGGTAACATTAAGAGTGCAACGGGAATTTGACTGTTAAATACAGAGGAGAGAGAGGATAGTGAGAAGTGTACACTAAAGGCCTCTATGAGGGAGAAGATTTCTCGGATGTGATGGAGGAAAAAAACAAGAGTCCATTTTCAAGAGAAGGGCAATCGATTATTAAAATCAAAATTTAAGTGAGCTTTGGAGTAATTAAGATCAAATAAGGCAGTAGTAATAGATAACATACCGGCAGAATCTCTAAACTCATTGGGGGGAAGCGGCAACAAAACGACTATTCACGCTGGTGTGTAGAACGTATGAGTCTGTCGACAAAATACCATCCACCCAGTTCCGAACACGACAATAGCTGACAAGCGCGAGAATTATCGCATAAATAGCTTAACAGTTCATGCATCAATATTACATACAAGAATAAAATACATAAAAATGGAAGAGAAAGCTGAGAATGTGTTAGGTGACGATCAATTTGGCTTTAGGGAAGGTAAAGGCACCAGAGAGGCTATTCTGACGTTGCAGTTGATAATGGAAGCAAGACTAAAGAAAAATCTAGAGATGTTCATAGGATTTGTCGACCTGGAGAAAGCACTCGACAGTGTCAAATGGTGTAAGATGTTCGAAATTCTGAGAAAAATAGGGGTAAGCCCTAGGGAGGCAAGGGTAATATACAACATGTAGAAGAGCTAAGAGGGAATAATAAGAGTGGACAACCAAGAAGCGCTCCGATTAAAAAGACAGGGATGCAGAGTTTGGCCCCTACTGTTCAACCTACACATCGAAGAAGCTATGATGGAAATACAAGGAAGTTATAGGAGTGGAATTAAAATTCAAGATGAAAGGATATCAATGATACGATTCGCTGATGTCATTATTATCCTGAATGAAAGTGAAAAAAAAAATTAAATGATGTCCCGATAGTAATGAACAGTGTAATAAGTACACAATATGGATTGAATGTAAATCTAAGAAAGTCGAAAATAATGAGAAATAGCAGAAATGAGATCAGCAAGAAACTTGTCATGATTGATGTTCAGGAAGTAGATGAAGGTAAGTAACTCAGCTACCTTGGTAGAAAGTAACTAACGACGGACGCAGCAAGGAGGGCGTGAAAGGCAGACAAGCACCAGCAAAAAGAGCATTCGTGACCAAGGGAATTCTATTAGTATCATACATAGGTCTGGACTTGAGGAAGAAATATATTGAATGTATGTTTGGAGCACAGCATTATATGGTAGCGAAACATGGACTGAGGGAAAACCGGAACAGAAGAGGGTCGAAGCATTTGAGATGTGATGTCACAGACTAATTTTGAAAAGTAGGTCGACTGATAAGGTAAGGAAAGGTGGTTATGCGCAGAATCGGAGAGGAAAGAAATGTGTCGAAAACACTGACAAGGTAAAGGTACGGGACATGGTGGTAGGACATCTTATAATACGTGAGTGAGTAACTTCCATGGTACTAGGGGGAGCAGTAGATGGCAAAAACTGTAGGACAATTGAGGACATAGGTTTCAACTGCTACTCTGGGATGAAGAGGTTGACAGAGGAGATGAATCCGTGGGGCGCCGCATCAAACTAGTCAAAAGGCAGAAGAGTTAAAAGAAAGAAAGAGAGAGAGAAAGAAAGAAAGAACTGTAGTGAATGAAAGTGCAAGTGCCTGAGGTCTCGCAGTCGTAAGGCTGGCCCCGCAACATGAGACAACTGAAGGAACAGTGTGCACCGAGTTACAAGATGTTACTTCTCTCTTGAGCTGTAGCGTTAGCTGTTCTATGCGCTTCATCCAGGGACAGTTTCGTAAATATATCTGGCTGTAGTGCTTAACATGTCAGCAGTACTGCCTAGTAGTCTACTTCATAGGGTCAAGCTGACGTCCATTGCCTGGCTGGCAGCGGCTGGGCTGGAGTAAAACATTTCGAATGACGAAATTTTTCGTGGTACATCAGAGCTCTAGGAGACATGAGATTATGTAAGACACACTGCGTAGATATAATTTCCTCAGAATTTCTAAAACTGGTGGAAGAAGTGGTAGCAAAAGGTTGGTGTATCGAAGCTACGATACTGCTGCTCCCGGCACAGGTGGAGCCGTTCACCAATGTTGAATCAGTGTTAACCTGCGTTTTTTAAGTCAGTCCACCTACTGAAATGATCCGTCCGGAGTGGCAGCGCGGTTTGAGGCGCCTTGTCACGAACTGCGAGGCCCCTCCCACCAGAGGTTCGAGTCCCCCCTCGGCCATGGATGTGTGTGTTGTTCTTAGCATAAGTTAGGTTAAGTTAGTTTAAGTAGTGACAAGTCTAGGGACCGATGGACTCAGCAATTCGGTCCTTAGAAATTCCCACACGTTTGAACATTTTTTACCGAAATGAATCAGAGACGAATGCTCTCAGTCACATATGTTCTGCTAAATACTGGTTAGATTGCTTCTGTTTGTCATACATTATGTGCCTCAGTGGAATATTCCCTCCGTCTTATTTGACCTAGTCCTGTCAGTTTCTTGGCGCCTGCTCTGGTGCGTGTGTGCTTGCTGGTTGCCTAAATGACAGGTGGCCCCCAGTTTAAACTGACGTTATCTTCTTCAAATATCCTTTTAGCTGTCCTATTTGTCATGTACTCATTCGAGGTAAGACACGAATACCATCTTCAAGTAATTCTATAACTGAACTGACTGTTATTTGAATTTTTAAATCGTCTGAGATCACGACAGTATCATACACACAACGCTGAAGATAGCAACGGCAGATTGGTCCGAAACCTATCACACAATCAGCCAAATTGCTCATGGTTCCAAGCAGGTGATAAAAATAATCTGCAGACGAATGGAAAGGAAAGCAAAAGATCTGCTAGATATCAATCAGTTTGGCTTTATGCTATGTAAAGGCATGAGAGACACAGTCGCCACGTTCTTATTGATAGTCGAAGCAAGGCTGGAGAAAAATCAAGACATGCTCATAGGATTCGTCAAACTTGAAAAAATGATCTACTGTGTAAAATGTAGCAAGATGTTAGAAATTCTGGGAACAATGGGAGTACACTATAGTGAATGAAAGATAATACACAGTACGCACAACTACAACGAGGGAACTATTCGTTTGCTATGACACAATCCAGTGTTTCACTCTGCGAGGATTTTTGTGTTTTGATCGTATGTTTGTCCAATGGATAACGGATATCGGACAGCAATTTATAGAAAACTAAACAGGCTTTACTTTGGGGATAATGAAAGTATAAAAGTTCATACGACAGAAACAATAAACCGTCGCCAGCCTACTTAAGTATATTAATTTGAAACATTTGTTCAAGGAAATTGAACAATATTAGTTTTAGTGACTTTGATTAAGGTTCCCTTTGAGTAGTACACTTGATACACACGACTACAGGGCCATCTGAGATGTGGGTAGCAGTAGTTGCCACTAATGCACAAACCAGTTACCATAGAAAACAAGATTGTACTCCACTCATAATAATAACAGTTACGATCACAATCATTATGTAACTCAGTACTGAGGTCTTACCGCAGGAAACAATGAACTAAATTTCGGCATGAGAGGAGTTCTGACTTAACTGACAAATAAATACGACAAATAAAATTAAATAATACTACATATAGTCTTTTCATACTCCCATTTATACAAAAGTATCAGATTTGTTTAGTAGCAATAAATATGCCTATTACCTTTTTGATATGCGAAGAATATAGTGGAGACCCATCAGCTGTTACTGTCTAAGTAGGCTAATCTATGATTCTTTCAGAAGCAAAAGTGAATTACAAAAAAATAATTCTTAGCCCCACTTGGAATAATTTAGGTTTTCATCCTTTAAAGCAAATCACTCAACACTGAGCTCGATTAATCAAAAAAAAGAAAAGTAAAAAAAAATCGTTCATGTTAGCAATAAAGACTAAATTACGTTTGAAATAAGTTTAATTTAAGCGTATTTTTCCTCTTCTATGAAGCAGGTGTTTTAGAGAGTAACATTTACACTCTCTGGCACTGAATGTTTGCATATTTAATACGCAGAAACAAATCACTAGTTAGTTAGAAACAGGATACTCGGATTTCTGCACACTTAAAAGGGAATCCTGCTTCGGTTCATGATTAGGATAAAGTTAGGGTTCAAAACACGGGTTTATAGCACTTTGATTATTATTGAAAACACTCATACAAATTTACTGGTCCATGCTACAATACATATCTGCGTGCCTGAAGTCGGTAGAGCTGTGGCGAAGTAGTGGTGGCAAGCGACATGGCGGCTAACTGTACTCACGGCTGTTGATCTTGAACGCTCTTTACAGTTTCTTATTGGCGATGGATTTTTGTCGTGTTAGAGCCATTCCGTATTGCCTACAGCACTATGCAACAGTAAAATCCACATCCGAGGCTATTTTCCATGCAAAACGGTTTCCAAATGTTTCCCTTGGCATCCACGACGTTTACCGTGCAACGGCTAGCCACGGACTGCGTACCATACCCACCATGGAACCACCCAGATCAACCGCCAAAACCAACTTTTACGTCGCGCCAAGCCACTTCCGTTGCGGAGGGACTTCCCTACAGCTCTTACCTTCCACAATGTTGTTGTTGTTGTTGTGGTCTTCAGTCCAGGGACTGGTTTGATGCAGCTCTCCATGCTACTCTATCCTGTGCAAGCTTCTTCATCTCCAAGTACCTCCTGCAACCTACATCCTTCTGAATCTGTTTAGTGAATTTATCTCTTGGTCTCCCTCCACGATTTTTACCGTCCACGCTGCCCTCCAATACATGTTAACAAAGAACAAACACTTCATAATCGCAGATACAAAGTTACACAAAATAAATCTATTTCTAATCGATATTGGTTCAACAGTGGGATTCAAATTCAGGGTGAAAGGCTTTCAAAGACAAGATTCATTGATAACATTGCTATCGTCATTCAATGTGAAGAAAAATTTGAGGGCCCTCTGGATGAAACAAGCAGTCCACTGAGTACGGAATATGGATTGAGAGTAAACCGAAAACAGACAAAGGGGATGGCATTTAGTAGAGATGAGAATAGAGAGAATCTTAGCATCAAAATTGATTGTCAAAAAGCAGACGCATTGAAGGAGTTCGGCTACTTTGGAAGCAATCTCACCTGTGATGGATGAAGCAAGGACATCTATTAAATAAGCAGAGAAGCACAGGTATAGATGGCATTCCCAACCAAGAGGAATCTACTGTTACCAAACATACGCTATATTTTGAGAAATAAGTTTCTCAGAATGTACACTTTGAGCACAGCATTCTATAGTAGTGAATCATGAAAGGTTGAGAAACCATAACAGAAGAGAATAGAAACATTTTAGATGTGGTGGTACAGAAGAAAGTTGAAAATTTGGTCGATTGATAAGATGAAGGATGAGATACTTCTCCGCAGAGTCGCAAAGAAAGGAAGATATGGAAAACATTGAAAAGAAGAAGGGACAGCGATTATCGGGGAATGTGTTACGACACCTGTGAATAACCTCTGTGGTACTAGAGGGATTTGTAGTGTATGAAATTTGTAGGGGGTGACAGAGATTTGAATTTGTAGCGGGCTCCATCAGACAGATAAGACTGCATGGGACACATCTGGATAGCAGTGAGGACTAAGGCGCGTACTTCTAGAACACGGAGAGATGTGCCATTCCCAGTTTTAATCCAACTCACAGGTCTATGGTGACGGCTGGTGAACAAACCAGTCAGGGTGTGATTTTTAGATGTTTTTTTAAGTATCCTACTAAGCTGAAAGTTGATCTACTGCACTGAGAGCAGTGTCAGAACAAGAAATTTATTAATTGACTGACCGCTGTTCCTGCGCGGGAAGATTATAATTATCAGAAGCAGCTGCTAAAGATCGGTGCATGAGATTCCCTCTTTCTACCCTCTGGATACCTAGCCAGAGTAAGAGTAGCGATTGCTAGTTGCATTGGTCGATTTATAGTTTATGAATTCCATAAGCGTTGGCTCCTAGCCTCAGCTTTTAAACAGGTTGTAGCAGGGGCGAATTCCTTACGGTGGAGGGACGCATCAGTCACGGGAGTACGACGCGTCAGCGCCCACCGATCGCCCTGTAGGGGGTGCTCGCCGCGGCGCGCCGTGGGGTGCCCTCCGTGACAATAGCGGCGAATAGCGCTTTATGTGTGGGTGGTCGTACCAAGGATGAATAGGAAATCCTCTGGCGACGCTTTGACGATCCTCCAGACCGTAGTCAAGCATTCTCCGTATTCACTAACAACGGGAACATTCCCTCCAGCTTCGTCCGTTTCCGCCAGGGGATGGAATGGCAAAACACATAATGTTTCCCCAAACGGGCATTCAGACACGTCTCTACTTAGATAATGGAAGGAAAAATTGTCTTTGTATTTCCGACGCAACGTGTTTTTCTAAGACAAGAGTGAATTACACTGCCAAGTTGGTGTCAGCCTTTGTGCGACACAAACAAGCGCGCTCTCCCTCATACTGTATCGGCTTTATTTCTCTGGTCTTAACTGGCAATTTTCCATCCAGTTTTACTTGGAGGAGGTGGGAGGGGAGGGGGTATATCATAATTTCTGCTTCCCACCACTTTATCTAGCAGACATAAAATACTAACGGTGATGGTAGGAAAACTACAATATCTCACTAATCCAATAGGCACAACATTTACTGTTGCTACGCAAACGACCAACATACGCTTTTCTCAGAGAGAACCGAAATCGAACTGAGACAGTAAGTGTAGTTTTGGAAGAGTAAAGACTTCAGCTTTGGGTGCGAAGGCCACAGGTGCAAGACTTTGACGAGAGATACATGGTTAGCTCAATCAGGGGAAAGTTTCCAGAATGAATTTTCACTCTGCAGCTGAGTGCGCGCTGATATGAAAATTTTCCTGTCAGATTGAAACTGTGCTGGTTGGAGACTCGAACTCACGATCTTTGCCCATAAAATCTTCAGCATTTTTCTTTCAGTAGCACCATATATAGATAGTACTGTTCTTATGAAATTTCCACATTTTGTTGATCAACGACCAGCAGCCCTTTTATTTCCTGATGATTTTATTACAAATCTGGCAGAGTTGCAGTACATAATTTTGGCGACTAGTATTAAACCGACTGGTTCATCCGCAAGCCTGAAAATGCCTGATCTTAATGTCAGCCATCTGAAATTGGCAATACGTTCATCAGACTCTGATTGTAAATAAACGTCACAATATACATCTTCTCACTGTACAAGTCATAATATGGCTTTCATGGAGCTTTCCATGTCTTGGAGGTCAGCAGTTTGGCCGGCATCGAATGCCCCGCTGTCGCACGACTTGCCCGTCGGCTGTCACGCCGTAGGTCAGCATGCCGTCAGACGACACTCGAATCACCTTCTGGCATCTACGTCACGTCACATTTCGGGCTATGATATTGTGTACCTACACAATTGACAAATGAATCTATATCGTTCCAGAGATGTATCCTAGTCTCAAACATCCATGATGTATAAATACAGACTGATGTGACGAATCAAAATTGGCGCCAAGGTCGGGATTCGAATCCTGGTCTCCTACTCACTAGGTAGATGCGCTCACCACTACACCAGACTGGTACAGTGGCCTAGAAAAACTGTATAGACTATACCAATACACCTCCTTTCCTAATTCGAATTGCCACTGACGCCTCGGCACACCTGCTATTCCTCCAAAGCCCGAACAGCATTGCAGAGGCTCCCAAACTGTATTGGAGAAACACCTGAGAATCGAACGAAACGGGAGATCCTGCCTGAAACCCAGGCAAAGCAATTGAAACTGTACGATTCTAGAGATATTTTCAAGTCTCAAACGTCTATGACGTGTATGTGCAGACTGAAGTGATGGACAGAAAATTGTATCGGGTTTCGAAACCAGGTCTCCTGCTCGCTAAGCATGTGCGCTAGCCACCAAGCCTGGGTTTGTGACAGGATCTTTGAGGCAGGATCCCCCGTTCAGTTCGATGCAGATTGGTTGATTTGGGGGAGGGGACCAAACAGCAAGGTAGTCGGTCCCATCGGACTAGGGAAGGAATTCGGGCAGTGTGCTAAACTCTTCGACACCTCGCTCGGTTTCGATGCTAAGGTGCTGTTCCTATACGGTTCGAGATCCACTGAAGGTGCTGTTCCTATACGGTTCGAGATCCACTGAAATGCTGTTCGAATTTTGTAGGAATAGAAAGTGGGCTGAAGCGTGCATGGAAATTTGTATTGAGGAGGGATGCGGGCTAGGGTACTCCGTGCAGCTATGCAGAGCTACTGTGCCAGGGTGTCTTAGTGGTCAGTGCATATGCCAACTGGGCAGGAGACCCAGATTCGGAAAAAATGGCTCTGAATTCTATGGGACTTAACATCTGAGGTCATCAGTCCGCTGGAACTTAGAACTACTTAAAAACTAACCTAAGGACATCACACACATCCATTTCCGAAGCAGGATTCGAACCTGCGACCGTAGCAGTCGCGCGGTTCCGGACTGAAGAGCCTAGAATCGCTCGACCACCGCGCCGGCCCCAGATTCGAATCACGGCCTTGGCAAAATTTTCCATTCGTCGCGTTAGTCTGCAAACATACATCATATAGAACTATATATATGGTGACTGTTCTTTCCATAATGTCCGCAAGAACAGACACCATATTTACGAAGCTATGCAAATATTTTAATATGTTATTGTACAAATAAAACTAAAGAAAATAGTTCACATAAACATAGGTCCGCTAATGGTTAGTTATGGAGTTGCTGCTAGTAAAATATTTTGCCTGAAACTTAGCAACTTCGCTAATATGAATCCATCACAATATTCTACGAGGTTAAACTAAAGCACGATTTCCATTTATTTTATTGTTATTGGTCTGGAGAATGCAATAAAACATATCACAGACGTGTATCTGCAGTAGTTTTTCAGAAAATCCAGAGAAGAAGAGACGTAATTTCCTAAGATTTTTAATTTATTAACTACTTGGCCCAATTCCAGATAATTGCACAAACTTCTAGATAATGTAATTTTGGAACAATGATGGTAATAACGTTAACTGAAACTGTATGAATGTGTCAGATAATCTGCTTTTATTGATACCATAGCAGAATTGAATACATGTTAAACTGAAAAAAAACGAAGCAAGTGTCTGAACAATGTACATACAAGTTCACAATACATTCACAATAAATTTTCAAAAACGTCTCCGTCGAGTTCAATGAATTTAGCAGCATGTGTTTGAACAGATTTTGTTGCTCGTTTAAGTTTCACAAGGTTGTTCTTAATTTCGTCTATTGCATTTATATTGCGAGCAAGTAATACCTTAAGTGTTTGACTTTGTCCTCATAAACTATGTTTTTCATCCATCTAAATACACAAAAGTCCATTGATGTGTAATCGGGCAATGTGGGTGGCCACAGACGTGTAGCACCACGACCTATCCATTTCTGGGGAAAATGTTTGTTTAAATGATTATTCACGTGTGATATGGTAATATGAAAAGCAGACTATCTGACACATTCATACAGTTTCAACTAACGTTACTACCATTTTCAAAATTGTATTCTCTACAACTTCTGTTGAAAACTTTGTGCTTGCATTCTATGACTTCAATTAGTTGCTGGATGTGTTCCAAATTTTTTTCTTTATCTACAGTTTTAATCTTATACAGCTCCTTCTAATACCATAAAACTTATTCTCTGATGTCTTAACAATGTCCTATCAAGCTGAGATTTTATCTAGTGAGTGTTTTCCATATTTTCGTTTCTTCACTGATTCTCCAGAGAACCTCCTCATTCAATACCTTATCAGTCCACCCAATTTTCAACATGCTTCTGTATCACCACATCTCGATTCTCTTCTTTTCCGATTTTCCCACAGTCCATGTTTCACAGCCTTACAATGCCGTGCCGGCCAGAGTGGTCGAGCGGTTCTGGGTGCTACAGTCTGAAACCGCGCGACCGCTACGGTTGCAGGTTCGAATCCTCCCTTGGGCATGGATGTGAGTGATGCCCTTAGGTTAGTTAGGTTTAAGTAGTTCTAAGTTCTACGGGACTGATGGCCTCAGAAGTTAAGTCCCATAGTTCTCAGAGCCATACAATGCCGTGCTCCAACCGTACAGTTTCAGCAATTTCTTCCTTACATTAAGACCAATTTTAATACTAGGAAGCCTCTCTCGGTCAGGAATGCCGTTTCTCCAAAAGATAGTCTGCTCATTGCTCCATCGGTCATGGATTATTTTGATGCCTCGGTATCAGAATTCCTTAACTTCGTCTACTTCGTGATCCCCAGTCCTGATACTGAAGTTCTCAATGCTCACATTCGTGCTGGTTTTCATTTCTTTCGTCTTTCTTCGATTTACTCTCAGTCCATATTCTACACTCATTAGCTTGTTCATTCCATTCAGCAGGTCCTGTAATTCTTCTTCACATTGATTGAGGATAGAATTTTATTTCCGCTTTTGAAACTTTCTTTCTCTTCCTTCATTGTTGCTTCGACGTATAGACTGCACATTAGGGGAGAAACACAATATCTCTGTCCTACATAATTTTTAATCCACTTGCTGCTTTCTTTGTCCTGCATTCTTATTTTACCCTATTGGCTCTCATGTATTTGCATATTATCCGTATTTCCCTAAAGGTGACTCCTATTTTTCCTGAATTTCGGACGTTTTTGTGAAGTCAATAAATCCAGTAAATGCGTTTTGGTTTTTCTTGAGTCCAGCTTCCATTATCAATGACCAAGGCAGAACGGCCTCTCGTGTGCCTTTACCATCCCTAAAGCTAAATCGACAGTCCCCCAACAGACCTTCAACTTTGTTTATCATTTTTCTGTATGTTATTCTGGTCGGTAGTTTGGATGCATGAGGTGTTAAAATGGTTGTCGATAATTCTCCACTTGTCGGCTCTTGCAGTCTTCAAAATTGTGTGGATGATAGTTTTAAGAAAGTCAGATCGTATATTGCCAGACTCGTGCATTGTACACACCAACGGGTATAGAAGTTTTTTTCACTTCCGCCCATGATTTTAGAATGTCTCGTGGAATGTGTCTGTCTCTTCTGCCATATTCGTTCTTCTCCTTGTGGTCTTTTAATTCTGATTCTGTCACTGGATCCTCTACCTCTTGTCTGCCGACCTGTGTTTCTTCTTCCGACACGTCATCCGACAAAACCACCGCTTCACAGAAATCTTTAATGTAGTCTTTAAGCTTACCCACTATAGCCTGTGCATCTGACTCTTAATGCCACCACCCTTACTTTGAACTTCACCGAAGGTTATTTCGACTTCCCTATATGCTGAATCCTTGCGATAATCATTACGTTTTCAATTTATTAAAACTTCCATACAGCCACTTCGGTTGAACTTGCCTGCAATTCCTATTTATTTCATTCCTAAGTGATTTATATTTCTGTATCCTGAATCTCCGTGAATGTTTTATACTTTCTTCTTTCATGTTTCAACCCAAGTATTTCTTCTGTTACCTACGGTTTCCATGAAGTTATCTTCTTTGTGCCAAAGTTTTTTTTCTTCCTACTTCTGTGGCTGCCCTTCTCAAATGAACTACTGTGCTGTAGCCTCAGAGAGCGTCAAGCGTTTCTCTTAATTCCTTAGTAATTCCGTATCCCACTTCTTTGCGTACAGATTCTACTTCCCTAGTCTCTTAAACTTCATCACTACTATATTGTGATCTGAGTTAATTTCTGCTCCTGGGTACGCCATACAATCCGCTATCTATCTCATTTAAAAATCTCTGCCTGACCATGATGTAATTTAACTAATATCTCCTTGAACCTCGAGGCCTACTCGAAGTACACCCCCTTCTCTTATGATTGTTGAACAGAGTATTCGCTATTGCCAGAACTCAATTACAGAACTCAATTGCAGAACTCCGTTACTCTTTCTCCTCTTTCAACCCTAGTACCAAGCCCATATTCTGCAGTAGCCCTTTTTTCTTCACTCTCCCCTACAACAGCAATCCAATCTCTCATGACCAGTAGATTTTCATCTCCCTGTACATAGTGAATTATCCGTTGAATTGCCTCATATTCAACTTGCGATGTCGGGATGTTGTTGGTGTTGGTTTGTTGTCGATTGTGATATGAACCGCTCTGTTACTGAACTCACGGTATACAATTTTCAGTTGCTGTGGATATTGTTATCATTTGATCACAAATCCTTCTATTCTTTCCCTTTTACTTCACAGAACCTCCACTATATCTAGATATGTCTTGTCTATACACATTACATGTCATCAGTGCAGTGGTTTGCATTGCCTTCTGCTTCTGTTGATCATTGATGATTCTTCCGCCTTCTTCTACAGGCAGTTTCTCACCCCAAGGGCAAGAGAGTGCCCTAAAACTCTGTCAGCTCCTCCACTTTTTCTGAATGAGACTGACTTATTTTGGCGGGACATTACAGCCGCCACTGTTGACGATTCTGATTGAAGATTTAAGCGGTGGCGGGACTCAACTCCAGGATCGATTATGTCTTCATTCTTAATCGAAGATGCACCCTTAGGTCACAAGTGCTGTATAATTAATAGATACTAAATATAATTGGGGAAAAATTAATTTGCAGCACAGTTTGACTTAAAGAAGGGATAGGTTGTTAGGACACGTTCTGAGACATCAAGGGATCACCTGTTTTCCATGGGATGGAAGAATGTGTCTGTGTGTTTTGGGGAGGGGGGGGAGGAGGGAGAAGGGGGAAGGGGGAGGACTTGTAGAGGGAGATGTAGCGTTGCTCTTGGGGGACGAAAATAAAAACAATTTTTACCTTTTTTTTTAATGTCAAAAAAGTGAAGATTTTGGTGGGCCACTTGGCAACAGAATCAGGGGTTGATTACACTATTATAATAACATACGTTGAGCATTAAATACCTGAATAAGAGCAGCATATTGATATATATTAGAGATCGTTCGAAAGAAACATTATCATTTCTGTGCATTTTTATAGTCGCGATGTAGTCATACCCGGATCAACACTAAGGGACCAGAAAACTTATAAACTTTAAAAGAAATGCAACACTACACAAAAAGTTGGTTCAGAAATAATAGGAAAACGATAATGTTCCTTCTGCCTCATGCTGCGTTCGGCCCATCACCGTGATCGTAATTTCTGGTGATGAAGTAACACAAAATAATTATAATTCAAGTAAATGAGGAAATGGAAATCATCAAGGTTAATTTACTAAAATAAGCACACTTATCTGTAACACACCTTTTTTTTAATGCAACGTACCTTTTCATATTAAATTACAATAGATGACCATTGTGGTTAAATACTTCATACATAACAGTCAAAATGTCCTCTTGATGGTGTCTGTTCGTAATCAGTTACAAGAAACTACATGTTTTCTGATTGAAAAAAAAATAACATTTAGCATATTCACTCAATATTTTCACATAGAATATAAAATACAGTTGCGGAACGCAGCAAGTCCTTGTCCGCCTTTCATAGAATACAAACAGTAAAAGGTGAGGCGCCAAAAGCCTCATTTTTCTTGAAACAACAGAATTCTTTTTTATACCATTAATCGATACATGTACATAGAGATTTACAGGCACCGCGCAAGAATGGCAAAGATAAAGAATAATATACTCTGTCGCTGCTATGCGATGGTTCATTTCTTTTACTTTACAATTGTTCGATAACTTTAGTCCATCAGGCATTTACTATTGAGCGTATATTAATGTCTGTGAGGCGAAAATTACTAATATTACAGAGACCAAAAGATGCTGAATACAGTAAGCTGGTCGAAAAGAATACAAGATGTATTAATTATTCGGAGATGAAGGGGCTAGCACAGGAAGAAGTAGCGAGGAGAGTTGCGTCAAAGCAGTCTTCGTGCTTAATACCACAACAACAACAACAACAATAATGACAAAAGCAACTACAAGTAACGAGGAAAGGTATACGAATTGCACAGCAGGTATTTTTTACAGCGAACATACTTCTTATTGCCTCTGTTAGCATGATAGACCGTTAAGACCCGCTTAAGACCCAATAATCATACGAAATAACTTTGTAGAACTTTCTTTTTAATACTGTCACGTCCATTACTAGCAATAGAGAAAAAATACTATTGCGATATGCTTCGAAACAGTCTTTCTAGGAACTGCCTCAAAGACGTATTAAAAGTGTGAGTGACACAAATATTTCATTTGTACTTGACTGCAGCAACTTGGCGGTATTTATAACAATTACACCTAGGATTGTCGATTATGATCCGCAACAGGAACTAACAGATGGAATTTGTTTTCAAAACAACTAACGATTTTCACCGTTTTAATAAACCTGAAGAGCAGTCATTATTATTCTAATTCCGAAACCCAGTCCGAGTACGATACTGAGTCTAAGGTTAAAATTTTTACCGTCACATTCTCAACGAATATGGCTCAAGTAGGATTCAGATATGATTATTGCCAAACCTAACTTAATAGGAACATGCATAAACTTCTGAGAGTACAGAAATAGTAGCACCATCAGTGATCATGCAACAGAGCGACACCTCCCCATCAGTCGTTTACATTAAGAGTGCTATACAGTCAAGAAATCGATTCCCGATGAAGAATTAATCAACTAAATATAAAAATTGGAATCTCATGAATGGTGAGTTCTAAGCGAGAGGATAGGAATATCCAACTTTATATGATTACTGATTTGAATTAAGTCATAGGGTAACTCAATTAGGATTAACGCTACGAAGTGACATTAAGTGTTGTAAAATGAAAATTCATTGACAAATTAGCTACAATATGTTGACATTTCCGTCCACCACGCTGATTTTGATGTTTCTCGGATTCCCTATGTCACATAAATCGAAAGCTGGAATAGTCCCAGGCAATTTTCCTGCTCCAAAATTATCTGTCATTATCGTCTTCTTTCTTTCCCTAAATACACTGCTTCACACAAGATGTGAAGCATCCAGAGAACGTGGCCTGATGTCATTGTAGATATGTACACCGACGGTGCAATTCTGCGTGACACCAGGCTGACTAGTGTTGTTTCCAGACCTAGTAGTGTATGTAAGGAATGTGAACAGCGTCAGATGTTGAGTGATCGCTGTAAAGGCTGCGGAGACGTGGCGTGCTAGTGTGATATCAGCACCTGACATAGTTTAAATGGGCCTCGTTGATGGTCTCCTTTGGCTGGTTAGTCGAATTGGGCAGTATCCAGATTCGTGGGGTATTCTAATGGGAGCGTGCTTGATTGTTGGAGTGCATGGAAACCGAGAGGTGAGGCATACTCGTCGTCAAGATTCAGGTGGGCCACGTCTACCAAAAGGGAGGGTAGCTGTATTTTGCACCAGGCGGATCGTAGCCATTTCACATACGCTCCTGTCATTCCAGAACGAGTAATGGACTCTCTGGAGCATTCTGTGCCATCACGCACCAATGGTGGGGGACTAAAAGCAGTCGGAGTATAGAAGTAGCGTACCATGTGTAGACTGTCGTTAACACCAGAATACAAAAGACTCCTTTTGTGATTGTGCCGTCACTGGGGACCATGGACTGCCTTCGGCGATAAATTGCCCTTCTGCGCTTTCTCTGAAGACAAATGTCGACAAATAATGCGGTGATATAGGGAGAGCTACCGTTCCTCCAAACTTTTGCAGAGACGCAGCGGTGTTATTCGTGGCGTCATGCGTAGCCATCAGGTATGACTTCAGGTCCGCCTTGTAATAGCTGAGACAACTCTCAGGTCACAAGGGTACTCCACGGACGTGTGGCATCGTCATATGTTACATCTTGTACAATAGTGTTGTTTTTCATCATTACAGTGTTCATCTACGCACGGTGCATGTGTCTATTAACTGTCTGCGAGATCCTGGGGTACTCCTATGGCCAGCAAGACGACCCAATAGAACATATGTGGAATAGTCCAGGATGTCTAGTCCGTCTCGTTAGACACTGGACTCGCATTTGGGAGGACGACGGTTCAATCCTGATTTAGGTTTTCCATGATTTCCCTAAATCGCTCCAAGCAAATTCCGGGATGGTTACTTTCAAAGGGCACGGCCGACTTCCTTCCCCATCGCGGGATATCAAGGGCCAGTTACAACAGCTGTGGACCTGCTTGCCTCAGGAGAGGATGTAACGGTTTTATGACATCCATCACCACCGTATCACTGTTTGCATCCAGGCCAGATGGCATAAAGATAAATGGCCTTACACTGCCATGGTCTTCCTAAATTTCGTTCGATTTTCTGATCATTGCAATAACATTACGTACCCTTTCAACCCGTTTCAACCAGTTTCATATCGTTTCCTCCTCCATTTCTGGGTACTTCACCTGTAGGTCAGATACTGTAGTTTGTGGCATAAAAGAGAGTAGGAGAGCCCTGTATGGAAAAGAATGTTAAAAGTAGTAGTGCAGCCCTGTGGGAAGCTCTACACAAGACTACGTCCCCCATTCGACGCTTGCTTAGGAATGTTACCAAATAATGAAAGAATAAATCGAATGAATGATGAGATAAGGTGGTCTAATTACAAGTAACTGAGTATGAGTAACGGAGGGACTATTAGGTTAGAGCTTATAAATGTCGGCTAAGGACATTCAGAATTTAAACCAAAATCTTAAGTGTGACAAATAAAGAAAATATTCATACATAGAAACACATTTATTGTGAAACATAAAATGCGTGTAGTAGTTAAACAGAAAATTTATAAAGGACCACTTTTTGTCACTAAATATGTTCATTGTTAGTTGGAACCTCGTTCTATGTTGACATTTTAGAGCATTATTCAAAGGTTTGTTAGAAATAAATGACTTACAGTCAAAAAGTATCTTGTGCATATGGCCATGTCTGTGCCTGTAGCACTCACAGATGATTGTTAGCTATAAAAATCACAATATAAAATAAAATGTACAGTAGCACATTTGCTTACATTACCTTGGCATGTTCCATTCATTGATGATCCGCCTTAGATGGAGCAACTGCAAGCAAAGTCCGTCGAAACCGTTTGTTGAAAATATAGAAATATTTGTGAGGTCTTTCTTTCAGAAAGTTTTTTGTCAACTAAAACACATTACTCGTTCTCATTTCTCAACATGACAAAATTTGTTTATAAAGGCCACATAGGTATACGTTTTAAAACCTACTTCAGCCCAGTTTGGGGAGACCCTGTCTTATATTAGACCTTCAGTTTCCTAAATTGAACTGTGATCTAAAAGATATCATTGGCCACACTGTAGCACAGTCTTGATATGATCACTAAGAAGAAAAATGAAAATACCTTTGTAACTCAAAAAATCTAAGTTTATTCGCCAGAAAAATAATTATTCTCCTTTGGCCCTAATTTAGGTACTCTTGATGCGCCCACTCCCGTTGCTTCATGCATTTATTCACGTCTTTCTTCGACATTGCCTTGAAGCAGAAGTCTTTAATGTTTTTCGGCTTCTTCTTGTATAGAAACGGAAGTCCAAACTGTATAGTCTACTGTTCTGTCTCTCTACTTCAGTGTAGGCAGCTGAGATATTTCCTTTGCCTTTATGTAGGATTCAGATCTTGGAGATCTTTCATACTCACGATAAGGGGCATTGTTGTCAGTAGACTCTCCAGGATAAAGTTCTTAGAGCCGCTGTTGCTGCAGCTTCCGCCGTAATTCCTGCAGCAACTTCCGCTGAAACCCTAGTTGAGGTTCCTGCCGAAACTGCCGGTGAATCTGCTACCGCAAAGAAGCTGTCATCAAAATATTCCTGTTAACAAACAAGTACTTCGACACCAGTTTACAGCACTGCCTGCTGCAGCAGCTCACCCATATGAATTGCGGAGCATTCCACTTACCTGAAACTGAATTATAGACTGGGTACGATGTTCTCTCACCCGAGTGTAACAAGACTGATTGCAGGCAGAGAGAGATAGAGAGAGATAGGCTAAAAAAAGACCGCATCAAAAGGCTGTTGTTAGTGGGTACAGTGCACAAAAGGAGAGACCATATTGACCTCGTTATCTTTTGCGAAGTTATTTGTGGTAAAGTTCTTAGCATGTATAGTGTGCCCGTCCAGAATTACCAAAATATTGTTGCCTTTTGTCGGTTTTACAGTTGCTGTAAGGTATTCGAGCTGCAGCACAAAAATCTCACTTGTGAGTCAGCCAATTCCGGAGCATGCAAATTCAGTTGCTGGAGGTCCTGAGAGCTCCAATCTAAACCGGAACCTGTTAAATTAAAGCACGGGTGGCCAAATCATCCCTGCAGCAATCATACAACAAAATGCCGTAGTGTTGCTTCTTCTTTCATCACTAGCTATCGCAACAACTTGGTATTTTCCCCTCTATGCTAATATTTTTTGAGGTTTATGACGTGGAGAGAGCAGTTGGATCTCGTATAGCAACCAATTTATTTTTACTATCAATTTTATGTTGTATGTGAAAAATTTACAATTTTCTCCTTGCAAAATACACGACCTCTGGTGATAGAGTTTGCTGCAGTCTGCCCTAGTGATGTATCAAGGTAATGGAAATAAATTAGTGATATCACTTGTCGCCAGCCGTAATTATCTCCTGGTTGTATCTGTGGATAAACTGTTCGCTTCCTCTACTGTAAATGCAGGGCGTCGAGGGTCATGCTTCGTTAGTCCAAAACATCTTCCTTCCACAGTTAATAGGTGATCTTCCAAGAATTTTCCTACTGCTTCAGGAAGATTAATACTCTCCCAATACGTCTTTTCAAAGTGGATTACCATAAACTACAGGCTTGAGCTGCAGAATTCAAACCCATATCACCATTTCTGTAGCCCGGTAAGGCTCTTTCTATCACCTACTCCTTCCATTTACCGTTTTGGCATTATGGCATTATGTATAAAGCCTAGGAAGACTATAAATAGAATAAATTTCATTGAATACGAAACTGAAGCTACAGATTCAATACTGATAGTAATAATTTATTTCAGTATTATTTAGGAACGAGCCAAGTTTTGTTTGAATTTATTTTCTTAAATTAGAGCACTCTAAATAAGGAGTCCGATTTAGGAAAATACTGGCAGCCCAACAAAAGACAACACTTAACTTTTATTTCCACCAAAGACATAAAGCTAACAAAGTTAAATTTAGTACTGTCACATTTAGGCACTGTTTAAAAATCGTAAAGTGCAACTTATCCAACATGGGGAGTACTCCGTCTTAGAAGAAGAGACGAAAAGTTACGTATTACAGCCACTTAAAGTAAAAACACATGTAACGG
Organism: Schistocerca nitens; assembly: GCF_023898315.1. Taxonomy (NCBI): domain Eukaryota; kingdom Metazoa; phylum Arthropoda; class Insecta; order Orthoptera; family Acrididae; genus Schistocerca; species Schistocerca nitens. The sequence continues at coordinate 784,029,304 of NC_064617.1, forward strand.
AACAGCGTAGGCTCATAGCGTTGTGCAGCTTACCTCTCGTAACTAAGAGAGAGTAAGCTTCGGCGTAACGCCGCTAGGGGGTTTGCAACATTCCTACCCAAATGGTCCTGCTCAGTCCAGTTCAACAAGAGTCCAATGGAAGGTGATATACTTCTACACAGATACCATCATGCGTCTGAGAGCCTGTAAAATGTGCATCACTTATTTTGTTTCACATTAGTAACAGGAAGAGACTTAAAATGTCACACATTGTTTTCCTATGCTATCTACTGAAAGGGAAGTGAAATGACACGACGTACTTCCGCTCGGTGAATATATGCAGGAAGGAGTGTTTGCTTTACTTCGAATCACACGTGCACATGGATTTTTGTGTCCCGATATACACTCCCGGAAATGGAAAAAAGAACACATTGACACCGGTGTGTCAGACCCACCATACTTGCTCCGGACACTGCGAGAGGGCTGTACAAGCAATGATCACACGCACGGCACAGCGGACACACCAGGAACCGCGGTGTTGGCCGTCGAATGGCGCTAGCTGCGCAGCATTTGTGCACCGCCGCCGTCAGTGTCAGCCATTTGCCGTGGCATACGGAGCTCCATCGCAATCTTTAACACTGGTAGCATGCCGCGACAGCGTGGACGTGAACCGTATGTGCAGTTGACGGACTTTGAGCGAGGGCGTATAGTGGGCATGCGGGAGGCCGGGTGGACGTACCGCCGAATTGCTCAACACGTGGGGCGTGAGGTCTCCACAGTACATCCATGTTGTCGCCAGTGGTCGGCGGAAGGTGCACGTGCCCGTCGACCTGGGACCGGGCCGCAGCGACGCACGGATGCACGCCAAGACCGTAGGATCCTACGCAGTGCCGTAGGGGACCGCACCGCCACTTCCCAGCAAATTAGGGACACCGTTGCTCCTGGGGTATCGGCGAGGACCATTCGCAACCGTCTCCATGAAGCTGGGCTACGGTCCCGCACACCGTTAGGCCGTCTTCCGCCTCCAGTGGTGTCGCGACAGACGTGAATGGAGGGACGAATGGAGACGTGTCGTCTTCAGCGATGAGAGTCGCTTCTGCCTTGGTGCCAATGATGGTCGTATGCGTGTTTGGCGCCGTGCAGGTGAGCGCCACAATCAGGACTGCATACGACCGAGGCACACAGGGCCAACACCCGGCATCATGGTGTGGGGAGCGATCTCCTACACTGGCCGTACACCACTGGTGATCGTCGAGGGGACACTGAATAGTGCACGGTACATCCAAACCGTCATCGAACCCATCCTTCTACCATTCCTAGACCGGCAAGGGAACTTGCTGTTCCAACAGGACAATGCACGTCCGCATGTATCCCGTGCCACCCAACGTGCTCTAGAAGGTGTAAGTCAACTACCCTGGCCAGCAAGATCTCCGGATCTGTCCCCCATTGAGCATGTTTGGGACTGGATGAAGCGTCGTCTCACGCGGTCTGCACGTCCAGCACGAACGCTGGTCCAACTGAGGCGCCAGGTGGAAATGGCATGGCAAGCCGCTCCACAGGACTACATCCAGCATCTCTACGATCGTCTCCATGGGAGAATAGCAGCCTGCATTGCTGCGAAAGGTGGATATACACTGTACTAGTGCCGACATTGCGCATGCTCTGTTGCCTGTGTCTATGTGCCTGTGGTTCTGTCAGTGTGATCATGTGATGTATCTGACCCCAGGAATGTGTCAATAAAGTTTCCCCTTCCCGGGACACTGAATTCACGGTGTTCTTATTTCAATTTCCAGGAGTGTATTAGTACAGTGCGAGATTACAATTCTGAGCCGAGTAATCGTTCTTTTCTAAATATCATCACAGTCTGTGGCTTTAGTAAACAACACTGTACTCGTAAATACCATTAGGAAAACTATACTCATTGTGCGTAGCACTTCACTAATACTGCCAGATATTTTTGCATCTATTTTTGTGAATGGAAACTGAAGAGAAGTGAACTGCTGTTATTTACAATAGTGTGTGTCTGTGTTGGAATGCTTAACAATACAAGCGGTGTAATTACAGAAACGCTATCAGATAAAAAGAATGACTAGCCAAAACTAAAACCGTATAATCATACAATGAAGGATTTCACGACCGATTTGTTCCAGCTGCCGAGAATTCTTCCGGGTTGTAAGGCCGTGGTCCATACAACTTTTCTATCTCTGTCGTTTCGTCCAAAGCTACGTTGGACATCTTCGGAGGTGATCCTGGTTGTGCTGAGTCTTGCCGACCGACGTGTCGGACGTCGAAGAGCAGCCTAAATACCGTGGAAAGTGGGCGTGGTGTGGATTTCACTTGGTAGCAGATATAAAACTTGTCAAGGATAAAATATAAATATCGATCAAAGCACGTGAAAGATAAAAACTTCTCATCGGTTCTGTAGCGCCACTGTCTAAGTTTTATGCACTATGGCAAACTATTATCCACGGCTGCAAAGAGAAGCCATTGCAATATGTAAACATGGGGAAGCAGAGGATCAAGTAGGTAAAAAGACGAGGGCTAGCAGAAATCCTTGGGTAACAGAAGCAGTATTGAATTTAATTGATGAAAGATGAAAATATAAAATTGCAGTAACTGAAGCAGGCAAAAATGAATACAAACGTCTCAAAAATGAGATCGACAGGAAGTGCAAAATGGCTAAGCAGGGATGGCTAGAGGACAAATGTAAGGGTGTGGAGGCTTATCTCACTAGGGATAAGATAAATACTGCCTACAGGAAAATTAAAGAGACCTTTGGAGAAAAGAGAACCACTTGTATGAATATCAAGAGCTCAGATGGAAACCCAGTTCTAAGTAAAGAATGGAAAGCAGAAAGGTGGAAGGAGTATAAACAGAGTCTACACAAGGGCGATATACTTCAGGACAATTTTATGGAAATGGAAGAGGATGTAGATGAAGATGAAATGGCAGATATGATACTGCGTGAAGAGTTTGACAAAGCACTGAAAGACCTGAGTCGAAGCAAGGCCCAGGAGTAGACAACATTCCATTAGAATTACTGACAGCCTTGGGAGAGCCAGTCCTTACAAAACTCTACCATCTAGTGAGCAAGATGTACAAGACAGGTGAAATACCATCAGACTTCAAGAAGAATATAATAATTTCAACCCCGAAGAAAGCAGGTGTTGACAGATGTGAAAATTAGTGAACTATCTGTTTAATAAGCCGCAGCTGCAAAGTACTAACGGGAATTCTTTACATTCGAATGGAAAAACTGGTAGAAGCGTACCTCGGGGAAGATCAGTTTGGATTCCGTAGAAATATTGGAACACGTGAGGCAATACTGACTTTACGACTTGTGTTAGAAAATAGATTAAGGAAAGGCAAACCTACGTTTCTAGCATTTGTAGACTTAGAGAAAGCTTTTGACAATGTTGACTGGAATACTCTCTTTCAAATTCTGAAGGTGGCAGGGTCAAAATACATGGAGCGAGAGGCTATTTACAATTTGTACAGAAACAAGATGACAGTTATAAGTCGACGGACATGAAAGGGAAGCAGTGTTTGGGAAGGGAGTGAGACATGGTTGTAGCCTTTCCCTGATGTTATTCAAACTGTATATTCAGCAAGCAGTAAAGAAAACAAAAGAAAAATTCGGAGTAGGTATTAAAATCCATGGAGATGAAATAAAAACTTTGAGGTTCGCCGAAGACTTTGTGATTCTGTCAGAGACAGCAAAGGACTTGGAAGAGCAGTTGAACGGAATGGACAGTGTCTTGAAAGGAGGATATAAGATGAACATCAACAAAAGCAAAACGATGATAATGGAATCAGGTGATGCTGAGGGAATTGGATTAGGAAATGAGACGCTTAGGGTAGTAAAGGAGTTTTGCTAGTTGGGGAGCAAAATAATTGATGATGGTCGTAGTACAGAGGATATAAAATGTAGACTGGCAATGGCAAGGAAAGCGTTTCTGAAGAAGAGAAATTTGTTAACATCGAGTATAGATTTAAGTGTCAGGAAGTCGTTTCTGAAAGTATTTGTATGGAGTGTGGCCTTGTATGGAAGTGAAACATGGACGATAACTACTTTGGACAAGAAGAGAATAGAAGCTTTCGAAATGTGGTGCTACAGAAGATTAGATGGGTAGATCATATAACTAATGAGGAGGTATTGAATAGAATTGGGGAGAAGAGGAGTATGTGGCACAACTTGACTTGAAGAAGGATCGGTTGGTAGGACATGTTCTGAGGCATCAAGGGATCACCAATTTAGTACTGGAGGGCAGCGTGGAGGATAAAAATCATAGAGGGAGACCAAGAGATGAATACACTAAACAGATTCAGAAGGATGTTGGTAGCAGTAAGTACTGGGAGATGAAGTAGCTTGCACAGGATAGAGTAGCAAGGAGAGCTGCATCAAACCAGTCTCAGGACTGAAGACCACAACAACAACAACTGGGATAATTTTAACAGAAAAGAGGAAGCTTTATATGTACAGTGGCGCTACAGAATCGTTGAGAAGTTTTTATCTTTGACGTACTGCGATCGATAGTTATATTTTATCCTTGACAAGGTTTATCTCTGCTATCACGCGAAATCCAGACCACCCCCACTTTCCACGGTATTTTGGCCGCTCTTCGACGTAAGACTCGTCAGTCGGCAGGACTCAGCACAACCTGGAGCACCTCCGAAGATGTGCAACGTAGATTTGGACGAACCGTCAGGGATAGTAAAGTTCCATGGACCACAGCCACACAACCCGGAAAAATTCTCGGCAGCTAAAACCGCATAACTCAATTTTTAATTAACAAAGTAATTAGAGAACCCAGACTGTAAATTAATATGTTGTCACGTGGAACTGTGTTGTTCGGTATAGTGAGTACTGCTGCAATGCGTCACGTCTTAATAAGTGACTTGTAATTCCAACACACAAAATTAATTGAATGAAAAAGCAGCTTAAAATTACGATTTACAATTTTATAGTATGAATCACAAAAATCTCTAAAAGTGCCCTGTACCACTGCACTGTGAAAATAAAACCGGCTGCATAATAAATCAAATCTGATCTTTACTTTGGTAGTACTGGGCTGATAATGATTTTTGAAAACAAAGCAAACTAGAATGTTCTAACTGTAACCTAACTGTAGTGTAAAAGTGGCCCTACCAAATTTACCTGTGGCAACGGAGATTTGATACTACTCGAAGTGAGGAACATAAAATATGCATAGCAGCAGCAATCAAGCCAAAAACAAGGAAAAACCTTGCGCAAGTGCAATGCGAGGACGTGCGACTATTCTAATCATCTAATGTTTCGTTGACTGTATACCGCAAAGTGCATTGGGGCGACACAAAATGATCAGAAAAATGACATTCTATCATGATAAGACGGTGCTTTTCTATGAACTTGCTACATGACCGAAGGAACATTAACTTTTAAAAAACAGCGGTGCCGAAATTGAAACTCATTGCCCGTCTGTTTCATTCATCTTTGCAAAAAACTTATCTCTTATAACAAATTTCGCTGTGCCGAAATTGCTAGCAATCCCAGAGAATAGAAGAAAAAGAACATTACTTATTCTCGTTTGAACAATAAACCCGACTGACCCAAACCTACGAAGAGCGATTCGACTAAGAACTTCCATCATTCACACACATCGTAATTACACGCAAGCTAGCAATGCAGCACGACTTTATCTCAAAAAAATTTTCACTTGTTAAAATAATGTTTACAAAATCATAATTCACAATTCATCCCTCTCTGTGTCTTTATCTCTGTGCTCTGGAACATATTGCCATCCACTCAGTAGCATTGCAAACACGAGATTCTCTCCCTAGAGCAGCTCAGAAACCCTGCTGTAACGACAGTAATACTGACAACCAAAGATCTCTGTGCTTGTACTCAGAACTCCTATGGCGTAACATATCGACTAGTGAAAACTACTGTTCCAAAAATATTTACTATACAAAAATGAAATTTGATGTAACCAATGAAGATATGGAGGTCGTACCACTTTCCTTGAATACCACTAATTAACTAGACACCTTACTATTAGATATGTAGTTGTTCCTGTCCGCCGGCCGAAGTGGCCGTGCGGTTAAAGGCGCTGCAGTCTGGAACCGCAAGACCGCTACGGTCGCAGGTTCGAATCCTGCCTCGGGCATGGATGTTTGTGATGTCCTTAGGTTAGTTAGGTTTAACTAGTTCTAAGTTCTAGGGGACTAATGACCACAGCAGTTGAGTCCCATAGTGCTCAGAGCCATTTGAACCATTTGTTCCTGTCCGACAACAGTCCATGCATTACCGTGACGAGTGTGCAACGCTTACACCACTGCGTGACTGCTACAGGACTAGCCCTCTACGAAGCATCTCGAAACGTCTTCCTCGAGTCAACTGTTTGCACCGAGCATGATCGTTCAAAAATGGTTCAAATGGCGCTGAGCACTATGGGACTTAACATCTGTGGTCATCAGTCCCCTAGAACTTAGAACTACTTAAACCTAACTAACCTAAGGACATCACACACATCCATGCCCGAGGCAGGATTCGAACCTGCGACCGTAGCAGTCGCGCGGTTCCGGACTGCGCGCCTAGAACAGCTAGACCACCGCGGCCGGCGAGCATGATCGTCCTGCATTCGTTTTTCACTACTAATAGTAAATGTAAATGCGTAATAATTGGCACTGTTTTCACAAGGGCTACTGTAGGTGCAATAAACTTGTCAGTCCTGCACCCTACTACCGTGCTTACGGTAAAATGCAGCAATAAAAGAAAGCTTACTTTGATGGACATGCGCACTAAGTATTAAATAATCCATGCATTCGAATCATAAATTAATTTCCACTCGGTTGTTAAAAAAAGGAAAAAATTATAGATGAAATTCAAACACTTGTCCTACCGTGCCACAAGCTTGTGTGTCACTTCTTCACAGAACGGTGCCTCCTGTCGCTTCAGCCAGCTGTTGACACCATCACAGATCTCATCGTCGGTCTCGAAGCGCCGAGTAGCCAACAAGGGCTTCATCTTATGGAAATGAAAGTCTCTAGGTGCCAAGTAAGGACTCTAGATAGAATGTTGAAAAATCTCCCAGTAAAAAGTGTGAGTTTTTCCTTTTCAGAATGGGTTTACGCATTGTCGTAAAGGAGAACAATTCATTTGGGAATCATTCTGAGCCATTTGTTTGGGATTGACCTTTGAAGTTTCGTAAGAGTCTAAAAACAAACTGTTTGATGTCATAGTTTTCTCACGAGTTAATCTCAGAAAGCTCTTTGTGATCCCCAAAAATTGTAACCGTCACTTCGCAGTTTGACAGGGTAGTTTGAATATCTTCCTTTTTTTATTGGTTCAATGAATACGCAACCACTTTTCGTACTGTTCCTTACTTTGAGTTGACGAAACGCACCGGTGCCTCGTCTCCAGTTACGACGCTCTTCAGAAATGCCTCCTCTTGTTCACGGTAGCGCTGAAGGTCAACCAAGGCTCGAACTATTCTTTCAATTCTGTGAACATCGCTTAGATGATCCGGTACCCACCATGCACAAACCTTATGGTAACTTAAACTCTCTATTAAAAAGGTTTCTTCTTGAAATCTGAGGAAGACCTTCAGAAAGCAGGAGCTGTGAAACGATTCCCCCACGCACAATTTTGCCAAGAAGTTGTAAAAGTTCATCAGCTCAATCTGAATGACTCCCTCGACGACTTGATTGACACTCTCCTTTCCCACCAGGCGGAGATTTTGTGCATCACTCCCACACAATACCGTCACTAATAACCCCAATGCCATCCACACAACACAATCGAGGCTGAATCTTGGCGGCATTGACTTATGCATGCGAGAAGTGAATAACAGACTAATGCGAAACCATCCATTCAATCACTTGCTATTAGACACAGACAAACAGAACACAGAGCTGATTGACACATAAATCAATGTTGTGTATAAATATCTCCTTTACAATCACATAGCGCCAAGAAGCTACAAGCATTTGCATATTTTCAATATCCAATCGGACGTTAATTTGTGAGTAGCTTTGGTATTGTGGCTACAAATAGCTTACCGGTCTTTCCTAGAGTCTCGTTAGTCGCTCAGAACATATGCATCTTAGCAGATATTACTGTGCTACAATTTTTGTCGGAGCCATACACTTTGCAGCACACTAGGAACATATTGGTACACATCGTAACATTGTCAACAATGTTGCTACACTGGAACACAACTACCCAACCATGAAGAGAACAAAGAACAGTATATAGACACAGCAAATCTCCGGGAAGGCCTTAGATACTGTCCTTACACACACCCTATACTGTAGACATACAAACTGCATCATTATATAGGACATTAATTACACTCCTGGAAATTGAAATAAGAACACCGTGAATTCAGTGTCCCAGGAAGGGGAAACTTTATTGACACATTCCTGGGGTCAGATACATCACATGATCACACTGACAGAACCACAGGCACATAGACACAGGCAACAGAGCATGCGCAATGTCGGCACTAGTACAGTGTATATCCACCTTTCGCAGCAATGCAGGCTGCTATTCTCCCATGGAGACGATCGTAGAGATGCTGGATGTAGTCCTGTGGAGCGGCTTGCCATGCCATTTCCACCTGGCGCCTCAGTTGGACCAGCGTTCGTGCTGGACGTGCAGACCGCGTGAGACGACGCTTCATCCAGTCCCAAACATGCTCAATGGGGGACAGATCCGGAGATCTTGCTGGCCAGGGTAGTTGACTTACACCTTCTAGAGCACGTTGGGTGGCACGGGATACATGCGGACGTGCATTGTCCTGTTGGAACAGCAAGTTCCCTTGCCGGTCTAGGAATGGTAGAAGGATGGGTTCGATGACGGTTTGGATGCACCGTGCACTATTCAGTGTCCCCTCGACGATCACCAGTGGTGTACGGCCAGTGTAGGAGATCGCTCCCCACACCATGATGCCGGGTGTTGGCCCTGTGTGCCTCGGTCGTATGCAGTCCTGATTGTGGCGCTCACCTGCACGGCGCCAAACACGCATACGACCATCATTGGCACCAAGGCAGAAGCGACTCTCATCGCTGAAGACGACACGTCTCCATTCGTCCCTCCATTCACGCCTGTCGCGACACCACTGGAGGCGGGCTGCACGATGTTGGGGCGTGAGCGGAAGACGACCTAACGGTGTGCGGGACCGTAGCCCAGCTTCATGGAGACGGTTGCGAATGGTCCTCGCCGATACCCCAGGAGCAACGGTGTCCCTAATTTGCTGGGAAGTGGCGGTGCGGTCCCCTACGGCACTGCGTAGGATCCTACGGTCTTGGCGTGCATCCGTGCATCGCTGCGGTCCGGTCCCAGGTCGACGGGCACGTGCACCTTCCGCCGACCAATGGCGACAACATCGATGTACTGTGGAGACCTCACGCTCCACGTGTTGAGCAATTCGGCGGTACGTCTACCCGGCCTCCCGCATGCCCACTATACGCCCTCGCTCAAAGTCCGTCAACTGCACATACGGTTCACGTCCACGCTGTCGCGGCATGCTACCAGTGTTAAAGACTGCGATGGAGCTCCGTATGCCACGGCAAACTGGCTGACACTGACGGCGGCGGTGCACAAATGCTGCGCAGCTAGCGCCATTCGACGGCCAACACCGCGGTTCCTGGTGTGTCCGCTGTGCCGTGCGTGTGATCATTGCTTGTACAGCCCTCTCGCAGTGTCCGGAGCAAGTATTGTGGGTCTGACACACCGGTTTCAATGTGTTCTTTTTTCCATTTCCAGGAGTGTACGTCTCGATGATACTTCGAAGCCCCTCAGGGCCAAAACTACGCATGTAGAGAGGTTTCCACTTGAAAAACACTGCTAAGTAATGCCAGTGTTTCATCTTTATGCCCTGTACACATTCTCACGTTCATAATAAATCATAGAATTAACGTAAGAAACCCTCGTTTCGTAAAAACTTCCTGCGAATCATCTGCTGATTCGAAGACCTCTCTGTAACAGGAGTACTGGAAGCACCGAGGCAGCTGATCAGGACCTCATTGTGCACTTGGCGGAGCAGACAATTAGGGGTTGCTTCCAGTCGAGCGAGTAGTGATCGAGCGCTACCGGCAGGATCCGTTTACTGTTACCGCAGACCAGGAAACGAGCAGCACCCGACTTTACTTGGGCTCCGAACTGACGCATCATACGCCCTGTTCACTGCACAGAGAATACGCGTAACCGTCGAATGCTGTCTGCATCGTGGCCACTGTATTTGACACCAGCCACTCAGCGAATAGCGTTCGCTTGAAATACAGTGTGATACTGTCACAATGCCTTTTATGTGATTGAATTCATTATTTAGTGATGGTGTGACAGCTTGTGAAGTGCGTGTGTCAAAAGTGCTAACAATTATGGACTGTGTATAATGAAAGGATACTGTCGAAGTTACGTGATCAAATTGTACTTGAAGTCACACCACGTCCGGATTATACTGGCTACTTTGTTTTTCAGGAAAGTTCAAAGCAAGTTGGAAGTATTTAACCAATTTTGCGAAACAACGGAAAACCTAAATCTGGATTGCCGGACGGGGAACTAAGGCACCGTTCACCCGAATCCTGCGCCTTACACATCACCATTTCATTAGGTGGTTGGTCAACGAGTTATGTATGTGGCTGGATATTATGTGACTTTTCTGTCCGCGCCAAAAAAAAAAAAAAAAAAAAAAAAAAAAAAAAAAAACTAACTTTTTAATAGCGGGTACAGATACAAGGAATGGTAAATCTAGGTCAATACAAAAGAGCAGCATAGTGTGAGAAAAACCAATCCATAGTACAAGTTACAGTACCAAGGTAACATGTAAAAATCCGTAGAATACTCCAAGAGTCCGTCTTGAAAGCCGGCCGGGGTGACCCAGCGGTTCTAGGCGCTTATGTCTGGAACCGCGCGACCGCTACGATCGCAGGTTAAAGTCCTTCCTCGGGCATGGATGCGTGTGGAGTCCTTAGGTTGGTTAGGTTTAAGTAGTTCTAATTTGTAGGGGACTGATGATTACAGAAGTTAAATCCCATAGTGCTCAGAGCCATTTTGAACCGTCGTGAGAGTTTGCTAACAAGCGTAACGAGAGGGTACTGTAACTGGAGATATTACCTTATACCATAATTATTAATAAAGTGTGATTCCTCGCTTTAGTAATCGGGGAGCGTACATCGCGAACCGGGGCTGAAGGATGCAATAGTTTGAAAAAATTCGAAAACATAGTGCCGCACTGCCCGCTGAGCGCCTAGCGAGTCGGTGATGCAACCCGCACGACTTGGCTACGCGCCAGATCGACGCACCCGGATTCGCGTACTGCGGGTATTACTACAGTACGCGTACGAGGTAACTCCCGCCTGCTAGTGCCTGCACAGTCTAATTCCGTTATCAGCGCGTTACGTAATCAAGGTCACTCATCTCCTATATAAGCGGGCAGTGCACGCCAGCGGAACCATTCCGCTGTGAGCTTTATCTGCAACAGCATTGAAGCACTATGCCTCGTCGACCTGTGTATCGTCAACGCCGGCACACATGCCTGTTTATAAACGTATTATTAGCCTCGAGAATAAACTTGGAGGAAATGGAACAGCCCAAGTGATTATATTAAATGGAGCTGTATTCTTCCGTGGCTGCAGGGTTAATTTTACTCTGGACGTCGCTACTGGAAGTTGTGGCAGTGGTTGGTTTACCCTAGCCATCGTTCTTCGTGAAAACGCCTCGCTTCCTGGGCCTGAATCTTTCGCCGATCGAGATGCCATCGCCTACAAGACGTGGCATTGTGGTATTGATCCGAAGACCCAAAGTAGACCTAGTTTTGTTTATAGTAACATGCCATTTACATTGTATACACGCTTTCCACAACTTTAAGAACAGTTTCGAGGACTTCACTTTTACAGTGATGAAGCGGTGCAAGAAGAGGGGAAGTAGTAGCCCGTCAACAAAGAAGAATGAAGATACAGAATATTAACACCGTTTGCTTTATTGAAAACGCCTTAATAATTGTCACATAAATACGCTGCTAGAACTGTCACATAAATAATTCGGATGCATTACTTTTCAGCACGCCCTCGTACGTATGTCGTGTACGCGAAATAACACGATCAGACGATTCTGATGATACAAATTTCTCAACTTACTAAAGATATTTGATTAAGGAAGGTAATCTTCACAAAGGTCATGATAACACGTGACCTACAGGTTAGTGAAATATATTAAACAATGGAAAATTACTGCATAGTAACCTCGGCTATATCCAAAGGAAAAGGAATGTACTTTTTTTGAAGCAATGCAAGTGTTAAATTTTTCACCATTGAGTGAAGCGCTCTTCGGACAAGGTTATCAGCGACATAATAGCAAAACAGGAAAAGCTAAATAAAGCACATCTGACGCACAGAGATCAGTGCCACCCTTGTAAAGTGGGAGATAGCTTGGCACACAATGCAAGGACACTGGAAGTAATTGTTATGGGCACAAAATAAGTTAACTGTGATACAAAGAAGAAATATGTCCAACATTCAAATACAGATGGTGTTAAAAACAGAAGGCAATGTGTATTCTACCACAAAAATTATATAATAAATATATTAAAAAGAATATGTTACATTTCGCAATTATAAAGGGCAAAGAAATTGTTGTGGATTGGCAGGAAGGCCAACCCACGAATCTTAGAGGAAGCCGAAAGGCACGCGTTTAAGCTCACGCAGGCTGGCGTGAGGTCTGGAATGGGACAAGGAATTTAGCACTTAGAAAAACGGAGGTAACTAGTGGAATACTTAACTTTAATCCATTAATGTTGAACGTAGCTCTCGTCTGTACATTATTTACAATATCAATAGTAACTGAACATGGCGCCTTGCTAGGTCGTAGCAAATGACGTAGCTGAAGGCTATGCTAACTATCGTCTCGGCAAATGAGAGCGTATTTTGTCAGTGAACCATCGCTAGCAAAGTCGGTTGTACAACTGGGGCGAGTGCTAGGAAGTCTCTCTAGACCTGCCGTGTGGCGGCGCTCGGTCTGCAATCACTGATAGTGGCGACACGCGGGTCCGACGTATACTAACGGACCGCGGCCGATATAAAGGCTACCACCTAGCAAGTGTGGTGTCTGGCGGTGACACCACAGAAATATTCACTAGAGACTTTCGAACGCATTCGAATAATTACAACCGTCGACGAAACACAAAATTAAATCCAAAAACTTGTAAACGCTCTTTGTTCTGAAGGATGTTCCGGGTACCGCTCTCGGACGATGGATCATCCAAACGTGTTTTCTCGAAATTGTTATGGAGATTCGGTTTGCAGTTCGTTCAGAGTATCATCTTGGCATAAGAAACATCAGCATCTTATTGCTTGGACGTTCCAGGAGGAAGGTGGGTAATGAAAGGCGCTCCATAGAAAATTTAAAAAAAAATTCTGTATATTTGGGACTGCAAACCAGTGCACACTTTCGATCATTCAGGTACGTTCAATAACCCAGTTAGGATTTCTGTCGGGGCCAAAAAGGTAGCGGACCGTATCGCCTCGTATTTAATTCACATCGTTAGTTTCTGTTGCAGGGTGATGAATCACGTCTGGGAATAAATGCATCTGGAAAATGATTTGAGAAGGTGTCCGCCGGGTAAGGAAAGCCAAGGTACGTTGCGCGAGCCGCCAGACGTCATACGATGGACCACGTGAGAGTCGGTGGGTGTCTGTGTCGGCCACATCCCAGTGAACAAATAGGGGTGTGTCAGCTTGACAGATGCGGAGCAAACGAAATTGGTTGACCTCTTTACCATTGACGCTGATATGCCGGGCGGATTGGACGGTGGTGTCGAGAAAGCCTGCACACACCTATTTCCACATGCGTGCCATAAGATTTGGATGGTCTAGCGGTTCTGGCGCTGCAGTCCGGAACCCCGGGACTGCTACGGTCGCAGGTTCGAATCCTGCCTCGGGCATGGGTGTGTGTGATGTCCTTAGGTTAGTTAGGTTTAAGTAGTTCTAAGTTCTAGGGGACTTATGACCTAAGATGTTTAGTCCCATAGTGCTCAGAGCCATTTGAACCATTTTTTTGATTTGGGGAAACTTGTGTTCGATGAGTTTGGGGGAGGGGGGAGGGGGGAGGGGGGAGGGGGGGGAGAGGCGATGCATCGAGCACAGTCTTCGTCTGGAAAATTCGTGGGAGTGGTAGGGACTGAAGGAAGTAATTTTTAATTGCAGAAAGATGTGACGAAGGTGGTAAAAAGGGAGTCGGTCTGCTATCAGGAATGGGGCTAATACGGAGACTGGCTCATACTCAGGTACCTCACTCGCACACTGTGATGCACCTCGGCAGATCTGTGTCTGCAGGAACCCGGAAACGTACTCTCTTCTGACAATGCCCCACTCTCGCTGCGTAATGGTCTTTGCTCGGGCCAAGACGTGTAAGTTACTTTTTGAACTCACTACGTATCTAATAACCAATTAATATAACGACCACTTGTTTGAATTTTGCTGTCTCGATCAACTGGCAGATTATTTGCTGCAGCAGCTCCAAAGCCATATAACATCATATTCTTTTCCGCTCGTATGTATGTTATTGCCAACAATTAATTTAAATAATGCTACAGTTCCGTCCTGAGGCACTACCTGTTGTGACAATACTAGTATAGTCGATAAAAAATAGTTACTGCAAGAAAATATCAAAGAATTACAGTGATACATAGGGTAACCTAAATAATTGTGTCTACAAAATTATATGTTTTCTTAGCTGAGTTTGCAGCTGGACTGCAAAATCCTGGAAAATATTCTAAATCCCGTTATTTGTATTCCACAGACAAACGAATTTTACTTTGAGCTTGAATTCTGAAGCCATGATGGGTTTTTCTTTCCTTTTTGAAACTACCTCGTGATTGGTATATATTTGCAGCTCTTATCAAGGGAATGTGTCTGGAATGTGATGTCCATATTTTCTGCTCCACGCCATGCATTTATTGTGACTTCAGGGAGAATTTACAGGCGATCAAGCGCAAGGAAACTCGCAATGCCGGGCAAATAACACTTCCGAAAATCATTTCACAGCGTAGTAAAGTCTGCCAAACTACAGTTACGGTGTTCCAATTCCATGGTTTATCCTCAGCAGTGGACTGACTACTGATGTGAAACTCCCAGGAGGATAAGAACAGTGTATTGGACTGAGACTTAAACTGGAGACCTTTGCCTTTAGCGTGAAAGTGTTGTACTGTCTGAGCAAACCAAGCTTGACCGACGACCCGTCCTCAAAGCTTTGTTCACTACAATACCACGTCTTGGAAGGTAGCAGATAAGGTATGACGGAAGTAAAGCAGTGACGGCGGATTGTGCGTCGTGCTTCGGTTGCCCGCGTTAGGCAAGGGTCACGAGTTCGAGTCTCGGTCTGACACACAGTTTCAATACCTGCCAGGAAGTTTCATTTTCATATCTGTAATCATAATGAAGCACTGATACTTGCCACATTTCAAAGTGAAGTTGATGCACAATGCATAAACATATTCAACTGTTGTCATTTCACATCTTCACATGCTTGCTATTATTTATACCAGTTTTGAAAAACCACTACAACGCTTTCGTAGGAGAAGCATTATGGTAGGTTGTATGCACTTAGTTCCTCCGCCATAAAAAAAAAAAAAACAGAAAAGGCAAAGTGGAAAAAATTTAGTCGTTCCTCTCAGTCATCTGCTCGAGGCCTTTGCAATTTTCTGAAACCTGGCAGCAAGTAGTTACCCCAAAGGACCGCCACTGACCACATGTTTTATGTAACCGCTATCCCGTCGAACGAGTCTATCATAAAGATAGTGCGCCTGGAAACGACCATATCAGAAAAGGCGAAGCTTTATAGCTGTTCAAATACTACTGTCGTAGATACCTATGGGAAGAGGCTGAATGGTGGTGGAACCATGGGTAGCTGCAAACTCCCTCGCGTTTCTTGGACCTCCACATAAGTTTCTCAGTTAATTTGCGATTCTGTAGAAAGTGATATAGGTGACGTACAGAATACTGGTCATGCCTTCCCAACGGAGGCTGTGTTAATTAATCCTTTCTAGATGGGCCTGAATAGCTCTTGAGCACAGGTCCACAGCCACAGACGTAATATATCCTGAATTATGTGTCGTACAGTGAAATAATTTAGCAGGGACATTCAGTAGTATATGAGGATACTGTCTACAAATTGTGTTGTGAATAGAGTAGGCATTAATGAAGTAATAATTAAGACATCATACCTATGAGACTCGGGCTCCGACTCGAAAGCGGTAACATGATCTTTTCTTGGATTATCTTAGTGAATCGGCGCACAAGGTTACCCTAACACGTATTCTGTGAAGCTCTTGTAGATGACGTCCGCAAAACAGATATGGTAGCGCCTGGAATTCTTCAGAAAAAGACAATCAGGTGACCTGTGATCTAATAAATCCTGTGGAAGGTTGGAGAAATGAGGCCCACGATGTCATTATGGTGCGTTTAGTTCCAAACACGGTAAAATAGTAACAGTTGGGTATTATGAAATGATTGCTTGCACAAAGTTCAATGAGCATGTTATAACCGAATATTATATATGAATAGTATTTGACTACCATCTATCAACGACTGTTCAATATGAACAGCCTTAAAGTAAATATATCTTACCACCGAAATGTCGAGCTTGGCGCGCAGACGAAATCTCCAGCTTCAATCTTAACACTTCATAGCCCATTGTATAGTGTAAGTTAAAAGTATTAATTTGTTTATTTATTTTACGGGTTTATTATGGTGAATCCCTGATGATACGTAGGCTCCTACTATTTCCATTTATGTCGAAAGAGGACTTCAATCATTAATATTTTTAAAAAAACACTAGTAATTCCCCAAAATCTTTACTGTCGGGTACGATCTTTTCTCAAGCGAAGCGCTGCTATCACCAGCGCCTCCTTGCGTCATGTGGTCTGGTTGTTACCTTTGTCACCGTGGAGACTGTCTTCATGATCACTACCAGCTTATTCCGCTGCATTGCCTAATGCAGTGAATTGTATTCGGCTATCTTCCGAGTTTCAGTAAACGTAAAAATTGGAAAAATATGTACCCCTCAAGGTATGGGACGCCTCACATAGGTGACAACTCGTTGGACGTGAACGCCTCTTCACAGGACGTGGATGAGGTGGCTTGACTGGTTTATAAAACGGGACAGGCGGTGATCTGTGTCAGATGTGACGGCCAGAACTAAGCCAGTCCAAGGCACTGATGTTTTGGAGCACTCCGTTCTGCACACTCTGTCAACATGGGGCTCCGCCACATACTACCCCTATGTGTTCCCACGGTGACTAAAT
The DNA here is from genome assembly GCF_023898315.1 of Schistocerca nitens. NCBI lineage: Eukaryota > Metazoa > Arthropoda > Insecta > Orthoptera > Acrididae > Schistocerca > Schistocerca nitens. The sequence continues at coordinate 784,046,565 of NC_064617.1, forward strand.
GACATTGTCAGCCTGCCTCCGTGGCCGAGCGGTTCTAAGCTCTTCAGTCCGGAACCGCGCTGCTGCTACGGTCGCAGGTTCGAATCATGCCTCGGGGATGGATGTGTACGACGTCCTTAGGTTAGTTAAGTTTAAGTAGTTCTAAGTCTAGGGGAGTGATGACCTCAGAAGTTGAGTCCCATAGTGCTCAGAGCCATTTGAACCCTTTGAACGAAAAGTAGTCATAGGACAATGTTGAGTTAAAAATTGAAGGAATATATAGTGCTTGGAGCTATTTTCTGTCACATTGTCAGATAAAACTGTAGTAGCCACACGATTACTGAGACTGTACTGTGGGTCAATGGAATCGTTTCGTCCAGTCGGATGAACCACTTTTTGTGTTACACGTGGTCAGTGGTTATGTCTGGGAACACCACCATTCAGGCGTAAGGGTTTTGGAAATATGCACCGCGCCATGGCCGTTGACTGCAGCTCGAAAGGTTCAGTATTATGCTACGAGGGACATTAACCTAGGCGTCCGTGGAACACGCCTGCCACCTGCATTACTTCACACTTGCAACACAACGACTGCACCTTCTGGAAGGATAACACAGTCGACTTGAAAACTTACGCAGTTTCGTGTATAGGGGCCTTAAGAAGGTGCCAATGAGGCACTGAAAATGACAGTTCAATTATATTACTCTCTTCACGTTTACTGTATAAAGGAGCCATCTAACAACGCAAAGAAAAAAAAGGAAGAATTCGTTCTTTTAAACCTCTTAATGTGCTGCAACAAGTAGTGGTTTGTTCCGTTCTATCAGTTTTGATATGGTGTACCATCTCCTGAGTACTAAACACTCAGCAGCCACAGTACTTACTTCGTACAGAGTCTGATTGCTTTATTACGTCTTTCCTGTGACAGTGAAGCACACAGCTCTCTCTCACTCTCTTTTTTTTAAGTCTGTGTGCATCGAATTTTCGACAGGTTTCTTTGCTGGTTTTAAGTTCAGAGCAAGGTTCATGTGACCTAACAATATAGCGTAGTTTCAAGCCACCATAATCGCCACTCTCACCGGTTTATGTATGAATAAGTACAATATAATTTGCACTGCAGGCTGTAACTTGGCTTGCAAAATACAGATGTAGGTGTAGATGTTGCTTACTGGGTCACAGAAACGCTTTCGTAAATGTGACTTTTCCTTTTTTGATACTTTAGCCCCAATCTGCTTGATTAAACTCTTCTTGTTTTCCTGTCGTATTTTCTGGATACTACTTGTCGGGCAACGTGTTAGAGTGTCGCGCTGTTAGCCGGTGTGATGTTTCGATAAACTAATTTGTTGGGCGAGCGCCATTCTCAACCTTTCATATTTCATCGATTTCACGAAATGGATGCATTAAAGACATAACAAGGTCCTAACTAGTTCACAGTTATTTTATTAATGTGCTGTTTTCATTTGGTCTGTCACCTAAATACAAGAATAGACCTAATGTTGCTCACAAACGGGCTTGAATATAGCATTTAACATTTTAAAGTAATTTAAAATGTGTTAGTATAACTAAGCATTATGATGTGTAAGGGGGGGGGGGCGATATACATAAAAGAATGATAATCATTTTTAAATAGAAACAAAAAAAGAAGTTCTATATTCTATCATTTGACCTTCCGGCGCACAGACATAACGTTCATCAGGAAACCAGAAAGTACATGTTATTGGTCTCCTCTACCATGCTGGACTGCTGGAGCGTAAATTTTGCAATTTATAATTCTGGTCTACACTCCTATGCAACACTATACTATACAGCACTACACTGTACTACGCTACTGTACTTGGAATCACAACCATGCCAGATTGGCCTCCGGAGTGCTGATCCAAAGTTCAGGATTCAAAGATGCTGCGCTGTTGTGCAACCCAAGGTGTATGGAATGGGAGATAGCTGTGAGTGTCTCAGGAAATACTTGCTGGTCCTCCCTGTGATTCGTCTCCTCTATGCTTCCGGAAGGATGTTGCCGGTGGATGTCCTGCAGTGGTGTGTCTCATTAGCATGATGTATGGCCTCTTTCTGCCTGTATCTTAATCAAATGTAGGATATTCAACTTTCTTTCGTGCTACTATTTAACTGCCTTTGGTGTAAATGCGTCATTATTCGCCATAGAATTATTCTTGGGATTTATCAGCTTCTGTATTTTCGTTACAATTTGTGATGCAACTGAACAACTTCTACATGTGGTAGTACTCTGAGATATAAAATGAAGTAGTGGAAATGCATGAATATGTACTTGTAAGTACGCTATCACACAGAATAAAAGTTTACACATGGAACGTTACAATGTGTAAATTTCCAAATACTTTTGATCAATGTGTGAATTAGTGGCATGCTCGAATGAGTATTTCGGTAGATCACTTCCAAAGAAAATGAGATAGTTCCGAAAGCACATACTATGTTTCAAGTCAGTTATTCGCTGGCTCAGAGGTACGTACCTTCATTTCAGAATCCTCTTGTTCGTGTAGTCTGCAATTCAACTACAAATTTAAATGTTTTATTTACTTTCTGCTGTGATTTTACGTGGCATAGTTGATGAGTTTAGACTACTTCTCATTTTATCTAACAAAGTGTCCCTGAAGTTTATCATCACAAATATCTTAAAAAGTGTATTCTGTAACACTCATGAGCGTAATAATAATAATAATAATAATAATGGCACTTATTATTATTATTATTATTATTTCTTTCCTTTCTCAGACCTTAGGTCTGGTTTGAAATGAAAGTGACGCGGACCTTGATCAAGCGTGACTTCCTTTTAACTGTACGGTATATGTTACATTGCGTTTAGGAACTTTCGGGTAATTGAACATGTATCAATAATTACGAATTTCTGTAGTTGTATATATATGTTTGGATGTAGCTGTATTGCGTTGATGTACTGGTGGATATTGTGTGGTATGACTCCTGTAGTTGATAGTATAATTGGTATAATGTCAACTTTATCCTGAGCCACATGTCCTTGACTTCCTCAGCCAGTTGGATGTATTTTTCAATTTTTTCTCCTGTTTTCTTTTGTATATTTGTTGTATTGGGTATGGATATTTCGATTAGTTGTGTTAATTTCTTTTTTTTATTGGTGAGTATGATGTCAGGTTTGTTATGTGGCGTTGTTTTATCTGTTATAATGGTTCTGTTCCACAATAATTTGTATTCATCATTCTCCAGTACATTTTGTGGTGCATACTTGTATGTGGGAACGTGTTGTTTTATAAGTTTATGTTGTAAGGCAAGCTGTTGATGAATTATTTTTGCAACATTGTCATGTCTTCTGGGGTATTCTGTATTTGCTAGTATTGTACATCCGCTTGTGATGTGATCTACTGTTTGTATTTGTTGTTTGCAAAGTCTGCATTTATCTGTTGTGGTATTGGGATCTCTAATAATATGCTTGCTGTAATACCTGGTGTTTATTGTTTGATCCTGTATTGCCATCATGAATCCTTCCGTCTCACTGTATATATTGCCTTTTCTTAGCCATGTGTTGGATGCGTCTTGACCGATGTGTGGCTGTGTTAGATGATACGGGTGCTTGGCATGTAGTGTTTTCTTTTTCCAATTTACTTTCTTCGTATCTGTTGATGTTATGTGATCTAAAGGGCTGTAGAAGTGGTTATGAAATTGCAGTGGTGTAGCAGATGTATTTATATGAGTGATTGCTTTTTGTATTTTGCTGATTTCTGCTCGTTCTATAAAGAATTTTCTTAAATTGTCTACCTGTCCATAATGTAGGTTTTTTATGTCGATAAATCCCCTTCCTCCTTCCTTTCTGCTTAATGTGAATCTTTCTATTGCTGAATGTGTGTGATGTATTCTATATTTGTGGCATTGTGATCGTGTAAGTGTATTGAGTGCTTCTAGGTCTGTGTTACTCCATTTCACTACTCCAAATGAGTAGGTCAATATTGGTATAGCATAGGTATTTATAGCTTTTGTCTCGTTTCTTGCTGTCAATTCTGTTTTCAGTATTTTTGTTAGTCTTTGTCTATATTTTTCTTTTAGTTCTTCTTTAATATTTGTATTATCTATTCCTATTTTTTGTCTGTATCCTAGATATTTATAGGCATGTGTTTTTTCCATTGCTTCTATGCAGTCACTGTGGTTATCCAATATGTAATCTTCTTGTTTAGTGTGTTTTCCCTTGAATATGCTATTTTTCTTACATTTGTCAGTTCCAAAAGCCATATTTATATCATTGCTGAATACTTCTGTTATCTTTAGTAATTGGTTGAGTTGTTGATTTGTTGCTGCCAGTAGTTTTAGATCATCCATGTATAGCAAATGTGTGATTTTGTGTGGGTATGTTCCAGTGATATTGTATCCATAATTTGTATTATTTAGCATGTTGGATAGTGGGTTCAGAGCAAGGCAGAACCAGAAAGGACTTAATGAATCTCCTTGGTATATTCCACGCTTAATCTGTATTGGCTGTGATGTGATATTATTTGAATTTGTTTGGATATTAAGTGTGGTTTTCCAATTTTTCATTACTATGTTTAGGAACTGTATCAATTTAGGATCTACTTTGTATATTTCCAATATTTGTAGTAACCATGAGTGGGGTACACTATCAAAAGCTTTTTGGTAATCAATGTATGCGTAGTGTAGCGACCTTTGTTTAGTTTTAGCTTGATATGTCACCTCTGCATCTATTATCAGTTGCACTTTACATCCTCGTGCTCCTTTGCAACAGCCTTTTTGTTCTTCATTTATAATTTTGTTCTGTGTTGTATGTGTCATTAATTTCTGTGTAATGACTGAAGTTAATATTTTGTATATTGTTGGTAGGCATGTTATGGGGCGATATTTAGCTGGGTTTGGTGTGTCTGCTTGATCTTTAGGTTTCAGATAAGTTTTTCCATGTGTAAGTGTATCAGGGAATGTGTATGGGTCTGCAATGTAACTGTTAAATAATTTAGTTAGATGTGAATGTGTTGAGGTGAACTTCTTTAGCCAGAAATTTGCTATTTTATCTTTTCCATTATTATTATTATTCTTTACTTTCTCAGACGTTAAGTCTGGTTAAAAATGAAAAGTGACGCGGACCTTGATCAGGCGTCACTTCCTTTTAACTGTATGGTATGTGCTATATTGCATTTAGGAACTTTCGGGTAATTGAACATGTATCAATAATTACTGATTTCTGTAGTTGTATATATACGTTTGGATGTAGCTCTATTGCATTGATGTACTGGTGGATATTGTGTGGTATGACTCCTGTAGTTGATAGTATAATTGGTATGATGTCAACTTTATCCTGATGCCACATGTCTTTGACTTCCTCAGCCAGTTGGATGTATTTTTCAATTTTTTCTCCTGTTTTCTTTTATTATTATTATTATTATTATTATTATTATTATCGTTACATAATCAGATTACAAACCATGATCATAAAAAATTTTCTCCATCCCAAATAATATCTGAAACAGCATAGAATCTTACAGGACGACGTTTTGAAATGTAGTCCTCTAAGCAAGAAACATTATGGACAACAAAGTTAACAGCTACCACCTACAAAATCTAGAGGTTGGCAAAGCTGAACAATAAAAGACGGCTAAATGAGGAAAAAAAGTGTGGAAATAGTCGACTAACCTTAAATTATATGGAAAAAGCAGTTTGATAACGTAATTCAAAAATGTCCGTACAGCAGATGAAACCATGAATACTGTAGTATAAAATAAATTTCTGGTGTCACAGAATTTACATCACCTTCCATCAAGTTACAAGCAGTAGCTATGCCATCAGTAGTCTGGAAATTTGTAAAATTTGTAGAGTGAGAGAGAGAGAGAGAGAGAGAGAGAGAGAAACAAAGTGACAGTGCTAGCAGAAAACGTACACAAAAGGAAAAATGGAAACAGGAACAGTTACGAAAAAACTGAGAAGAGGCATGACGGAGTTGGAACAAATATAATGCTATTGGTATGCATAGCTACACATATACACAATACAGGACACTCATCAGGAAAAGTAGAGCAAAGTGTCATGAAATGGATTTGTTAGAAGAACTGTAGATTTATACACATTACAGAAAATAAAAAGACAAAATGCCAAACGAAAAGCCTAAAAGTGAATAGGTGAAATTCTCCAGATTCTTCGACAATAGCCGGCCGAAGTGGCCGTGCGGTTCTAGGCGCTGCAGTCTGGAACCGCGAGACCGCTGCGGTCGCAGGTTCGAATCCTGCCTCGGGCATGGATGTGTGTGATGTCCTTAGGTTAGTTAGGTTTAAGTAGTTATAAGTTCTAGGGGACTGATGACCTCAGCAGTTAAGTCCCATAGTGCTCAGAGCCATTTTAACCATTTTCTTCGACAATACACTAAAATAAAAGTAGTAACATATACAAATAAACACCATTGTAATATAGATGTAAGCAAGTGCATATTGTTAAGAGAAATACCCCCTGTAGAAAAGCATATCTGTGGAGAACCTGTAACATTCTATGTCAAGTACCATATTTGTAACTGTTTATGTAAGTTATTCTCGATGTGTACTGCGGAATGTGCACTGAAATTGCGAGTGATGTTAGCATGTATGAGTGTGTGCAAAAATGGATAATAAGAAAACTGTAAGTACAAGTCCTTCCATATTACGCCACTAATTACATATAAAAATCGATAACCAAATAAAAATTGCGCTTATTTTATAAATATTGCAGTAAAGTCAACAAAACAAACCAGAACCTCTCATATTGAAACCATTACGTAAGATATATAAAGATACAGACTCTTGAAAATGGGAATCGTTTCCCAAAACGCGTAGTGTATGACATAAATAAAAGAAAATCGTGAATGGTAGCAGAAAATTATTTACAAACAAACACACTGATTTTACAATCGCAGGCTCTCAAGAAAACCATTTACAATGGACAAAATCAACGTTTATGTAGTTCATGAAGACTGCTTGCTGTGTTTACTGAGCCAAACCGGATGACCAGTATTTAAGTTACATTAGGATGGCAATATCAGAACAGGGAAAACGAACCTGTCGTCTGGAAACCTATGAACAACATATAACCTCGAACGTAGATAGTCTTATAGAATACATATTACCCAGTAAGTTAGAGCTTTCATGAGAAAACTAAATGTCACTGATATATCTTACACAGACACACAACTAGGTGTGAGATGGTGATGAATATTTCTTGCTCTGAGTTCACGAATGCAATGTCTTCAGTGCCCATTACTATAAGAGACTTCTGGAATTCCTAATTTTTCCCACTGTGCATCAGTCTACATGAGTGTATTCTGGTCGTTTAGTCACCTGTATGCAATTTGTCATTTCCAGTGAAACAGACCATTTATTACATTCGTCTTACTTTGTAGCTCAGAATACGAACAAGACACATCTTCCCAAAATTTAAGTTTTGGTGAAAACAAAGCACCTCATGCTTTAAAAGAGTGCCAGGGCTCAAAAATATTGTAAAGCTAATGCCAGCGTTGATGGAGATATATTGTCTCTCTTTTTGTGAGGGTAATGCTACGCGTCGTAGCGACGGGCTGCCTGTCGATGAACTTGAAACACATAAATCAATATTACAACCAATACGTCCCGACCAGGCAAACTGATTTATGGAGCGCGAAAAAGCGCAAATGGAATGGAGCTCTTGGCTGCGTTCGTCGGTCTCCGTCCTTTTCTTCTACTTTGCATATGATGACATGTGACACGGTGTCGGATATTTTTAAGGCTCTATTCAACCACGAGAGGAAGGCACCAGCTTCACATGGCTGCGCGCTTTTTATTTCGAGCAGAATGTTTAACTGTATACATCTTTTTGTGTTAACTGCCATAGACAAAATTATTAATTACACGATGCTTTCTCAAAGCCATTTTTAATGAAACTAGATTCTGTATTATAGAATAAGGATCCGATAGTCATCAACTCAGACATATGGAGATCATATGCAAACCTCCATAAAGTTGTGTTTAAATGCTGAACTTATCTTGTAAAGAGCACTGAGGTGAAAAAAGTCTTCGGATGCCTTCTGTGTCGGAGCTGTCTTCCGACGTAGTGCAGGAACTTGACGTGGCATGGTCTTAACAACTCGTTGGAATTTCCTTGCAGAAATACTTAGCCCTGCTGCCTCTAAAGCTGTCCACAATTGCGAAAGTGTAGCCGATGCAGGATTTTGTGCGCGAACTGACATCTCGATTATGTCCCATGGATGTTCGATGACGGGCAGTCTGGTTGCCCAAATAATTCGCTCTAACTTTCCAAAATGTTCTTCAGACCAACTGGGAAAACCTGTGGCCCAGTGAAATGACGTGGTTTATTTGGCAACGTAAGGTCCATGAATGGCTGCAGATGGTCTCCAAGTAGTCGAACATAACCAATGCCAGTCAATGATCTGTTCAGCCGGACCAGAGGACCCAATCCATTCCATGGATGTTCGATGTCGGGCAGTCTGGTTGCCCAAATAATTCGCTAGAACTTTCCAAAATGTTCTTCAGACCAACCGGGAAAACCTGTGGCCCAGTGAAATGACGTGGTTTATTTGGCAACGTAAGGTCCATGAATGGCTGCAGATGGTCTCCAAGTAGTCGAACATAACCAATGCCAGTCAATGATCTGTTCAGCCGGACCAGAGGACCCAATCCATTCCGTTTAGAAACAGTCCACGCCATTATGGAGCCACCGCCAGTTTTCATAGTGCCTTGACGATAGCTTGGGTCCATGGCTTCGTGGGATCTGTGCCACACTCGAACCCTATCATCGCCTCTTATCAACCGAAATCGGGGCTCATATGACCAGAACAAGGTTTTCCAAATCTAGGATCCAACAGATACCGTCACGAGCTGGGGACAGGCGCCGCAGGTGATGTCATGCTGTTAGCAAAGGCATTCCGCGTAGGTCGCCTGTTGCCATGGTCCATTAACGCCAAATTTTGCCACATTATCCTAATGCACACGTTCGTCGTATGGTGCAGATTGATTTCTGCAGTTCTTTCACGCAACACTGCTGGTCTCTTAGCAATTAGCACTGAATACTCTACATGAAACGCTGTTGGTCTCTGTCGTTAAGCGAAGGGAGTCGGCCTCTGCGTTCGCGCTGGTGAGAGGTCATGCCTAAAGTTTTGTATCGTCGCCACGCTTTTGACACTGTGGATCTCGGAATATTGAACTGCCGAACGATTTTCGAATCTGAATGTCTCACATGTCTAGCTCCAGCAACCGTTACCCATACAAAGTCTGTAAATTCTCGACGTGCGGCAATAATCACGTCGGAAACATGTTCACATTAACAACCTGATTACAAATGGCAGCTCCGCCCCTTTTATATCTTGTGTACGTGACAATACTGCATTTGTGCATATCGCAAACCCGTGACTTTTGTCAACATAGTGTAAATCTTCGCAGGCTGCAAAGAATTTTTCTTACTCACAATGGGTATTTATTTTTTCTTCAGGAGGCATTACATTACCAGATTCTAGAGCAAGATTCTGGGAACAATATCTAAAGCTGTACGTCAGTAATTTGTTTACAGTGTATAGCGTATTCCATCAAGATTTAAGTTCAGATTCATATTCGACGTAAAGTATACCAAGATCATTTTTTGATGCAAATCTTAAGTTGTGTGGTACATAAAAAGAATTATGTATCCCTCTTGTAATCTTCTCGAGAAGCTTAAATTATTAATTAGTATGTCGTTCATTAACAGATAATTTATCCATTTGCGGCTGGGAAACGTAGAGGCTTAAGGCACTGCTACCAACAGACTGCTACAGATCAGAATTATACAATCGACGAGCATTGTAGGCTCGATAAGAACGTATGGGCCCTTTCATCGTTTTCTGCGTTGCACCTCGTCGTCAAATGGCAACGCATTAAATGTAATGGGAGCGGCTACATTTTCCAGTCATTATTAGAAAAATGTGGGCTTACTAGGTGCCTAACTGATGCTGCTAAGTTCTTCTGGAAGATAATGACTACGAAGTCCCCTTTTTAATAAAGTATTATATTACGAAGGTAATGCAGTTCTTTCGTTTTTTTTTTCTTTGTAGGTTATCACTCTTTTGCACGAGAACTGAAATGTGGCTCGCTGTTTATTTATATAGGTATTTGTATAGTTTACGATTTCGTCAGTAAAATAAACGTCAACTATTTTAAAAGAAAACACTAACTTCATTATTTATACCCATCACTTTTCTCTTCGGCTCTGATAGAATTTGCACAGTGGCTTTTCTGTTGTTTTTGATGTTTTAGCTCACTCGCTTTTACACCTACTTGAAACATTGTCTTCTCAATAAAGAGCCCTCGTACATCTGCTGTCTCTTCGGGATCATCACCATCCTCACCTTCAAGTTCCGATTCACTGCCATGGTCCTATTCAGTGTTTCCATCACTCAATTCTTTACTTTCCTCCATGTCTGAAAAGTCAGGATCGACTTTATCAACAGCTTCTTCGAGCAGTTTGCCAATTTCTTCTTCTGATACACCTTTTAAACTGGTACAAAACATCAGACAAATGAATTCATATGTCAGTGTAATCAAAGCAACATTAAATGTGCATCTATAAAAGCTAAAAAAACGGGTAAGTATATTTAACTTTTTAGTACACTTTCCTCTGGACCTTGACTACTGGAGCAAAGCTTGCAACAATCACACCAGCTGGCTCGCGTTTTACTTTTTACGACATTCGATACGTCGCTGCTTACAATTCAGAAAGGAAACCGAGAAAGCAACCAAATGAACTGATACCACTTAATCATTGTCAGGGAAACAACAACAATGGAATACATGTCAGCAATGGCGCTGTAGCTCAAGGTTAAGGCATCGAGAAGGCATAAAAACTGCTGCTCTTGTACTGTTTAGACCAGCGCACCCACTCGAGAGTTAATCAAAATTTAAACGATGGCATTTTTCGAATCCAGGACCGAGGACGTTTTAGTTAACTACTCAATTTCTCAATGCTTGAAATAAGGAAAACATCTTTCTTTTTAATTAGCTTTTCCTTTTTTAAATTTTTATGTTTCTAGTTTCGGTTGCTTAGGGCCACAGTCAGCTACAAGTTGGAGGAGACAAGGTGCCCAGGAATGTAACTCCATCTTCTGGTCGAGTATGAGGCTACGACTGTTCAATGTTCAATGAAAACAATACCAATCTCCGTTATGTAGGTTTATTTCTAGGCAACCAGTTTCGACGTTACACTACTATGTCCATCGGTGGCCTGTGACTTGCGCAGTGTACCCCTGAAAACATCCTCAGTGTGAAAGGTTCTATTAACGTAATTCCCCACTCAAGTGTGAGGTCGCGCGGAACGTACACGGCGATAGGATCGTAGTCCAGGGCAGCCCCATCATCGGCACGGTAGACCCGGCAATAATGTTCGACATTACAAGGATAATAAGAAACCTTAGGTGTCAAGTTGAGTGCTGACACCTACGTTTTCTGATTATCTGCGTATCCGGTTATGCTGGCCACTGATGCGATATACACTCCTGGAAATGGAAAAAAGAACACATTGACACCGGTGTGTCAGGCCCACCATACTTGCTCCGGACACTGCGAGAGGGCTGTACAAGCAATGATCACACGCACGGCACAGCGGACACACCAGGAACCGCGGTGTTGGCCGTCGAATGGCGCTAGCTGCGCAGCATTTGTGCACCGCCGCCGTCAGTGTCAGCCAGTTTGCCGTGGCATACGGAGCTCCATCGCAGTCATTAACACTGGTAGCATGCCGCGACAGCCTGGACGTGAACCGTATGTGCAGTTGACGGACTTTGAGCGAGGGCGTATAGTGGGCATGCGGGAGGCCGGGTGGACGTACCGCCGAATTGCTCAACACGTAGGGCGTGAGGTCTCCACAGTACATCGATGTTGTCGCCAGTGGTCGGCGGAAGGTGCACGTGCCCGTCGACCTGGGACCGGACCGCAGCGATGCACGGATGCGCGCCAAGACCGTAGGATCCTACGCAGTGCCGTAGGGGACCGCACCGCCACTTCCCAGCAAATTAGGGACACTGTTGCTCCTGGGGTATCGGCGAGGACCATTCGCAACCGTCTCCATGAAGCTGGGCTACGGTCCCGCACACCGTTAGGCCGTCTTCCGCTCACGCCCCAACATCGTGCAGCCCGCCTCCAGTGGTGTCGCGACAGGCGTGAATGGAGGGACGAATGGAGACGTGTCGTCTTCAGCGATTAGAGTCGCTTCTGCCTTGGTGCCAATGATGGTCGTATGCGTGTTTGGCGCCGTGCAGGTGAGCGCCACAATCAGGACTGCATACGACCGAGGCACACAGGGCCAACACCCGACATCATGGTGTGGGGAGCGACCTCCTACACTGGCCGTACACCACTGGTGATCGTCGAGGGGACACTGAATAGAGCACGGTACATCCAAACCGTCATCGAACCCATCGTTCTACCATTCCTAGACCGGCAAGGGAACTTGCTGTTCCAACAGGACAATGCACGTCCGCATGTATCCCGTGCCACCCAACGTGCTCTAGAAGGTGTAAGTCAACTACCCTGGCCAGCAAGATCTCCGGATGTGTCCCCCATTGAGCATGTTTGGGACTGGATGAAGCGTCGTCTCACGCGGTCTGCACGTCCAGCACGAACGCTGGTCCAACTGAGGCGCCAGGTGGAAATGGCATGGCAAGCCGTTCCACAGGACTACATCCAGCATCTCTACGATCGTCTCCATGGGAGAATAGCAGCCTGCATTGCTGCGAAAGGTGGATATACACTGTACTAGTGCCGACATTGTGCATGCTCTGTTGCCTGTGTCTATGTGCCTGTGGTTCTGTCAGTGTGATCATGTGATGTATCTGACCCCAGGAATGTGTCAATAAAGTTTCCCCTTCCTGGGACAATGAATTCACGGTGTTCTTATTTCAATTTCCAGGAGTGTATTTAGCGATCCTATCAACCTCTTCCGCATCAACAACAGCCTGAAGATGGCGCATTGATGCGCCGAATCTAGTTGCAACAAAGAAATAATATCATTAGGGTGACTGTAGGCGTATTATTGTCAAACAATAGTAAACGGCCGTCGTCTCAAAGACCTCCTGCCAAAAGGATGGACATACAAAACTTTTGCCGATGATTTGTTGCAAAAACTGCCAATCCTTTCTTTTTGTCTCTTCAGTTTTGTTTACGGATGATGCAACTTGGGAATAACAAATTTCCAGAACCAGCACATAAGCGACAACCTTAACCCATATACTACAGTACAGGCTACAAATCAACATCAGTTTAAGATTACTGTGTGGGCTGCAATTATAGGTGACTGTCTGGTGGGGGCCCTACGTTCTCCCAGCACGTCCTACGGGTATTATCTACATTGATTTTATTCAGAACTCCCTCCTAGAAATATAAGAATTCCACTGCAAGTAAGAACATACATGTGGTTTACGCATGATAGAGCTATAGCAGATTTCAGTATCGGTTTTCGAGATGCATCTGCTGTTATCTGCTATGACAGATAGGTAGCAGAGGGCGAGTTCTTCCATGGTCTGCACCTTCCCCCACCCTCAGTCCTTGGGATTATTATCTATGGGGCCACCTTAAACAATTGGTCTTTGCAGCAGAACACCCGGATCGGAAAACTCTTCATCGGCTTGTTATGGAAGCATCCGAAACCATTAGAAACCGCCAGGGAGTATTTGAAAGTCTGAGACATTCTATGATTTGACGAGAATATGGATGTTTAGAAGCAAGAGACCGACATTTCGAACATTCATTACCAGTTTATGTGTTCATGAGCTCCAATCACCTAAATTGTAAACTTTCATTAACGACTCGAGAACGGACATACGTTTATAGGGAAATTGTTCCTAGTTTTCATGTAAGGAACTTGTGCCCAAAGTCTGTAAATGTATTATTGGAACGCGCTGAATATGCGGTCACACAAACATCTACACCAATGTCCCGCATACCGTATTTACATTGGTTGTAAACAGGTTAGTTACATCATAATACGCTCTCATAGTTACTATGCAGCAGATATCATTCATGACTCCTGAGAAATTTCCTGATGTGCGCTGCTTACATTGTTTACGCTGTATGAAAAGTGATGACACCCAGTCAACTAACTTTGTTCTCAGTATTTCATGCATAAATTTATGCAGCGTTTTGTAAACAAAATTGCCGCAACGCCACACAAGTCTACATCTACATCTTCATCCATACTCCGCAAGCCACCTGACGGTGTGTGGCGGAGGGTACTTGAGTACCTCTATCGGTTCTCCCTCCTATTCCAGTCTCGTATTGTTCGTGGAAAGATGGATTGTCGGTATGCCTCTGTGTGGGCTCTAATCTCTCTGATTTTATCCTCATGGTCTCTTCGCGATACATACGTAGGAGGGAGCAATATACTGCTTGACTCCTCGGTGAAGGTATGTTTTCGAAACTTCAACAAAAGCCCGTACCGAGCTACTAACCGTCTCTCCTGCAGAGTGTTCCACTGGAGTTTATCTATCATCTCCGTAACGCTTTCGTGATTACCAAATGATCCTGTAACGAAGCGCTCTGCTCTCCGTTGGATCTTCTCTATCCCTTCTATCAACCCTATCTGGCACGAATCCCACACTGCCGAGCAGTATTCAAGCAATGGGCGAACAAGCTTACTGTAACCTACTTCCTTTGTTTAGGATTGAATTTCCTTAGGATTATTCCAATGAATCTCAATCTGGCATTGGCTTTACCAACTATCAACTTCATATGATCATTCCATTTTAAATCACTCCTAATGCGTACTCCCAGATAATTTATGGAGTTAACTGCTTCCAGTTGCTGACCTGCTATATTGTAGCTAAATGATAAGGGATCTTTCTTTCTACGTATTCGCAGCACATTACACTTGTCTACATTGAGATTCAATTGTCATTCCCTGCACCATGCGTCAATTCGCTGCAGATCCTCCTGCATTTCAGTACAATTTTCCAATGTTACAACCTCTCGATATACCACAGCATCATCCGCAAAAAGCCTCAGTGAACTTCCGATGTCGTCCACAAGGTCATTTATGTATATTGTGAATAGCAACGGTCCTACGACACTCCCCTGCGGCACACCTGAAATCACTCTTACTTCGGAAGACTTCTCTCCATTGAGAATGCCATGCTGCGTTCTGTTATCTAGGAACCCTTCAATCCAATCACACAATTGGTCTGATAGTCCATATGCTCTTACTTTGTTCATTAAACGACAGTGGGGAACTGTATCGAACGCCTTGCGGAAGTCAAGAAACACGGCATCTACCTGTGAACCCGTGTCTATGGCCCTCTGTCGTCTATTTCGATATCTACCATTTTGTCATCTGTGCGACAATCTAGAGAAGGAACTACAGTGCAGTCTTCCTCTGTGAAACAGCTTTGGAAAAAGACATGTAGTATTTCGGCCTTTAGTCTGTCATCCTCTGTTTCAGTACCATTTTGGTCACAGAGCGTCTGGACATTTTGTTTTGATCCACCTACCGCTTTTACACAAGACCAAAATTTCTTAGGATTTTCTGCCAAGTCAGTACATAGAACTTTACTTTCAAATTCATTGAACGCATCTTGCTTAGCCCTCCTCACGCTACATTTCGCTTCGCATAATTTTTGCTTGTCTGCAAGGCTTTGGCTATGTTTATGTTTGCTGTGAAGCTCCCTTTGCTTCCGCAGCAGTGTTCTAACTCGGTTGTTGTACCACGGTGGCTCTTTTCCATCTCTTACGATCTTGCTTGGCACATACTCATCTAACGCATATTTCTACGATGGTTTTAAACTTTGTCCACTGGTCCTCAACACTATCTGTACTTGAGACAAAACTTTTGTGTTGAGCCGTCAGGTACTCTGTAATCTGCTTTTTGTCACTTTTGCTAAACAGAAAAGTCTTCCTACCTTTTTTAATGTTTCTATTTACGGCTGAAATCATCGATGCAGTAACCGATTTATGATCGCTAATTCCCTGTTCTGCGTTAACTGTTTGAAATAATTCGGGTCTGTTTGTCACTAGAAGGTCTAATATGTTATCGCCACGAGTCGGTTCTCTGTTTAACTGCTCAAGGTAGTTTTCAGATAAAGCACTTAAAAAAATTTCACTGGATTCTATGTCCCTGCCACCCGTTATGAACGTTTGAGTCTCCCAGTCTATATCCGGCAAATTAAAATCTCCACCCAGAACTATAATATGGTGGGGAAACCTACTCGAAATATTTTCCAAGTTATCCTTCAGGTGCTCAGCCACAACTACTGCTGAGCCAGGAGGCCTATAGAGACATCCAACTACCATGTCTGAGCCTGCTTTAACCGTGACCATCACCCAAATTATTTCACATTTCGGATCTCCGTCAATTTCCTTCGATACTAATGCACATCTTATCGCTATGAACACGCCTCCCCCTTCACTGTACAGCCTGTCTCTGCGGTATACATTCCAATCTGAGTTTAGGATTTCATTACTGTTTACGTCTGTTTTCAGCCAACTTTCTGTCCCTAGTACTATATGGGCATTGTGACCGTTTATTATTGAGAGCAGTTCAGGGACCTTTCTATACACGCTCCTGCAGTTTACTATTAGCACACTAATATTGTTATTCCCTGTTGCATTTTGCCTACTCCTACCTTGCAGCGTCTCAGGAGGCGTGCACTCCACACGTACTCCGCTACCCTTGTAGCCGCTTCCTGCGTGTAGTGCACGCCTGATCTATTCAGGGGGACCCTACATTTCTCCACCCGATAGCAGAGGTCGAGAAATTTGCACCCAAGATCTCCGCAGAATCGTCTGAGCCTCTGGTTTAAGCCTTCTACTAGGCTCAAAACCAGAGGACCGCGATCGGTTCTGGGAACGATACTACAAACAGTTAGCTCAGATTCCACCCCGCGAGCGAGGGTTTCCGCCTTCACCAATTCCGCCAACCGCCTGTATGAACTGAGGATGACCTCTTAACCCAGACGGCAGGAGTCATAGGTGCCGACATGAGCAACAATTTGCAGTCGGGTGCACCCAGTGCTCTCTATCGCCGCCGGCAGGGCCTCCTCCACATCTCGGATGACACCCTCCGGCAAGCAGACAGAGTGAAAACTGGCCTTCTTCCCCGACCTTTCCGCTATTTCCCTAAGTCAACCGGCCATAGATAGTTTTTGCTACCCTTTCGAAGCCGGGGCAGGTTACCAGATGTATAAATTGTTAACTCTTAATATATTTACCCCTATTGTCATTGGGATATGCACTACCATTCTTCTTTTGGTTTAGATATTTGAAACACACTACACACGGACCTTGTACCTCCTTCCGCAGTTTGCACGCCATGGACTAAATCAAATTAAACATTTGAACTGCACGACCGACACCTCTTGTGTCAGTATTGTCACTCATTTATCCTCCTCCCTGTCAATAAATTCTACGACGTGACTTTCGCGAAGGCCTTTTCGTCTGTCACTTAGGGTGTATTTACTGTGAGGGAACAGTGCGCACTGCTTTGAAACTGGAACGTGACTATAGGTCGCCACCTGATCTACTTCACTCCTACCACACCCCGGTTTCCAGCTCACTTGTGGAATAGATACAAACGTCATTTATCTGTCCCTCATTGATTGTACTTTTATTTTAAATGTCCCCGTAATTGCATAGTATTTGATACTAGACGTAATAGCTGCAATAATCTGCGCGTAGAATGATAGAATTTAAATTCACCCAGTCGCTATAAACAGATCTTGGTATTTTGTCAGTTAACAAGTATGTATTGAGCTGTAAAGTCCTGAAAGGCCTGCGTTAGTTGTAAGTGTAATACGACGTCGGAAGAGTAATAATCGGGTAGTTTCCATGGGAAATAGCTAAATATACTGCGTAGAATGAGTGCAGAACAACTGTTAAAAATATCATTCGATTTACTTCGAATTTTCCGCATTATCCGGATGTAGTCGAGATAAAAGTGTTTCCACTTTTAGTACACCACAGTCGAGTAAGCTCATCTCCGGCCATATGTTACTGTGTTTCTTCAATGGCAGTGGTTCCCGATCATTTCGAGATATTTATCCATGAGTGTCATCAGATACTAGGTAGTCATACTCCATCACCCTCCCCACACCCTCTTCCCACCCCTGCCCCAAAAACAACTTCTTCCTCCCTCTGGTCTCAATGGTAGAACTTAATTCTTCTTCCCTCTGGTCTCAATAGTAGATCCTAACTAAACCTTTGAACCGAAACGGATTTTTTAACAGGGAAACGAATTTTAATTTTTAAAACGACGAAAGACAGATGCTAATAGTTCTTGTAAGTGTTCGAACCTCGCCATCGCTTAAATTTTGAATAAAAATCGTCACCTGTGGCTGCTGAATACATCTGGAAAAATAAGTTACACACTTATCTGTCAATATATTCGTCAAATAGGGAGGAGGAGTGGACAGTGATTCAAGGCACTCTTTTACCCTTGATGTGGGAAACTGACTCGAAAAGGCTAAAGAATCAGCAATGATCGTCGGCATGAGTATGCAGAGGGCAATGGAAACGACTGAATTAAAGACATATAATTTGTGTACACAATACATGTGATTTGTAACTGTAAAATTATCGCAATGATCCCTCCTTTGGAAAAGAGTCCGGTCTAGCCTATAAAGGGATCATTGACTGAATAACAAAGGAAAAGTAACGTCCTACGATTCAAGGCGTCGAATGTCAGAAGTCTGAACACGGTAGGAAATCTGTAATGGAAAATGCAGGAGCGTATCTAGTTGGGTTAGTGAAGCGAAATGGAAAGAAGGCAAGAATATCTAGTCAGACGAGCTTAGGATACTATCAAAAGCAGCAGAAAATGGAATAACAGGATTAGAATTCATTAAAAACAGTAAGGTGGGGCAGAGAGTAAGCTCCGTGATACAGTTGTTCTCATCAGAGTCGACATAAAGCCAACACCGACAACAACAGTTCAGGTATACATGCCAACGTCGCAAGCTGAAGATAAAGAGATAGAGAAAGTACATGTAGATACTGAACAGGTAATTCAGTATGTAAAAGAAGATGAAAATCTGATAGTCATGCGGAATTGGAATGCAGTTTAAGAGGAGGGAGTAGAAATGGTTAAGGAGAATGTGACTTTGGTTGCAAGAATGAGAGAGCAGAAAGATTAACTGAGTTCTGCAATAAATGTCAACTAGCAATAGAGAACACTCTGTTCAGTATCACAAGAGGTATACATTTAAAATGCTGGGAGATACGGAAAGACACCACTTTGATTACATCATGACCAGGCAGAGATTCCGAAATCGGATATTGGACTGCAAGGCTACCATGGAGCAGATATAGACTCAGATAACAATTTAATGATGGCGAAGAGTACACCGAAGTTTAAGAGGTTAGTCTGGAAGAATCAATGCGCAAATAAATTGTATAGAGAAGTAGTAAGGAATGAACAGATACCCTCGTAGTTCTCTCAGGCTATAGATGTTGCGACAATGAATGGCGTAGTAGGGTGCTAAGTTGAAGGGGTATAAATTAAAAAGGGAAATCACGCAAGCTGGAATGAGAAACATAGGTAGAGGGAAGCGAACAGTGAAGGAGCTATGGGTAAAAGATAAAATATTTCAGTTGATATACGAAAGAAGTAAGTATAAAAATAGGCTGGGAGGTTTAGGAATACGGAAGTGAAAGTTGCTTTGGAACGAAACAAATGGGAAGAGCGGGAAGCAAAATAAAATAAAACAAAAAATTTCTTGATGGACAGAGCAAGGAGGACATCAAGATTATGTCAGCTCTGGGAAAGAGGCAATTCCTGGCCAAGAGAAGTATACTAACGTCTAACATAGGTTTAGTTTGGGGAAAAAATTTCTGAGGGTTTACGTTTGGGGGATAGCACTGTATGGTAGTGAAACACAGACTACGCAAAAAACTGGAGCAGAAGATAATCGAGGCATTTAAGTTTTGATGCTCCAAAAGAAGAATTCCCATTGCTCCCTTAATGTTACCACCCTTGCTTTTAATGTCACCGAAGGCTATTTTGACTTGCATACGCATATATACTGATTCTGTCCTTCCGACAATAATTTCTTTTTCATGTCTTCACATTTTTCCTGCAGCCATTTCGACTTAGCTTCCCTGCACTTCCTATTTATTTCTGTATTCCTGAGTTTCCCGGAACATTTTAGTACTTCCTCGTTTCATAAATCAAATGAAGTATATCTTCTGTTACCTATGGTTTCATCGCTGTTACCTTCTTAATAACTATGTTTACCCTTCCAGCTTCTGTGATGGCCCATTTAGAGATTTCCGTTCCTCTTCAACTGTATTGCCTACTGAGATATTCCTTATTGCTGTATCTATAGCCATAGATAACTTCAAGCGTATCTCGTCATTACTTAGTGCTTCCGTATCCCACTTCTTTTCGTACTGATTCTTCCTGACTAATGTCTTAAACTTCAGCCTACTCTTCGTCACTACTTTATTTTGGTCTGAGTATATATATGCTCCTGGGTACGCCTTACAGTCCAGTATCTGATCTCTGAATCTCTGTCTGCCCATGATGTAATCTAAATGACATCTTGCCGTATCACCCGGCCTTTTCCAAGTATATCTCCTCCTCTTGTGATTCTTGAACAGCGTATTCGCTATTACTAGCTGAAACTTGTTACAGAACTCAATTAGCCTTTCTCCTCTCTCATTCCTTTTCCCAAGTCCATATTTTCCAGTAACCTTTTCTTCTATTCCTTCCCCTACAACTGCATTCCAGTCTCCCATGACTATTGGATTTTCACCCCCATTACATACTGTATTACCCTTCCAATATCCTCAAACACTTTCTGTATCTCTTCATCTTCAGCTTGCGACGTCGGCATATACGTAAACTATCGTTGTAGGTATCGGTTTGCTGTCGATTCTGATGAGAACGACTCTGTCACTGAATTGTTCACAGAAACACACTCTCTGCTCTACCTTCCTATTCATAAAGAATTCTATTCCTGTTATACCAATTTCTGCTGCTGTTGATAATGCCCTATAATCATCTGACCAGAAATCCTTGTCTTCTTTCCACTTCACTGACCGCTACTATATCTAGACTCACAATTTGCTTTTCCGTTTTCAGATTTTCTAGTTTCCCTACCACGTTCAAGCTTCTGACATTCCACGCCCCGACTCGTAGAACGTTAGTCTTCCGTTGATTATTCAATCTTTCTGCCTGCAAAACTATTTGATTGCTGGATTCCTTACTTTTCAGCTGCCATAATTTGGCTGCCAATGCTTTAGATATGACTACCGGAAATACTACTGTAACTACCAGCAACAATAACGTGTAGGCCTTACAATATCGCAGTAGCCATTATACAGTTACCGTTGTGTTGAGCTGTAAATTTGTTTGGTTATTTGTTGCGAAGTGAAAAATCAAGCGATGTATTGTCCTTTGGTGGAACTATCTTCAACCTGGAGAAGGAATTTTCATTGCACATATTAACATCCATGAAATATATTTAAGCTTATGACATGTATATGTCACAGTCTTACTATTATCGATGCATGGTATAAAGTGTCAAATATGTGTGTAGCGGGTGATGGACCATGTGAGAAATAACATGTTCATGCATTCGTTTCACAAACTGTAACCTCCACCCTACTGTGCCAAGTGTAATGTCATTATTTAACCCTTTGAGCCTTTGGCTACATTAACTTTTACTGTGTTTAGCGGCAACAGAAGTGTTTTTTGCCAGTGAGAACGTGATGTACACGTTTGTGAATGTTCAGCCTTTTCATCATGCGAAATTGCTGACAACCTTTCGGCAACGCTATGAAGCATCAGCAGAGTCAGTGCAGCCGTGCGCAGTAGCTCGTGACAGTGATCAGCAGCTAGAAACCACCAGAATACGCAGATGTTTTTGTTTCGCTATTTTCCACTCTATAATTGAATTTTGTTGTTCTGCATGGTAAATATTGTACGATCATTTTGCTATTTATTACAATAGAGAATATTTCGCAATTAACTATGTTAGTCCTTAAAATGAAGCCAATTGAACAAAGTATGTTTGAAAACATGTAAATATTTTTGTATAACTCTTGCATCTAAAATCATAAAAAATCACCTAAGAGCGTTGGCAAATAAATAAAAATTTTCTTTCCTCCAGAAAAAAAATCGGGTCTGATAGGGTTAAAAGTATAGTTATTGGTTAAAAAAAATCTGTGTTACAATCTCACTAAATACTGTTTGGCTTAATGATCTTCTAAAATTAGTTTAGTTAAGCGACCGGAACACATCGAATAATTCCATTTCCATCCCTCGAGTAGTTTCATTTTACCCCTCAGGGAGTAATTACTCCCATGTTGGAACGACTGTTCTCTGTAATCAGCTGATCAGGGGGCTCTCGCATGAAGTAGTACAGATTTCAGGCAGAGCACAAGAACATACCTCCCAATTACTTCCAACGAATTAGCGTACAGTGATATGACTTGCCACGAAGTACGGACACAGCTAACGTCAACAACCTGTCGCGGCTGAACGACTCATTAGCAACGACTTAGCGTAATAGCTCGCATGCTTCAATACTGTTTATGCAATGTATTCAACGTGTAACTTTCTACACCTAGGAAATTCAGTTGTCACCATTTAGATTCGCAGTGAAAAATGTGAAATAACACGTCTTCGGATCACCGTCTACAAATAAAACGAACACACGCTATTTATACAGGGTGGTCCTTTGGCCGGGCGAAATATCTCACGAAATAAGTGTCAAACGAAAAAACTACAAACAAGGAAACTCGTCTAGCTTGAAGGGGGAAACCAGATGGCGCTATGGTTGGCCCGCTAGATGGCGCTGCCATAGGTCAAACGGACACCAACTGCGTTATTTTATATAGGGAACACTATTTTTTATTACATATTCGTGTAGTAAGTAAAGAAATACGAATGTTTTAGTTGGACCCCTGTTTTCGCTTTGTGATATATGGCGCTACAATAGTCACAAACATGTGGCTCACTATTTTAGACGAACAGTTGGTAACAGGTAGGTTTTTTAAATTAAAATACAGAACGTAGGTACGTTTGAACATTTTACTTCGGTTGTTCCAATGTGATACATGTACCTTTGTGAACTTATCATTTCTGAGAACGCATGCTGTTAGAGCGTGATTACCTGTAAATACCACATTAATGCAATCAATGCTCAAAATGATGTCCGTCAGTCTCAATACATTTGGCAATACGTGTAACGACATTCCTCTCTACAGCGAGTAGTTCGCCTTCCGTAATGATCGCACATCCATTGGCAATGCACTGACGCATGTTGTCAGGCGTTGTCGGTGGATCACGATAGCAAATATCCTTCAACTTTCCCCACAGAAAGAAATTCGGGGACGACCAATCCACCTGTCATGAAATATGCTATTCAATACCGCTTCAACCGCACGTGAGCTATGTTGCCGGACATCCATCATGTTGGAAGTACATCCCCAATCTGTCATGCAGTGAAACATCTTGTAGTAATATCGGTAGAACATTACGTAGGAAATCAGCATACATTGCACGATTTAGATTGCCATCGGTAAAATGGGGGCCAATTATCCTTCCTCCCATAATGCTGCACCATACATTAACCCGCCAAGTTCGCTGATGTTCCACTTCTCGCAGCCATCGTGGATTTTCCATTGCCCAATAGTGCATATTATGCCGGTTTACGTTACCGCTGTTTGTGAATGATGCTTCGTCGCTAAGTAGAACACGTGCACAAAATGTGTCATCGACCCGTAATTTCGTTTGCGCCCAGTGGCAGAACTGTACATGACGTTCAAAGTCGTCGCCTTGCAATTCCTGGTGCATAGAAATATGGTGCGGGTGCAATCGATGTTGATGTAGCATTGTCAACACCAACGTTTTTGAAATTCCCGACTCTCGCGCAATTTGTCTGCTACTGATGTGCGGATTAGCCGTGACAGCAGCTAAAACACCTACTTGGGCATCATCATTTCTTGCAGGCCGTGGTTGACGTTTCACATGTAGCTGAACACTTCCTGTTTTACTAAATAACGTAACTATCCGGCGAACGGTTCGGACACTTGGATGATGTCGTCCAGGATACCCAGCAGCGTATATAGCACACGCCCGTTCGGCAGTTTGATCACAATAGCCATACATCAACACGATATCGACCTTTTCCGCAATTGGTAAACGGTCCATTTTAACACGGGTAATGTATCACGAAGCAAATACCGTCCGTACTGGCGGAATGTTACGTGATACCACGTACTTATACGTTTGTGACTATTACAGTGGCATCTATCACAAAGCGAAAACAGTGGTCCAACTAAAACATTCATATTTCTTTACGTACTACACGACTATGTAATAAAAATGGGGGTTCCTATTTTACAAAACGCAGTTCATATGCGTTTGACTTATGGCAGCGCCATCTAGCGGGCCAAACATAGCTCCATCTGGTTTCCCCCTTCAAGCTAGACGAGTTTCGTTCTTTGTAGTTTTTTCGTTTGAGGCGTATTTCGTGAGATATTGGCCCGGTCACTATCAATGGACCACCATATATATAAATAAGGATATTATTAAATGAATAAAATCAGCTTATGGTAATATTGGTATAATAATAGTCTTTCAATTGGACATACCGCCAACAGCTTTCGTATCTAACGCACCACAGTAATCCTGCTGGGGAAAGGATACCTACGGTTAAATGTGGAATACGAAAAACGTGTTAATATAGATATATATACAGGTTTATAGAAACTGTAAAACATATTTATGGAATACTTGGCAGCTTTCTGATCGGTTTCCTTGTTGGGCTTTGAAGAGAACTCTGCTTTTGCCACCACCATGCACTAGGGCTCCGTAACGGCGAAGGACGATAAGATGGTGTTGACATTTAAGTATAGTTTTCTGGGGCACGCCATAAACGCGACAGCTATAAATGCCTGGGCGAATGGAGAGCACAAACTACGTCACGAGTGTAAAGTGGCTCTCACAATTCCCCGGGCGCGGACTGCAGTCGAGGAAACGCCGCACCTGTTCCAGTTCGTGAGTTGTCTGCAGTAAATCATGTCGCTCGCTGATACGGCACTAGTACCTATCATATATCACATACTGGCGTCGTCCGTTGTAATGTGCCCCTAGACAGAGAAATTACTGTCTGACAGGGCGAGAAGAGGAACTGCTTTCATACAAGGGATGATTATGTGCATGAAAATAAACAACCCTATGGAAGAAAGTGAAAATAATAAATACTCTGTTTTTCTCTACGAACGTATATATCAAACGTAGCCTCTATATTCCAATACATTTGAGTGGGTCGCTTTCTTGTCTGATTGTTTGGTACAAATTTTGCATTTTATTTTAAACTAGCTTACTCATTAGGGAGAGACTTGGAACTTTCTGCACAGCACAGAACTGGATGGCACTGCAGAATTAACTCGCTTTCATGTCTGATGTGTTGCGGTAGTTATTTTGTGTGCCACTGCTATTTTCACGTTTTTCTGTTTGACTTACAAATATTTCGTGGTAAGAGCGATTGCTGGTAAGTCCTTCTGTGACATCGATTCTCTCTCTCATTTTATCTACGTCTTTACCTTAGATAATCGTAGGAGGAAGCAATGGATTGGTTGACTCAGGTAAAGATAAACTGAAATAATCTTGAAATTTACCACATGTCTCTGTTGTAATCTCACATAAATGTTTAAAATCTGTTGAAAAATTTGAAACACACAAGAATATAACACAGAAAATAAATATTTGAATAGAAAAGGTATTAAAGTACGCCATTTTTAAAGCGGACTAAAAGTATACCGTAATTTCTGCTAACCCCGTATAGATTACTGACACCATACAGATACACCTGTAAATTTGTGCTTGTGAATTTTTAATAGCTATGAAAATACTTGCAGAATTTAAAACGAAAACCGTGGGCTACACGTAATAGATAACAGCAAGGTGGTGAACTATTCATGCATCGCCGGCCGGAGTGGCCGTGCGGTTCGCTACAGTCTGTAGCCGAGCAACCGCTCCGGTCGCAGGTTCGAATCCTGCCTCGGGCATGGATGTGTGTGATGTCCTTAGGTTAGTTAGGTTTAATTAGTTCTAAGTTCTAGGCGACTGATGACCTCAGTAGTTAAGTCGCATAGTGCTCAGAACCATTTGAACCACTTTGTTTATTGGTTCAAATGGCTCTGAGCACTATGGGACTCAACTGCTGAGGTCATTAGTCCCCTAGAACTTAGAACTAGTTAAACCTAACTAACCTAAGGACATCACAAACATCCATGCCCGAGGCAGGATTCGAACCTGCGACCGTAGCGGTCTTGCGGTTCTAGACTGCAGCGCCTTTAACCGCACGGCCACTTCGGCCGGCACTTTGTTTATTCATGCATCAGTTAACATGCCCCCCCCCCCCCCCCATTCACCCACGCCATGGTTTACGTTTTAAATTTTACAAGTATTTTCATCGCTATTACAAATTCACAGGCACAGTGAGGTTACGAATCTGTATGGGGTTAGAAGAAGATACTTTATAGTTTTTAGTCCAGTTTAAAGACGTATTATATTAAAAATCTATTTAAATAATTATTTCGTATCTCGAAACTTCCTGACAGATTAAAACTGTGTGCCCGACCGAGACTCGAACTCGGGACCTTTGCATTTCGCGGGCAAGTGCTCTACCATTTGAGCTACCGAAGCACGACTCAGGCCCGGTCCTCACAGCTTTATTTCTGCTAGTATCTCGTCTCCTACCTTCCAAACTTTACAGAAGCTCTCCTGCGAACATTGCAGAACTAGCACTCTTGAAAGAAAGGATACTGCGGAGACATGGCTTAGCCACAGCCTGGGGGATGTTTCCAGAATGAGATTTTCACTCTGTGGCTAAGCCATGTCTCCGCAGTATCCTTTCTTTCAGGAGTGCTGGTTCTGCAAGGATCGCAGGAGAGCTTCTGTAAAGTTTGGAAGGTAGGAGACGAGATACTGGCAGAAGTAAAACTGTGAGGACCGGCCGTGAGTCGTGCTTCGGTGGCTCAGATGGTAGATCACTTGCCCGCGAAAGGCAATGGTCCCGAGTTCGTGTCTCGGTCGGGCATACAGTTTTAATCTGCCAGGAAGTTTCATATCAGCGCACACTCCGCTGCAGAGTGAAAATCTCATTCTGGATTTCGTATCTCCGTTATAGAGATATTGTCAGATGAATGCATTTCCATAAAATCAGTTTATGTTAATATTGGTATAATAATAGTCTTTCAATTGGACACATCTTCGACAACTTTTGTATCTCTAACGCACCACAGTAATTCTGCTGCGGGAAGGAGACCTTCGGTTAAATGTGGATTACGAACAACGTGTCACTCCCGGTAAATATTCATATTATTGAGAGAGTGAAGGCAGACAAATATTGCTCGTCCTATCGGGATTCTACCTTCCAGTTTCCAGGCTCGCGCTTTTCCATTCCACGACCATGCCCCATACATAAACAGTCTTTCATCTGCGTGACAGCTGAGTTAAGCTATATCTGTGTTCCTCTGGTCATAATGGCGACTTTTCGCTATGCTATAAACGAGTCAGTTGCAGCCGCCACAATAAAGACATTGTGCATCAAGGAGAAGGTTGTCGTTGAAATTATGAGAGCCTGTGTTCGAAGAAGATAATGGGAAAATATTACTTCCTCCCACATACACGTCGTGAAATGACCAGGCCGAAAAAGAAAGGAAAAAAACCAGAGAATTAGAGCCCATACAAAAGTTTGCCTATAGTCGTAATTCCCAAGCACCAGTCGCAAGTGGAACGGGGAAGGATGTACATGACGGTGGTACCACAGATCCCCCCAAACTTCGTCCATAGCCGAATGGCTGCCGGCACGGTTATCCAGCGTGTTTGTGTAATACACTTTCTAACTGAAAAAATTTAGCAACATGCTGTCGATCTAAATATTTGTCCTAAGGTATAACTTTTTTCTACATTAATTGTTTCATTCTCAACTATATTCAATCTCTCTCTCTCTCTCTCTCTCTCTCTCTCTCTCTCTCTCTGAAATCACACAGTGTTGGTGGGTCCGTTTCCTATACAGTCACAGTCCGTTTGTGCACATAATGACTAACAGAAAAGTGTATAATATAATGAATGTGTAAGCGACATATGCTGCGACTGGCGCTAATTGTGTACTTCGTACCTAGGAAATTTCCTTCAGCTTCACGTACTGGAATCCTGGAATTGAAGATGGTCCTTGACTGAAGCAGATTGTCTAGAATCCTTTCAATGCTTTAAATGTGCTCTCTGTATTCGGTGCTGAGGACGGCTTTTGTTATGACTGTACAGCTCGCCAAATTTTGATGCCTGTGCTGAGAGACGGCGTTCCGGCCGATGTGATTTACTTACCATCCGTCATTTCGAAAACTATTTGGTGATAATATTTGATTTTTGTTCATCTTACAGTCTGAAGTCTTCACTCATTAATGAAATGAATTTCTTTTTCCTGTCCGCCTTAATTACAACGCTGCATCAAATTAAGTACGGCATTGCACGAAATTTAAAGAGTCGGCAGAGGTAAGAACGTATTACGTAAACTTTGCGTATGGTTGATTTTCGGTCAGACGTTACGGGGAATGAAATCTAGGTAAGATACCGAAATTTTATTTAAAACTGAGAATAGAACAACAGCTCATTTACTTCTCGAGTTACTGGGTTCTATACGCGATGGATGGTAGCGCTCGAAGGACCGATGCACGTATTTGCACATGGCGAATCATGTGGTCATAAATATGGTCATATCTCGTACAAGATTCAAAATATCGAAACGAAGATTTTTGCAAATATTGAGATAGGTACGCTGTATGATAAGTATTCGAACCTCTTTATATTCAGCGGAATATGTAAATATCTCGTCTGTAGCCGTCAGAGGTGGGCAGCTCAAGACGCATACAAACGTCCATAGCACTGTAGTAAAATCCAATCGCCGTTCGCGTACACATCCACGGCACCATGGAGACGGCGTAGGAGGACGTGTATACGCGTATACAGAAGCGAAAGGCTTAAATGTAGAAAAAAGCGAGGTAGCTTCTGGTGGTTCATAATTACATTCTCTTCATACGGTGCCCTCCAAGAAACTGAAGCACACAGAAGAGATGGTTGCATGTCAAAGTAACTTTGTATATTTGTTCACCATAATCAGGCCTTAAATAATTCGAGTAGAAATTATCTGTGACAGCTAGAGTGGCCATCAGAGCACACTAGTGCTGTTCGTATTCAGTGTTGTTGCGGGCCTGGTAATAGCGTCAGATGTTGAGTGACGACTGTGAAGGGCACTGAGACGACGCGTATTCATGTGATAGAGCATCATTAGCATCCGACACAGTCTGGAAGGGGCTTCATTGTGGTCTGCATTTGGCTGACTGTTCGAATCTCGCAATATCACATTTGATAGGGCATTCGGAGGTGACAATGGCTCGATGTTGGACTTCATGAGGTCGTGAGGGCTGGCATATTAGTCATCAAGTTCTACCAGATTAGTCTCATCACGACAACGGAGGAGGAGGTCGTTGTGGCCGAGCGGGTCTAGGAGCTTCCGTCCGGAACCGCGCCACTGGTACTGTCGCAGTTTCAAATCCTGCCTCGGGCATGGATGTGTGTGGTGTCCTTAGGTTAGTTAGTTCTAAGTAGTTCTAAGTCTAGGAGACTGATGACCTCAGATGTAAAGTCCCACAGTGCTTAGAGCCATTTGAACCATTTCACAACGGAGGCTCACAGTAGTGTACGCCAAGCACAGACACCTTCATTTATAAATTTGTAATCCGGGAAGAGGTAATGGAGTTTCTGTAACATTCTTTGTCATTATACACAATTCGTTGGAAACCAGCAACTACTGGGCTAGAGAAGTACTGCCCCACATGTAGGCTGCCGCTACCCCCACAACACAGATAGCTGTGTATGGAGTTGTGCCGTGACTGAGAAGCATGTACTGCTCATGAATGGCGTCGCACAGTGTACAGCGGTATCTAATATCACTATACTGTTGTACCACACATGGTCATCGTCAGTGAGTATGGTGGGAAGAGGTCCCATTCTTCCAATGATTTGGAGAGAGACAGAGGAATACTGGTGTGGTGAGCTATCGGGTATGAGTTCAGGTCACAGCTGGTAGTGACTGAGGGAACTCTGATTGCGCAACCTACAGCACATATAGCCTACATCCTCACTTGTTACCCCTCATGCGAAAACATCGTGGCGTCATTTTGGCAATAGGGCAAAGCTCACCAACCCATGCCACATGTCTCTGTGAACTGTCGGTGTGATACTTATGTACTCTGGTGGGCAGCAAGATCTCTAGATGGGTCCGCGATAGAACATGTGCAGGACCTGCTAGGTTGCAACCCAAAGCTCGTATCCAGCATATCAAGGGACCATTTGCAACAGTGGTTCAAATGGCTCTGAGCACTATGGGACTTAACATCTCAGGTCATTAGTCCCCAAGAACTTAGAACTACTTAAACCTAACTAACCTAAGGACATCACACACACCCATGCCCGAGGCAGGATTCGAACCTGCGACCATAGCGGTCGCGCGGTTCCAGAGTGAAGCGCCTAGAACCGCTCGGCCACCAGCGGCCGGCTTTCACTGTCGAATCAGGAGAGAGGAAGAGGAATGTCATACTGATGAGTTAGTTTATATAACTAAGTTCTTTGTAAATTTCACATTAGTTTGCAGTCACGGAAAAAACATCCCTATAGTTCTGAACGCATGAAGTTTCGTTTTATTTCTTCTCGTCCTCTTCTGAGAGCTTCACTTTCTTTATCAAGGAGTGTACATTGAAGCCATGCAGTGGCATAACAGAAAAAGTAATGGGGAGTGCTATGAGTAATGTAAATATCTCCATCTAGCACATTGTTTATTGGCGTCACTGTGCTTTATTAAAGGTGATAGACTGTTGATGCAAACTTCATTAAGGGAATATAGTGACCCTCAGGCTGAATAAAATTATTTGCACCTTTGTTTGTGCCAAGGGGCGTTTAGGGTCTTCTCTCATCTTCTGTTGACGTAATACATTGATATCTTCACCAAAATTACGTTTTTTCCTTCTGCATTTTAACTTTCCAGCTTTCCTGGTTCAAATGGCTCTGAACACTATGGGACTTAACTTCTGAGGTCATCAGTCCCCTAGAACTTAGAACTACGTAAACCTAAAAAGGACATCACACACATACATGCCCGAGGCAGGATTCGAATCTGCGACCGTAGCGGTGGCGCGGTTCCAGACTGTAGCGCCTAGAACCGCTGGGCCACTCCGGCCCTCCAGCTTTCCTGTACAAAATAGCCACTCCTGTAGCTGCCATCAAATGAACATTTCGGGAAACAAGGTGTCAAACTAAATTGTAGCGTTGCTTAGGGCACGTGGAACCTTTAAATTGTAGTCGAAAAAGACGTTTTGAATATACACTACTGGTCAAATGTTTTCGATCACCTACAATTATGGTTTCTAATAAAATTTGGTTTACAGGAATTCCGCAACCTAACGTCGTGGGATAAGATAATAAGCCGCTTCAGTGTTAAAGTGTTTTATTGGTCCAATCACGACGGATTTAGGGCGATTATAAGCCCACCTTCAGGTGAACAAGAACCGTGGTATGTTTGGCCGCCGCACTGTGGACAGGAGGCTGCGGGCAGGTGAGAGCCGCACTTGCAGCCGAGATATGGTAACCTTTTTCGTCTACTTCGAGGAGGAGAGTCAGTGTGTGACGCCATCTGTGAAGCATGGTAGAGGGTCTGTTATGGTGCTCAGATATTTTTCGGGTGGTAAAATCGGTGAGCTAGTGAGAATTAAAGGAACATTTAATAAGGAAGGATATCATAGAATACTGATCAATAACGCAATTCCATCTGGCAAGAGCTTTACGGTCTTGGATTTGTTCTGAAGCAGGACAATAATGACAAACAGACTTTTATATTGTGCAGAAGTTAGGTCAGTAGAAAAGAGTAATGTAACTGAATAATAGGATTTTGCCAAGTAATCCACCTTTTTTTAATCCCGTGGAACTCTTATGGGATTAACTTGACAGTAGGGTCAGAAAACTGAGGTCACCTAATGTGTAACACCTGGTGTAACAACAACAACGCTGTACTATTGTACATATAATAATTTTTTCTTCTGATTTTCGATAGATTAGTATAATCGATGTTCTGATTTCATTTCTTTTTTGTTTCATGCCATTATGTTAATTAAAACTGTAAACAATTTTCAGTGTGAATATTAATGTTTATGTCAAATTTCAAGCAATATTATAACAGAATTGAAGTGTAACCAATGTTGAAACTATTGTAAGATGTTAAAATTGTAATTGTGCGCCTGGTCCATACGTAGGCAATGTTTTAGGATATGTAGAATGCAAAACCTCGGGTGAATACCGTGTCTATAGGGGAGCGGTAAAAAGGTGAATGGCAGGCGAGCGCGGGAAAATGCACACGGGCGCTGCACGGCATAACGGGATCAGCAGTGGTAGTCGGAGATGGGCATCGGTCTGAGAAACACGTTCTGGATCGAGAAGGCTCTCCTGGAAAACGTGATTTCTTTGAGCCTCGTATGTGCCATTTCCGACGCCTATGCAGCATGGCAGTATTCCATAGGCACTAAACGGAAAAGTATTGCGACGCTAAGAAGAAGCAAAGTGCCGATACATCAATAGCCATTGCTGTGATTGTATGTGTGCTCTGTTCCTCGCCATCTCGCTGCCTGCCCACCGCCTTACCGATACAAACAGGTTGAAATCTTTAGTACTGCATTCGTGTGGACCAGTGTTACTTTTGTTACATACTGTTCAATAACAACTTAAATTTTACCAGAACTGTCCTATCAGTTAATTATCCTCACAACTAACCTAGACAGGGTCCTTTCCACATGTTGTGCAGTCCGAGTGTCCCGAAATGAAGATTTAAAGTTTATGTTAATAATAATTACCTGCAGACCTATCTATGTTAGAATGATGTTTAAAGAACTTTGTTGTTAATGAATATATAGGTAAATAACATAGGTCTGACAAAGTTGGAAGATAATGTTGAAATTGGTTTAGTAATGAAGTTTAATTAATTTGAGACAAAAATAATGGTAGTTAAATGAGCAGGAAATGAGACAAAAAGAGTAGTAACTCATATATTGGAGATCTTGAGTGCTTAATGATTTCAATAATCAAAATTTCAATACAGTGATCATAACAGTTTCAGGGTTCCCCCCCCCCTTTTTCTTTTCTATTCATTTGAATTCTGAAGGGTACTGAACTGATTTGACCAGCAAAGTTAAACTCAATATAAAACCAAAATTTATTAGTGTTTTACCTTTTTCAAAATTACATTGTATGTGTGTTTCGAAAGTGCTATTTCTAGGGTAACCTATGCCCGATTTTAATCAGATCGATAGACAGTACGAAGTTTGTAGTAAACATTATAGTGTAATTTTGTGTATTTATGGCTTGTCCATATTTGTACAAAAAGTGAAATTATTAGTTCAGTAGATTTTCTGGTTCTAAAATTTACCATATTATGCAGTTTTATTACGGGTTGTTTTGCATGCACGTACACCAAATTGTACAGGAAAGAAACTCTGTTAATGCCTATTTAGGCTGGCGACCGTATTATTAACAATTTGGTAGCATCTGCTGTGTTGTTTCTTGTCCATCGTAACGTGTGGTTGCACTCCGGAATTGCTTGACGTATCATTATTATTACTGAGTGGGTGTAAGTCTGATTTTGCCTCCATTCAGATACACGCGGTCAAAATCTATACAGAAATCCTTTCTCTTAAGGTGAAGCCCGTCAACTTACCACAGTACAGGCTTTAAGGAGTATCGTGTGCACTAGCGCAGCGTTTACACTGGGGACTTAATTAAAGACGTGTTGGACTGCAACATCTCCAAAATCACTACAAAATCTTATCTCCAAAATGCCAAGAGTCTCTGCAGCTGTTCTAAGAGACAGGGTGGATCATTTCAAGAGGCTAAAATCTAATCGATATTCTACTGTAATTAATGATGGGGAGAGAAAATTTTTATTTTGTTGCACTACTTCCTTTGTACATTGAAATAAACCATACACTTTGTGTCATGGGCGACTGAAAACTTTTACTGTTACATTATAATTGCATTACGGCAATTGGAAATGCGCAAAACTCGAAATTCATCACGGCATAAATAACACCAACTAAGAAAGGGCTGTTTTATTAATTTCTTAAAGCACTTTAATGACGGAGATAGATACTTCCTCCCACACCCTTTCCGGTGCATTATTTCGTGAGAGAAAACCTTTGGCTTTTCAACAAAAGAATGTGAAAGAGCTGGAAACAAGTATGACAGACACATTGGGAGGGGATCTTTGTAGGGATACAGTTGTGTTTAACGTATGTAGCGATGTCCCACGTTTCGCCAGAGGTGAAATCCATACAATAAACTTATGCATGCTATGGAAGAATATTTGACTGATACTGAATACAGATGGTAGGCTGCATATTCTGGATGAAATAACTCCAAAGCCCTGCCAACAGGCACTACAATTAACTTTATAATCCTGATGAATTGTTAGGGACGTAGCAAAAATTTGTATAATATCGTCGTTGGTTTCTTTAGCTCACCTACTCGCTATGCATTGATGTAGTATAAAATGACGGGATTCTGGGGCTTATACTTTTGTAGTACCTGAAACTATCCTCCTGCTCATTAATATCTTGCTAAACGCTAAACATGCACTTATTAACCAAAACTTTATCACCACTGCCCACTTCGAGGTTGAATGTCTCCTGTTGTTGCGGGCACGTGACGCACTAAGGAAAGAATGTAAGTGGAAGACAGACGAATGGGCAGTCATTTAGCGAAGATACAGGCAGAAAATGGGGAAATGTACTGATATTATCGGTTCTGCCAAGGGCACATTGTTCTGGCCCTGCGGCTTGAAACGAGAACCTCTGAAACGGCGAAGCTGCTGTCATGAGCACCTATAGGAAGTGGTTGAAGGATGGTGGAACAACGCGTGGACCCTAGTGTACTGGACGTCTACGTCTTATCACAAAATGTGCAGCCCCGGGGATCCCCCACTGTGTAATTCAGGGTAGGCGGCGATTTGTGGCAGGTCTGACGACAGAGTGCAATGCTGGTGCCGGCACAAGTGTTTCGGAGCACCTTATTCAAATGTCATTGTTGAATATGGAGCTCCTCACGACGCGTTTCTGGCATCATCAGTTATGATTGCAGTGGGCACAGCATCACTGAGTTTTCAGCATGGATTAATAGAAAAGTGTCGCCTGTCTAGTAAATCGTGTGTCTTGTGACACCAAGTCGACTGGCTGGGTCCTCACACACCGTAATCCAGGAGAATGGCTGCTTGAAACGTGCACCGTGTCGAGGATGCAGGCCGGTGAGAGCAGAATTATGCTGTGGGGTGCACTGAGTTGGGCTTCTGTTGGACTTACGTTAGTACTCGAGGAGACCATAACAGCAGTGAACTACGTGAACGTTATTGCAGACCACCTGCATCTCTTTATGAAGTCTCCCCTAATGGCGATGACATCTTCCAGCAGGATAAATTAACGCGAGACCAGTCCAGAATCGTGCTGCACTGGTTTGAGGAGCATGATGGTGCAATCAAATTGATGTCTTCGCCAGCAAATGCCCTTGATCTGTATCCAGTGGGACACATATAGGACACCAGCTGCGCTATCCACAATCACCGGCCCGTAAGCTGCGGGATTTTAGTGACCTCTTAGTAGAAATCTGGTGCTACATACTTCTGGACATGTAGACACCATACCAAGTAGAACCGCTGCAGTA
Source organism: Schistocerca nitens (assembly GCF_023898315.1). Lineage (NCBI taxonomy): Eukaryota > Metazoa > Arthropoda > Insecta > Orthoptera > Acrididae > Schistocerca > Schistocerca nitens. The sequence goes on from NC_064617.1 coordinate 784,082,274, forward strand.
CAGTGTTTGAAGAGTGGACCAACACGCTATTAAACAGTTGGCTCATAGATATGCTCATCTACCAAAATAGAGAACTGTGTTTCCATTTGAAAATTTGGAATAATACATACATTATATCTCTTCGTTTACACATAGAAGTAAAATTGTCTCTATTGTAATAACAATAGGGTACACTTCAGTTTCGAAAAATCAAATATGATACTAGCTTAAAATTTTTCTCGTCCTGCATATAGATCCCACTAACCTCAGTTGCATGATATTGTCGTCACTTTACAATGTTACGTATAAGACAGCTGCGAATTTGAGAAGAAATTATTACTTTATTGGCTTTTTCTGATATTGTAATAAAGACATACAAAACTATCATAGTAAGTTAAAGTGTACTACGAACAATTATTCCTACTTTTGCACCGAATATTGCGACCGACACAACATCACAACTCCTTTTAATATTTTAACTGATATATCGAACTGGGAAGGAAGACAAATTATGGTACAACTTGTTTGAAAGCAGCAATAGCTTCAGACGACGCATTATGAGGCATCAGCGAATGGTTAATTTTGTAAGGGCGGGGTGTGTGTCATGTTAAATCTGTAAAGGGATACCAAATGTGTACTACAGTATGTGTATTCAAAGGGATGTATCTTATTGCGGGCCATACAATTTCGAATACTTTTATTTTTCTCAAATTGCAGTACTGGGGTAAAAATGACAACTAGAAATATAAATAAACAAGAAAATGAAAGTATCAAATCAGTTTATGTCTTTCGGTCGAGCATGGGCTGCACATTTTAGGAAATTTGCAAAATATCAAATTTTAGGAGAGTTTTTAAAATTTTATTACTTTCTACCGTCTAAATGAAATAGCTCACACTGTTACATATTAGAACATGGAAAGTACTGGTAAAGTATTATTAGAATTCGTCTCGCATTATCTCCAAAGTTAATGAAGACACGAAAAAATTAGTAGAAAGTTAGGTTACTATTAAATGATGAAACTATTAATAACTTACATGTTATTTTCTAATTTATATCATTTGGGTAACATAAAATTATTTTAGAACCTCACTTGTATTGTTAATCAGTAATTCTTCCAATTTTAAATATATTGAAAAAAAGTATTACTTTTTGAGAAAGAATAGTCTAGGCAAATGTCGTAGCACCTGTACGTTCTACTGCCTGTTCTCACCTGAATGTACCTGGAAATCTCATACGTGATTCTCCTTTTCTTCCTTGTATGTATGATTAGTGGTACGCCTGCTGATACTGCTCCAATTGGATTCTCCTGAAATAAACCTGCTGTCTGTGATATACTAATAGGATTCCTTTCTACAGGGGAGCACTTTCCAGACTTTCGCCTCTAACAAGCCCTTTAACAGAAGTTTAACATATTTTGTTACTCCTTTCGAAATGTTACAATTTATTTACGCAGCAGCCTTTTTCTGAAATTCCAAAAATTACTCCGAAAATTAAGATTTTTTTCCAGAAAAGAAAAAAATTTTCCAAGGTTCAACACAATCATGTACATGGCACCAAATATTCTATTTAAATTTAACAATGTTACAGTAGAATTTTTAGGTCAACACTATACTTAACGGTCCAAATGTTACATTACTGATTTTCTCAACAGTAATAATCAGTAAGCGAAATCAAATTAAGAAGGATTAGGCCATTATGAAAATCCAGTTCCAAGTAAAAATATTTTTAGTTGGAAGCTATTGGCAGCAGAAGCAAATTGTCAATTTTGAGACAGGGAAAACTGTTAATACATAAAGAAATTCGGTTCATTTTCAAATATAACGTGTTCCATAGCAGAACATCTTGCTTCCGTTTCAAGGTACAAAATGCTGCACGAGTGACGAATAGTTCTTAACCACCCACACATTATGTAAGTAGTTTTAAAATTATACAGAATTTTGCACACCGTAAAAGTCTGTAACTGAAGAATTAACAATACCTGCTAAACAGTTTTAATATATTATACAACAGATTCTTACAGAAATGAAATTAATCTGTAGCTTACAAAACACACGTTTGACCGACTTTCGAGTTTTGTTCATCAGTCTGGGACCATTACCAAGTACGACTGACGTAAGAGCTAGAGAAGATTCAACGGTGAGCAGCACATATCGTCACTGGATCGCTTAGGAAGTACGAGACGTTACGGAGATCCTCAAGGACCTCCAGTTGCAGCCGCCACAATAAAGACATTGTGCATCAAGGAGAAGGTTGTTGTTGAAATTATGAGAGCCTGTGTTCGAAGAAGATAACGGGAAAATATTACTTCCTCCCACATACACGTCGTGAAATGACCAGGCCGAAAAAGAAAGAAAAAAAAAGCAGAGAATTAGAGCCCATACAAAAGTTTGCCTATAGTCGTAATTCCCAAGCACCAGTCGCAAGTGGACCGGAGAAGGATGTAGATGACGGTGGTACCACAGATCCCCCCAAACTTCGTCCATAGCCGAATGGCTGCCGACACGGTGATCCAGCGTGTTTGGTTACAGTACAGGCTGCCCTCTGAAAAAAAAGAGAAGAAAAAAAAACAGGGAAGTTCTCAATCAATAATTTGAAAAATTCGTACTACATCTACACAAAAAGCTAACGAAAACCGGGCGAAGAAACAGTTCGAAACCAACACGACTCTCCCGATTTATCGAGGTCTCGTATGACATCTACTTAGGCCTTGTGAGGACATATAGGGAGCTACTTGTATAAAGAGGCAGCGGCATCATCAGAACTCATCTACTAGCAAAAACGGCTGGAGATTGGTGACATGCTGATCACTTGTCACTCCTCGTACTGCCTTGTAGGCAGCAGTTGACAAGTAGGAACACGCCTGAGGCCTAAAACGTGTCAGGTACTTCCATTTTACCAGAGGTACGCACTCAAGGTGACATGTGGAGTGTACATTATAGCTGTTACAAGAAACACGCACTGCATTTCAAAGAACCTTCCTCCTGAAATTACACGAACCACTTTTAGAATGAGGGGAGTAACGTACTACTTTGTCGCCCCGAAATGGCGCTTAAATTAGAGAATATTGGTCTCAAACAGAGCGATTCTGACAATTTTTCTACTTGTGCAGAATAGGGAAGGGGTGAAATGGTGCGGTTTCACAACTTTATGTAACCTCCACAACAGACAGTACAGTGATGTGTTTGTGTACTTATTTTGAACACGAAATCGATAGCAGGGTTTTATACTGTTTTCAGGTGGTGGAATTACCACTCAGTCACTTCAGTTAAGGAATTAAGAATGTCATCCGTAATGTTACGTACATATACGAGGTGATGCAGTACAACTAAGCGCCATTACGCAACAGGTAGGTACACCAATCAATTCTAGGTAGTAACTGATTACCATAGGACACGTACTGGCGTTTATATGCTAATGCCTGTTACAGATGTTACCCGAAAAGAAAACGAAGAATAATGGCTCAAATGGCTCTGAGCACTACGGGACTTAACATCTGAGGTCATCAGTCCCCTAGAACTTAGAACTACTTAAACCTAACTAACCTAAGGACATCACACACATCCATGCCCGAGGCAGGATTCGAACCTGCGACCGTAGTGGTCGCACGGTTCAGACTGAAGCGTATAGAACCGCTCTGCCACGACGGCCGGCAAATGAAGAAGACTTTCATGGAAGTGGCATCAGGATGTTATAAGTAAAACAGTCGTATACGGTATGACTATACAAACTGTTGACTCTTCGCGCACGGCGTTTAATTATATTTTCAGAAAGAAAGATGCAAGGTGAAAGCCTTAAACACGAAGTAGAAATGAAGAGATCTGTTAAGTGATAAACAAACCGTAGATATGTGGTTCGGGTATATTGAATGGTATAAAAATTCTGAAGACAGTAAGAAGAACAATGCAAGTCTGATACGCAAGATACAGAAGTGTACCTGAAGGTTATAAATTGCAGCCAGTCGTTTGTGGGCAACGAAGTCAGTAATGATCCACGTCGAAGCTCTGCAGATACTAAAGTAATTAACGAAGATAATCAGCATCAACAGACGATCACATTTCCAGAAAGGTGTCATCACACCACGTGGAGGCAATTACCTTTATCAGGTAGTGCTCCCAGATTGCAAACATTGGCGTAGAATTGAGAAAGACGTTCCACAATTGCTAGTCCACTGCACAGAAACATACGTAAGGAAAACGTGGAGCAAGGGAACTATGCTGACAAGGGAAGTTGAGAGATATTCAGTGTTAAATGCACTGATATTCCTTGAATTAAGGAGGCACTAAACAAATAATTAGGGAAACAAACAGTTAACAAGTGAAGAGAGTCTGTTTCATAAAGTGTGAAAAGCGATGGGATAAGAGTACCGATGATGTCCAGTACAAAGAATAAGAAGAAAGAAAAAGAACATGATGATCTGTGTCCTTGCATTCGAAGTGTTGCAGTATTTTAATAATGACAACATCCTTAACCTGGAGTGTTATCTGGATTTTGCAACTGTTACTTAAGAATTTGATTACAACAGAAATACTGCTCGTCAATAAGGGAATACTTTTCAAACACTAAAACAGAAAATGTCATCATTACTAAACAAAAAAATTACGTTTGTCTCGAGATCTATAGTGGTGCGACCGTCATATTAGCATTCTGCGGAAAATAACAACTGTACAACGTAAATATATTATTGGCTCTATGTATAAGTCATAGTCTAGGTATAATGGTCATCTACAAATAATGAAACAACCGACATCACACAGTCGAATCAACAAATACTTAAACTGTGTAAGCGTATAGAAACATAGGGGAGATTATTTGCGGCTCACTGTAGTTAAATAGGTGTCTGTGTAGCTAAAAATCGCACCCCTGTGTTCAAACAGAGTAATACAGCATCGGCAGGTAGGGAAAACTTAACGATAGTGCAAGTAGAAACACGAGTTTTGCGATCAGTCTACTCTGGATTTAAGTAGTAGTATGTAAAGTGTATAGAAGGTGCAAACGAGGTTATTTTTCTTTACTGCCAGTTACAAAGTACGTGGCAACAAATGAAATAGGAGGTTGTTTTGCTAAGACGAAGAGCTCTTCTAAGGTGACCGTGTTGGGATCTCGGTTTAGCACTTCTGATTCAGGATATCCATTATCTTTATTAAACACCGCAGGAAAATTTTAGATTGATAGTTCGGAGGTCATGGCTGGTTTCCTAAGTCATCCTTCTGCAATCTGAATTACGTATCTGCCTATAAAGGTCTTGTCGTCGAAAAGTCGTTATTATTTCCTCTTAAAATACGTTGTTACCGCAAAAAGAAATTTTTCTCTTTTCTTGTCATGGGATTTGGTATATGCATTTGCTCCCAGGAGACATGCTTTTGCTTCCCTATTGTAACTGGAGAAAACATCTTTGAGAGGCGTGCTTAACTCCTTTCAACTTGTGCGATAGTATGCCATTTCGAGGAGAATTATACAGTTCTGGGAAGTACTTACCTGTGTGAGATGAGCCGTACTTCAGGCGTATAGCTCCTTACAGTCTCACCTGTTGGGAACCTTATCTCGCGAACAGCAATCCACGATGTTTCTCTGTAATTTCTGCTGGCTGCGGTAGCACGTCTTGGAATGTCTTCAGAATGCGGGAGATAAGCGAAGTTACCGTGACAGAGAGAGAGAGATAGAAAGTGGGGGGGGGGGGGGGGGACGCCTGTAGTGGTTTCCCGTGTGTATGTGTATGTGTGTGTGTGACAGGGGGAGAGATATCCCCGGCACGTGCTGGAAGGGGGGTGGGGGGGGGGGTGGCCTGTGTCCCCAGGGCGTGCCCCGGCTTACTGGCTTAGCCCCGCCGCTCACGAGATCAGGAGAGTCAGAAGCAGCGTTCGCCGTTGGCCATACCCGTGGAATTCTTCCCTCACGTGCGTCTTCCTCTCTCTGTCTGAACGTAGCACAAACAAGAACACACAGACGAGCTTAGTCACTCACACACAACACACACACAGACACCGAACACATAGGGTGATTGAGCTGCAGTTACCGCTCGGTTCTATGCAATCCGCACGCCTTCAGATACTAATTTCAAGATTTTCGTATTCTCTCACTCACTACGCGCAAACTATAAGTCCTACAGAAAAATAAGCGGGACCTTTCCCTGGGAAATTATATGTAATTAAATTTTGTACCAAGTTCCGTTTTCGCTGGAGGTCGTAGTTTTCGAGGTTTTCAAGAAAAACACATAAACGTAACCTTCAAATGCGTTTTTCTTGAATAATTCGAAGACAATGGTCCCCAGAGAAGACGTATCCTAATGCAAAATTTAAGCACATTAAATTTCGTACAAAAAGCTTCTGTTCATTTTTTTCTGTATGACTAATAGTTTGCTCGTATCGGGAGAGAGTGAATACGAAAATCTTGCACGTGTTGTCTGAAGGCGTTGCAGGATGCATAAACCCAAAAAGGTAGGGGCGGCTGAAACACCCTACTTATAGCTGATGGCACAGGCTTAGTAACCGATAAAGAGTAAAAAGAAATAGTCAAACCAATAAGCAACAATAATAAATCCAACCACTTACTCCCTTCTTTAAATCTCTAAGGCATACATATATTCCTTCAATTTTTAACTCAACATTGTCCCATGACTACTTTTCGTTCAATGGGCTCAAATGGCTCTAAGCACTATGGGACTCAACTTCTGAGGTCACCAGTCCCCTAGAACATAGAACTACTTAAACCTAACTAACCTAAGGACATCACACACACCCATGCCCGAGGCAGGATTCGAACCTGCGACCGTAGCGCTACTTTTCGTGCTGTGTGTGCTAGTGGAATATTGAATTTACGCAACTTAAAAACCCTATTCGACTTTCCAGGGTAGTTGCAGTGGCGTTCAACTTCAGCTTACTTTTCAGGTCACGTTCTGGTCACGTCAGGGTAGTTCGTTACTTCCATGAGTACACACTGATTGAGTAACCCAAGAGCCCCTTAAACAGCAGTTTGGTCTCGTTTGAAAAGGAGGCCAGACACTGCCACCCACTGATTCTGTTGAGCTTCAGCCTACTAGTTACGCACTACGCAAAACTGATACCTGTGGAAAGAGTTATGATACTACGGTTCCTTCCTGTGAGAAATCGAGATTAATAGTGCGACGCTCGATCCATTTCGGATCAGGTGCGATCGCTAGAACAATTGAAAATAATGTTAATATCTTTAAAGAGTTGTTCTGCACCAAGAAAACATATCTTACACATAATTTAACGATTCCATCTCTTCCAAATTGTTGTGCATGATGATCTATGGCCCAAATTTGTGAGTTGTTTTCTAGTGATTCCGACTAACATGCCAAAAATGGTGATAACAGGCTACCCACAGGGCGCGTATTCTTCTTGTAAGTGGAACATTGAAATGATCACAAAAGATTGAACCTTAAACCAAAAATTAGCTATACTGTTCCGTTATGAAAGTATTGCCTACGTTGTTGAACGCGAATTTTTACATGAGAACGCTATTAACTTATGAACTTACAGAAAATGTCTCATTTGAAAACAGTTTCAACAAAAAGGAGTACAGCTGTAGCAGATATTTATCATCAATGACCTCTTACAGCTTTTATGCGATACGTTTTTGAACTGTTCACTTAATATCAATATAAATTATAATGAGATAGTTTTGCTTGTTCCTGGTTTGTACCACTTATTTTATAATTATCTTACTTCAGTATTCTGCTATAAGTATACAAAGCCTGTACACATTACAAAAAAGTGGTACGTAGCAATCAACCTGTCGAAACCATACTGTCTTGACTCTCTACAACCTTCTTATACATTATTAAAAACGAATCTACTCCACCAAAATGAGACACATGGCATCTAAACAGAGAAAAATTTTAATTTGACATTTTACAGACCTACACCAATTAGGCGCTATGTAGAAGTAGTTGTTTTTGTCATTATCAGTCTAAACACTAGTTTGATAAATCTCTCCACGCCATGCGATTGCCTTTCACCTCTATATCACTACTAAAACGTCAGGTCTTGGTCTCCCGCTATAATTTTAGCCAATCGCTCCCCTCCACTACCAAATTATTTTTACTGCGCAGATATGAATGTGACATATTAACCTAAACATCTTTTTAGCGTAGTTATGCCACAAAGCTCTTTCGATTCTACAACTGCATCTATAAACTGCAAGCCACGTTATGGTGAAAGCGGAAGGCAAAATAACACAGCCATTTCTCCACTTCTCTTTTTCTCGTCATGGTGAATGGTGAAACGTACGAAGGAAGATGCTTCTCGAGACCTTCTGGACCGTATTTTCTAGGAATTTCAGCCGGAAACCTCTCTTGCTGCATCTCTAACTGGTGATTTTGACAATCTCCATAATCCCCTTTACTAAACAAACCTATGACCCCATTCTTTGATAGCTTTTTTCTGTCTCCTCTATTAATACAACATGGTAAATATTCCAGATCAATGAGCTGTTCTCAATAATCAGTCCATAATTAGTGTGTAAGACACATCTTCCGCGGGCGGATTACATTTCTTAGGATTCCTCTAATAACCGTCAGTCATGCAACTGTGATTCCCACAAGTACTTTTATTTGGTTGATGTCATACATGCTCGTTCCTGAGAATTACTCGAGATATTTCATCTTTTATAAAGTTAGCGATATAGCAAACGATCTCTAATGTATATCGTCGCGTATTTATGCGCAATAACTTATATTCAAGAGCTGAAAGTGTCTGCACCAATAATCAATCCTCTACAAGTATCCCTACGAGGACGTGCTAAAAGGTAACACCTCCGAATTTTTTATGTGAAAACTTATAAAGGTTTCTAAATAAAAGAAACATTATTGACTTCAACATCTTTATTATTCATGTACACATATTTCCAGCCCACTGCCGCTAGAGGGCTCCGAATTGCAGCGTATATTATGAAGGTGTGTGACGTAACTATGTGAGTGAGTGGGAAACATCGTGCTTCATCTAATTTCGAATTCGAAGAGCTCGTCCACACATGGAGCACCTTACACTTCAGCATGACAACGCCGAGCCACATCCGAGTGCTGCGCCTTCTCCAGCAATCCGACATCTTGGATTCACTGTCATCGATCATCGCGCATACTGTCCCGACTTGGCCAGAATTGACTTTGTTCTCTTTCCAGAACTGGTGTCGTGGTTGCAAAGATGGATCTCGCCAGGGACGTCGGCAGTGAAATTCCCCTTCATGCAGCCTATTGCGCACAGTTTGAGTCATAACACGACGTACTGTGGCTGCACGAAAAGCATTATTCAACATGGTGGCGTTGCTGTCAAGGCGCCTTCGAGCTATAATCCACTGCAGTAGTAGCGCTTGCGCAGCCTGATCGAGACATGCCATCGACAGTTGCTGCCTCTCTGTATCCCCTCCATGTCCGAACAACATCACTTTGGTTCACTCCGAGACGCCTGAGCACTTGTTGAGAGCCCTTCCTGGCACAAAGTAACAATGCGTACATGGTTGAACTAGAGGCAACGCGAGCCGTGTACCTCCTTCCTGGTGGAATGACTGGAACTGATCGGCTGTCGGACCCCCTCCGTCTAATAGGCGCTGCTCATACATGGTTGTTTACATCTTGGGGCAAGGTTTAGTGACATCTCTGAATGAACAATCAGTCAACGTCTATCTTCAGGAGTCCTGGGAACCGGAGTAATGCAAAACTTTTTTTTGATGTGTGTATGTTGCATAACACTTATGTATCACTTTCATTACGCTTACATTAAAATAACCATATCTTGTTCTAGATAGTGTGAATCTATATGAATTTAAGTGGCACATACTTCAACTTTTTAAGAGGGCAACGATAATCCAAATGGATGCATGGGCACGGCTTGAAGCCAAGTAATTACTTTAATCACTAACTTCACTGCAATGGCATGCCGTTATTTAAAACCGTTTAACATACTAAATACCAATGAATGTTTTTCCGCGTTCACACAGCCTCCGTAGAGTATTACGAAGGTGTAAGAATTTTGTCGTTGGTTGGTCATTTCCCCAAGTTCGTTGAATCATTTCTCGATTCCTGTCCGTGTCCACTTTCCCAGGTGGTGGATAAATTTCACTGTAATAATTTCTTCCTCCACTATTAGCGACCTCGGTCGTCTTCCTATATTTGAGAATACAGCTTAGTCATGGAGCCGAACGCCATTCAGCAGCCGAAAGGGCGACAGAACGAGCCGATGTCGATATTTCGTCGAAACTGACGGCTCGCTTTTTCGTTTGTTTCGCGTAACATTTCACTCTGTGTAAATGAAAGTGCTTGACAGATGTCTCGCAAAATAGCCTCGAGGCACATTTTCGTGAGGCAATTCTCGCGCAGTACAAACGCACCATCATCGGGTTCAGGAACCTTCCCACTTAGATTATTGACTAATTTCTACATTTCCCAATTTGACGTACGTTTTGTGATTGAACCGTATTATGATCTTTAGCAACATCGTTGCTGAACACCTGTACAGATGATTTAGACGCGATTACTGACATTACGAGAGATAAAATGTACATAGCTTCTTTCTGATCAATTATAAAAGTTTAACTTCATTAAAGTTTCTCACACTGCTATTTATACGCCTATTTCGGATTTGTACAGTTTTTGTTTGTCAACAAGATCCTGGTTCTGTTTCCATAGCGATTTTATAAAGTTGCTGTTGAAGTACGGGAGGTCATTCCCGTTCCTCAATATCTTAGTCGCCACATGTATGTCTAGGGCATATTGTAGAATGTTTTTAAAATTCATTTATTTGTGCTCCACCTCTTCGTTCCCATAGGTGAATACTCAGATACTCCGCATTTGTTTCCTGTCACCACCACTGAGTATCTTTTTTTTTTTTTTTTTTAATTTCGTATGATTGCAGTTAATGATGTCATAACAGCCATATTTTCACTGCCACACTCATTCGTAAAGCTAGAGACTTTAAGTAAGTAGACTGAGCCGTGGTAAAAATTACTGTTTTGAAGAGCACGCCGCAGCGCGTAGTGTGAAGCAGTTGCCCTCCGTTTCTGGCGTCGCTGTGGCATTCGCAGCTTTGGTGTCTTCCTCTGGTGGGAAAGGGGAATGGTTGCCGGTTCACGTGCATTTAAGGGGCGCCATGAGCTCGCGTGGGGCAGTCAGTGTCTGTCGTCCGGAGTGCTAGTATGTGTTACGCCGCCAGTCTCCTCGAGTTTGTTCAGGCGATGGTTATTGGCCGTTGGATCGATCGGTTGGTTGGTCGTGCACTGGGACACAAGATGACTTGTCCGTCTTGAGCGACGGCGCATGTGAGGTCCCCACGTGAGTCCAGTGGGCAGCGCCGTATAGCGAGGCGTAGTGGCTTTGCGGCCGACACGATAGCACCAGGAGTCAATCCACAACATCGGTCTAGCCGGCGCGAGCTGCGACGCCGTGAGACGGGAGATCGGCGTGCCTTCCTGCGTCCGTTGGAGCGGCTGGCAGCGGACGGTTCGGGAGAGCGTTTTGGGGGTGCTGCGCCAGGTCTTCGCCAGACATCGCAGATTATTAGAGGTTAAGTGAATCGTGATATGTTGTTTCATTTACCTGTTAAATTCTACTTGTTTTCTTGGTCAGTCTCTCGTTCCCAGCTTGCTCGTCTGTCTCCTGTCCGCATTTATTAGGCAGTTAGTGTCTGTCTGTCTGTCTGTCGGTCTGCCGTACGTTAATAGCTGCCTCTGTCATGTTTGTCGGATTCAGTGTTAACGAATTTATTACTTTAAGTGTAACGGCCAAATTCCTGAATTATGTTTTTATCTTGCGTATTATCTTGAGAGGCGATATATGTGTAATGTAGAGCATGTTTGGCGAACCTTGTATATTTTATGTAAGACTGCATTTCATGAGTTTTTATTTAAATGGTTATTTTAGTATATAAAGTTGCTACCCTTTCACCATAAGAGCTTTGTTTAAAAAAAAAAAGTTGTACCTTCGGTGGCAAGTCAGTCTTCTAATGTTAGTGTTTTGTACCATTTCCATCCCTACTACGGGGTGCATAATGTGCTTGTGTGAGTTGTAAAAATTTTTAGTTCAAAGTCATCTGGTGTGTTGCAGATTTGCACCAGTGTAGTCTTTCAGAGTTTGTTGTGAGAGGTCGTCACTACGGCCGTGTCAAAAGGGGGCGGCAAGGTTCTCAGCCCGAAAGCTCATACAGTCAAAAATTTGTTCTTTCCGCCTCTGAATAAATTGTAACTTGATATTTAGAGGGTGCTTTCTGATTATAGTTTTAAATCTGTTTAAAAAAAGGCTTTTAGGAATAAAACTTCCATTTGTTGTAAGAAATTTGATTTGTTTTCATCAGTGAACCACTGGCAACTACTCCCACGCACACATAGTGTGATTAAATGTGTTAGTGTTCTTGATGAATCGCTAGTAAATAAAGTGAATTCTTAAGAAAAGGCTTCGAAAGTAAATTCACGGGTTCATAGATACGAAGCCTAGGACTTATTAAACTGACGATTGAGTAGTAGAAACACGTGTCAACAATTTCCTTTTGTACTTTTGGAATTATTGCCTCCATATTAGAGTCTGACGGTATATAGTCTTTCTTATATATTCCTTCTATCAAACTGCACAGTTTTCTTTTCATATGTCCTCGAAACGGCCTCGGTTAATGTAGGGCATTTCTGCTCAAGCCATTCCTGCTTTGACATTTTGCACTTCCGGTGAGATGCTTTTTTAGACAAGAGGACTTTATTTAGCCTCAGTTCTTCTTTCATCAATTAAATTCTAAATCTGGTTTTTATTCAAGGTTTTCTAACATGCTTTCCCTTTTTGCCTAGTTATTCTTCTGCTGCCTTCTCTTTTCATCTCTCAATGCTACTGACTCATATTTGACTGTATTTCTTCCTACTATTTAAGTGAGTCAATCCACACAACTCACACTGCATTTCTCGTAAATCTCTCTTTCATTTTGTCCGTCTCCTTAACATCCTACATATCTGCATTTCTTCCAATTTTCAGTGCTCGCACCATAACTAATATATTGCCCTCGGATTTTTTTATTCACTTTAATATATGGTTTTTAAATATCTCTTATCGCTGTATAGTATATCCGAAACTTTCCAGTATTTCCTGGGCTCCTCAACATGTGTATATGATTCATAAACTGTGACCTGGAAATGCCAGCTTAATACAAACGTTTTTGAAGTTCTGTCATTTTGTCCTGAATGGTCCTGAATGGTCCATTACACGATCTAGTCATATTAAAGTCACCAACGCCCATGTTAATCTTCAACGAGCAATGACCACTGACGAACGACGGGTGCCAGTATTGGCAGTGGAGGATATACAGCATAAAGTTAATCGGGAGGGGGCAGGGGTGCACCGAAAATAATGCGGTCGTTATCATAATGCGGAAACGAAGCGATTTATCTGACCTCCAAGATTCCATTATCATTGGCTTTCGGGCCCTTAGTGGAAGTATTTCTGAAACGGCAAAGTTTGTAAACTATTCGCGTGCCGCCATGGTTAAAGTATGTAGTGCAATGCAAAATGGCGTAACCCAAAGCCTCCGCGAAAGCGACTCTCGTGCACCATGAGCAATACATACAAAGGTGAACGACGGCTGTGGTGACGTGCGCGGGATAGTAAAAAAAAAAAAAAAAAAAAGTTCAAATGGCTCTGAGCACTATGGGACTTAACATCTGTGGTCATCAGTCTCCTAGAACTTAGAACTGCTTAAACCTAACTAACCTAAGGAGATCACACACACCCATGCAAGAGGCAGGATTCGAACCTGCAACCGTAACGGTCACGCGGTTCCAGACTGAAGCGCCTAGCACCGCACGGCCACACCGGCCGGCGCGGGCTAGTAAACGTGCAGCCATTAAGCAGCTGTCTGTCCAGATGATACTGTGTACTACCAGCAGTGTCTCCTCAACGACCTTTCACCGAATGGCCTCTGCAGCAGGAGCTCCTTGTTCATGCACCCAAGCTGACTCCTGCTCATCGACAACGAAGGCTGGTTTGGACGGTGGAGTCTACTGAGCAGCGACACGTAACTTTTTCAGATGAGTCACATATGGTGCTCCATCGGACAGATGACAATTCTCGTATACGGCATTAAACGTCTGAAAGCAAACATGCTGCAACAGCCGTCGGAAGCGCTATGGTCTGGGTGGCACTGTCATTCTGGGAAGCACAAATGATCAACCCAAGCGTGCATCTCTTCTTGGGGCCCATGCCCCCACCCCCCTACATGCAACAGTTTTCTCCTCGACGCAATGTCACCTACCAGCAGGACAATGCAACGTGTCAAACAGCCTGCAATGTACGTGCGTGGTTCGAAGAGCACCAGGGTTACTTTACACGGGACCGCATCGACCGGGCTGTTCGGGCCTCAATCGAGGATCCTAGGGCAGCTGTCCACGGCACTGGAGTCGGCAAGGCGCCTCAACACTATCGGTGTGTTCCAGGACCTCAGTGACTGTCTGACTGCACCTCCAACGCTGCAAAAATTGGCTATTCGTGTCAAATTAATGTGGCTGGAGGATATATATACAATGACGATAGCTGTCGGTTGTCGACTGGTATGAAACAGAATTTCAAGAAAGAAAAGACAGTATTTATCTACTCCGAGGACTTACGCCATACCTTCGAATGAAGTATACCGACCTGTACGATGATGGCAACTAGTTTCTGGAATCATACGAGTTTTACGATCGTGATAAAAATTCTACAGTTGGGCGTTCCTCGTTCATCTATCCTATTACGAATATTACACGTTTAATAATGCTCCATAGTGTCTGCACTAATGATGCAGATCTACAAAAGCTTACCAATAATGTCGCGACCCGAGAGAATCCTATTGTTTACCTAAAATGCCGTAAACCTGCTATGACGATCTCTAGATCAAATCTCAAAATTTTTGGATTCTAAACTGTTAAACATTAATCTAGAAAGATACATAATACTGTAGCAATTATCATGTGAAAGTTTGCAGCCAACACACACAATCTCTTTCTGACAGAATAACCTTATTGTTATTTCATCCTCAACAGTTTAGACATGGGATGGCTACTGTAATTTAACAGTTTAAGAGAATGAGTCAGATCAGTGGCACTTAAAACGGTTATCAAATTACATTAAATGCTTTTATTCGGAGATGTATTTTTATTTATTTCATGGTGTGCAGTCTGATAAAAAGGAAGCCTGGATTTCCGTTACTGGTCGTTTTAAATGTGACATGATTTTAAATGTGTTTGTGTTTGAGCAGATATATTGTCTTCAATTGACAAAAAATCACTTGCCATTTAAACTCGGGGACAAAATTTTTTGAAAAAAAACTGTAATTGCCTGACATTGTCAAAAATAGAGCGATCTCTTTGTCAGGGTAAAAAAAAGTTTTCAAAATATAAATTTTATTGCCCAGATCGAAGTTGATTCACAACCTCCTTACCAGTTTCAGCAAGTTTTATTACCGTTTTCATATATCCGATGATCTGAAAATGGCAATATAACTCTGCTGGAACTATTAATCTGAATACATAGTAATTGCGATCTTGGCACTAAATCTGTTCATTTGAATTAAATGTGGTCAAAATAAAAAGGAAAAATCTGTTCTCGAGACAGGCATTCAATAAATACCTCAGAAGATACGATATGAGACGCTAAAGATTCTGGGTACATCTAGAACTTACGGACTTTCGGCAGCCAGTGGTAAGGACTCCGTCCCACAAATAATAATGATAATATTAACGATGACAGCTTTTTTTTAATTAGACAAAATATGTAGGCTTCTTAAAGGGAAATTTCTCTCTTAATTCAACAACTTACCCCTTCAAAAAAACAATATGTCGAGATCTTTCAACAGAAAAATACTGCGGGAGGTTGATGAGAGTACCACACAGTCTTATCACCTGGAGAGTGCATTAATTCCTATTTCTTTCTCACACTATTTCAATTGGCACTATACTACGCTACGAGAGAACAAAACAGATTGACTGGGGGCAGATTGTCAAGGAGAGCAGACAAAATAAAACAAACCACTGTCCATGGTTTCGTTTGTTAAATAACTTAAAGCTACACGTAGAACGAAATTCATATTCTAGCCTTAGGTGGAGACAGCATAGCTTTTGGATTTCACATTCACACTTGCACCTGAATGTATCCTTTTCAGTTCTAAGAGTTCCGATTACTGAGGAACATTTGTCGGGAGAACACCTTAACTGTTCAACTGCAACTGTTGAGACTATCGTATTCATTTCGTTGCACTCACGAATTTGTTTCTGCAGTGCACAGAAGGAGATGAATGATAACATGCAGGGTCTGCATATATCCGAAATCGTTATACATTCACTACCTTGAATGCAATAAAAACGGAGTCAATCTCCTGCATGTAACTCGATTATAACGGATCTGGTCTGTACATAAAGTAAATATTGACAAAAGTGGCTGTGAAAATATATAAAAGTAAACATACATCCAAATAAAACAAAGGATAAGGAACCGACGCTAACTCAGATGTAACAACAGAAAC
The DNA here is from genome assembly GCF_023898315.1 of Schistocerca nitens. NCBI lineage: Eukaryota > Metazoa > Arthropoda > Insecta > Orthoptera > Acrididae > Schistocerca > Schistocerca nitens. The sequence continues at coordinate 784,098,735 of NC_064617.1, forward strand.
TGCTACTTCTCCAGAGCATAAGTAACAAGGTGCTTTGCAGGTTGTTTAGAGAAGGTGAATAGATTATCTCAGCGCAACGATCTCATCACGTTTCTTGTATGAAAACGGAAGTGTTCATTTAAGCACACATCTGGAAGTAGGACACAGGCAGCGGATGTTACAAGGTGCTTCAGTGTTCGTTCTGCTATGGTCAGAAAGTAATCATTTTTAACGAAAGTCTTGTCACTATATTACAAAGAGGACCAACAATGATTATTATTGACACACCGGTGTAACTGCATGAAGAAACAGCCGGGTCATTTCTACTCATATGAGAGCAGCTCTAAGACTTACGCCGGTTGGATGTAATGTTAGACCCCTAAGCCACAAGTCTTACATTTAAGAATGCATTGTTTTGGATTGGCCATCCAGCACGAAAAGAAATAACAGAAATCGTTCAGCAACACTCTTAAACTTCTGTACGCAATGCAGTGGAGTAGACCATCATTTAAAGCGTTTAGCTGTAGTGTAATGTACTCTAACCTTATTTCTGGCATACTGTCGGATATATAATAAAGTCTAATCCGAGGTATAGAGACGAAAGATACAAATGTCTCCACATCGCTGCATAATACACTCCTGGAAATTGAAATAAGAACACCGTGCATTCATTGTCCCAGGAAGGGGAAACTTTATTCACACATTCCTGGGGTCAGATAAATCACATGATCACACTGACAGAACCACAGGCACATAGACACAGGCAAAAGAGCATGCACAATGTCGGCACTAGTACAGTGTATATCCACCTTTCGCAGCAATGCAGGCTGCTATTCTCCCATGGAGACGATCGTAGAGATGCTGGATGTAGTCCTGTGGAACGGCTTGCCATGCCATTTCCACCTGGCGCCTCAGTTGGACCAGCGTTCGTGCTGGACGTGCAGACCGCGTGAGACGACGCTTCATCCAGTCCCAAACATGCTCAATGGGGGACAGATCCGGAGATCTTGCTGGCCAGGGTAGTCGACTTACACCTTCTAGAGCACGTTGGGTGGCACGGGATACATGCGGACGTGCATTGTCCTGTTGGAACAGCAAGTTCCCTTGCCGGTCTAGGAATGGTAGAACGATGGGTTCGATGACGGTTTGGATGTACCGTGCACTATTCAGTGTCCCCTCGACGATCACCAGTGGTGTACGGCCGGTGTAGGAGATAGCTCCCCACACCATGATGCCGGATGTTGGCCCTGTGTGCCTCGGTCGTATGCAGTCCTGATTGTGGCGCTCACCTGCACAGCGCCAAACACGCATACGACCATCATTGGCACCAAGGCAGAAGCGACTCTCATCGCTGAAGACGACACGTCTCCATTCGTCCCTCCATTCACGCCTGTCGCGACACCACTGGAGGCGGGCTGCACGATGTTGGGGCGTGAGCGGAAGACGGCCTAACGGTGTGCGGGACCGTAGCCCAGCTTCATGGAGACGGTTGCGAATGGTCCTCGCCGATACCCCAGGAGCAACAGTGTCCCTAATTTGCTGGGAAGTGGCGGTGCGGTCCCCTACGGCACTGCGTAGGATCCTACGGTCTTGGCGTGCATCCGTGCGTCGCTGCGGTCCGGTCCCAGGTCGACGGGCACGTGCACCTTCCGCCGACCACTGGCGACAACATCGATGTACTGTGGAGACCTCACGCCCCACGTGTTGAGCAATTCGGCGGTACGTCCACCCGGCCTCCCGCATGCCCACTATACGCCCTCGCTCAAAGTCCGTCAACTGCACATACGGTTCACGTCCACGCTGTCGCGGCATGCTACCAGTGTTAAAGACTGCGATGGAGCTCCGTATGCCACGGCAAAGTGGCTGACACTGACGGCGGCGGTGCACAAATGCTGCGCAGCTAGCGCCATTCGACGGCCAACACCGCGGTTCCTGGTGTGTCCGCTGTGCCGTGCGTGTGATCATTGCTTGTACAGCCCTCTCGCAGTGTCCGGAGCAAGTATGGTGGGTCTGACACACCGGTGTCAATGTGTTCTTTTTTCCATTTCCAGGAGTGTATTTATACAGTGTAGTGAGTTAATAGCAGTCATAGTGATTCGGGGTACTAGAAACTTAAGGGTTATTTCTAATTTTTCAAAATGGTCTGAGCACTATGGGACCTAACTTCTGAGGTCATCAGTCCCCTAGAAATTAGAACTACTTAAACCTATCTAACCTAAGGACATCACACACATCCATGCCCGAGGCTGGATTCTAACCTGCAACCGTAGCGAACGCGCGGTTCCAGACTGAAGCGCCTAGAACCTCACGGCCACTCCGGACGGCTCTAATATTTTTAAAATGTTTCTTACTTTAGTATTTTCATAAGAATGTAATGTTTTAGAATTCCTTGCACTGATATGAATATCACTTAACAAAACTTTGGAAAAATAAAGTCCAGAGAGAATGCAGATGCAGGTCAATAACGCTTACAGAAAATCATAGAATAAACAAAGTCATTTCGTACTTAGGAGGACACTTGATAACATTCAAAATATGAACAGTATGTACATCATGGGAGTGAGATTACGAAGTTAAGATGTTGGTTTCTTTGTCTACCTCTACATACGTACTCTGACAACCACCGTTAAGTTCACGATACAGAGTATTTAACGTTGTAAAATATATTAAATTTTCTTCCCATGCCACACGCGCATGTACTGCGGGAAGAATACTTAAACGCCTCTGTAGAGGCTAAGTCAAATTTTGTCTTCGAGAACCGTACAGGAGCAGTACATAGAAAGCTGAGGTATATTCCCATGGTGTTCTTGTAATACTGTTCGCCTGTGAAACAATATGCTGCCGGCCGCGGTGGCCGTGCGGTTCTGGCGCTGCAGTCCGGAACCGCGGGACTGCTACGGTCGCAGGTTCGAATCCTGCCTCGGGCATGGGTGTGTGTGATGTCCTTAGGTTAGTTAGGTTTAAGTAGTTCTAAGTTCTAGGGGATTTATGACCTAAGATGTTGAGTCCGATAGTGCTCAGAGCCATTTGAACCATTTTTTTGAACAATATGCTAATATTTTTTAACGGCAGTGGAAAGCTCTTGAAAATATGAATATGGTGATACAATGATTGTTAATTTGGAGTTCAAACTTGTCGCAAAAGTGTCCCAGTGAGTTTTTCCTCACAGGCTCTGTTATTCTTTCAAGTCACCTACTACTCCTATGTCTCCATAAAAGCTGTTTTCTTAAACGTGAGAACACATGCACGTGGGCAGCAGTTTTCGTAAGCTTCTTCTGATAGCCAGGACGTTACCATATTGTTCTGCGTATAACAATCGTAACTGTACCTGTATCAACTTCGTATACAGTAGGGTCACTACAAGATACATATAATCTTAGTATTCTAGGCAGTTTTTCTTGCTTTATATAACGAAAGTTCCTGGTATGAGAGCTCGATTTGACAGTGTTTTCGTGGCAGTAGCTTATTGCAGCCGCATTTTCTTTTATTTGCGCACATTTTTTGTACAGTTATGCTGAAGGTTTCAGTGCTAACATTAACGAACGTGTGTTACTGTATTTGACTCTAAGGCAGCTTTTGAATGCCGTGAAAACAGTAAATTTTCCATTTCAATAATCCATATTTTGTTAGCTCTGTTGATAACGAACTGCGAATACCGTATTAAGTATGGATGACAAAGTATATGGCCCTCTGCGTACCATCATATGCACCGTAATCTACTTCTCATGTCCTTTAAGGTTTAGGTCATAAAAAGGACGTTACATCTCAAATTGAAGAGAAAACAATGCAAATAACAATTAAGTCACTGGACCAACTTGTATTTCCTACATCTCAATAAAACTACTGGATATACTGCAAAGTGTTAACGCGTTTCTGTGTTCTTTGAGGTCTTACTATAAATAATAATTAGTGCAATAATGCTGCATCTCCGCCATCACGGAATGAATATCTGAATAATTAGTAGGAAACAAACTTTTAAGTGCCTGCACAATGTTGTCGTTAAATTTCTGGTTCGCGGTAATTACAGTGAAAATTGTGATTTTGTCAACTCGCAAAGTACCTTCACAAAAATATTTTGCTTTTGTAGATGACAATAAGAACTACTAAGAGTAATAAACTAATAATTAGGGAAAATACTCCAATAGAAAACACGTGTTATGGTAGTAACTTCCAGTCGCAAATTAGGTTGTAAAACGTCTTTCCGTTTTCAGTTGTGCATCTCGCGAACTCCTAGCGATCAGAGGGATGGTACTTCCCTAAGACGGCCGAGATAGAAAGCAGGAACGGCCGAGAGAGCTGTCTAGTTTGACTCCCGGAACGGAAAGGCTGGCTGACGGAGTCGTTTACCAACTGGTGCTAGTGGCTAGAGAGTAAACGCTCCGAGTGCTCTTGTACTTTGCGGGAATAGGGTCGGCATAGCGGTGAGATCGTTTGTGACGTTATGTGCTGAATGTCTTTTGCTTTAATCTGTCCTGGAGTTCTGCGTAGCGCACTGTTTCAAACACAGCATCTCAACGTTAACGTTGATGCATCTGTTTTGAGTGTAGCCGAACTTCCATGAGAGCTGTACTCCGCTGAATCAAGCACGGAATGCTAATGACCCTTCGTGTTACTTGTACAAGGGGCTTAGCACGGAGCTCGTAAGCGGTGATACTCGGAATTGGTAACAGTTACTACGAACGCAGATAGCGATATAGTACGAAGGATAAATATGAATCGCAACGTGGTACAGTTTTCATCCGAATCAGTGACTGTCAGCTCTCTGATTACCATAGAAAATACAGCTTTCACTAGAAAAAAGTGCCAATAGAATTCGTTTCTTTGGAGATATTTATGATAGAATAGCCTAACGCACTTTTCGTTACATGTAGTACAATAGTACTGTATTTTGGGCACTGACACGAGTTTTGTATAGAACATTACTTTACGCTACTATTTTATATAAAAAAACGCAGGTTGCACAATATTCTTTATTATCTGAAGAACGACTCGTTTCGCATGGATAGGGCTTCGTCAGGTTATGTTAGGAAAATCAGAAATTTTCCATCAAAATGCATTAGATATCATTTCTTTTTGACACATCCTTTTTAGCAGAGAATTTCTGGTTTTTTAACATAAACTGATGAAGCCCTATCTGGACGAAACGCGTCATTCTTTACTTAATAAAAACACAGTGGAACCTACGACTGGTTTTGTAAATAGTAGCGTATAATAATGTTGTAGAGAGAATTTAGTTAAGTACTTAACACACAGGACTATTCCACTACATATATCATTTACTAAGCCAGCGTAAAAACAAAAATTGTAAAATACTTTCTTCCTTATCCTTATTCAGATCAACTGAGGACGCCCCCAAATTGGCGTGAAACCAGCCGCGGGTTCAATAGAAAGCTTTCTACAGTTCGAGTGATGTTTCTTGCCTTGTTAAAAAATCTAAACTGGTAGCACCCGTTGCCCGGAATTAAAAGTAATACATACATGAGCGATGTTGTTGTCATTGTGGGTATTGAGAGGTGGTTTCTCTGTTAAACATACTTACAGTTTTGAATCACAGAGGTAGCGGAGAAATTTTTATGCAAATCTTATTATAATTATTTTAAGCATTCACTTTAAGCAAGGATTTTGTTGTTGGTAATTGAATGTTACGAATGGTTGTATCGCTGTTAGTTATCTTCAGGAAATTGTTTCAAGGTTGTCCACTAACTTCGCTGTTTAAGTTTTACCTCCGAGATGGGAGTGATGTATTAAGCTGTTATGTACACTCCTGGAAATGGAAAAAAGAACACACTGACAACGGTGTGTCAGACCCACCATACTTGCTCCGGACACTGCGAGAGGGCTGTACAAGCAATGATCACACGCACGGCACAGCGGACACACCAGGAACCGCGGTGTTGGCCGTCGAATGGCGCTAGCTGCGCAGCATTTGTGCACCGCCGCCGTCAGTGTCAGCCACTTTGCCGTGGCATACGGAGCTCCATCGCAGTCTTTAACACTGGTAGCATGCCGCGACAGCGTGGACGTGAACCGTATGTGCAGTTGACGGACTTTGAGCGAGGGCGTATAGTGGGCATGCGGGAGGCCGGGTGGACGTACCGCCGAATTGCTCAACACGTGGGGCGTGAGGTCTCCACAGTACATCGATGTTGTCGCCAGTGGTCGGCGGAAGGTGCACGTGCCCGTCGACCTGGGACCGGACCGCAGCGACGCACGGATGCACGCCAAGACCGTAGGATCCTACGCAGTGCCGTAGGGGACCGCACCGCCACTTCCCAGCAAATTAGGGACACTGTTGCTCCTGGGGTATCGGCGAGGACCATTCGCAACCGTCTCCATGAAGCTGGGCTACGGTCCCGCACACCGTTAGGCCGTCTTCCGCTCACGCCCCAACATCGTGCAGCCCGCCTCCAGTGGTGTCGCGACAGGCGTGAATGGAGGGACGAATGGAGACGTGTCGTCTTCAGCGATGAGAGTCGCTTCTGCCTTGGTGCCAATGATGGTCGTATGCGTGTTTGGCGCCGTGCAGGTGAGCGCCACAATCAGGACTGCATACGACCGAGGCACACAGGGCCAACACCCAGCATCATGGTGTGGGGAGCGATCTCCTACACTGGCCGTACACCACTGGTGATCGTCGAGGGGACACTGAATAGTGCACGGTACATCCAAACCGTCATCGAACCCATCGTTCTACCATTCCTAGACCGGCAAGGGAACTTGCTGTTCCAACAGGACAATGCACGTCCGCATGTATCCCGTGCCACCCAACGTGCTCTAGAAGGTGTAAGTCAACTACCCTGGCCAGCAAGATCTCCGGATGTGTCCCCCATTGAGCATGTTTGGGACTGGATGAAGCGTCGTCTCACGCGGTCTGCACGTCCAGCACGAACGCTGGTCCAACTGAGGCGCCAGGTGGAAATGGCATGGCAAGCCGTTCCACAGGACTACATCCAGCGTCTCTACGATCGTCTCCATGGGAGAATAGCAGCCTGCATTGCTGCGAAAGGTGGATATACACTGTACTAGTGCCGACATTGTGCATGCTCTGTTGCCTGTGTCTATGTGCCTGTGGTTCTGTCAGTGTGATCATGTGATGTATCTGACCCCAGGAATGTGTGAATAAAGTTTCCCCTTCCTGGGACAATGAATTCACGGTGTTCTTATTTCAATTTCCAGGAGTGTATATTACATGCCTGAGAACATGGTAGGGATTGGCACTGTATGCTTATATCTTGATCTAATTCTATAGTGACTTATTCTTCAGATGAGCAGAGAATCGCTTCTACACAATATTTTGGTTGCTCTTCAGCAAGTACTACATGTATTTAGCTACCTTTAAGCTGCGGAGTAACTTTCACGTCCGAGTTTTATCTAGTAGTAATTTTATAAAGTTAACCTGTGTATTGAGTATAAGAATTCTTATTTATTTTTGAATCTTAGAATTTTGTAACAGTTAATGAATGCTGAACAGTCATTCTGCTCCTTATTTAGCCAACTAGAGTCCAGTTAGTTGATACCGTCACTGTAGGATATTTGACATGTGGACGGACTCACAACCTCACCTGTGCTTGTTTCGTCACCATCGATCGAAATTGAAACTTTGGCTGTTTTTCCGTTGTTTGGATTGCTTCCCTACAACTACTCCAGCGTGCTGGAAGTCAGACAGTAAAATAAGAAAACAATGATACAGCACGTATATGTGGTAACATGTTTCAGCAAAGGGAGTAACATAATTGTTTTGTGGCTTTCATAAATCAACGGAACCAATGTACGTGCAGAGGTTTCCGTGGTGAGAGTGAGCCAACGTGGACGTTTTCTGGATGTAGAGCTGCTTCATGCCGTACAATAACCCTTGTAAAAGGGGTAAAACCGACGTTCTGGCCACTAGTGCAGTGACTTTCCTACTAATTTACTGATGGAGAGAATATATCTCGACCAGTAAATCCACAGGAACGTCACTTTAACTGTGGTGAAACGTAGATTTTATTTAGCTGTGCTTGAAGAGAAACACCTATCCCTCTAAAACCTATTTACAACGCTCCAAGAGGCACTATCAAACGAACCTCTTAGGAAGATAATTCAGCCCTCCTGGCTATAGATCCCGTACTCAGTGTGAAGACAATATCAGACTAACTATAGTGCACAAAGATGTATTTAAGCTGTAATTCTTTCGGTGCTCCATACACGAATGGGAAGGGCGGAAACCCTAAAACATAGTACAATGCAGAGTACCCTCTCTAGCTCGCACTTTATATCGGTTGGCAGAGCATATATGTTGATGTAGACAAATCTCTTGTTACCCTATCCTAATGTGATACGAACCAGTTTTTGTAATCTTTGAACTCCATTTTTCATTAATTGTGTTCCAGCATTAATCCCAATATGGTAAAAATGATATTTCTTCGCTTAAATTATATGTGAAAGTGTCATCCATATCTGGTTCGTACTGATTTAAGATATCGTTTCTACCGAAAATCTACCGTTTGGCACACTTTCATGGAAACGTTTGTATATAATAATAGCACAATTCAATGGATTCATTAATGATAAGAAGGTCACATGAACGTTCGATAGTACACAATGCGTATTATTTCAACAATAACATTCTTTTGTATTAACTTCACATGGTTGGGATTCTCAGTCATATAATATTTCTTAAAAGACATCATAGTCGCCGTTGACTGTATGCGATATTTGTTATTACTATTGCAATTTCGGCCCTATGTTCATTTTCAAATAACACTGCAAAATTTACATTCTGTCAAAATATAAAACTATCTGACTTGAGTACATGTCGTCGTCAAAATGCAGCCCTTTGACTGTGAGAGTCCCACAAGATCCGATGAGTACGACACTTATGACATCGTAATGTGTTGTTAAATATGTACTGAACAGTCTAACAATCTAGCACACATACTAGTTCAGGTGCACTGAAGTGTCGTACTCATCCGATCTTGTGGGACTCTCACAGTCAAAAGGCGGCATTTTAACGACGACATGTACCCATGTGAGATAGTCTTATATTCTGACAGAATGTAGCTTTTGCAGTATTACTTGAAAATGGACGTAGGGCCAAAATTGCAATAGTAATAATCAATGTTTTATACAGTCAACGGCGACTATGGTGTCTTTTAAGAAATTCTTTCGTATGTCTTTGGCTGTGTATGAATATTTTCAAATTCCGGCATCGTAACTCAGATATCGTCGTTACAAGTTTTCATTCAGTAATGGCTCGATTTTTGCGCTAATTAACACCTGACACTGCTTGGAAATCTAGGCACAAGGAAACTGAAGGTCTCCCCTGCAAAGCAAGATCAGGCTTCTGCTGTGTTTGGATACACTAAATAATACAAAATACCTACTAGTACATACATGAGGTGTCACTTTGTGTATGTGTGTGTGTGTGTGTGTGTGTGTGTGTGTGTGCGTATGTATGTGTGTGTGTGTGAGGGGTGGGGGGTTGTGTGTGTGGTTGCGTGCGCGCGAGTGTGCGCCAGCGTAAGCGCGCGTGGGCGGGCGTGGGCGCTACAAACAGCTAGTCAGGCGTTCAAAACATGCGCTGTGACAGCATCCCTTCAGCACATGCTAAGGCCGTACCTGTGGTCTGGTGACTCACGAATACCAGTCTGTAGCTCAGAAGCGGTAGTCGACCGTCGGAATTCCTTTTATGTAGAACACACCGCCATTCTTAACGTTCCACACCCAAAAAGGCGATCCTCAGCCATCCCATACGAAAAAATCTTTACAACGGGATTTTCCGGTTACGTGAACATGGTAACTGCTAACAACATAATCAGCTTTCCTGTTATACGTGACATGGCAGTGTTACGTAAAGTGCAAGGGTGTGCTGAAAAGTAATGCCTCCAAATTTTGTACTCTCTTCCCATTATCGGTAGCGGCATTACTTGTAACATATATTACTCGGCCAGCGTTCCCGCTTCACTGCCACAAGTGGCAACCGTGGCCACTAGTGTGTTCCGAACTGTAGCGTGTCAAATGGCGTGTGTGTAACGAACTGTGACGGTGCCCTATGAATAGCGTGGCGTAAAGGAGTTACAAACATTGGGAAGAGTTTGTTCACACATTGAACACCCTCTCCTTCAGCACGATAATGCCTGACCACACACGAGTGCTGCAAAATCTGCAGCAGTGTGACACCTTGGGTTCGCCGTATTCCATCATCGTCTATACGGTGCCGACATCCAAGTTTCATCTGCTTCCAAAACTTAAAGAAAACCATAGAGGACTTCATCTCGATAATGATGAAGCGGTGCAAACGGAGGTGAGGTGGGGCCGTCCAAATGTCAAATAGTCTACAGTGACGATGTAAACAAACTGGTCTCTCATTGGGAGAAATTGGGTCGTCGCCAGGGTGACTATGTTGAGAAATAAATATGTAGACATGACGAATAAAGATGTTGAATGTTAATACAGTTCATTGTATTTAAAAAGCTTTCAAATTTTTCCACGCCAAAATTTCGGAATCATTACCTTTCAGCACGCAGTCATACAGAGACGACTACTGCAATAAAAACGTATTTGAAGTATTATATTTCTTATTTAATGCTACAGTTCACTCAACTACGTGTACTGTCTCTAGCTACAGACTCACATAACACGTAAAGAAAGTACTAATTACAGTTGAAACCGTGTCAACCATATGCCATTTTGTACATAGACACTGAGCGAAGTGAATACACAATTTCCCCCGAAAATAAATACTATTCACTACGAAAGCTCCTGTATTCTTTTCAAAAAATTCCTTTTTTCTAGTTATATCAAATTTTTGCTGATGCCCTTTGCAGGTGGCTGAGCTCCACAGTAGAGTTGAACATCTGTGCAGTCGCGTTCATTCAGGAAAAGGACGGTTAGAAATCGGATGTCGGAGATTTAGCACAGGAACTGGATTGGCACAGCTGGTGACGATAATCGCACACTACGAATGTCGTCGGCTAGGTCGCAAGCCTCTGTGGACAGACGATATGTCTTAGTGTTGAGGCGATCGTTCTGTCCGACAATCGTATTAGTGTAGGCGGTGCCCCTTAATGCTGTCTGAGGCGACTAGATTCTCTCACGGCGTTTCGGCGCTGGGCTGTTGTGTCACCTTTCTTTTCCCTCTATTGCGTCATCAATGACATTATAAATACAGTGTAAGCAAGGAAAGATAATGCGAAGAAATTTACACTACCGAAGGAGCTCACGATATCTCACGAATAATCATGAAAACCATAGCTTTTTAGCTGTTCACCAAGGACTATCTAATTTCCGTGAATATTCTAAAAATGACTGTGATGGGAAATCTAAAATATACCACATGATATGTTCTGAGCCTATAACCGTCTAATGTCCTTAACTTCCTTAAGAGTGAAACTGTAATGGAAGTTTAATAATAAGAATGTTGTATGTAATACTATGGGCGTGACGGCTGTTTCATGGAAGAGTTTTAGTGCGGTTGCACAACCAACGGTCCACCTCCTATGGGATTCAGAAATTCGCGAGTAGGTGGCTTATGGGCGGGGGTCGTTGCCGAGTGTCGAGCAGGAAGACGGGAGTTCGGGTCTCACGGAAAGCGTCTCCGGATGAGTGGCGGTTAAAGCAGGTTTTCAAGAGAAGCGGAGCATCCGGCTTCGCATCTTGGTCCGAGTCAAATTTTCAACTCTTGTCGTTCCATTGTCACATAAATAAAAGCGTCCTCCGTCCCGGGTTCGAAATCCACCACCGCTTGTATTTTGATTAGTAATCAGCATTGGCTGCCGAAGACTTCCGGCATAAAATATCCTCATTCTGCCATGGACCTGGCTAAAAATGGCAGCTAAGCGGATAGAGGTTCGGGGCACTCTCTTGTCCTTGGTGCGGGAAACTGCCCTTAAAGGCGGAAGAATCAGCAAAGATCAACGGCATGAGGATGCAGAAGGCAATGGAAACCACGGAATTAAAGACAAATAATGTGTATCCACAGGACATGTGGCCTGTAATTGGAAAAGTGTCATATTATCTCTACATTCGCAAAATATTCCAGAATATTTCCCCCTTCTGATCTCTGTGGGGTCTCTTTTGGGGTAACTCAACATTTAGACAAAATGTATTCACTGCTCCAATCCAAGTGGTTGGAATAATTTGTGGGGATCCTAGTCACACATCTTGTAGGCATCTTTTTAAAAGATTGGGAATTCTTACAACAGCCTCACAGTACATTTACTCACTAATGAAATTTGTTCTCAACAACATGGACCAGTTTAAGAACAACAGCGACATTCATGATCATAATACCAGAAAAAAGAAAGACTTACACTATCCTTTACACAACCTATCTTTTGCACAGAGAGGGGTAAAATAAGCTGCTATAAAAATTTTACACAAATTATCAGATGAAATAAAATGTCTGACAGACAGCAGTAATAGCTTCAATAATAAATTGAAATCATATCTCCTTGACAACTCCTTCTATACCTTAGAGGAATTCTTGAATAGGAATAAATAAATCTGTAAATATAGTATATGCGTTTTGTGCCATTTAAAGAGAATGGCGTAAATAATAGAAATATTAATTTTTAACTCCGTATTGTAATATATATAGTTTCATATGTGCATTTCTTGTGCACTTGACACGTTCCACATCATAACGGCTACCGTACCGTCCGATTGATCAGTGGAACACGCAACCAGCTAACTAACTAACTAACTAACTGCGTTGATTATGTGGAGTCGAGGAAGTGTTTTGATCAAAAATGCTAGATTGCGTCAGCTAGGGGAGGACTGATCTTTTTGATTATAGTCTCATGCGTAATGGAATCACGTTTGATTAGCTATTTTCTCATAAGGAGCTTCCTTTTCTGTTGCACTGTTTACTTTCACTATATTGGTTCCGTTTCTGTCATTTAGGTTTTCTGTCAGTCGAACTCCGAAAGCTATGGGGGCGAACGCTGTAGGAAGGGAAGATTGGAAAGCTACTAGACATAGAAAAATATGTTATCTGCATTTTCGGTCAGAGGACGTCAACCGAACATCAGAGTTTCATCAGTCTCTGTTAACGAAAATGTTGGATTACGAAAGGAACCTTTTCGCATCACATATTTCTGTACTTGGTTATGCGTCACGTGTAACAGCAGAAGTAATATTGAGGCCAAATGCTTCATATTATTACTATACCAAATATGTATTTAAGGCAGATAAGTCTTAAAATGCTATCTTGACACTACGTTACTCACAAAAGCAATGTAACGTATGTTACTTAAAACAACTGTTATGTACACACGACAGAAATGAAAAACAAGAAGCAATCGTAAACAGCAGTCTGGTAATGTTTTAAGGCATCTAACATGACGACACCGGCTTCAAAGCAACGTGAAGGCTGTAGTGTCAACTCGCATTATTAACAGTATTCCTCCACGGTTTTAATGCCTGTAGATTCGGCGCTGCCTGGATCATTCATTGTCTGTGCATCTGAGCTGCGTGCTGTTAGCAATGATGATGACTTTACTATCTGCATGTCGAGCGCCAGCTGTCCGAAAGTGCCGGTAAAAGATGCTCTTATTTCGTTTCTTGTCTAATTACAACGTGGCTGCCAGGAACTGTCACGAGAACGAAAAATGAGTGTACTTTTCGATTCTGCCCCCATATAAACCTTTTACATGGCATCTAGTTACATATAAAAATGAAGAAGAGTGTCAGATGTTTGTCTGTTTGTAATTCATACAAATCTAAAGTTGTATTCCGATCTTCATTAAATTTTGCACGCTTTACCTTCAAAACAAGAGGAAGATCACTGTCTACATAATATTTCGTAATTTGACTTGAAACTTGTATATATGTAATGTGCAGACGACAAAGGTTGTTACCATAAGCCTAAAAGTTCTTGGCCGATTTAATCCAAAATTCTACTTTCAGATGAAATAATGAAGAAAATTAATGAAAAATTAAATGCCTAAGAAGTCTAATATATTGTGTAAACTGACTTTAATTCTTACCGCAAAAATAAATTACATAGCCGCTTTGGAATTGTACCAGCAGAGCTCGAGAACTTGACAGAGACATGATTGAAAAGCCTTATTTTTTGATTTGTTGCCATTATTACACATGAAATATATCCTGAAAGATATTTTAGCCAATTCTCAAAGTTTTTTGTTGTTAAAGTCCACAGTGCCACATAAACGCTAAGACAGGTGATGGATATAACACAAACAAAAGTCACTACCTTGCGGGTCGATCAGAAGATCGAAAGAACCCGAATTTGCCGAACTGTGACGAAAACTGTTCGAACGGGTCGAGTTGTTCTGAAACACAGCCCACGTTGAAACAGTGAAAACTAATCTTAAACAACAGAATGTGAATTCTCCAAAACCGCAACGAGATACTTACCACAAAATGTTGCGAATGGCGCAACTCACCATTTACTCATCCAAGTCAGGGCGTATTCATTCGTCGCATTGCATTGACACCAAGTGATGGAAAGACACCCTTCGATTTAAAACGACTGCAGTTTCCCATGAGGCTTACATTTGCTACGATTATCAACAAGGCACAGGGCTAATCTCTTTGTGTAGCAGATATTAAACATGACGGCAAAGCCGGCTACGGCAGCTAGTGCAGATACAATATTAAAAGCTAGAAGTAAATAAGATATTCTTTACCACATACAGGCCAGCGGAAACTTTTTACTAACTACAGCGTGTTGAGCTATGCAAATGACAAGAATCTGCAGGCATACTGCGAAGTCAGAGACGTACATGTAAGTAGTACAGAGATCACTGGTTGGCATATGTAATTTTGTTCTTTTTCATACCTTAATTCACAAACCTTGCTCTATCTTGCTTTGTTCAAGGTACTGATAGAATATATATATATAAAAAAACACATTAGAAACTTAATCGCACATTGTCAGAGGCTCGTTATTCATTTTCAGAGGAAAATGAAATGAAACTAAAATTTTAGCATTATAGTTAATTATGTCAAGGGAAAGTATGGCTTAACAGTTCTGAATGCTCATTTCATTAATAGTCCTACGCTACGGTTCAAACTAAGCCAAATGGTTAAGGCGGCGCTCGAATGCAGTGTAAAGTGAACTAAATTTTATTCTAGGTCTCGAGAACAAAGAAAAGGTAAAGCAATGAAAACCTTTAAATATGAACAAGATCTGGTTTCTGGTTACTTTCAAACTGGAGCGTGTAAATATAGAGCAATATATTTAAGGAACAGAAACTATTAATTAGGACAGTTCTCTCTACATTTCATACCTAAAGTTGTGTGCCAACATTAATGGTCATACCTTAATGTTTGTGCGATTACCCTGAAATGTTTGTTATGTACAGATTACAGACGTGTGATTTCGTAGCGTTCATTCCAATTTACAAACAGCCCACTGTAAACCTTTCAGCCTGTACCCACTCTTCTGTCTACCATTGAATTAGATCTTTAAGTAATTCTACAGTTAAAAAAGTCACTTTTCAAACTACAACGTATTTTAAATTTTCATAGAAGTATAGATATGTTGCTCGAGGGATTTCAGCGAAAAGTTATCTTACTGAACTAGAAAATCCATACGGTGTAGCTTAGTTTTATCAGCTGATCGTTGGATATTGACTTTTGTATGGGTCGGCCTCAGCTGGGTGCCAGTCTGTGGAAGCCGTTGTCATCGTCTAAGACACTTCAGTTGAATTATATGATGGATCTGTGCCAACACGTACCACTTAATTCTTCTACTACGTGATACACTCGTATATAAGAACTAAGTTGCTTTCACCAGGACACTGAAAGTTAAATCTTCATATTACATGCTAATTAAGTTTTCACATAAACTGAAGTCAGTGAATCTCATGTGAGTGGTTCCATAACAACTTTGTCTTTGATCTCGAGACTCGTAACAGCTTCTTAATTAATATTTATCTTCCTTTCCAAACGTACTGAAATAGCACAAGGAATAATGGTACTTGTGGGTATTTTCCTTATTTGTGGTCCCTGCTATACAGTGCAGGTCTTCTCGAGGTACTCGTAGAAACGAGGAAACGAAAAGAGACAGATTTAAAATAACAAACAAGCTTCTCCACGTCTTCTCCCGGAAAGCTTCTTTATTCGCTTACCTCTACTAAATGAGATTCTCCCGTCCGCAACTTATGTATAATTCATCGCGTCTTTGCGCAATATTCCTCATAACAATTTTTATGCCTTTTACTTGCTTTTCATTCTTCACATTAAACGGAAAGCTTGTTTGTGTAGTGGGATGAAGAGAATGAAACAACAAAGTTTTATACGAAATACCGACGAGGCGCATCTGTGTTTGAGCATGCATATGCTCTGTCTGTCTCTCTCTCTCTCTCTCTCTCTCTCCCTCTCTCTCCCTCTCTCTCTCTCTCTCTCTCTCTCCCTCTCTCCCTCTCTCTCACACACACACATACAAGCTCACGCACGCACACACACACACACACACACACACACACACACACACACACACACACATACGCGCGCGCGTAGATGGACGAGGGAGAGACAGGGTATCAGGACAAAGTTTCACATTGGGAATCTCTGAGAGCTGGCCTTACGCAGCATTTATACTTTCTGATTACATCGATGAGCCAAAACATCATGACCATCTGTTTAGTAGCGAATGTGTTCCACTTTTCAAACACAGTACAAGAAGGATCCTGCTTGACATGGATTCCGGATGTATCTGGCACCAAATCTCTACGCACAGATCAAACAATTCAAGCAAGACACAGGATCGTGGTTTACGGGGATGCAGCTATCGCCCATGTTGTGTTCTACTGGGTATAGATCAGGCACATTTGCTACCCAGTACATCAATGTGAGTTCACTATAACGCCCCTCAAACCACTGTTGCGCGACTGTGGCCATGCAACACAGACAATTACAGTGCATAAAATGTCATCCACGTAGGGGGAGACTTCAAGCATGAAGCTAGGCGGGAGATCCGCAGCAATGTTCACATAGCTCACCGCTTTTAATTCCTTCAATTACCACCACAGTCACACATGGAAGCCCAACACTATGTACCCATAGCATAATTCCGCCCTCAGTGTCCTGCATTTGTGGCACGTTGCACGTTTCGTGCAGACGTTCGCCTGGATGGCGGCATTTAAGAAAACAAACATCGGTCTGACGTAACAAGAAACGCCATTCTTCCGACAGGCGAAGCGTTCCTATTCATTCACGGTGAAAACTCAGTGATGCTGTGCTCAATGCAATCATAGCTGATGACGTCATTGGGTCAACAGAGGAACACGTAGGGGACGTGTGATGTGGTACTCCATGTTCAACAACGGTCTTTGAACAGTGTGCTATGAAACACTTGTCTTGCACTCTGTCGTCAGATACACCCCAGATCGCTGCCTATCCGGGATCGCACAGCGGGGTATCTTACATCTGCGCACAGTCAGGTTAAGGAGTCATGCCTCCATATTGCTGACAAGAATAATATACAGAATAGTGGAAAAGAAAATTGAGGATGTGTTAGATGACGAACAGTGTGGCTTTAGAAAAGGTACCAGAGAGGCAATCCTGACGTTGTGGCTGATAATCTAAGCAAAACTGAAGGAAAACCAAGACACTTTCATAGGATATGTCGACCTGGAAAAAGCATTGTACAATGAAAAATGGAGCAATATGTTCGAAATGATGGGAAAAATAGTTGTACTCCATAGGGAGAAATGGATAATATACAAAATGTACAGGGGAAAAGAGGGAATACTAGGAGTGGACGACCAAAAGCGAAGTGCTCGGATTGAAAACGGAGTAACACGGGGATGTAGTTTTTCGCCCCTACTGTTCAGTCTCTACATCTAAAAAGCAATAATGTAAATAAGAAAGGATTTGGAGTGGAACTAAAATACAAGGTTAAAGGATGTCAATGATACGATTCACTGATGTCGTTGTTGTCCTGAAGAAGAATTACAGGAACAGCTGAATGTAATGAACAATCTAATGAATAGAGAATATGGATTGAGATTATATCGAAGAAAGTCGAAAGTAGCGAGAAATAGCAGAAATGAGAACAGCGATAAATTTAACATCAGGATTGATAGTCACAAAGGAGACGAAGTCAAGGAATTCTGCTACCTAGGCAGCAAAATAACCAATGATTGACGGAACAGGGAGGACATCAAAAGCAGACTAGCACTGGAAACGAGTGCATTCCTGGCCAAGAGAAGTCTACTAGTATGAAACGTAGCCCTTAATTTGAGGAAGAAATTATTTAGGGTCAACTGCCACTTTTTACACCACTCAAATATCTTTTCTAAAACGTTTTGCAGTTTTTTTTTAATCCTCTGATGACTTTATTAGTCGATAAACGACAGCGCCAATGCAAACAACCTAAGACAGCTGCTCAGATTGTCTCCCAAATCTCTTATATAGATAAGGAACAGCAAAGAGCCTATAACACTACCTTGGGGAACGCCAGAAATCACTTCTATTTTACTCGATGACTTTCCGTCAGTTACTACGAACTGCGACCTTACTGATAGCAAGTCACAAATCCAGTCACATAACTGAGACGATATTCCATAAGTACGCAATTTCACTATAAACCGCTAGTGTGGTACAGTGTCAAAAGCCTTCTGGAAATCCAGAAATACGGAATCAATCTGAAATCCCTTGTCATTAGCATTCAACACTTCATGCGAATAAAGAGCTAGTTGTGTTTCACAGGAACGATGTTTTCTAAACCCATGTTGACTATGAGTCAATAGACAGCTTCTTTGAGTTAATTCATAATGTCCGAACACAGTATATGTTTCACAATAGTGCTGCATCTCTACGCTAAAGATATGGACCTGTCATTAAGTGGATTACTCCTACTAAATCCCTTGAATATTGGTGTGACCTGTGCAACTTTCCAGTCTTTGGGTACGGATCTTTCGTCGAGCAAACGGTTGTATATGATTGTAAAGTATGGAGCCAATGCATCATCCTAATCTGAAAGGAACCTAATTGGCATACAGTCTGGACCAGAAGACTTGATTTTATTAAGTGATTTAAGTTGTTTCACTACTCCGAGGATATTTACTTCTACGTTACTTATGTCGGCAGCTGTTCTTGAGTCGAATTCTGGAATATTTCGTCGTCTTATTTTGTGAAGGCATTTAGGAATGCTGTGTTTAGTAACTCATCTGTGGCGGCACTGTTTTCGACAGTATCTCCATTGCTATCGCGCAGAGAAGGCATTGATTGTTTCTTGCCGCTATCATTCTTCACATACGACCAGAATCTCTTTGGATTTTCTGCACGGTTTCGAGACAAACTTTCGTTGTGGAAACTGTTATAAGCATCTCGCATTGAAGTCCGCGCTAAATTTCGAGCTTCTGTAAAAATCGACAATCTGGGGATTTTGCGTCTGTTTGAATTTGGCATGTTTGTTTCGTTGTTTCTGCAAAAGTGTTCTGACCCGTTTTGTGTACCAAGTAGGATCAGCTCCGTCGTTTGTAAATTTATTTGGTATAATCTCTCAATTGCTGCCGATACTGGTCTACACTTATATCATTTAATTTGAAGGATTGGAGATTGTCTCTCAGGAAGGCGTCAAGTGAATTTTTATGTGCTTTTCTAAATAGGTACATTTTTCGTTTATTTTTGGAGGATTTGGGGGTTACAATATTCAGTCTCGCTATAACCACCCTGTGTTAACTAATCCCTGTATACGTTTTGATGCTCGTTACTAACTCAGGATTATTTGTTGTTACGAGATCAAGTGCGTTTTCACAACCGTTTACTATACGCGTGGGCTCATGAATTAAATGCTCGAAATAAATATCAGTGAATGCGCTTAGCACAATTTCGGATGATGTTTTATGCGTAACTCTGTAATTAAACATGCATTTCCACCAACATATCGATGGTAAATTAAAGTCACCATCAACTATAATCGTATGAGTCGGGTACGTGTTTGAAATCAAACTCAAGTTTTCTTTGAATCTTTCAGCAACTGTATCATCTGCATTGGGAGGTCGGTAAAAGGATCCGGTTACTTTATTCCGGTTGCCAACAATGACCTCTGCCCAGATCAACTCACAGGAACTATCTACTTCAATTTCGTTACGAGATAAACTACTTCTAACAGCCACAAACACGCCACCGCCAACCATGTTTAGCCTATCCTTTCGGAAAACCATTAGGCTCTTCGCAAAAATTTCGGCTAAGCTTACTCCGGCTTTAGCCAGCTTTAGGTGCCTATAATGATTTGAGCATCAGTGCTTTCTGTTAGCACTTGGTGCTCTGGTACTTTCCCAACACAACTACGACAATTTGCAGCTGTTACACCGATGGTCCTCGTAACTACGTTCTTCCTGTGTTCGGCCTTCACCCTTTGTGGCTGAAGCACTTCTTGTGTTTTCGAGAGACCATCTAACCTAAAAAGCCGCCCAGTCGACGCCACACAGCCCCTGCTACCCGTGTAGCCGCCTCCTCCGTATAGTGGACACCTGATCTATTCAGCGGAATCCGAAACCCGACCACCCTTTGGCGCAAGTCGAGGAATCTGCAGCCTACACGGTCGCAAAACCGTCTGAGCCTCTGATTCAGACCCTCCACTCGGCTCTGTACCAGAGGTCCGCAATCGGTTCTATCGGCTATGCTGCAGATGTTCAGCTCTGCTTTCATATTGCAAGCAAGACTGGCAGCCTTTACCACTTCTGTTAGCCGCTCGAAACCAGAGAGAATTTCTTCTGATCCAAATTGACACACATAATTGGTACCGACGTGAGCAACCACCTGCAGTTGGCTCCACCCTGTGTTCTTCATGGCATTCGGAAGGGCCCGTTCCACATCTGGAATGACTCAACCCGGTATGCACACGGAGTGCACATTGGTTTTCTTTCCCTTCTTGGCAGCCATGTCCCTAAGGGACCCCATAACGCTCCTTACGTTGGAGCTCCCAACTACCAATAATCCCACCCTCTTGCAGGCTGAGAGGTTTCCACAGAAACAGGACAGGCGACAGCGTCAGCCACAGACATCACCTGGAATCTTTGTTTGCCAAACAGAGGTGGCATTACGTGCGGCCGCCTGGAAATTCTTTCTCCGCCTGTTACACCCTGGGGCGACCTCCCACTCGACCACAGGTGAGGGGTCAACCTCAGTGCGAGCATTAACTGTCCACCGGTGAGGACCGATTGGAGGACTCTGCCGTGCTGGACGTCCGTTAGATTCCCACGGCGTGCCCACAACAACAGTGGTGCCCATTAGCTGCAGCCTCAAGCTATGTAACCGAAGCCATCACAGCCTGACGTTTAGAGCGAAGTGTCACCAACTCGGCTCGCATCCGCACACAACAATCGCAATCCCTGTCCATATTAAAGACTGTTGAATACAAGGAGCCTGAACATCTTGCCCTGATATTCTGCCCTGCAGACGTAATTACCTTATTTTATTGGAAACAGCCACTTAATTATATCATTCAAGTTTTGTACAGCGTGAGCTTTTTGTGCAACATATTGTGCAAGTTTAACACCTATCTGCCACGCTGACGACAGTGAAAACAGGATATAATATATAAAACAAACCAGAGAGAATCAATATAAATACGTCCTTCACAGGTAAAAACAAACATAGAAATACAATGTGGGTTGAGGGAGAGACTGATAAGTATAAAATCAGACTTACCTGTGACAACTTTATGCATTTCATCAGCTTAGGGCTCACGAGGACTGTATTAATAGCTATTATAACCCACCGAATACCGTTTCAGACTCCTGAATATTCATGTCGATAGTTACACTATCATGAATCACATTTTATACCATTATGTTATACGTCACTCCCACCCCGTCTGAAAAACTTTTAGAGTCCAAAGGAAGCACCGAGGAGGTTATTCAACAATGCTTTCGTCATAGAAAGCTACTATGCTTTTCAGAAATAGCCTATGTCACAAAACACTGTAGTTTAAACGTTTCCTCTTTTTGCTTCACCAGTAAACACGTCCTCCGGTAGGTACCAATGTAATTGTATATTCACCATGTTTCCAGTTACGGGAAGTCCAATATTTGTGCGCTTTGTGATACTCAACAGCCTTCTAGCCACTCACGTTTAAAACACACGGTCCTGTCACATTAATGTGACCACCGCTTTTGATCGACGTATACTTACAATAAGCACACACAGACAGCCGGTAGCAACACCGACAGGGGAGGGTAAACGAAGCGTGTCGAAGGGAAGAGGAAAAAGAGTGTATTCTTTGTCGTAATACGGAAACGAAGCAATTTATCTGACTTCCAGAAGAACATGTGTTTTTTCTTTCGGGCCAAGGGTGCAATTATTTCCGAAACGGCTTAGTTTGTAAACTGTTCGCGTGCCGCAGCGGTTAAAATATACCGTGCACAGCCAAGTGGTGCTATCCAAAATCGGTGCGAGGTTACTTTGGTATAACACGGGCCATAGAGTCAAGGGTGAACGACGGCGGTGGTTGTGTGTGCGGGCGAAGTAGGCTTGCAGCTATTGGGCAACTGACTGCCCAGTTGAATCAAGGAGCTACTAACAGTGTCTCCCCAACGAGTGTTCTGTGAACGTTGCGTATACCTCTCCGCAACAGGGGTCTATTTCATGTAATCAGTGGTGATCGCTGTTCATCGTCGACGAAGACTGGGATTTGCACGTCAATACTGT
Source organism: Schistocerca nitens (assembly GCF_023898315.1). Classification (NCBI taxonomy): domain Eukaryota; kingdom Metazoa; phylum Arthropoda; class Insecta; order Orthoptera; family Acrididae; genus Schistocerca; species Schistocerca nitens. The sequence continues at coordinate 784,121,322 of NC_064617.1, forward strand.
AACTGAACGTTCACTGCGTGACGATTGATGAATTTTTCAGAAAAATCACTTTCTACGCTCCATCTGACGGATGGCCGTTGACGCGTATGATGTGAAACATCTGAAAGCAAAGAAGGAGGGTGCCTATGGTCTAGAGAATGTTTTCATGGCATTACCTCGGTGATCTCGTCATTCTGGAAGGCACAATGGACCAACACGAGTATGCATCTCTCCTTAAGGATGATGTCCAGTACTACACGCAGTTTTTATCGGCGCTACAGCTTTTTCAAGCAGGACAATGCAACGTGTAACACAGCTCTCAGTGTACGTGCGTAGCTCAAACAGCACCAGGATGAGTTTACCGTACTCCCCTCGCCACCAAGCTTCCCGGCTTTCAAATCAATCAAGAATCTGTGGGACCATCTCGATCGGATTGTTTACGCCAAGGATCCTCAACTGACGAACACAGCGTAGCTGACCATGACAGCCGAATCAGCACAACTCCACATCCCTGTCAGCACCTTCCAGAAGCTCACTGACTCTCATCTTGAATTCTCGCTGCGATTCGAGCTGAAAAATATGGTTATTTGAGCTTTTGTCAGAGAGTCACATTAGTATGACTGAATGGTCTAACAGCTCTATCATAAACGTTTTGTCTGCTCATTGACACAGCACAGTACGCGCGTAATACGCCCAGTAATCACTTACGTGTCTGTGGTATTCATATTAATGGTAGCTACCCTTCATTATTTCCTTCTGTGTTTAGCTGTGCGAGTGTATTTCCTTTCCCAACAGTAATCAAATTGTGATGCTGTCATAACACTGCATTTCCGATTGTTATAGTGGAAACACTAAGAGAACGCGCACAATTATCCACTACTGGAAACGATAAAGGTCTCGAGGCTCATATACGCAGGGAGCATCTACAGATATAACACTGTCTGGGAGATTAAATTTTTGTGCAATATCTGGACATTTATTCTGTGGACAGTGATCTACCAACTGAGTTATCTACTCACAGCCCAGTCTCATAGCTTTACGTCCGCCAGTACCAATATATCACCTCCCAAACTCCACAAAAGGGCTTCTAAACACCTTGTTGGGCTAGCACTGCTGGAAAGAAGGAAGTTAAGGGGAAATGGCGTAGGCATGTACTAGGGGATTTTTTTCCAGAATTCACGTCTTACTGGCCGGCCGCTGTGGGCGAGCGTTCTAGGCGCTTCAGTCCGGAACCGCGCTGCTGCTTCGGTCGCAGGTTAGAATCCTGCCTCTGGCATGGATGTGTGATGTCCTACGGTTAGTTAGGTTTAAGTAGTTCTCAGTCTAGGGGACTGATGACCTCAGTTGTTAAGTCTCATAGTGTTTAGAGCCATTTGAACCATTTCACCTCTTACTGTGTAGCGTAGTGTGCATTGCTTCATTAAAACTTCTCGCCAGATGAAAACTGTAAACTGGATCGGGACTCGATCGTGGAATCTCGTCAGTTGCCGGCGAGACTTATCACAGATCTTCATGTAGAGGAAGAGACGAAACGTTAGCCTAGCGCATTGAAAATACCTCAGAAAACAAGATCTCGGCGTGAGAAGCATTAAGATATTTTATTAATGTTTCCCTGCATTTTCCCCTACCTTTGCACTCCACAAACCATTGCGCTGTAGTGTTGGTTACGGAGACGACTCACTGCCGTTCCTCCACTTCATCATGTCGTCATTTCACCACAGTATAATGCACTTTTAAAGCCACTATTTTGGAAAATTCTGATAATACAACTTTTCCTGATTTTACCTTTATTTATGTAGAGGCAACTGTCTTTTTTTTTCTAAGAGTGATCCCTTAGCGACGCATAGGGCTTTCCTTTCCAAAATTAGAAGGAATTCTGAATACTGAACCTGGCAAAGAAGCCACGCTTGTCCCTCAGCCATTCAGAATCCGGAACCTGTTCATCAGGATTTCCCTGCCAACAGATGATGGGTCACAGGGTATATTTCCTGATCACCAGAAATCCTATGCTAAATACTAGAGTAGCCTGTGAGACAACATTGTATGCCAATCACCACAGTCTCTCTCTCTCTCTCTGTCTCTCTCTCTCTCTCTCAATCTCTCGCTCTAATGGTCATCCACAAGACCAACGCGATACACGTTCATTCCATTCGTCTGAAGTGAGGACATACATGTTTCCTGCAATATGGCTAAGAAGTGGATATTACAAGAAGACCACATCAATAGCAAGAAGTATAAAACAGATATCCCTAAGAAGTTTAGGTCTTACGTTAAATCAGTTAACAGATCGATAACATTTGTCACTCTGAGACCATAATGGCAGTGAAATGGGGGATGACACAGAGGAGGCCAGTATACTAAACATTCGTTTCCAAGAATGTTTCACAGAGGAAGATCAGTAGTTCCTCCTTCAATTCGTCACACTAACGGCAAAATAAATGACCACAGGATGAAACGCAACTCTCATCGGTCAACAGTAGAGAGGCTAAAGGGTCTGACGGGTTATTAGGTCGATTCTGCATAGAGTATCCGAAATAACCGGATCCTCTTCTAGCAGCAGTGTCTATAGAGGAGCGACGCTTTGCTAATTATTGTATTAAAGCACAGGTCATTCCAGTTTTCAAGATATGGCCTCAGTCGCACAAAACTCTAGACCTGTATCTCCTACGACGGTCTTTTGTAGAACTTCGGAATACATTTTAAGCTTGCGTGTTATGACATTTCTGGAGCAGAAGATCTCCTCTGCAAGGATCAACATAGGTTCCGAAAGAAAAGATCGTGTGAAACCCAGCCCGCTCTATTTTTGCACGTTACCTAGAAAGCAGCCGGTACAGGCGTACAGGCAGATGTCGTGTTAGTTCATTTCCAGGTGAGTTCGGCACAGATCCGCGCTGCCGCCTAGTGAGCAAAGTACCAGCGTACGGAATGTAAAGCAAATGTGTGACTGACTGGGAGAGTTTATAGGAAACAGAACAGAGACTGTCATTCTGAACGGACAGACGCCCTCACACGTAAAAGTAACTACGGGTGTGCCCTAGGGAGTGTTATAGGGCCATTGCTTTCCACAATATATATAAATATAAATGAACTACCAGATAACATCGGTATATCCATGAAACTTTTCGGGATTTTATACTGTTATATACAGAAAAATAGCAACGCTAGAAAATTGTAGCACGATGCTGGAAATCCTGCAGAGAATCAAGGTTTGGTGCAGACACTACCAACTGATTCTCAACACAAACAAATGTAGCTTACCGCGAACACATAGGCACAAAAAACCTTTATTGTGTGGTAACAAGACTGTAGAACAATCACTGGAAGCAGCTGTTTTCGTTGTGGTCTTCAGTCCGAAAACTGGTTTGATGCAGCTCTCCATGCTACTCTATCCTGTGCAAGCCTCTTCATCTCCGAGTACCTACTGCACCCTACATCCTTCTGACTCTGCTTACTCTGTTCATTTCTTCATCTTTACCCCCCCCCTGCACCTTCCTCTGTTACTAAATTGGTGATCCCTTGATGTCTCACAATCTGTCCTATCAACAGATCCCTACTTCTAGTCAGGTTGTGCCACAGATTTCTTTTCTCCTCAATTCTATTCAATATCTTCCCATTAGTTACGTGATTTACCCATCTAACCTTCACCATTGTTCTATAGCACCACATTTCAAAAGCCTCTATTCTCTTCTTGTCTAAACTATGTGTAGTCTATGTTCTATTTCCATACATGGATACTGTCCACACAAATACTTTTAGAAAAGAAATTCTGATACTTAAACCTCTGTTCGTTCTTAACAAATTTCTCTACTTCAAAAACTCTTGTCTTGCCAATGCCAGTGTACATTTTATATCCTCTCTAATTCGACCATCGTCAGATACTTTTCTGCACAAATAACAAAGCTCATCTACTACTTTAAGTGTCTCATTTCCTAATCTAATTTGCTCAGCATCACCTGATTAAATTCGACTAAATTCGTTATCGTTGTTTTGCTTTTGTTGAGGTTCATCTGATATCGTCCTATCAAGAGACTGTCCATTCCGTTCAACTTCTCTTCCAAGTCCTTTGCTGTCTCCGACATAAATACAATGTCAGTGGCAAACCGCCAAGTTTTTATTTCTTCTCCTTGGTCTGTAATTACCACTTCAAATGTTTCTTTGGTTTCTTTCACTGCTTGCTCAATAAACATGTTGAACAACATTGGGGATAAGCTACAACACTGCCTTTCTCAACCAAATCTCTCCTTTCATTCCCCTCGACTCTTCTAACTGGCACCTGATTTCTGTAATAATAGTAAATAGCCTTTCGCATCATGTATTTTACCCCTGCTTCCTTTTGAATTTCAAATAAAGGGTATCAGTAAACATTGTGATAAGCTTATTGTAGCTCTAAAAATGCAATAAACGTACATTTGCCTTTCTGTAACCTATCTTCTATGAAAAGCTGTAAGGTGCTCCTACATTTCTCTGAAAAACAAACTTTCGACTTAGGTCATTCAGTGGTCTGTCAAATTCTTCACGCAGTATCATATCTCCATCTTTCATCTTCATCTTCTTCCATTTCATCAATATTGCCCTTAAGTACATCTACCTTGTAAGCATCTCCTTCCACAAAAAATCTGATAGTAGGCGTACGGAGCGATTTGAAGTGGAATGACCACGTAAAATTAATCATAGTTAACGTCGATGTCAGACTGAGACTCATAGGAAGAATCACCAGGAAATTAAGGCGACGAACAAAGAAAAAAAAGCACTCTGTCTTCATGCCACAAGTGGCCCTCGGGACCATCCGACCGCCGTGTCGTCCTCAGGTGAGGATACCGATAGGAGGGGCGTGTGGTCAGCACACCGCTCTCCCGCTCGTTATGATGGTTTTCTTTGACCGGAGCCGCTACTATTCGGTCGAGCAGCTCCTCAATTGGCATCACGAGGCTGAGTGCACCCCGAAAAATGGCATCACCGCATGGCGGCCCGGACGGTCACCCACCCAAGTGCCGGCCACGCCCGACAGATCTTAACTTCGGTGATATGACGGGAACCGGTGTGTCCACTGCGGCAAGGCCGTTGCCGACGAACAAAGGCAGTAGATTACAAAACACTCGTTCGACGGTGTGGGATCCTCACCAGACATGATTGAGAAAGAAGGTAACAGAGAAAGTCCAAAGAAGAGCAGCACGCTTTAGGTTCATCTAGTTAAGTGCAGAAACGTCACAGAGACGTCCAGACAACGCCAATGGCAGACGCTGCAAGAGAAGCTGTCTACATCACGGTAAGGTCTACTGTTAATGATGAGAGAGTGTATGTTTGTAGAAGAGTCAACCAATATATTCTTTCTCCTAGGTATATCTCACAGATAGGTCATGGAGATAAAATTAGAGCTATTTGAGTCCACTCGGAGGCTTAGCAGCAACTGTTGTTTCCCTGAACCTTACTGGACTGCAACGGGAAAAGTGGTAAGTGATAGTGGTAGACGAACACGCCGTAAGGTGGCTTACGGAGTGTGAATGTAGATGTAGAAATATTCGCAAGTAATTTACGTCTATAGAGACTAATGTAAGAATCTGGAGGAAATGAAATGAAATAACTTGCATGAAACAGAAAATTTATTATCAGTGTGTCATTTGGCTTACGGAGGTGAAACATGGACTTTTAATGCGAAAATTATTTTAGAACTAAGCGTTGATCAGAGAGAAATGGAGACCTAAGGTCGAAGATATAGTTTTCAGGACACTCAGCGTCATGGTCATCAGCGCCCTTGAAGAACATGAAATAAATTATTAGTGGTGGGAAAGTTATTCCTCGTAAATGATCTATTTGAGACAGTGGCCCGCGAACACGCAGTAGAGTCTTGAAAGGCTATCACAATAAAAACAGTGATTGCTTCTGTAGTTCACTCATAACATATAATAAAACGATGATTAGCTGCGAAGGTGTTAAAATTTATTCTATGGGACATGTGGCTAGCTAACCAAATACATAAATGGAGAAAGAGCTAGACACTATGAAAACAAGGAAATGTTGATCATAGTATGTCCATTTATTTCAAAAGCGCTTAGACCAAACCTAGGTTACAGTTTCAAGATCTATGTTAGAGAGAAATGACTGGAATTATCAAGCTGAAGATACGACAGGACAGAAATTAAACTAGATTGGATGACGTAATTGCGACCGTACTTAAAACAAGAGTGAGTAGGCTGGACTTGTGACCAAGCAAATGAATGATCGATAGGCTACGGATGCTCTTTGAAAGCGAAAATAATTACGAAGAAGATGACGTAACGTTAATTGGGTAGAGGAAGTTAGAAATCACGCAGGACCAGCATGACTGCACGAATGCAGCAGCGGATCTCAGCTAGAGGATGCTGATGATCTGTCACTGATAAAATTACTGTTTTTCGTATCTTTTCACTACAATGACTTTTACGAAGAGACGAGTAAACTACCGCTGTTCTGCATAATGATGTGCAACTGAAATAAATTCCGATTATTTAATGTTGTTAGTGTAGTAGCCTGGATACCTACTTTGTAAACATTCTTGAAGTTAAGGTCTTCAGTGGCACATCGTCAAAACCTCGACTTTGATCAGATTAACAAACCGCAGGTGTCGACTGCATATGTGGCACCGAGAAAAAATTCATTCTCGTGTGCAACTCAAATTATATTTGTATTTTGTAACTAGAGATGTCTGTAATATTCTAAACGGTATTTATTGGTTTATTTGTTTTAAGAGATATATTCGCACCATGCATGTTCAGGATGCTTGTCTGGAAAAATTTTATGAAACTTCTTAGTTGAGAAAATCATTTTTTTCGGATGTACACAATCCAAAACATGTCGTAGTCTTTTTCACGCCGAATCATTCGTGCGGTACTAGATATTTGGAAAAAAGCAATGTTACCAATAAAATTCATTTGTTTCCTCTTAAATCAGGAAAACAGCTAGCGCTGCCTGTGTAAATGGCCGAATTTCTTGAGAAACAAACTGTATAAAGACAAAATTTACAACAGATTCCTTTATTTATGAATTAACCAACAGCATTTTCACAGGGAGTTACGTACAGTACTAGCGTTACACCAATTTACCAAAGTGAACAGTGTAGCATGAGCAAATTAATAAAAACTGTCAGGACAAGCTCCAAACGACAATTAGCTCACATTGTGGAAAAGCGCTTGAGATTCCTTCACTCTGTTTAATGGAGAACCATCATTAGCCTGAATTCTCGTGAACTCCCAAATGAGGGCGTTGTAATCTTTTTGTTTTCATATTTTCAATTAGTAATTTTTTAATCAACGCTGTGTCTTTCAGTAGCAAAATGTATCCTATGCCTCTATTTTACTGGACTCACTTACCACAAAGAAGTACTTTTCATAATTAAGCGTTCACCATAATTCGATAAAATGAAACATATGGCCTACTTTCACGTTAAGCATGGAAGAAAGTTTTATGGGTGCGCGAATCTGATGACAATGTTGAAAAAAGTCCTCTGGTAGATTTTCAGGCTTTACATGTCATCCCCATTTACTTAATCCCAAGTATCAGAAAAAAAATTACTTTCATTTGTGTATTGAAATCAATAATGTGTAATAATACACATAATATAATAAATAATCAGAGTGCCTAAAAATAAAGTTACGATATAAATACTGACATATATTGCGCCCTACCGTTCCATATCGAACATAAGAAGGTTAAAATGTGTTATATCACTACCAAATACCTTAACGACTGATGAGTGCCGAGCTCGCTTCGTCAGCGTTACCTGGTGTAACTAAATTAACTGCTTCCTCAGACGACGAGGGATAGTATTCCATGAAAATATGATGTATTACTGAAGAATAACACACAAGGAAAGATGAAACAAGTGACAGTATTCAGTCACATATTCTTTCCTACGAAATCAAAATCTTGTAGTCTGGATCTCACCCTGCGATAAAATAATACGTCACAGTTTTCTCTCTTCCCCAAACAGTTCAGTGACTTCATCTACATTGTCTTTCTTGGTAATACAGAAATAATGAAATGTGGTTACCAAATGACTGTCTTTGACTTCACCACACTTGCGAGGGGTGGCAATGCTCGCCGCGTCCGTGATGTTTTCTGCTTCGTGTCTCCCGGCTCCTTCTAAATGTCAAGCATTTGTTTGCTGAGGATGGGACTGCTGAACCATGGTTTCCCGAGATAGGGACTGATGAGCGCCGCCAGTCCTCTGTAACCGCAGGTTCTCGATCGTGCTTCAGTGACACGCATGCGTGTCTGAATGAACATTGGATAATGTGAATTGTAAACACAGACGATGGACAGTAAAATAATAACTATTAAACGCCTCGACGGGTGAAAACGACGATCACAATGAATGTGCTTCCCGACAGTCACATGATGTTCGTGCGGGCAGTAAGAAACGTCGACAATTTTACGGCGTAAAGTCAAGCGGCGGGACGCCAGGCGGGAACGTTAGAGCAGAGAGGGCTGTGAGACGACGTCAGCCAATTGCACGCGGACCGATCACTCGCCAGGATGACAACGCGACGGCAGCGGCCTCTACACGAAGAGTTCATAAGCGCTAAGCCGCCTGCCAGCAGCCCAGTTCTACAAGAAGCATCCGCTGTATTACTTCACTTGCACTGAAATCGTTGTACTGAAGGACATCGATTACATTGCATATCGCCCTTTGCTTGTGACTCATGTATGTATTTCTCAAAGTTAAGTATTGTCATTTATTTTCTGTAATGAAATTGATTAATACGATTTGCTTCAATTGTTGTCTAGCGATCCGAGAAGGGTGGTTTCCTAGGCACCCCATATTTGAAGAGTAGGCAGGGTGCAACAGATAAGCGGGACATACGGAGGTTTGGGTCGGTCCGGAAGGCATGCACGGATATCCGAAGTAGTTAAGCCGACCGCTCGAGAAAAACCGGAAATCCGGGTTCGAATCCCAGTCCAGCATTCGTTTTGTCACCAATAAATAGTTCACCTGAAGCCAAAATTAAACTCACAATTTGGAATAAAATTTCGTATCGTAAGGTTTATAGACCAGCTGTAGATCGTCTGATCATTCAAACATACATGTATGAAGGAACATTACAAAATATGTTTGTAAACACAGAAGCTGTACAACAAAATAGTTGTGTAAGGCTTTCCCAGGCAAGCGGGGCTCTGTCTGAGTCGATGCATACTTCCTTAGCTGTTAGTGTGACTTTCGTAGAGTCTAAATCCCTTTCTTCTACTGTGAGTGATTTATATGGTCCGTTCGGCAGTATTAAAACCTAACCCAAAGAGAGCTCGCTTGGCTGCTCTACCTGAGACGTCTGTCAATGTACGAGAAAGCAATAGTAGTAACAGACCACAGGTAACACAATTACTACTGTTAAACAACTTGTTAACAAGAACACGGGAGATTAAAAAAATGCACACAGGCTTCTCGGTTGAGAATTTAAACTCCTTCTTCACCGCGCTTTGAACCTACCATCGAAGAATGGGGTGAAGCTGACGAGATTTTCTTGCAAGACTGAATACACAGAAGTTGTCAAGAAACAAAGGACACTCTACAAGGCACTTAGCTACTGACTTGTACCATTTATAACTACAGCAAAGACATTCACACCTAAAACGCTACCGTCAGGGTAGCGACTGCTACAAGCGATCAGAGGAGACGTGAGCGATTTGATACCTAAAATATCGTGATGAGAGGGAAGGTCATATAAAGACGGAATTACATCCGCGAAAATCCAGTTAATGGAACTTTCAGAGGATAATAAGCCTTCACGTAGTATCGTAGGCCTTCTCCACGTGAGAGAATAGAGGTGAAAATGACGCAGGAGAGCCTTTTGCACAAGGGAGAGCAGCTCGACGTGGCATGGACTCAACAGGTCATTGGAAATAAATGCAGAAATATTGAATCTTGTTGGCTCTATAGCCGTCCATAATTGCGAAAGTGTTGCTGGTGCAGGATTTTGTGAACGAAGTGACCTCTCGATAAATGTGCGATGAGATTCATTTCGTTCTATCTGTCACCAAATCAGACGCTCGAACTGTTCAGAATGTTATTCCAAACAATCGTGAACAACTGTGTCCCGGTGATATGTTGCACTGTCAACCACAAACATTTTCATTAATGTTTGGGAACTTGAAGTCCATTAATAGCTGCAAATCGTCTCCAAGTAGTCGGACGTAAACATATCCAGTCAATTATCTGTTCAGTTGCGCTGGAGGACCCAGTATATTCCATGTAAACACAGCCCATACCATTATCGAGCCACAAACAGACTGCACAGTGCCTCCTTGACTAACTTGGGTCCATGGATTTGCGCTCCCCGCCACGTCCGAACCCTACCATCAGCTCGTAGCTGCTTAAATCGGGACTCATATGATCAGGTCATGCTCTTCCAGTGGAGTCCAACCGATTTGGTCAAGAGCCCACGAGAAGCGCTGTAGGCCATGTCGTGCTGTTAGCAAAAGAACGCTGCGCGGGATTAGCCGAGCGGTCTGCGGGCGCGGCAGTCATGGACTGTGCGGCAGGTCCCGGCGGAGGTTCGAGTCTTCCCTCGAGTATGTGTTTGTCCTTAGGATAATTTAGGTTAAGTAGTGTGTAAGCTTAGGGACTGATGACCTTAGCAGTTAGGTCCCATAAAATTTCACACACATTTGAACATTTTGAAGCAAAATAACTCGCGTCGGTCGTCTGTTTCCATAGACAGTTAGCGCCAAATTTCGTAGCACGGAGCTAAGTGATGCGTTCGTCGGAAGTCACAAATCGATTCCTCCGATTACTTCAGCCAGTGATGCTTGTCTTTTAGCAGTTAGCATTGGTAACTCTACGCAGAGCCGCTGCTCTCGGTCGTTAAGTGAAGGCGGCCGGTCACGGCTTTATCTGTGGTGAGAGATAATGCCTAACTTTGGTGTTCTCGGCATGCTCTTGACACTGTGGATATCTGAATATTAAATTCCGTAACGATTTACGCAATGAAATGTCCCATACAAGCTCCAACCACCATTTCCTCTGCAAAGTCTGTTAATTCCAGAGGTGCGCCATAATCATGAGGACACCTTTTCACATGAATCTAATGAGCACAAATAACAGCTCCGCCAATTCACTGCCCTTGTATACCTTATGTACGTGATACTACTACCATCTGTATATGTGCCGCCTCACTGTCTAGCCGCTTCCAGGGGACCATGTTATCAAATGTTCAGCGATTCGTCTTAGACCCGTACTGAAAGTGACGGAGAAAGTGCCTGGGTTCTAAGATCCAGACGAGGCCGTGGTTGACCATCCACTCCAAGGTCTTTCTCACGCTACCGTTGAGGTAAACACAACGATAACTACTTTGTTCTGAGCGGTTCTTCCCGGGTTTTAAAAGTGGAATGAAAATTGCCTCTCGCAACGAGTCCGGGAAGTGATCTGACGTCCACCAAGGTTAAAATCCTTGTGAAGTGCCATTACATCCCATAATGGACCCTATCATGACTGGGTAACGTGTCACGAGCTGCAGATAACGCAGAATCCGGCTCCCACAAGGAGAAAGGCCAAAATTACAGTCCCAACAACCCCTCTCTGCAGGCACACAGCTACATCGGGAACGTGAATCATGACTGGCAATGATGGTAACCATGACAAAATATTGCCCCATAGTGTGGGCAGCGACTCGCAGGTTGGTCTGGAGACAACCATTTCCCATTATAGTAGCCACTGGACACATTCATGCTCTCCCAGAAATTCTCCTGATGTTCTCCCATATAGCTTAACTTTTATTGGTACGGTTTATGGTGCCCAGGAATTGTTGATACCCTCTCTCTCGAGTAATTTGGCAACATTTTACACTCGCCACCCGAAATTCTGCAAGTTACGTGTGGTATAACCTGCAGTTGATCCTACGTAGAGCAACTTACCCTATTCTGGTTGCTGAGCGGCATTTGTCGCTCCACCAAGTAAGATGCTGTCTCCCTAGCTGGCCTGAGGCCCGTGGAATTGAGGTTACAGCGGCGCGGTGGATTATTTGCGTAATATGACCCGTCCATTGCCGTACGCCGACAGGGTGTTAAAGCGCAGTAAATTGACTGTGAAATACCCGGACTGCCTTACCGACCACCCACCGTGGCGTCTTTCTTTCAGGCAGTATTCCAGACAGCAAAGTGATCAGCTTAGTGCAAGTTACCGATCACTTCCCGGTGAGCGTTGTGTGAAAGGCTTGAAGACAATATGGTGATTTCGACACCAATGAAAGACCCAGTTTCAGTGATGTAGTGCGTTCTCTGACCCATATCTATCACACATACACATATATGCATGAGAAAGCTCTAACCCTGCTGAACCCCAGAGCTTATTGTGTCCGTTAAAATCACAATATAGGTTGGTGAGCTTGTAAGTTCACTAAGTTCACTGAGAGCCTCTTCGTCTAGCACCTTATGTGGAGCAAGCACTGACACAGCGAATGCATGTATTCTAATTGTGACGGAGAGAACCAAGGAGTGGTAGGCGTTGCTTACCAAATATGCACTCTTCCTTTAGCTCTATCTCTACTAAAGCCCCTCTCCCACTATTGTGGACAACGTGTCCACATAGGTTAGGGGCATCAGAGAAATTAAAATGTGGCTCTTGAAGCTACATCCGCGTTGGTCCATGATGAGCCAATAAACGTAGTTCCTTCCCAAGTGTCCTGAAGCGATTTAGTTTTGGTTGAAGTGTGCAATCCATGTTGACAGTGATATTTTCATTTATGTTTTCCCTCTGTAATTCCACCGTGATTCCGTGATTCCATACTTGGACGGAGGGGGGGGGGGGGGGTGGCGTTATCTGAGGGGCTCGATCGTTACCTCTGTAAGACGTCAACATGGTAATCATCTGACGCATCATACAAGACCAAAGCTGCATGGTGTGATGGCTTCGGACCAGATCTTTTTAGCCAGCTGGTTTTCGTTCCGAACTTGTATTCTGCAGACGGTGGTAAGACCATTTAACACAAACGTTTTGCTTGGTTTCTTCTACTTTCTGTCGAAGGGGTCTGCTATCCTTTCGGACATCTGTCCCATCAACCACCAATATGTCAGTGGCCGGAAGGCCTGGTTGTGGAACCAGCAGTTCGGAGTTACAGTTACATTTGCAGGTTCAGACTGATGAGCTCTGATAAATGTTTGAGAACTGGTGCGAGCACTAGCCTTCTGTTCATTACGCTGGGACAAACGACAGTACGTAAGTGAGTAGACATTTGGCATTCTTCGCGTCAGAATGGGAGATCCGTTGGCTGACTTTTATGTCCTGGATTTTCTCCTCTTCCACGAAAACAGGCATTCCTAGCTAACTGGATGATCTTAGGAGCTGTTTGCACATGAGAGTACAGAGGTACATTGAATACATGGTTCCTGGGCAGTGGAGCCGAATCTTCCATACTTATCCTGAATATTGCAACCAAAAGCAGAATGACCACACTTTTGACACTGAAAACAGCGCGTTGAATTAGGTACACTGGGCCAAATTTTAAGCTGGAGAAAGCCTGCAGCAATATACTCGTATTTAGGTTACTTAGGTAAAGTGTAAGTCAGGATAAATGATTGCGACATCCGGAGGTAGCCGTCAACCCTTCTCATGAAATTCTGTACCTCATTGACACGTTCGCTTAACCATTCCCGTTCATGTTCTTTGGTGTGTGTATCTGTAACGTCCCAGCAGGTCACAGCTCTTTTAGAACAGTTTAGTTAACCCATTGTGCAGCACACTTTTAACAGCATATTCTCCAAGTTGTTTAGTATTTAAAAACTTATTCACATGTGTAGTCTTTAGGCCCTCGTTTAGGAGTGACCGGTGTGCAACCTCTTTTAATGATTTAAAATGTCCTGCAAGACTGTAGAGGTTTATGTACGAGGGTTGGAACTTTAATCTACATCTACATGTCTACATCTACATGATTACTCTGCAATTCACATTTAAGGGCTTGGCAGAGGGTTCATCGAACCACAATCATACTATCTCTCTACCATTCCACTCCCGAACAGCGTGCGGGAAAAACGAACACCTAAACCTTTCTGTTCGAGTTCTGATTTATCTTATTTTATTTTCATGATCATTCCTACCTGTGTAGGTTGGGCTCAACAAAATATTTTCGCATTCGGAAGAGAAGTGGCAACTATTTATTTACAGCTCGTACAAAATAGATGCGTGTTTCAAAGTTTTACTGACCTTCAAAGAAGACACGAGCATTGTGTATAACACGTTGCCAGCGATGAAGAAGTCGTAGGATATTCTCAGCAGTGCCAGTGGTGTTGACAGTTCGAGCAGCGCGGTCTATTGCCCAACGAATTTTTAGCAGTTCTGAAGCGAATACCGTGAAGTGTTTCCTTCAGTTTAGATATCTAGTTGAACTCACGATGGCTTAAGTCAGGGGAGTGCAGTAGGTGGTATAGCACTTAGCAGCCCCAACAGTCAAACAAATCAGTAACAGCTTGCACTGTACGTGCCTGAGTATTGTCCTCCAAAATGATCACCAGGTCCTGCAGAAGCTGTCATCACTTCTGTCTCTATGCTGTTCATTTATGGAACACAACCTACGACCAGCTTAGAGACAGAATTGATGACACCTACTGCAAGACCTGAAGAATTGCATTTTACAGAGCAGTATGACTGGTTTTAATATTTTATATCAAGTTTGAAGCAGATGTCAACATGACTCGTGCAGAGCCCATAATTATTAGAGAGTTGACGAATTATAAAACAGCTCTACAGATATTACGTTTCAATCGCTGTTCTTTTAACGCTTCTGATAAGAGTCATGGTTGTATACTATTGGTTCGAAACAACGGGATTTAGCTCACTATTCAGTAAAGTTCTCGGAGTGGGTCTTAAGCGTCCGTCTTTCTCGTGGATTTATTGTTTTTGCTGCAGATCTCCATCCCATCTCCTGGAGGCAATGGAGCAGATGAGTCTTCACAGCAAACAGTTTCTCGTCTGTTTTGATTCCCTTCGTTCTCTAAACTTCTCAGCGTATGTAGCTCGCAGGTATAATGCCCTACTGTACTTCCTTCAACAGTGTGGGACGAAGTCTCATTCTCCTGGGTACAGGGACATGAGGGAATCTGGAGAAATTTACAAGCTCAACAAGCTGCAAATGAGTTCGGTGGGGCATACGACGTGATACAGTGTGCCGTTGCTCTGAAGGATGTCATTTCACTGTTGCTTTGGAGATCCATGCAGTTGTGGGGGAGGTTTGGTTAACAATGAGAAGTAATAAGCTGTGACTGGTGAATCCAACAATCGAACCGCGGCGTTTTTCATGCGAGTCACCCACATCTACATCTACATGGGTACTCTGCAAATCTCACTTAAGTGTCTGGCAGTTCCATGAACCACTTTTACAATAATTCTCTATTATTCCACGCTCGAACAGCGCGCGGAAAAAACGAACACCTATATCTTTCCGTGCGAGCTCTGATTACCTTTATGGTATCAGGTCTACAACTTTGCTTCCGTCGTTTAGTAATAGACGGCAGCAGCGGCAAGTGGGGTTCAGGTGGTTGGTCATAGGTGTAACACAATAAGCTTAGGCATCTGTAAACATAATGCCATAAAAATATTTGTTGATCTGTGACTGCATCATAAGGTTATTCTCGATTAAGTACGTCAAATTACGTACCCATTTCTCGCCATTTGCGGGATGTTTTAATTTTCCGCTTTAACATGAAGAAATCTGCTGCTGTGTCTCTTAAAATGCTGGATAAGACCAATGTTGAAGAAACTATTACTGGAAGAACGTGTAGAGAATGTTTCCAATGCCTTAAGAACGGCGATTTTGATTTCGAAGACCGGCATGGCTGTGGAAGACAAAACGTTCTCGTAGCTACTGAAACAGACGAAGACAGTCACAGGACATTATTATTATTATTATTATTATTATTATTATCGAAAGCAATTGATGCGTTCTAGCCCAGCACTGAAACACAAATGGTCACAATACAGCGATAGACACTTAAGGTAATTTTGCAGCAGGTCAGTGTCGACCCCATGTCGCAAAACCCGTCAAAATATCCCGCCGTATTCTCCATACGTTGCTCTCTTTGACTACCACCATATTCGATCATTGACATATAGTCTGGCTGACCAGCACTTCCGATCATATGAAAAAGTGCAAAATTGTTTTGAAGGGCATCACCTTTACGTCAGTGACTGTTATAAGGTTTTATTACATTATTGCAATTTCGGCCTTAGGTCATTATCAAGTGCTGCTGAAAAGTAAATAATGTTAAAACATTATTTTACAGATTAATTATGTATCTCGACATTTTAACTATGTAGCCATGTTACTTACATATTATCTTCGCTACTTTACATATTAGTCTATTTTCTTCTTCTACTGGCATAATGCTACTTTTGTATTTGCTATAAGGTTTTTAATCGTGCTATCTTGGGGTTTGTTAGTGACGCTAAACTTCAATCCCTTATTTAAAACATTTAATTCTCTGTCCGTGAAGATGATATCGGTAAAGTAGCGAAGATTATAGAAAATCAGTTACATAAACAAGATAACGATGTCTACTTAGAACATGACACCAACAGGATTATTAGGAGTATTAACGATAAACTGAAAACGCATAATGCAATTAGTCTTAAAGAGGATAAGGGTAGTCCAATTGTGATTATGCCCGGGTCAGAGTATAATGAAAAAGTATTACAGTTTTTAAAGATAACAAAGTTATCAAAGCCAAAAAGATCAGACTAAAAAAGTTAACGATACTTTAAGGAAAAAACTTAATGAAACGAATTTTCTTTTTACCAACACAGAAGTCAAGGGACTTATTAATATGAGCCCCATAGCTCCAAAGCTAAGAGCGCAACGTAAGATTCAAAAGCAATCGGCACCACTACGGCCCATCGTTAACTGTATCGGTAACACAGCCTACAATATTAGAAAAAACTAAACACCCTACTCAAAGAGTATTATACTGTTGATAACCAGTATACAGCATGCAATTCATACGAAATAGTTAACGACCTACAGAATATCCAAATCCCAGGATATGGAATGTTTCTCTCCTTTGGTATCGAAAACAAGTACACAAATATTCCAGTAAAGGAAACAGTTGAAATAATAAGGAAAAAATTTACTAAAATACCAAGAGATTACCCTGCCAGAGGTGTACGAATATATAAATTTGTTAGAATTCGTTACCTCTCAAAACTGCTTTATGTTCCAAAATGAAATATACACAACAGGAAGGCCTCGCCATGTGTAGTTGTCTAGCAGGAACCCTAGATAACATTTTTATAAACACTCTAGAAACTACATTTTTTACAGAATTTGAACCGATGAAAGATAAAATTCTATACTACAAAAGATGTGTAGATAACACATTCATAATATGGGAAGGCTCTACGCACGATATAAACATAATGCATAACCGACTAATCGGCCTACACCCAAACATAACGTTTACAAAAGAAATAGAAAATAATAAAAGCATATTTTTTGTAGATCTCCAAATCACGAATGTAAGTGGCCAACATAAAGTCGGAATCTTCTGGAAACCCACGGCAACGGACTGTATTATAAGTATTGACTCATGCCATCCAAAACGGCATAAGCTAGCATACTTCAACTGTATGATACATAGATTATGTACTGTACCACTGGACGAGGTCGAGAAACAAAAAGAACTAACGATACTACAAAAAGTTGGCATTAACAATTGGTTCGAAGCCAGTTTTTTTTTTTTCTTTCTTGTTATTTCACTCCCCAGCACAATATGCCGCTCCTTAGTCAAGAGAGTTACAGAAACAACATAGTCAAATGAGCAAAGAACACATAACAGAGAATGGTATAAAGTGATGAAAAAAAGAAACAAGAACAAAAATAGATGAGTATAAACTGTAGATTTAGAAACAACATAGATGAGAGCCACACACACATGCGAAGAATGAACACTGTGAGTCGAAATGAAAAACAAAGAAACAGTGGGAACGCAAACGGTTGATGCTGGCGACACTGTTGGTGCTGGTGGAACATAGCACGGCACACGGCGCTGGAGTAACACTGACACCACAACGAAAACGTTAAAAATCACTGTACCGAAGGGGACCTACCACCGGGTGAAGGGAGGAGGGAGGAGGGAGGAGGGAGGAGGGAGGAGGGAGGAGGGAGGAGTGAGGAGGGAGGAGGGAGGAGGGAGGAGGGAGGAGGGAGGATGGAGGAGGGGGAGGGGGGAAGGAAAGGGAGGGGTCAGAGACGGTAGGGGGAATCTGGCAGAGGGGTAGGATGGGGGGGCAGTGGAGGGGAAAAGGAACCGAAGCCAAATTAGTTAAGGACCTATATGAACGCAAAGTTAAAAGAGGAAATATAGGCCTAAATAATAAAATTACGTTAGAAAGACACTACAATTAGCGCAAAAAGAATAAATTTGCTACCTTGCCATACATAGGCACAATATCAGATAAAATTGCACAGGTTCGAATCCTGCCTCGGGCATGGATGTTTGTGATGTCCTTAGGTTAGTTAGGTTTAACTAGTTCTAAGTTCTAGGGGACTAATGACCTCAGCAGTTGAGTCCCATAGTGCTCAGAGCCATTTGAACCATTTTTTTTTTCACAGGCTTTTAAGAAATCCCCTGTTAAAGTCGGCTTCCACACCAATAACACCTTAGCATGCAACGAGGGCATACTCTTTGCTTCCTAGTACAGTCGTTGGACTGCAATGGCGCTCCACATATAGCTGAACAATACCTGTAATCCCTTTTCGCGCCAAACGGTTGTTAGTAACCTGCAAACAGCAGTCTGCAGCTGTGGTCTAATGCCTTTGTGACTAGTGATGGTTCAACGAACATGGTGCACTTACAAATTATGTTGTTTTACGATGTTTGAATACGTGTACTCGCACTGTGTAACAACGTCACAAGTGCATTTAGTACTATTGACAACGACACACAAATCCAGATCTAGAGGGTTGGATCCCCTCCTTCGAAAGCGTCAGATTGCAAAGCCTGGGCTACTCTCAGGGTGGAATCTCCGTCTTCGAAGATTGTGTTTGTCTGTCTGTCTGCCCGCCGCTTGCTGCTGTCGCTGTTCGTCCGTCGCCGTCGTCGTAGCCGCTGCCGCCGCCTGCAGCTGCACGTCCATCTGTCCGTCGCCGTTCGTCTGCAATGAGTACTCCCACCTTCACCGTCATCTACACCTCCCCCTCCCCCTCTCCCACAGTCACTTCCTGGAGCGCCGCCCCTGGCCTCCCTCCTTACACCTCCCCTTCCCCCACTCACCCATCCCCCTATCAGTCACCTGCTGTATACCCACACCTCTACACACTTTCTCCAGCCTCCACACCCTCAACAGCTCCCATTACTACCCCCGCCCTCACGTACGCCTCTGTTGCCGCCTCTGCTGCCGCCCCTCAGGTGGTTGGCTTCCCCTCTCTCACCGACCCCGTCGCTTCGTCATCTGCATCTCCCGCACGCATCACGTCGCGCCAAGCCACCATCGCCACCACTGAACCAGCTGCTTCTCCGGTGCCTCCACTATGCCGCAGGGATCTGCCACCCACCACCTCCCTCTCCTCCCCATCCCTCTCCCCTCCTCCCAGCCTCCAGTCTCCAAAAAACCCCAAAAGCGCGTCCTTACCGAATCTGCTCCCGCCACTTCCCACAAAAAATCAACACCACCTCTCCCTCCCCCTGCCGTCACCATGGACACCACCCCTCCTCCTGCCACCCATACCTTGGCCCCCACCCTCCTCACCTTTGTCCTGTCAACTCCTGATTCTAAGTTCCTTGACGCTCGTGCCCTCACCAAGGAAATATGAAAGTACTTACCTGGTGCTCCCATCTCCCAACTCATTCCCCGTCCCCATCCTTTCACACAGACCTCCTGCGAAAACTCCCACGAGTTATGTTCGGCCCCCACGCCTCTCTGACACCCTTCCTTTCCAATTCCACTCCTCGTCAGCCCCAGCCTCCCCATCGCCCCCCCCCCCCCACCTACACCACTGTGATCACCAAGCTCAGCCCGGTGATCACAGAGGATGAAGTGTTGGTAGAACTGAACTCCCACCCAGACTTGGAAATCCTCTCTGCCCGCCGTATCCACAATGCCTCTGGTCCCACCTACCTCATGCGGGTATTCTCTGAGTCCGCCCCATCCATAGACCATCTCCTCACCCAGGGTGCTCTGATATACCACCGTCGCCACCCTGTTGAATCCTCCAAATCCCCTCCCCAATCCTACCGTTGCCAGCGGTGCCTGATGTACAATGACCACCTGACTCCCAACTGCAAAAACCCCCCCACCTGTCCCCATTGCAAGGCCTCCCACTTTCTTAAGAACTGCCCCAACCTCACTGCTCCTCCTTCCTGTAATACCTGTAATGGCCCCCACCCCACATACTCCCACAAGTGTAAAGCTAAACCCCTCCAGCCACCCCTGAACTTACAGTCCCCGTTCGTCCCGTCGATCCCCTTGTCCATCCCAACAATTCCCTCTGTCCACCCCCCACAGCCGAGGACATCATCCGGTTCATTAGCATTGTACTCCAAAACATTCACCCTTTTCAGCGCCCCCACACCTTCCAACAATTCTCCCTTGCTGCTCGCTCTGTTTTCCACCTGAACACCTTCGCCACTTACTCCCACAACCAAGCCCACTTCACCTTCACCCGCCTCGACACCCTAGTTTAAGTCTCTTCCCTTCCCTCCCTTCCCCCCCCCCTCCTTCCCGTCATGGCGCAGCACGAGTCTCGCATCCTCTTCCAGAACATTCGCTCCTTCCGCTCCAACAAATACCTCCTCACGCACACCCTCTCCCACCACCAGGTCGACACCTTTGTCTTGAACAAACCCTTTCTCCTGCCCCACCATTCTATCCGCACCTCCCCCTATATCCTCCACCGCACCGACGCTCCTGGTCCTCATGCGGAGGGTGGAGTCGCGATTGGCCACCTTAAGCATATCCCCGTCCGGCCACAACCTCTCCTCAATGACCCCACTGAACATCTTATCCTTAGTGTCTTCTTCCCCTCCCTCACCATTACCTGTGCTACCATCTATGTCCGCTCCACTGCTCCTCTTCCTTACGACTTCATCTCACACATTGACCACACCTTCTATACCTATGTGATTGCCGCCAACCTCAACATCCATAACCGCACTCCTGCTGCCCTTCAGCAGTGGCATCAGTTCCTCTCCACAATCCAAGGTGACCTTGTTCCCCTACCCCAGCACACCCGACCCGAAAGTGACACCACCCCTGATGTTGTCATTGCCTCCGCCAACCTCCTTGGGCGTATCGCTGTCGCCGTCCTTGACCCCACAGGTAGCGATCACCTCCCTGTCCTTCTCACCATAACGTCTGCTCACCGGCCCCCTCCGGCTCCGCACCCTGCACCCCCTCCCAAGGTCGTCCATGACTATCGCCGTGCCAACTGGGATGCCTACCGGGACTCCATCTCCACCCAGGTCGAAAGCCACCATCTTACCTATCGCCATCCTGACGACATCATCCGCGCCTCGTCCTTCCTTCAGAAGGTAATTACTGACGCTGTGGAGGCCCATGTTCCTACTAAAACCATCCACCCACACCGTCCCACTCTCCCTCCGCGGGCTGTCCTCCTCCTCCGTGAATCCCGCCGCCTCTATCGCTCCTTCCTGCGCACTCGTGACAGGGATAAACTCCAACGCCACCGGCAAATACAGCGACACGTACGGAACCTTATTACAGCAACGAAACGCCGAGACTGGCGCCAGACCTGCACACGACTCAACGCCACCCTCCCTATCAACTCCTCCAAGTACTGGTCCGCCTTCCATCGTCTTACTGGTTCCCTTTCCGCTCCCCACTACCCCCTTCTCCATAACGATCGCCCCCTTCCTGACAACCTCAGTAAGGCCAACCACTTCGCTTCCCACCTTTCCGAGGTCTTCTCCATCCCCGATGATCCCCACTTTGATTATTCTCTTTTCCCCACCGTCATGGAACATGCCAATACCTCAGTCGCTCCACTTGCTCCTAGTCTCTAGTACTTGGGGCAGTTGGCCCCCCTCCGACGTCAACACTCCCATCACAGCACAAGACATTAAACTTATCCTCCAGTCCAAACGCAGCACGGACCCTGGTCACGACTGTGTCACCTACCGTCACCTTCGAGAAAGCCCCTGTTCCTTCCTGACTGTCCTTGCCCATCTCTATAATGTCGTCCTCTCTACTGGTTTCTACCCTGACCTGTGGAAGACCTCCCGCGTCCTCTTATTCCTCAAACCCAACAAACCCCCTTCTGCCTCCACTTCCTATCGTCCCATCTGCCTCACCTCCGTCTTCAGTAAGGTCTTTGAATCCATCCTCTCCCACCGTATCCATCAGCACCTTGCTCAACTCCACCTCCTCCCCCTTACCCAGTGTGGCTTCCGACCCTCCTTCTCTGCTGAAGACCAACTCCTCAACCTTGTTCACCTTCTGTCCCTCCAGCTCAACTCCCGTTGCTTCGCCATTTTTGTTTCCCTTGACCTCCAAAATGCCTATGACCGTGTATGGCATCCCGGTCTCCTCTTTAAACTTCAAACCTACGCCCTGCCTATCAATTTTGTCCATCTGGTCGCTTCCTTCCTCTCGCACCATCCTTCCTATGTCACCCTCCACAACACCAACTCCCGTATCTTTTATCCCACGGCTGGCGTCCCCCAGGGTTCTGTCCTCTCCCCTCTCCTTTATCTCTTGTATACAGGTGAAATGCCCAAACCACCCCCACCAGTCCACCTTCTCCAGTATGCTGATGACACCGCTTTTCTGGCTCTCTATCCTACCCTTCAATGGTCTCAACGTACCCTCCAAACCCACCTTAACCAGTTCACCACTTGGTGTAACCAGTGGTTCCTCCGTCTCAACCCCTCCAAAACCCAGGCAATCATCATAGGCCGCACCACTCGCTCCTTTCGCCTCCATGATTTCTACCTCACCCTTTATGGTCGTCCTATCCAGCTCACCCCCACCCTGAAATACTTTGGCCTCACCCTCGACCGACACCTCACCTGGACCCCTCATCTCCAGACCATCCAGCAGAATGCCCATTCCCGCCTCCGCCTTCTGAAACTCCTGTCTGGCCGGACATGGGGATTGCATCCTTCTACCATCCTCCACACCTACAAATCCCTCATCCGTCCTAACCTCTGTTATGCCAGCATTGCCTGGATCTCCGCTCCCACCCGCTTTTACAAGGCCCTCCAAATCCTTGAACGCCATGCGCTCCGCCTTGCCTTCTGTATCCGCCTTCCTTCCCCCACACGGCTCCTGTATGAACTGATCCCCTTCCCCCGCCTCCTCCTGTTCCTCCAACATCTCCGCATCCTTTACATTGTTCGCAGGCTTGATCCCCCCCACCCTCTGATTTCCTCCTTCCTCTCCACCCCCCGCCTGTTGCCACGCCTCTATCGCTGTATCCCTCCCTCTCTCCACCTCCACACCCTCCATCTCCTTCATCAGGGCAATTTCCAACGCCTCCCCCTCCTGAATGACGAACTTCGCCGTGACATCTACCCTACCTTCCAACTGTAACCTGGCCTTGTTCCCCCCTCCCCACCCCGCTCCCCAGGGCCCCCTTTTTCCTCTTCCCTCCTTCTCCCAGAGCGGATTTTCCTCCATCCCCCCCTCCCCTGAGACCCTGCACCCCATACTTGCCTCTTTCCTCCCCACATCCCTCCCTACCTGGCCCTCTTCAGCGCGCCCCCCCCCCTGGTCATCTCCCCCATCTCTTCCCCTCCCTCCCTTCTTCAGGTGTCCCTCATCTCCTAGCGCCTGGCAGATCCTCTGTATTGATCATCATCAGTGTGCCACATCAGTGTTGTGTTTAGTGCTGTTTCTCCTGTGCGTCAAGAGGTGTGATTTTAATTGTGTACTGCCTTGAGGTTCGCTGTCAGTGTTACGTTATGTGCTATGCCATCCGTCGATACCTTTATGCTCCAATCATACTGTGCCTTGTGTTCTTTTAATCGTCGCAGTGTGTGCCTTTTTGTGTGTGCTACTTTTAAACAGTTTTTTATCTCCATTTTACAGTCACCCCGTTTTTTGTCTATTGCCTTCCATGATGTTCCCCCTTCTTTATATCTATGTTCACCTTATTCTCTCCTTTGCTGTTTTTAAATGTCTTCTATTGTTTTGTTCTATGTCTTTCGGCTGAAGAGCAGCGCATATGCTGCTGCCAGCCCGCCCCGATGGGGAATTGAAATACACTCCTGGAAATGGAAAAAAGAACACATTGACACCGGTGTGTCAGACCCACCATACTTGCTCCGGATACTGCGAGAGGGCTGTACAAGCAATGATCACACGCACGGCACAGCGGACACACCAGGAACCGCGGTGTTGGCCGTCGAATGGCGCTAGCTGCGCAGCATTTGTGCACCGCCGCCGTCAGTGTCAGCCAGTTTGCCGTGGCATACGGAGCTCCATCGCAGTCTTTAACACTGGTAGCATGCCGCGACAGCGTGGACGTGAACCGTATGTGCAGTTGACGGACTTTGAGCGAGGGCGTATAGTGGGCATGCGGGAGGCCGGGTGGATGTACCGCCGAATTGCTCAACACGTGGGGCGTGAGGTCTCCACAGTACATCGATGTTGTCGCCAGTGGTCGGCGGAAGGTGCACGTGCCCGTCGACCTGGGATCGGACCGCAGCGACGCACGGATGCACGCCAAGACCGTAGGATCCTACGCAGTGCCGTAGGGGACCGCACCGCCACTTCCCAGCAAATTAGGGACACTGTTGCTCCTGGGGTATCGGCGAGGACCATTCGCAACCGTCTGCATGAAGCTGGGCTACGGTCCCGCACACCGTTAGGCCGTCTTCCGCTCACGCCCCAACATCGTGCAGCCCGCCTCCAGTGGTGTCGCGACAGGCGTGAATGGAGGGATGAATGGAGACGTGTCGTCTTCAGCGATGAGAGTCGCTTCTGCCTTGGTGCCAATGATGGTCGTATGCGTGTTTGGCGCCGTGCAGGTGAGCGCCACAATCAGGACTGCATACGACCGAGGCACACAGGGCCAACACCCGGCATCATGGTGTGGGGAGCGATCTCCTACACTGGCCGTACACCACTGGTGATCGTCGAGGGGACACTGAATAGTGCACGGTACATCCAAACCGTCATCGAACCCATCGTTCTACCATTCCTAGACCGGCAAGGGAACTTGCTGTTCCAACAGGACAATGCACGTCCGCATGTATCCCGTGCCACCCAACGTGCTCTAGAAGGTGTAAGTCAACTACACTGGCCAGCAAGATCTCCGGATCTGTCCCCCATTGAGCATGTTTGGGACTGGATGAAGCGTCGTCTCACGCGGTCTGCACGTCCAGCACGAACGCTGGTCCAACTGAGGCGCAGGTGGAAATGGCATGGCAAACCGTTCCACAGGACTACATCCAGCATCTCTACGATCGCCTCCATGGGAGAATAGCAGCCTGCATTGCTGCGAAAGGTGGATATACACTGTACTAGTGGCTACATTGTGCATGCTCTGTTGCCTGTGTCTATGTGCCTGTGGTTCTGTCAGTGTGATCATGTGATGTATCTGACCCCAGGAATGTGTCAATAAAGTTTCCCCTTCCTGGGACAATGAATTCACGGTGTTCTTATTTCAATTTCCAGGAGTGTACAATAAAGAAAAAAAAGACATACAAATCTGTCACCTTACATTACGCTGACGTGGCTTAAAGCCATAATATGTAAGTAACATGGCTGCATAGTTAAAATGCCTTGTATAATCGGCACAACGTCGAGATGCGTAATGAATCTGTAAAACAATGTTTACAACCTTTTGTATTTTTCAGCAGCACTTGATAATGACCTAAGGCCGAAAGTGCAGTAGTGTAATAAAAACTTATAAATGTCACTGGCGTAATTGTGATGTGATTCAAAAAAATTGTTGTGACTGTAAATCCCAGCTACAACAAATTTATTCGAGTGCACAACTGAATAGATTCATGGATCCCCACAAAAGACTTCCGGTTCTTCCGCCACGGAATTCGTATGCAATCCGAAAGGTGGGAGAATGTAGAGGCCAGCGATGGGCAATACTATGAATCATAATTTTTTTGTAAGTTTTTCACAATAAAGCCCATAACTTCGAGAAAAAACGCCGGAAGCAAACTTGTAGACGTAATATTATAATGATCGTTTCTCCCTATGCAGGTTCGCGCCAAAAAAATATTTTCCCATTCGGAGGAGAAAGTTGGTGATAGAAATTTCTTGAGAAGAGTCTGTCGCAACAAAAACGCCTTGTTTTTAATAATTCCCACGAAAAGTGCTGTACCATGTCTGTGACACTCTCTCCCCTATTTCACGATAGTACAAATATGCTGCTATTCTCTGAACTTTTTCGATGAACTCTGTTAATCCTATCTGCTAAGGATTCCACACCGTGCTGCATTACAGCAAAGGAGGACGGACAAGCGTAATGTAGGCAGTCTCTTTAGTAGGTGTGTTACATTTTCTAAGTGTTCTGCCAATAAAACGCAATCTTTCGTTTGTCTTCCCCACAACATTTTCTATGTGTTCTTTCTAATTTAAGTTGTTCGTAATTAAATTCCTAGGTATTTAGTTGAATTTAAGACCGTTAGATTTGACTGATGTATCATGTAATTGAAGTTTAAAGGATTCCTTTTAGTACTCTCGTGTATGACTTATTTAGGGTCAATTTCCAAGTTTCGCACTATACGGATATCTTTTCTAAATCTGTGTGTAATTTGTTTTGATCTTCTGATGACTTAACTAGACGATAAACGACATCATCATCTGCAAACAACCTAAGACGGCTGCTCAGATTGTCTCTTAAGTCATTTATATAGATAAAGACAGGAACACTACCTTGGGGAACGCCAGAAATCAATTCTCTTTTACACGATGACTTTCCGCCTATTACTACGACCTGTGACCTCTCTGACAGGCAATCACGAATCAAGTCACACAACTGAGCCGATATTCCATAAGCATGCAATTTCCCTATAAGCCTCTTGTGTGGTACAGTATCAAAAGCCTTCTGGAAATCTAGAAACACGGAATGAATTTGACGTCCCTTGTCAACAGCAATCATCATTTCATATGAGTAAAGCGCTAGTTGCGTTTCACAGCAACGACGTTTTCTAAAACCGTGTTGACTGTGTGTCAATAGACCGTTCTCTTGCAAGTAGCTAGTAATGTTCGAACACAATATACGTTCCAGCAGACTGCTGCATGTCGGAGTTAATGATATGGGCCTGTAATTACGTGGAGTACTCCTACTGCCTTTCTTGAATATTGGTGTGACCTGTGCAACTTTCCAGTCTTAGGGTAAGGATTTTTCGTCGAGAGATCGGTTGTATATGACTGTTAAGAAAGGAGCTGTTGCATCAACATACCCTGAAAACAATCTAATCGGTATAAAGTCTCTATCAGAATATTTTCTTTCATTACGTGATTTAAATTGCTTCTGTACTCCGAGGATATCTACTTATAAGTTACTCATGTTGGCAGTTTTTCTTAATTCGAAATCTGAAATATTTACTTCGTGTTCTTTGGTGAAGGGATTTCGGAAGATTGTGTTTAGCAACTATGGTTTAGCAGCAGTGTCATCGATAGTACTTCCACTGCTATCGCGCAGAGAATGCATTATTTGTGTCTTGCGCTAGCGTACTTTACGTACGACCCGAATCTCTTTGGAGGGACTGGATGAAACGATCCTGCTGCGGCTCAGAATTCAACGCTGGCTCCTAACACATGATCCAACGAGAGGATTCCCCCGTCTGTGATGCCTGTGTCGTGCACATCAATTGACGCCACTTTTTAACTGAGTCAATTTATACTGTGTTGAGTGGGTAGAAGCCAATGTCGGTGGGGATTTGCTCTCTAGTTTAGCTGATGACTAGAAGAGTGTGGTCAAACTGACGTGTTTGCTTCCAGGCCAAAGCTTTTAGTTTATTAAACAATTTTTTAAAGTAAAGAAACTTTTAATTCCTAGTCTGCAATTGTAATATCACAATTAAAGCACGATAACTAGTTTTGGTTGCTATCTGCCACAATCTTCCGATCGTTTCAAACGTGAAAAAGCGGTGAATATGGGTTGGAAAGTGTCATTAGCATAACGTAATACAGGAAAATTTCCTGTTGTATGAATAAAAGTTGCATGGAAAGGTTATTATTTGCAATAGTGTTGTATTATTCTGAGAACAGTACGTGCAGCGCTTCCAAGAACTGTCATCTGTTAGCCTGGCTTACAGACAATTATCCTGCATGGCATATAAAGTAGTCATCCTTATAAAATGTGCACAAAGTGAAAAGTGATAGGAAAATGCTGCAAGCCTACCATCCTGACAAGACAAGTCAAGTATTTAGGCTCGAGATTTTCGTGTGTAGAAGAGTGAGTAGCTCACCCTATTTATTATTATGTGCGTATGAGTGCGCTTGTATGTGTGTGTGTGTGCGTTTAGAGCGTTACTTATGTTTATTTATGTCCTTCCTTATAGTTCTTATAATTTATAATTTTGAGCACATTATACACGATGATCTCTTACTACTTTAGTACTGGAACTAAAGACCTTCCCTCGTGCACCCGCAACAACCATATCATCAGTAAAAATACTGAAATGTTTTTCTCTAGGCAGTTCAGCACATTTATACAATTACTGTTTACTTATACCTAATATATAGTTTATAATATATTTACGCATTTTAGTCATAACAGTAAGGAATATATTACCTTTAATCCTGTTCAAGCAATTATACTTAAAACTACACTATTTTGTATTACTAACTAACAAACACAAAGGCGAAAGTAATGAGAAGTAGCAGAAATGAGAACAACGAGAAAGACGTCCAGATTGATGGTCTTGAAGTAGATGAAGTTAAGAGATTCTGGTACCTAGGCAGTAAAATAACCAAGACGGCCAGAGCACGGAGGACGTCAAAAGCAGACTAGCAATGGCATAAACGGAGTTCCGGGCCAAGAGAAGTCTACTAGTATGAAACGTAGGTCTTAATTTGAGGAAGAAACTTCTGAGAATGTACGTCTGCAAGTGCTATTGTGCGATAAAGGCGTTGGCACAGGGGAGGATCTCGTGGCTGTTCGCATAAAACCGGTCAGAAGGCAGATGACATTCCCCCCCCCCCCCCCCCAAGAAAAAATAAAAATTTATCAGCATCAATGTATCAGCTTACATCTCCTTCAGCACTTGTTCCTATATTTTGTGCCATTTTTAAGATTTTTGACTACGGAAAAAAATTCCATGCATAACGAAAGGTACGACAATATTGATTAATTAGTAATACAAAACAGTGTATTTCTAAGTGTAGTTCCATGAGCATGCAAAAGGTAAAAAATTCATTACTGCCAAGACTAAAACGCATCCTCTAAACTGTAGAATAGGTACATAAATGAATAAATAACATTGTTATGCATGTCCTGAACTGCCTAAAGAAAAACTTTTGCATGTTGATACTGATACGGTTGGTGCAGGCTCATGAGAGTAAGGTCCTTAGCCCCCACACTAAAGTAGTAAGAGATGATTGTGTATAATTAGGTTCTGTACCTTTTTCACTAACGAAAATTAATATGTTTTAGGATTTGGTATATTTTTTGTGATGTAAGTAACAGAAACATACTTAGTGCTAGCACGTGACTTTATGTATTTTAAGAACTCTGGTGTCTAGAAAGTCTGCATACTCGATTCGCTAGACAAACATCCAAACAAATCGTATTAATGAGTTTTATTACAAAATGAAAGTTACAGTACTTAACTTTTGCAATCACACAGATGTGTCGCAAGCAAAGCGCGACATACAGAATGATCAATCGTCCTCAATATAGACAACCCTAAGTCTGTGCAACATAGTACAGACGAAGGGTCTAGGGTTGACGATGCTATTGAACTGGCTAGCCTTGAAGGCCCTAACGCACTAGGGCGTCACGCGGTGGTCGCGGCGCTTATGTCCTCTTCACATAGGGATCGCTGCTGTCACTTTGTCGTCCTGGAAGGAGGTCTGGTCAGCGTGCGATTGGCTCACTTCTTCTCACAGCCTCCCTTTCCCTGTCGTTCCCGTCTGGCATGCAGGCCCTTGACTTTACGCCGCTTTTCTACTGCAATAGCTTTACAATATAATTAGGTTTTACACGTCCAACCACTACAAACAAAACTGTACAAAGTGCAAGACATGTTTTTGACTTTGTTTAACTCCCAGTGTGACAGGACCGCAATCTATATCTCTACAGACGTAAATAGCAATTGACTGAACTTCATGTAACACAGACATTTTCGACAAAGAACGATTGGAATTTCACCACCCAGCCCAATGGCAACCCTAAAAGCAATAAATACGGCGCATATATGGCAAATGTAAGCAACAAAATACATAATAATTAGTAAATAGGGATTTGATGATGGCTTGATGCTGCTGAAATGGATTTTTGGCTATTTTTAGCTATTGTTATTCAAGACTCTCTGCATTATAAAGGTTTGTTGTTTTTAAAATTCGTAAGATAGTAGCAGTTTTAAGCCAGTTTCATATAACATGTCTGTGATCATTCTTTATTTAATTTCAAGTTTTCGAGATCGATATTGATGCTGGTGCTTCATTATGGTAAATTTCTGTCTACATAACAAGTCCAAGTCTTCCTTGAGTAATGTCCAAACATGGCTGACGTTGGCTAAACGAAGTACTGGTCATCGCTGACACGAAAACCCACAACGTGGTCGATTGCAGCTGTCTTGTTATTTGGAAGTAGTCTTCAAACCGTGAAAAACAATGTCACCAGTAAATAGAAATTGATCATTTCTCGAGAGAATATGAGGAACGACTTTCTTTGCATAGAGAAGCAAATGGTGCTGAATATAATGCGAAAGTATTCAAATTTACCGTACAGTAAAATGTTCTCGGTTTTCGAATGTGTCAGCTCTGTTTATGACAGTCATTCAGCAAAGAAATCACCTACGTATATCTGTTTGTCGTAGTTTAGTACTGATACTGGTTAGGTTTCCGTACACTCATAAAAACGTAGAGACTATAAACAAGAAAAGGTATAAAAATGTTGATCACCATAAGCCATGTTATCCCGAACGAAAAAAAAATACATACGCATCAGTATACATGGAACTGAGTATTCGACATATATAACTGCAGTTTCGTGTACGAATAACATTACTTGCAACATAAGTGTGTCGCTTTTTAGTTTTATACAGTTACATGGAACAGACCGGTTTTTAATCATTCTAAGGAGTTATCGTAAAGTAACTGTATAGAACAGAATACAGTTTATTGTAATTCCATGCTAGCTGCTTACGTCAACACCATAATAACGGTAATATCTTCAATAAAACAAAAGATGTTATTCCCCTTATCTTAATGTCTCGCTGAAAGCGTGTTGACGAAATTGTTGTCATCTAGCCGTGATATATTCAGCAGCGTAAAAATGAACCTGTCGGAGAGGAGAAAAGACGAATATGTTCCTGTTTAAATGACAGAAAAGTGGGTGACCAGCTGCCTCAACCCTCATTGGGCCTTCAACTTCATAAATTTTAACATACGAACATATTCGGTTTCTCTGTACGACAAACATTTATAGAGATAAGTGTAATATGCGGTAAAATCAAATTAAAGCTAAGTAGTGACGCCCCAACCTAACCATAATTTCGGCACATGTTGTGTAAGAGCTGCCAGAAAGAAATAACTACTACACTACGGCATTTTGGCCGGCCGCGGTGGTCTCGCGGTTCTAGGCGCGCAGTCAGGAACCGTGCGGCTGCTACGGTCGCAGGTTCGAATCCTGC
Organism: Schistocerca nitens; assembly: GCF_023898315.1. NCBI lineage: Eukaryota > Metazoa > Arthropoda > Insecta > Orthoptera > Acrididae > Schistocerca > Schistocerca nitens. The sequence continues at coordinate 784,153,041 of NC_064617.1, forward strand.
CTCGGGCATGGATGTGTGTGATGTCCTTAGGTTAGTTAGGTTTAAGTAGTTCTAAGTTCTAGGGGACTGATGACCACAGCAGTTGAGTCCCATAGTGCTCAGAGCCATTTGAACCATTTGAACCACTACGGCATTTTATTAGTGCTCACCCAGTTCGCATTAAATTTTTATGAAGTTCCATAAGAAACGTAGCAATCGTTTTTATTGCGTCACAGGCTTTTTTCCTCATGAAATTTAAATTTACTGACACATCCTTAGGTTCAAAAAATGGTTCAAATGGCTCTGAGCACTATGGGACTTAACATCTATGGTCATCAGTCCCCTAGAACTTAGAACTACTTAAACCTAACTAACATAAGGACAGCACACAACACCCAGTCATCACGAGGCAGAGAAAATCCTTGACCCCGCCGCGAATCGAACCCGGGAACCCGGGCGCGGGAAGCCAGAACGCTACCGCACGACCACGAGCTGCGGACATCCTTAGGTCAATGTCAAGGACACTACCGTTGAATATGTGATGCTTATGACGCGAAATACGTGTACTACGAGTTTTGTTACTCTTAAATTTGACTAAAGTAGAAAATTCCATTGTTCTGGCCACATACAGTCAAACGTTTACTATAGTCTCATTGCATAATCTCATCGAAATCCGTAGTTGAAGTTATGCTTATACGAAAGTATAGACATGTTGCCAAAGTTCGAAATGAATACTACTACAGTATATTTTGTTGATACAAACGGAAAACCGCTAGGCTGGAAAATGTGTCCGTGTACACCGATGAGTTTTATTTTCTGATATTATATTCTCATGACACTCATACATTTGTAATCAATGTGTCTTACCACACAGCTGTTAAAAATATATCTGTATACATCGGTAAGATTTCTCTTTGGATTCTGCACATATACTATTCATCGAAGAGTAAAGCCTCGGAACCAGATCACAACTGAACCGAATCAATGCAACAGACGAAAAGAGAAAATGAATTTAGTACATGGAAAGGGCATCGAAATTAACAATCCAGAAGAAATAAAAAGGTGTCAGAAAATGTAGACATGATAACACTAACAGAAACATAAAAGAGAAGTAAAGGTGTACAGGAAGTGGATGATTATATTCATATTTACAGTGGAGTGAACAATAGTGTTGGGCAAAGTAGGGAATATCCATTGCGATACATAAACCTTGAGAACATTGTATTCAGAAATGAGATAGTGTTAACGAATGCCTGATGGGTGTTGATATGAAGCTAAATGGACTTAATGTAACGATCATTGTAGCACATGCACCCACAGATAATGCTGAGAAATATATTTTTTTGTCATTTGACAAGCCTCCTACAAGGTACTAGCAATAGATTGACTGTATCTTTAACCTCCTGTTCCTACGAGGATTGTAAACGAATTTAGGGAGGTTATAGTGAATAATAATGGAGAAAGGCTGGTAGAAATGTGTGAACAGTACAGTCTTAAGATATGTAATAGGTTTTTTCAACACAGATCCATAAATATACGAAGATAGTAGAAGCCGACCTCGGGGAATATCAGTTTGGATTCCGCAGAAATGAACACGTGAGGCAATACTGACCCTACTCATCCTAGAAGCTAGATTAAGGAAGGGCAAACCTACGTTTCTAGCATATGTAGACTTAGAGAAAGCTTTTGACAATGTTGACTGGAATACTCTCTTTCAAATTCTGAGGGTAAAATACAGGGAGCGAAAGGGTATTTACAATTTGAACAGAAACCAGATGGCAGTTATAAGAATCGAGGGGCATGAAAGGGAAGCAGTGGTTGGGAAGGGAGTGAGACAGGGCTGTAGCCTATCCCTGATGCTATTCAATCTATATATTGAACAAGCAGTGAAGGAAATAAAAGATAAATTTGGATTAGGTATTAAAATCCATGGAGAAGAAATAGAAACTTTGAGGTTCGCCGATGACATTGTAATTCTGTCAGAGACAGCAAAGGACTTGGAAGAGCAGTTGAACGGAATGGATAGTGTCTTGAAGGGGGGATATAGGATGAGCATCAACAAAGGCAAAACGAGGATAATGGAATGTAGTCGAATTAAGTTGGGTGATGCTGAGGGAATTAGATTAGGAAACGAGACACTTAAAGTAGTAAAGGAGTTTTGCTATTTGGGGAGCAAAATAACTGATGATGGTTGAAGTAGAGAGGATATAAAATGTAGACTGGCAATGGCACGGAAAGCGTTTCTGAAGAAGAGAAATTTGTTAACATCGAGTATAGATTTAAGTGTCCGGAAGTCATTTCTGAAAGTATTTGTATGGAGTGTAGCCACGTATGGAAGTGAAACATGGACGATAAATAGTTTAGACAAGAAGAGAATAGAAGCTTTCGAAATGTGGTGCTACAAGGAATGCTGAAGATTAGATGGGTAGATCACATAACTAACGAGGAGGTGTTGAATAGGATTGGGGAGAAGAGAAGTTTGTGGCACAACTTGACTAGAAGAAGGGATCGGTTCGTAGGACATGTTCTGAGGCATCAATGGATCACCAATTTAGCATTGGAGGGCAGCGTGGAGGGTAAAAATCGTAGAGGGAGGCCAAGAGATGAATACACTAAGCAGATTCAGAAGGATGTAGGTTGCAATAGGTACTGGGAGATGAAGAAGCTTGCACAGGATAGAGCAGCATGGAGAGCTGCATCAAACCAGTCTCAGGACTGAAGACCACAACAACAAAAACATCCTACATCCAAGTTAACAAAGCATAATTGATTACACTACAACGAAAGGAAGTAAGAGTACTAAAGTGCAGAATTGCAGAGCCTGTCGAGGAACAACGGACACGCATCCATGTAGTACTCGCCCGCCATTCAAGCAAAATGTCTGATGACCCGTGATAGCGGCTACAAGTTGGAGGGTGGTGGAACCCCATCATCTCGGTGATTTGCTCTACTCGAAGAGGTCAGAGCGCGCCGACGGCCGCGTCAAGCGGTGACACAGAGGACAGATGAGTTCAGCGGTTCCACCAGTGAGGACGCCGCCACAGTGAATTGTGGTCTGTCTGTCACCTTCAATTTTGACGCTTGTGCGGAATACCGGTAGTGCGCTGTATAGGGCGGAACGGAGCAAGTCTTCGTCAGTATTCGATGTATCACCTGAAGATCACTGGCAGGCACGTGCCCACTCGGAATATCGTGAAGTGAATTAAACGACGACTTGCTGGAAGTCCGCCGGCCGAAGTGGCCGTGCGGTTAAAGGCGCTGCAGTCTGGAACCGCAAGACCGCTACGGTCGCAGGTTCGAATCCTGCCTCGGGCATGGATGTTTGTGATGTCCTTAGGTTAGTTAGGTTTAACTAGTTCTAAGTTCTAGGGGACTCATGACCTCAGCAGTTGAGTCCCATAGTGCTCAGAGCCATTTGAACCATTTTGGAAGTCCGAAATTTGTTTGAAAATAAAATGTCTCCCTGTACGGGAATATACGTAATGGATGTACGAGTACAGGTTGCAGGTTCATAGTTGACGACATATGGAAGTTTGGGTCTGGCAGTGTATCGTGCTCCGATAGCGAAATGAAAAGGCAAGCGCCCGCGATAAGCGGGAAATCCTGTTTCGAATCCCGGTCCGGTACGCATATGCATTGTCATCATTCCATTATATAACTGATGGTAGTCCATATCCGTGACTACGAATACATTTTATGTAAACCACAACATAAGTTTACTGTAAGATCGTTCGATTGCCTTCTTGTACAAGGTTAGAGTGAGTTGGAAGCTACAGCAGACTGATAATACGACTGTGAAAGTAGTGTTTAACGCAGTTTTGAGACCTAACCATTAAGCCGCCTATGAAAGTCTCGGAACAGTTGAGAAAATGTGTGGCTAATGCAAAAGTGATCGGAGTAATGTTGATATTACGGCAAAGGTGTAGGAGAATATGGAGATGTATAGCAGGTGGCTTAAGAGGGACGTATCTGTGAATACATAAGTAACTGCATACGAAATTCAAAGGTAAAAGCAGCAGAGAAGATGGCAAAACACCTAAGATAAATAACATAAGTTATATGAACCTACAGCAGATAAGCCTAGATACGTAGGAGACATACATGAAGAATTATTAAAAGAAAGATTATCCGAATTTCAAAACACATGCTCCTTTGTAGGCAACGAATGTGACACAGAAATCCAGAAGATCACAAGAGCGGAGATACAACATACAGTAAAACAATTCAAAAATGGTGAATAACAGAACATGGAGCTGTTAATGCGGAGTTGTTGAAAGCTCACGAATGATATTATCTGAACATCTCTTGAAGCTACATAACCTCCGTTTTTGTGGAGGACAAATGTAGAGTAAGTGAAGCAAGTATGACTGCACAAATAATCAAGAAATCATCGTTCTCAGTTCTATATCGAGAGTACAGGGTAATATCCAGAATGAGATTTTCACTCTACAGCGGAGTGTGCGCTGATATGAAACTTCCTGACAGATTAAAACTGTGTGCCGGACCGAGACTCGAACTCGGGACCTTTGCTTTTCGCGGGCAAGTGCTCTACCAGGTATCATACAGCTTTAATCTGTCAGGAAGTTTCACAAGGTAACATCCTTAAACTTCGAATTGAGAGAGAAATTCAGGAAGTAGAAAAAACGAGTGGCTTCCAGGCAGGCAGGCTGGCTTTCCATTGATTATATTTGCAGCACACGTCATTTATACACAGAAGCATAAGACCAGTGTTCCACTTTCTAGAAATAGCCAGAAAATACATAAAAGTTATCTTCAAGCCATTAGAAAGCTCTGTCCAATTAATACTCTCTTTTCAACATGGGGAGTTGCTCTCACAGTAATTTAAATTTAGCAAAGGAATGAGACAAGGATACTGATTCGCACCCATCCAAGCTAAAATATTTTCAAAGAAGTACTGAAGAATTAGAAAAGGAAGGGCAAAGCATGAGAATTAGAATAAGTGGTGATACCCTATTATCCATACATTTCGTCCACAATCAGGTCATCTTCAGCGACAAAGTAGTGCATTATATTATATGCTATGGAACCTTAACACGTTGAGAGCCACAAGAATAATGATGGATAATGTTTCACCATCACGCTGGCGCGGCGCGCACACGGACACGTGTTAAACAAGACTGTGAGTAGTGGGTAACTTACCCGTGGTCTAAGAGTAGCGTCTTTGATATGTTCAGAGAAATTTAGGAAGACAGAAATACAAGTCACTGAGTAATGAAAGAAATAGAAACAACAGGGAAGCTAAGACGAAACGAATGCATGAGAAATGTGAAGAAACTGAAAAAGAAATGATTGACGGAAGGTCTGATTCAGCATGTAGGAAAGTCAAAACAGCCTTAGGTGAAATTAAAAACCAGGGTGACAATTAAGAGTGTAATGGGAATTACGATGTTAAATGCAGAGGAGAGAAGCGATAGGTGGAAAGAGTACGGGGGAAGAGTACGGGGAATACTTGTCTGATGATGTGATAGAAGAAGAATTAGGAGTCGGTTCAGAAGAGATAGGGGCCTAGTATTTGAATCAGTATTTACAAGAGCTTTGGAGGCCTTAAGATCAAATAAGGCAGAAGGGATAGATAACATTACATCAGAATTTCTATAATTACTGGGGATGTGGCAACCAAACGACTTTTCAAAAATGGTTCAAATGGCTCTGAGCACTATGGGACTTAACATCTGAGGTCATCAGTCTCCTAGAACTTAGAACTACTTAAACCTAACTAACCTAAGGACATCACATGCCCGAGGCAGAATTAGAACCTGCGACCGTAGCGGTCGCGCAGTTCCAGATTGAAGCGCCTAGAACCGCTCGGCCACACCGGCCGGCAAACGAATTTTCACATTGGCTTGTAGAATGTATTAGTCTGGCACCGTACCATTATGCACACAATTCCGAAAAACTGTAAGAACTGACAGGTGCTTAATAGTTAATGTATCCAAGCTGCTGACAAGAATTTTTACCGAGAATAATTCGTAGATAGACGAAAGTAATGAGATGTAGCAGAAATGAGAACAGAGAGAAACTTAACGGCAGGATTGAAGGTCACGAAGTACATGTATTTAAGGCTTTCTTTTACCCGGGCAACAAAATACCCTATGACGGGCAGATCAAGGAGGACATCAAAAGTAGACTAGCACTGGCAAAAAATGGCATTCCTGGCCACGATAAGTCTACTAGTATCAAACTTAGGCCTTAATTTATTGAAGAAAATTTCGGGAGTGGAAAAAAAGGAAAGTGAAGGAAATTTGTGGAGGGGTTACGAAAGTAAACTTAAAAAAATATGCTCTTGTTTGTCCTAGGTATGGGAAGGGATCATGTTGAGGGTGACGTATAGTGCAGTGTACTCGCTCATATAAATGTCTAGGGACAATCACTGCCATTCCTCCACAGCCATTCAGACCCATGACTGAAAGTATCCTCAGCAGGCTGAAAGCCGCCACAGAAGCGGAGTGTGGAACACATCCGAGTAATATGTGTCCGGATACTTTTGATCAAGTAATGAATCTGAGAAAACAGAGGACACAAGGCTACTGACTAAAACATTGTTCTTTCTACGGCGTCATCTTTCATCGGCAGTGACAGAAGCGTAAAGTGGTACGAGTTGGATAGCAAAAAGGATCAGCTCCGTAGCTGTGCTCTCTCTCTTTCTCTCTGCTCGGCTTCGGGTCACGGACTTGCCACATCATCTCCTCACTTTGAGAAATAACGCGTGCAGCTAAGGAGATCGAAGCAAACTACCTGTATAGATCAGCTACTGAATGAAAAACAGAAGTAACCTTTTATGAAGTTATTGTATTATTTTTAGATATTCCAACTTTGAAGGCTTAGTGATTCAGATGCCGCCACTATGCCGTAATATAGTAACAGAGTCTAAGATACTGTGGCTGGCAAGTGGACGCAGTTTCTCGACTGTTTCGGGACGGCGCAAGCGAAGAGCACAATGCATGCGCATACGGATAATTGTCTGTTGTCACTTGAAGCTCTCAGACCGTGCCATGTTGTACAACGTATTCACTGTTGTTTAGTATACGGTACTTACTCTGAACTGATCGTGCACTGGTATTCACAAAGTTTCGAAAATCAGTTGTAATCCTAACGCATTGCTGTGGCTTCAGAAACGGCACAGAATCATGATTAGATACACGCAGAAATTACAATTATTCCTGGATTGTAAGTCACACAGTAAACAGTATCCTCTATCTTCTGAATTATAGTTCATTAGGTAATGCTTCGATAAGAGACATTGCAATTGACTATGAGAATTCTTTGTTATGCTCTTCAAGCTTCGGTACTCTCATAGTATCTCTAAAAAATTGGATCATTCAAGAGACTGCTTGATCGGAGATTAAAACCGCAGTCACTTTACTTTCTACGACAGCTAGCTTGACTATAGAGCGAAAGATAAATGGATGGTCCGGCTCTGCCCTCTCTGTCTGGCTTGGGATCACTGACTCGTCATGTCACCTGATCAAAGTAGTCTGTGAAATGTGAGCGGGTGGAATTATTGAAAGTGAAGAAGACTTTAGGTGGGTTTTTATGGTCTACAGTCCGAATATCGGTTTGATGCAGCTGTGACGTGAGTATATCCTGCGAAGGCGTCCTCAGCTCTGCAAGAGGTGGTGTTCTGGTTGGGCATGTTCTCTAAGGGGGCAGTTCAATCTCGGTGATCGTAGCAGTCGGCCACAAGTTGTTGATTTTCTAGCTAGTGCCAATCTGCATTTTACATCACCTGCAGGCTGCGTGCCTGTTTCGGGTAGTGGATGAACATACATGGTCCTGTAGCATTAATGTGACCACAGCCTATGTTTTGTGTAAACACGGCAATGGGCAATAACTACTCGCAAAGGATAGTTGGCGGCACTAGCAGTGAAGGGTATATATCTAGGTCTACAGAAGTCATGGAATAGCGATATGCACATGCACAGATTGTAGTGGTATCACGTGCACACTGTACAAAATGACAATCTGTCATTTGTATTCAGTTGAATCACGTGAACAGGTTAACGACGCGATTGTGGTCTAACGACGGGAACTGAAAGACTCTGAACGCGGAGTGGTAGTTGGACCTAGACGCATGGGACTTTCCATTCAGAAACCGTTAGCGAGTCAATATTCCGAGATCCGTAATGTCAAGGGTGTACGGAGAGTAACAAACCTCCGGCATTACGTTTCACTACGGACAACTTAGTGTCCGACGGCTTTTATTAACGATCTAGAGCATTGTTGTTTGCGTATAGTTGTCAGTGCTAACGAACTAATAACACAGCGTAAAATAACCGCCAGAAGGACGTACGATGAAAATATCCTTTATGACAATACGATGATATCTGGCGCTCGTGGACTCCGGAAGCAAACAACCGTAGCTAGTAGCTTTGCAGTTGCTCACCTGGGATCATGACCATATCGGTTGGACCGTAAATGAGTGAAAAACCGTGGCCAGATTACATGAGTCCTAGTTTCAGTAGGTAGGAGCTGATGGTAAGGTTCGGACGTGGCGCAGACATCACGAAGCCGTGGACCCAAGTTGTCAACAAGGCGCTTGTGGTCATCATGGACTTCATGTTCCCAAATATGTCATAGGGCCACAATTGATGCTGATTGCTTTGAAGAACATTCTGGACAATGCCAACGAATGATTTGGTCACCCAGGTCGCCCACACGAATCGCATAGAACATTTATGGGACTTAATCGGGAGGTATAGATTTAAGTGTCAGGAAGTCTTCTCTAAAATTATTTGTACAGAGTGTAGCTATGCATGGATGTGAAACATGGACGATAAATAGTTTAGACAAGAAGAGAATAGAAGCTTTCGAAATGTGGTGCTACAGAAGAATGCTGAAGATTAGATGGGTAGATCACATAACTAATGAGGAGAAGACGAATTTGTGGCACAAGTTGACCAGAATAAGGGATCGATTGGTAGGACATGTTCTGAGGCATCAAGCCAACTTGGCAAAACGGCGTTATCCAAAACTGGCGCCGAGGCAGCTGTGGCGCACTAAGGTCCTTAGATGACGGGTTGAACTACGAGTATGATGGTGTGTACGAGCCAATAGACGTGCAACTGTTGATCAGTTGACTATCCAGATGAACAAAGACGATCCCAACTGTTTCTGCAGAACAACTTTAGAGTGGACGTTGCTGCGTTCCGCTCTTCGCGGCAGCCGCCTGTCTCTATACCCACGCTGAATGGTGTTCATTTGCCACGATGGCTGGAATCTGCACACCATTACCTCACCTGTAAGTCTATTGATTAGCATCAAATGATATTTTCAAGTGGATTACGTTTTATGCGGTATCTGTTGAAGTGCACGGCGTTAAACGTCTGAAAGCAAACAAGAAGGGAGCGTTATGGTCTGTGGAATGTCTTAGGGGCAGCCCCTGGGTATTCGTGCTATTCTCGAAGTCACAGTGGTTCAACGCAAGTGTGTATGTACCTTTGGGGACCATGTCCACCACTGCGAGTGATTTGTTAGTTTCCTCGGCACGATGGCATCCACCAGCAGGACAACAGAACGTGCCACGCAGCTCCTAGTGTACGTGCGTGGTACGAAGAGCAACAGCATGAGTTTACCTTACTCCCCTGGACACTAAACTCCAGTATTAAAAGACAGTCGAGAATGTGTGGAACCACCTGTTCGCGCCATGGATCGTCAAACGAGAGTGGTAGCGCAGCTGGCCAAGTCGCGTGTCAAACTTCTTTTCATTTCTAAGTAGCAATTGCAACCTAAGTCCTCAGTTACTTACTAGATGTTTTCCAATCCCTACCTTCCTCTACAGTGTTTACTCTATACAGTTCCCTCTAGCAACGTGGAAGTTACTTCCTGGTGTCTTAACACATAACCTACCATCCTATCTATGTTTCCTGTCAATGTTTTTCACATATTCCTTTCATCGCCTATTCTGCGGAGAACCTGCTCATTCCTTACCTTATCAGTACACCCACTTTTCAACACTCGAACACACGTCTGTAGCACCACATCTCAAATGCTTCGATACTCTTCCGTTCCTGTTTTCCCACAGTCCATGTTTCATTACGTGCAGTGCTGTGCTCCAGACGTAAATTCTCAGAAATGTCTTCCTCAAAGTTAAATCCTAAGTTTGATACTAGCAGGCTTCTCTTGGCCAGGTATGCCCTTTTAACCTGAATTTTCTATCCTCCATCCACGGTCTGTGGTGGGTTATTTTACTGCCTAGTTGGCACAAATCCTTAACTTCATTTTCTTCGTGATAACCAATTTTGATGTTAAGTTTCTGCAGATCCTGTAATTCTTCACTTCCACTGAGGACAGAAATGTTATAATTGAATCTTAACACTGATCATTTCAGCTTGAATTTTAATCCCATTCTTCATTTTTTTGTCCCATCATTGCTTTTTCGACGTATAAATTCAACAAAAGAGGTCCGAAAGACTACATTCCTTTCTTACACCCTGTTTAATCCGTGGACTTAGTTCTTGCTCTTCCATACATTTTGTTCCTTCTTGGTTCTTGTACGTATTGGACACTACCCTTCTTTCCCTATAGCTTACCCTATTTTCCTCAGGATTTCGAACATTTTAAGTTGTCAAACGCTTTCTTTAGGTCGACAGTTCCTATGAATGTGTTTTGTTTTTTCTTCAGTCGTGCTTCCATTATCAACCGAAACGTCAGAAAATGTTTCACGTTTCCTTAAGCAAAATTGATCGTCACCTAACATACCGTCAGTTTCTTAAAAATTTAATTTTTTTCTAGATTTTTCCATTTTTGAAGGCGGAGGGTCACCACTTTCTTCATGTGCTACTAGGCACAAGTTTCACACAGGTCATTTCTACATGGAAAGGAAAAAAGCTGAGAGGAAGGCATACGTTAAAATGGCTCTGAGCACTATGCGACTTAACTTCTGAGGTCATCAGTCGCCTAGAACTTAGAACTTATTAAACCTAACTACCTTAAGGACATCACACACATCAATGCCCGAGGCAGGATTCGAACCTGCGACCGTAGCGGTCGCTCGGCTCAAGACTGTAGCGCCTAGAACCGCACGGCCACTCCGGCCGGCGGCGTACTTTAAAAAGAAATAAGATAATTAAAGAAAAGTGCTATGTAAGAATCACTTTGCTGTGCAGTGACGGCCCTTGTCGTGGGGTGATGCGGACAGCTGTGAAGATACAAGTATCGTACTTTACAGTAGGGCGGTTTACGATCTAGCGGCTGGTTGCTAGGCGACGGGGCCGGGCGGGATCGCAGAGCGGCGCACAGCCGGGCTCGCCGGGCCAAGCGGGAGGGCGTGGGGCGCAGGTGGCGCCGCGGGCGGGCGTCGCGGGCCGCAGCGACGCCGCCGCCGCCAGCGGCCGCTCAGTCTGGCGGTCCGCCGCGCCGCGCCTCCACCGCTCCGGCCTGCGCCCACTCTGCATGGGGCTGCGACTGCCGCACCTGCTGGCAAGTGTCGCTGCGTGTGCGTCAAAGTGCGTGCTAGAGAATGTGTGTGTGTGTGAGCCACAGCGCCAGGCGCCACCGCCACCGCCGCCGACGTCGACGCTCTCGCCGAAACCGCTCCCTGCGTGGTCCTCCGTTCGTCAGGGACCTGTCTCTGGTCATTCCCCGCCCCCAAATCAAGCGTCAGCGGTATCTGTGAATGTGTGTATCAGTGTGAATACCTCTGTGTGCATGTGCGTGTGTGTGTGTGTGTGTGTGTGTGTGTGTGTGTGTGTGTGTGTGTGAGTGTGTAGATGTGCGGCCACAGCCGCGTGCCACGGCGCATGCGTCTAGCGCTGGTATTCAAGATCCATCTGAGCTGTTGCTCCCGCCTAGAACGTGTTCCCCGAAAAAGGACGCGCACCTCTTCAGTTGGTTTAGGTGAATTTTTACTTACTTCCCCAATTCTCTGCAAATCTGGGCCAGCTGACGACAGGTACATGTCCATCTGTGGCCTTAATCAGTAATCATTGCCCAACTATAAATGAGCTACGTAGACCTTGAGACATCAAAGGAATTACTCAAATATTTCGGGATTCGTTTTGTACACCGATAGTTCAAAACAGTATAGTACCTGGCTTGCGGCCCTTATCTACTACCCTATTTACATCTTTCAACAGCACTAAGGAGCACTGAAACGGAGGACTGTAGTATTATGACACTTGCTACTTTTTCCAGGGAACCATTCGCGAAGTGTGGTGGGCAGAGTACTGAACAGTACGGCCTTGTCTGACAGGCTCAGTTTTTCTATAGGACCATCGGTCCGCATTCGCTGCTTATTACTGCGTAATTACTCACCTAAAACCGTGGCACGTGTTTGGAAATGATACTAATCTTCACATGTGATCTCGAAAGATACTCGAGACTTGAAATCTTGTCTTCAGTTTAGGAAATTTAGATGCATTTCATGTACCACAAAATGATCGAATGGTATCAGTTATTGAATCCTTTATTTCGCTATCTTCGGCATTTGAAGAGCAATTCCTGCTAAACACCTTAGAAGATACACATCGCACACTACAGCTCATTATCCTGAGACACGGCACCTGATTTGGAATGACCATAGTAATTCGCTTGTCTCAAAGCATGTCAAAAAAATAGTTCAAATGGCTCTGAGCACTATGGGACTTAACTTCTGTGGTCATCAGTCCCCTAGAACTTAGAACTACTTAAACCTAACTAACCTAAGGACATCACACACATCCATGCCCGAGGGAGGATTCGAACCTGCGACCGTGCGGTCACGCGGTTCCAGACTGAAGCGCCTTTAACCGCACGGCCGCACCGGCCGGCTCAAAGCATGTCTCCAGATTCAGAAACCACATTTCGCGTCCAAATGTTCAAAATTAGCTGTACGAATATTATGAGAGCTACAACACTACGCTACGGATAAGGCAATAGAAAATGTCAATCATGAATAAGGGCGTTACCACTTGTGACGACCCCCAGTTTATTTGTGACGAAAATTGAAACGTCATTCAACAGTTTGTGACAACATAGAGTTTCCATTTATCTTTTCTGCTCCAGTTTGCTTATGAAACCCAAGTGTGGATCTCAACATAAGAACATATCGTTACGCCACCTTCCTTTCCAGCATGATGTATGTGTGTGTGTGTGTGTGTGTGTGTGTGTGTGTGTGTGTGTGTTGTGGTGTGGTGTGGTGTGGTGTGGTGTTCGAGAGAGAGAGAGAGACAGAGAGAGAGAGACTGGAGGGGGGATGGGACTGACTGCGTTATGCACATCATCTTGTATATTTCCAAAGTAATTGTCATAAAATAGAAAGTGTGGCACTTTCTGCGTAAATATTGCACTTAACTTTCGCGATAAAGTTATTGCGATGCTTACTGTACTATTGCCTTCTAAATATATTACAATGATTCAACAAGTTGTTCTTCCAACCTAGTCCAGTCAACATTCAGCCACACACTCTTTCACGGCTGTCAACTGTATACTATATAAGCGCTGTGTGTCCACTCTCCTGAAGTGTTACTGTGATGAATATGTTCTATAAACAGGCAACATCAGGCCATCTTACCGGCATGCCTTTAAAGTAATGGATTCTTGTGGAAGAGTGTGTTTATGCCTATAGCCTGACATATTCTTAACTTCCACGATGTTACAGGTCAATAACACACCGCGATTTATCGCATGAAACTGCGGAAAGAAAATTTCTTAATGCTGTATTGTCTTTCATTACAGTCAAGGTTTTCTTGAATTAGCCTCGGTAATTACAATTTCAGATAGATCACATTGTCCATGAGAGAAACAGTTATTTTTAAGTACATTCGCTTTTCAAAATTAATCGAAGTTTTTTTTTCCATGATGAATCGTTTTTCGTAAACATATTTGCTACCGTATCATTGTGAATCACTCCACAATATTCCACCTACATCGATATATTAATATATGCAAATGTGTTTCTTTGTTAAATAAATTAGAAACGATACTAATTAGTACCATATGTTGAAGCAAGATGGCATTTCTACACGTCTTATATTATACATGTTTATCCGAAGTTGGCAACATGCAGTGATCAACACATTGCCATGGCGACGATCGACGATCCGTTAAATTAGTGCTACCGTTGCTAGAGTTAGCGAATTCTTATTTAATCACGTGGGCATAAAGCTGTTACTCCCTTCTGTGTTTACTATCGGCATTATCGTTACTATTATTGTTTTAGGCTGTTCCTGACAAAATTAAAATACTTCGTTGCATACAAAGAATCAACTTAAAGAAAAGTGTACTCATTTCTGAATATTGTACGAATTCATTTTACTGTTTCTGAAATTTTTACTGTACTCATTTGTTAATATTATACGAATTAACCTTACTGTTTCCGAAATGTTTGCTTAACATACGAACATATAAATAATGAAAACAGTATTATGTTCCCTTCCTCACAGTGTGCTATACATAACCGGTAAATCATGTCATGCACTTGAGCAAGGAAATGAAATAGTCGCCTTCGTAATTCAGTATCCCTATTGTAGATGCATTTATCTTATCAAAGTTACAGTGATTTTCGAAATCTGCTATTAAAGAAACAACAGCGGTTCACCGGATTCAATAGAAATTGGAAACAACTGAATTAGGTATACAAACGAACTATCGTAATATCGGACTTGGCCTTTTCTCTTTAAGTGCTTTAACTGGTTTGATAAAGTCCCCAAGGAATCCTCTCCTGCACCGAACTTTTCATCTAAGAGCAGCTATTGCAACCTATATCTTTAATTATTTCCTGGATGTATTCGAATCCTTGTCTTTCACTACACTTGTTAGCCTCTACAGCTTTCTCTAGTACCATGGCAGCAATTCCCTCATGTCTTAATAGATGTCTGGCCAACCTGCCTCCTCTTCTTGACGGTGTTTGCCATATATTTCTTTCCTCGCCGATTCTACGGTGAACATCCTCACTCCTTGTCAGTCCACCTAATATTCAACATTGTTGTGTAGCAACACATCTCTTCTCTATTCCGGTTTTCTCACTGTCCATGTTTGACTATCACACAAAGCTGTTCTAAAAACGTACATTTTCAGAAATGTCTTCCTGAAATTAAGTCCTGTGTTTCATACTAACAGACTTCTCTTGGCCAGGAATGCCCTTTTTGCCAGTGCTAGTCCGCTTTCTATGTCCTCCTAGCTGCGCCCATCATGGGTTATTTTGCTGCCAAGGTAGCAATACTCCTTAACTTCGTCCACTTCGTGATACCCAGTAGTCTGTACTCATTAGACTGTTCATTCAACAGATCCTGTAATTCTTAATTTTCGCTAAGGATAAAAATTTCATCACAGAATCTTATCATTGACATCCTTTCATCTTGGATTTTAATCTCGCATGTGAAACCGTTGTATTTCAGTCTTTGGTTCGTCTATGTACAGACTGAACAGCAGGAGCGAAAGCCTATACCCTACCTGTCTTACACCGTTTTCAATCCCTGCGTTACGTTCTTGGTCTCGAAGTCTCGTTGTTCCATCTTCCCTCTTCGTTCTCGTACCTATTGTATATTACCCGTCTTGTTACTTGTTTCAATGTCGCAACCAAGTACAGAGGCCTCTTCGGTAATGAAAATAAATTTCTTAAAATTGAAATGAATACAAGAACGTCACTTCGGCACTGAAGATTACTTTTCCTTTAATAAAAGTGAAATGTTTTATTTCTGTACAATAAATACAATGCTGGACATTAAATCTACTAAACCAGAAAGGATAGCTAATAACAAATGTTACGTATTGTGCAACTACACTATATTTCGATGAGTTTACGTTAAAATTTAGTAGATGAGTTGAGGTATACAGGGTACGAAATTTAGATCACAGATTCTGGCAGTAACGATGTGTCTATGTCTGGCAGTACTTACAAAAAGGGATACTCTTTTTGACTCTCATGACAAATGTGAGATTTGGCTCTTAGAACATTTGACATTTCCACTCATCGCATCTTCTCTCGGCCGCTGCTAGAGTGAGTCCGTTGACCTTCCACTTGCCATTGAGTACGATCTGCCTGAACCCGATGTTTCCGTACTCGAATGACAGCAGGGAGTTCCCGACGATAAAGAGCGACAAAATCGCGGCACTCTCGATAGCCCATGATCGAGCTGCAATAGACCTTTCTCCTTTTCACAAGAAATACACTCCTGGAAATGGAAAAAAGAACACATTGACACCGGTGTGTCAGACCCACCATACTTGCTCCGGACACTGCGAGAGGGCTGTACAAGCAATGATCACACGCACGGCACAGCGGACACACCAGGAACCGCGGTGTTGGCCGTCGAATGGCGCTAGCTGCGCAGCATTTGTGCACCGCGCCGTCAGTGTCAGCCAGTTTGCCGTGGCATACGGAGCTCCATCGCAGTCTTTAACACTGGTAGCATGCCGCGACAGCGTGGACGTGAACCGTATGTGCAGTTGACGGACTTGGAGCGAGGGCGTATAGTGGGCATGCGGGAGGCCGGGTGGACGTACCGCCGAATTGCTCAACACGTGGGGCGTGAGGTCTCCACAGTACATCGATGTTGTCGCCAGTGGTCGGCGGAAGGTGCACGTGCCCGTCGACCTGGGACCGGACCGCAGCGACGCACGGATGCACGCCAAGACCGTAGGATCCTGCGCAGTGCCGTAGGGGACCGCACCGCCACTTCCCAGCAAATTAGGGACACTGTTGCTCCTGGGGTATCGGCGAGGACCATTCGCAACCGTCTCCATGAAGCTGGGCTACGGTCCCGCACACCGTTAGGCCGTCTTCCGCTCACGCCCCAACATCGTGCAGCCCGCCTCCAGTGGTGTCGCGACAGGCGTGAATGGAGGGACGAATGGAGACGTGTCGTCTTCAGCGATGAGAGTCGCTTCTGCCTTGGTGCCAATGATGGTCGTATGCGTGTTTGGCGCCGTGCAGGTGAGCGCCACAATCAGGACTGCATACGACCGAGGCACACAGGGCCAACACCCGGCATCATGGTGTGGGGAGCGATCTCCTACACTGGCCGTACACCACTGGTGATCGTCGAGGGGACACTGAATAGTGCACGGTACATCCAAACCGTCATCGAACCCATCGTTCTACCATTCCTAGACCGGCAAGGGAACTTGCTGTTCCAACAGGACAATGCACGTCCGCATGTATCCCGTGCCACCCAACGTGCTCTAGAAGGTGTAAGTCAACTACCCTGGCCAGCAAGATCTCCGGATGTGTCCCCCATTGAGCATGTTTGGGACTGGATGAAGCGTCGTCTCACGCGGTCTGCACGTCCAGCACGAACGCTGGTCCAACTGAGGCGCCAGGTGGAAATGGCATGGCAAGCCGTTCCACAGGACTACATCCAGCATCTCTACGATCGTCTCCATGGGAGAATAGCAGCCTGCATTGCTGCGAAAGGTGGATATACACTGTACTAGTGCCGACATTGTGCATGCTCTGTTGCCTGTGTCTATGTGCCTGTGGTTCTGTCAGTGTGATCATTTGATGTATCTGACCCCAGGAATGTGTCAATAAAGTTTCCCCTTCCCGGGACAATGAATTCACGGTGTTCTTATTTCAATTTCCAGGAGTGTATAATACGATGTCTTCGCACACAATCAGTACCGAAATGCGATGTTTGAAAGAGAAACCGCTGTGTAATCTTTCTGTTTACACAGAATATAGATGGGTTTACTCCTAATTAGTTGCCAGCCGTTGTACCCGAGAGGTTCTAGGCGCTTCAGTCTGCAACTGCGCGACCACTACGGTCGCAGGTTCGAATCCTTCCTTTGGCATGGATGTGTGTGATGTCCTTAGGTTTAAGTAGTTCTAAGTTCTAGGGGACTGATGACCCCAGATGTTAAGTCCCATAGTGCTCAGAGCCATTTGAACCATTTACCTTCTGCTGTATTGCTAAGATCCTAAACATTTGCATAAGCAAGCATGTAGCGCAAATTCATGAAAGTTTGACGTTTGTTGCATGATCAATTTTACACGTAGTCACAATCTTGACTTTAGATCGAATCCGTGAGAAATAATCTTCATTGATTATTATAAAGGGCACATTCTTAAACTTAATTCATCACTCAGCGTATG
Organism: Schistocerca nitens; assembly: GCF_023898315.1. Classification (NCBI taxonomy): domain Eukaryota; kingdom Metazoa; phylum Arthropoda; class Insecta; order Orthoptera; family Acrididae; genus Schistocerca; species Schistocerca nitens. The sequence goes on from NC_064617.1 coordinate 784,171,051, forward strand.
AAGTCCTGTGCTCCTAATGTGAACTGGGCACTGGCGCGAAAACAATTAACAATAAAAATGCCAAAGAACCGGTGAAAAATTGTCTGCAAATTAAACTTCCTCGAGATTTTTGTCTTCTTCTGTTTTTCTCCATACTTTTTATAGTTTTTTATATAAGATTAGTACGGAAGTGAATCGAACATAGGCTTCAAAGCTTAGAAAAATGCTTTAAATACGTAAACTCAGAAAGTCTGAAGAGTGCCAATTAATTTTTTGTTTGTCTATAATGCTGAGAGTGATCGATCCCTTTTCACTGCTTCGGTTTGGTATCAGTGACTTGTGTCCGTGGAACATCATACGTCCACATTTGCTGCAAGCATAACCCTCTGTGTTTTGTGTGGTTTGTTGAGGTCGCTGTGACTACGGGAACACTCGGTACACGATGTAAATTTTTGTTGAGTTTTGTGAACTACACGAAGTACAACCTTTTGAAAATGCATCCTTGGGGCGACACACACTGTTCGAGCCCAGTAACTTTACTTTGTCTCCGAAAATAATGACAGACGGTAATGTCGACTCACACTCCACTGAAGGTACGATTTCATTCAAATACTATTTTTTAACTTAATCATTATTTTACCTTTCTGAAGTATAGATCCTCAACCCATTCTTCCACGGTTGGACTCAACATGCAAATTTCTGCTGAAAGAGATTTTTATGAACACGGGGAAGAAAATATGGTCGCGTAAATTTACTGTAAACCAGATGTGCGCTAATTTTCTGCAGTAAATAGCAGTTCTCCCCTTAGCGTCTCAGGTTTGAGGGCTTATAGCATAATCAATGTCAGTTTACCTCTATGATGAGCACGTTAATCTCAGCCTCGCACTGCTGCTATTCCAAAGGAGTGTGCTACGTGCTAGCTCTGGATAGTTTCTCTGTCTTTCACCAGAATCAGCAAGACAAACGTTACCCTGCCCTCTACATGCACTGATCGAAGGCACTGCGCAGTTACACAGTTAAGACAAACTTTAGGAGATAAATTAACGAAAGGCAAACCTACTTTTACAAATTTGTACTTATGAGTCTGACAGTGTTGGCTGGCATACACTATTTGAAGTTCTCAAGGTGACAGGAATATAACTTGTGTAGAAATCAGACAGGAGTTACAAGAGCTGAAGAATATAAAACGGAAACTGTAGGAGTAAAGCTCGTTCAGTTCCCCCGAATGTTATTTGATGTTGATATTAAGCTGTCTGCAAAGAAAACAAAGGAGAAATTTCGAGAAGGAATTACAGTCCAGGAAGAAGAAATAAAACCTTGGGGTTTGCTGATGAGACTGAAATTCTATAGAACTTGAAACCAAATTTGTTAACATCGAATGTAAACTTAATATACAGGGTTTATTTGCCGATGGTATATCTACGGAAGTGAAATGATAAACAAATCCGACATGAAGGTAACAGACACATTTGAAATGTAGTGTTATAGAGGAATGACGAGCACATGGACAGATCGAATAGTTAACGCGGAAATACTGAATCTAATTTAGAAAGAAAGAAATTTATGACGCAACTTGACTAAAATAAGAGATTAGTTGATTAGTATACGTCCTGAGGCATCAAGAAGTACAGGTGTCCATAAATTATCTTCAAAGCTTAAGATTATAATACTTTTATGAGTGTAACAGAAATTAACAAAAGGTTTTCAACATGTAATAAGACAACCCATGGAGTTTTCTACCTCATTCATACACATTAATGTGTACACATTCAGTGGCATGGGTAATGTCTAGCCGGAATTCCATTTCTCTCCATGTACAATTCATGGTGTCTGGTGACATGTTTAAATGCATTACGAACGCGTGCCTTCAACTCTTGTAGGTGTCTAACCCTTGTTTGGTACACCAAATCGTCTACCAAAACCCACAGGAAGAAGTCTAGTGGTGTGAGATAAGGGGATCGTGCTGGCCATCGAATTGAACAGTCTCGTCCGATCCACCTACCCGGAAACGTTCCATCTAGAAATTGCTGGACATTTACGTAGCAGTGGAGTGGTGCCCAATCGTGCTGGAATATGTCATCAGGTTTCAGGTGTTCCCAGTGTGACACAGCAAACTCTTTTAACACGGCTCTTGTGACATGTCGAGGTAAACACAGTCGTTGACGGCAGACTCGATGAAAAGGAATGGACCAACGATGCAGTTGCGCATTATTTCGCACCAGACATTGACCCTGGGACTGTCTCTTTCCGTTTCACGTGTAACATGAGGATTCTGTGAACCCCATTACGAATGTTATGACGATACAGTTTACCGGATACACGAAGCGTTGCCTCATCGGATAAGCAAATATTTTCCAAAAAGCCATTTTTTGCGTCAGTCCTGCCTAGCAAACGCACTGAAAACTGTTCACGTTGGGGTTTGTCTGCAGGATTTAATGCCAGAAGCAGCAGCACCTTGAAGAGATATAGCAAGACCTTTTGCACTGTTGATTGTCTCGTTTTCGTCTCTCAGGCCCCCCTACTCACCGATATTGTCGTACTTCTTGCAAACGCTTGCCGTACTTTGTCCAAAATAATGGCTCTAAGCACTATGGGACTTAACGTCTGAGGTCATCAGTCCCTTAGGCTTAGAACTACTTAAACCTAACCAACCTAAGGACATCACACACATCCATGGTCGAGGCAGGATTCGCATCTGCGACATTAGTGCTTTGTTCGTATTGGGGTCTGAAAGAGATGGGTGACGCGCCTACTGTTTGTGGAGAACACTACCTGTTTCCTCAAATGACGTATGCCAAGTCCGAATAGTTGGTAGGGATGACGATTGGCTTCCATACCGTGTTCGAAAGTTTCGTTGCACTTGGATATCGGAAGTCGTCTGATGAAACCAGGCCACATATTGAGTTCTCTCAGCCCGCATCTCGTGGTCGTACGGTAGCGTTCTCGCTTCCCACGCCCGGGCTCCCGGGTTCGATTCCCGGCGGGGTCAGGGGTTTTCTCTGCCTCGTGATGGCTGGGTGTTGTGTGATGTCCTTAGGTTAGTTAGGTTTAAGTAGTTCTAAGTTGTAGGGGACTGATGACCATAGATGTTAAGTCCCATAGTGCTCAGAGCCATTTGAACCATTTTTTTGAGTTCTCTCCTGCGGCGTTAACATTTTATCAGGTTTTCAAGTTTAATTTTGCATCATAATTGCGTCACATGGAAGGTAAAAAAGCTTTATGATTTATCTCATCACATGTTCGAAACCATTTTTTAATATATTGTATGCTCTATTAGCCTTAAGTCGTAGGGGTAAATTATGGAAATCCTTTAGTTTGGTAGCGAATGGAAGTGTATGTGTGTGGGGCAGGGAGGGTGGTGAGGGGATTGTCGAGGCAGACAGCTACTTGAGAATGGGCGCAAAACGTAGTCACAGTAGCTTCGCAGAAATGAAGTGGTTTGCTCAGAGTAGAGGTTGGAGAGCTGTTTCAAATTAGTTTTCGGACTGAAGACCTTAACCACAATAACATTAACAGCCACAACAACAACAACGTGTAGAATGATGGCTAGGAGAAAGGTATTATCTGTAAACTAAGTGAAGCTCCACACGAAAAGTAGAAAGTTACTATTCCAGGTATCTACTTAGCCGATACATATTCTGTTGAACTGAACTGTCTTCTATGAAATCAGGCTTTCATTTGTAATAGGAGCATACGCCCCTGCTCAGGAAGGCACACTGGTACCCATAAAAATTGCAGCACCATGAGTGTAGCATGGAATAAACTGGCATGAACTGAACCACGCGATAAAGTATGCAAATGACTACAATTTCAGCTCAGAATGGGCAGGGCCAACGTCATTCACATTCTGTACACAAAGAAAGATTATGTAGCACGTTTCTCATTCAGCTGCCGCACTTGTGTGTCGGTTGTATGTGAGAAGAAGCTGCGGTTTTTTACTCCGTGATATACACTGTCCAGTCACAATAATGTGACGGCCTACCATAAATCTTGATTAATCACCTTCTGCAGCACGGACGTGCAGGAATAGACTCAATCAGATTCTGAAAGGTACAGACAGGGATGTGGAGCCATGCTGTGGCCAGTTGCGCTAGGTTTATCGGTTGAAAATGAGGGCACGAACAGCCTGGTAGAGATGGTACCACAAATTCTAGACTAGGTTCTAACCCGGTGCGTTTGGTGGCGATGGAAGTACGAGAAACTCATCCTGGTGGTCTTAGAACAATGCTCGTACACTAAGAGCTGTAAGAGCTGCGTGACAAGGTGCACTATACTGCTGGTTGATGAAATTGTGCCGAGGAAGAAACAAACTGCATGTAGTAGTGGACATGGTCACCAAGGATAGATACACACGTGTGTCGATCCATTGTGCTTTCCAGAATAACGAGGTCACACAGAGAATGCAACCAATACATTCTCCAAACCATGGCCCTACCGGCGATTGTTGCAGAGTGTTTGCTTTTAGACGAATAACGACGTACACACCAACGGCCATCTGTCCGATGGAGCATAAAACGTCAATCATCTGAAAAGGCCACCTGTCGCCCACTCAGTGGATGTCCACTTTCGGTATTGGCGTACAAATTCCACCCTTCGTCGCCGATGAACGGCAATCAGCATGGGTGCATGAAACAGGCCTACCTGTTGCTGAGACCCACACACAGCAACGTTCGCTGAATGGTCGTCGAGCAGACAGTCTTTGCATCCCTTTGGTTTAACTGGGTGGTCAGGTGCTCAACAGTTGCACATCTATTCGCCCATACAAATCTCGGCAGCCATCGTTCACCCCTGTCATGCACGTCATAAAACGAAGCACTGGCAGCCGTTATTTGATGTTGTTTTATTATACTGAAACCAATTTCTTTAACTCAGTGCATCCTCATCATCGTCATCATCAGGCTCTATGTGACGCTGAAGGAGTGAACACCAACTATACACACTGTCCCATCACTTGCCAACATTTATGAACTGGCTTCTGTAGAAGACTGTAACATCGATGTTGTGTTGTAACCCAAAGACTATCCTGCAGAAATGGGTTCAATGGTCTCCGGAGGGCCAGATTCATCGTTATTCAGGAATCAAATGGTATCATGTGAATAGCTCCCTAGAACAGTTACACATTGTTCGTTCGGCTGTCTACAATCGTACAGTATGTCATGTACAATGAGTTAAGAAATGGGTTGGTTGGTACCAATACAAGTACCTGCATGGAGAGTACATCGCCTTCTTGGGCATGCAGGCTATTAACACGGTGACAATTTGGAGGTGGCCAATTCACATGGTGAAAACCGGTCATCTGTATAGATAATCGTGGTATTCTAAAAAAATGGAAATAAAAAATATTTAAAATATAAAGAAGTATTTGAACTAGAGTGATTCGTCGACAGTTGTGTACAAAACACTGCACACCGTCTCTTCAGACAAGTACCGGTTCTGCGTACTCGATCAGTGACTGACGTATCTGTGCACCGAGTCTTCGTGTAGGACGAACGCCGTGTGATTGCTTTCACTAGCACCCGGCCTTACAGTAAAGAAAGCCGTAGGGTACACAGCACGATGTCTTCTGCCTTCATAGTTTGGACAGCACGCATTACGTTGCTGACACGTTAAGGGCGATGGCAATACCCAATCTCCTAGATCTCCAAGACTGCTTTCAATGAGATGACGCTCCTGTTGCCCTGAACTTCCAGATAAAATAGGTGGGCGACTGTTACCCTGACACTGTTACCCTGACACTGTTACCCTGACCAACATGTCCTCGAAATCCCTCACCCACTGAAAACATTGGGTTACAGGTTGTTCAGACACAGTGAAGCCGCTGCGGTTCTTGAAGTCACGCGTGAAATTCAGACAGCCCCCTGTCACCAAAAAATTTAATCATTTAATCATACCCTGCCTGGAAAAGGAAATGTGTAGCAGCCAGATCTAGCAAAGGAAAAGTGTAGCAGCCAGATCTAGCAAAGGACAAGTGTAGCAGCCAGATCTGGCAAAGGAAAAGTGAAGCCGCCAGATGACGTGGCCGAATATACACTCCTGGAAATGGAAAAAAGAACACATTGACACCGGTGTGTCAGACCCACCATACTTGCTCCTGACACTGCGAGAGGGCTGTACAAGCAATGATCACACGCACGGCACAGCGGACACACCAGGAACCGCGGTGTTGGCCGTCGAATGGCGCTAGCTGCGCAGCATTTGTGCACCGCCGCCGTCAGTGTCAGCCAGTTTGCCGTGGCATACGGAGCTCCATCGCAGTCTTTAACACTGGTAGCATGCCGCGACAGCGTGGACGTGAACCGTATGTGCAGTTGACGGACTTGGAGCGAGGGCGTATAGTGGGCATGCGGGAGGCCGGGTGGACGTACCCCCGAATTGCTCAACACGTGGGGCGTGAGGTCTCCACAGTACATCGATGTTGTCGCCAGTGGTCGGCGGAAGGTGCACGTGCCCGTCGACCTGGGACCGGACCGCAGCGACGCACGGATGCACGCCAAGACCGTAGGATCCTACGCAGTGCCGTAGGGGACCGCACCGCCACTTCCCAGCAAATTAGGGACACTGTTGCTCCTGGGGTATCGGCGAGGACCATTCGCAACCGTCTCCATGAAGCTGGGCTACGGTCCCGCACACCGTTAGGCCGTCTTCCGCTCACGCCCCAACATCGTGGGTGTCGCGACAGGCGTGAATGGAGGGACGAATGGAGACGTGTCGTCTTCAGCGATGAGAGTCGCTTCTGCCTTGGTGCCAATGATGGTCGTATGCGTGTTTGGCGCCGTGCAGGTGAGCGCCACAATCAGGACTGCATACGACCGAGGCACACAGGGCCAACACCCGGCATCATGGTGTGGGGAGCGATCTCCTACACTGGCCGTACACCACTGGTGATCGTCGAGGAGACACTGAATAGTGCACGGTACATCCAAACCGTCATCGAACCCATCGTTCTACCATTCCTAGACCGGCAAGAGAACTTGCTGTTCCAACAGGACAATGCACGTCCGCATGTATCCCGTGCCACCCAACGTGCTCTAGAAGGTGTAAGTCAACTACCCTGGCCAGCAAGATCTCCGGATCTGTCCCCCATTGAGCATGTTTGGGACTGGATGAAGCGTCGTCTCACGCGGTCTGTACGTCCAGCACGAACGCTGGTCCAACTGAGGCGCCAGGTGGAAATGGCATGGCAAGCCGTTCCACAGGACTACATCCAGCATCTCTACGATCGTCTCCATGGGAGAATAGCAGCCTGCATTGCTGCGAAAGGTAGATATACACTGTACTAGTGCCGACATTGTGCATGCTCTGTTGCCTGTGTCTATGTGCCTGTGGTTCTGTCAGTGTGATCATGTGATTTATCTGACCCCAGGAATGTGTCAATAAAGTTTCCCCTTCCTGGGACAATGAATTCACGGTGTTCTTATTTCAATTTCCAGGAGTGTATATCTCGTAGAAGTAGACACCATAGGAGAGGTATGTAAATAATTACATTTGCAATTCTCTGTGACAAGTAGAATGCCCATCAGAGAGCAAAGTAGTGTTTTTACAAGACCGGGTAAGGTATGTAAGGTGCGTGGAATGTGTCAGATGTACAGTGATCACCGTGAAGGACAAGGAAGTCCCGAGACCCTTGTGAAAAGCCGTTATCAGCATCTGAATAGGATTCTAGGGGACCTCGCTGTGGTTCTTCATTTGGCCGACTGATCGAATCTTGCAGTATCCAGATACGTGAGCTATTCGGATGTGACGGTGGTCCGATATCGGGCTGCATGAGAACGTATGGGCAAGCCCACTTGTCATCGCGAATACGGTAGACCAAGTCTGACCACCACAATGGGTGATCGCCGTATTGTACGCACATCACATCGCAATTCCTTCACATCTGCATTCTCCATGCGAGTACGATTAATGGACTTACTGCTACATTCTGTGTCATCCAGCACCAGAAGCCGGCCTAGAGAATTACGATCCCGTACGTAGTCTGCCATAATCACAAGACAAATGACTGCCTTTGGAGTGGTGTCGTGACATGGAAGCACAGACTGCTGATGAATGGCGTCACACTGTGTTCCGAGTTGAACAGAAGTTCTGCTCTACCCTTAGTGACCATCGGAGGCGAGTACAGAGGTGACTTGGGAAGACGTCGAATTGTTAAAGTGGTTTGGAAAGCCACAGCGTTGCTGCTCCTGGCGTGAAGGTGACGGAATCTATCGGGTATTAATTGAGGTCAAGAATGGGAATGATTGAGGGAAGTCTGTCACGAGTGTTAGATGACCTCACGCATTACCTCTCATTAGAAGTATCGTGGTGCCATTTCTCAATAAGACAATGCTCGTTCACACATGGCACGTTTCTCTATGAACTCTCCGCGTGATATAGATGTACTCCTGTGGTGACTAAGATCCACAGAGCGTCCCCGATGGTACCTGTGTGGGATCAGCCCGAATATCATCTCCGTCTTTATGTTAGCATCCAGGATGGTAAAGACCAGATACAACACTGTAGACCGGCTTGCCTCAGAAAAATATATTGCAGTGCCTGTGATTTTATGATGTACTTTCCAATGTCCTACAGATATGCACTTTTATCTCAAATAACAGGCGCTGCTGCGATCGAAAGGTGTAAAAATTACAAGAAACTCGCAATTGTAAATATGGTCAGACTACAGGTGCATGAAGTATTGGTGACAGTGAAAATTTATGACGGCCGGGATGCGAACCCCTATTTCCCGCTTTATGCGAGAGGGCACCTTAACTACGTTGGCCATCTATGCTCGCTTCTACTACCGAGCTAAACTTCCACATGTCACCGTGTGTCTACGTCCTGTGCCCGCACAACTGTTGTCGCGGATTTACTGTATCGCAGTTCCTGTGTTTCTGCGAAGTCCTTCACACATGCATGCATACGCGCAGAGAGAGACTTATGATTACTATCTCGGCCTAGTCTTGGCATGAAATATTATATCGCAGTGGAATGAAGCATTTTATGCCAAGAAAATGCCGCGATAATAACCACAAGTCTCTCTCAGTGCGGGAATCACAGTAAATTTGCGAGTACTGGACATAGACAAACGGTGACATATTCAAGTGTGTGTCGGTTCTGGAGGCTTGCTTGGATAGCAAAGTCTGTTGAGGCAGCTACTCATGCATGTGGGATATCCGGGTACGAATTCCAATTGCGCAATAAAAGAAATAACTTGACATAACCTCTCAACATCCGAAGTTATATTTGGTTTCCTCATTTACTTTTGGACCCATCACCTTTCCAGTCGGTAGCCTTCCTGATGATGCAGTTACAATGGTCAAATGGCCATAAGTATATACAAGACGTTCGACGTGAGGAAGAATACTTAGTGGAAGGACTTACTTCCCTGCCAGGGGCTTTGCTTCGTACTATGATCTTCCCGCTTCCATAAAGCGCCAGAATTTTCCACATTATGAAAATCTGTCGGGAGCATTTCGCGACGTTGTGTGAGGCCCACAGACAGAACAGTTCAACGCAGTTCAGAGCTCAGAACACCCTTCGTGTTTACTTTCTTTGAATTTGTCGCGTAATGGAAAGTTACGCTAGGTTTTAATTAAAGTCAGAGCGACTCTTTCGTCGAAAGCAGAAGAGAAAGGACAAATACGGGGCAGAGCTCTCCAAAATTCCATCCTCAATTAAATGGCTGTCTTTTCTACCTGGTCTACTCCCTGGCTTTCCCCGTCCGTTGCTGAACGAAATGTCACCATTTTCTAATACGAGAAGGTAGAAGGTAATGGGGGAATTACGGTGTCGACACGACGGTAGGTGGAACAAGTACTTCGTAAAGAAACGTGCTGCCAATTAGGAAGAAGAGGAAAGGCGAAACGTTGCTTCAATATCTTAAGTTGGATTTTCGCTAGAGGAGCAGGCAGCTAGTATGTATTCATCATGTCCACACAGTCAGATGTGTGGTTTTTCTGAGTGATATGGTATTAGTTTTTGCTTTCTATTCATTCATTTGTCTCCCAGACAAGTAGCCATTGCCTGTACGTAGTAATATCGCCCGTTTATTTGGATTAAACTTTCTTATTTTGTTCTGTCAACTTATCTTTCGGACCAAGAGGAAGAAACATTTTTCTCAAGAATTGAATCTACTTGAATTTACATGGATATACGTCTCTGTCTAAAGTATTCCATATGTGTTATGTCTTACTAAACGTTAACAGGATCATCTAGATTGTAGTCCGAATGGACTCTATTTGAGAAGAATTAACATTTGCATCAGAAAGAAAAGTATGTAACTATACTTTTTACTATCGTACTACCTCATCTGTTGATGTTATTGCTGTTGTTTATTTGTGGTACTCCGCTTGGACGTCTTCGGCGCCCATATTTAAATAGTATTGTCCTCTGTAGATAAAATACCGTAGTTACATTTATTAAAATGAGATAAAAAAGAAGCTAAGTCATATACGAGCGTAAAATATAAATGTATTTGTTTCCACAAGAAATAGGCGTGATAAACTGAACTACTCTGAAACACCAAGGAAGTTATAAATATACTAACACTCGTTACATGACTCATAAAATGGCCATTTAATGGAGCAGTCCATATGTCGCCATTTAAGATACTGTCCTTCACGCATTACATTGTGAAGTTCTGGTTTTGCTCAGGTTTCAAAGAACAAACGTAAAAATGATAAAGTAATAGGTATTATTGGTTTTTACTCTTACTAGGAACTGGCCGGAATTAGCTTTTTGCAAAATTTAAAAAAAAGGGACAGCTTACATAGGAAAATGACTTTCTTTAAGGAATTTACAGCGGCTGTGGGCCCATCATGAAAAAAACCACACCATATTACAACACATAGCCTGTGTTTTAGCTACCTTTTTCTTTTCTTTTCATCGGTATTTTCTGTCAGTGTAGAGTAATTTTAAGAGAATTTAGAGGCTGAAGTGTCAGACTAGTCCATCCATATGTCTAATGAACAAGGAGTTTAAGGCACATTTTGTTATTCTTCTCTTTTATTCTCAATTCCACTTAGAAAATTATGGTGGTATGGTTTCTTTTACATAAAAAAGAGTTCTCACTATACGGTAAAGAAATTTCATCTACCCACTCTCAAAAAGAAATAAATGAGAAACTAAATCATTGTATTTCCCCCAGCGGGTTTATCCAGTCAAATATTGAACATCGCCTTGAAGTAGAATTCTATGTCACTGACAGATACTTGTACTATCAACAGACAACCACTGATTATTTGATCTCTTTCTTATTGTAAAATTTCATTCATATACTTGTCAAATACATAACAGTAATTAAAAAGCAATATTATTTCTATATTGGCTTTACTAAGTCAACTACATAGTAAAGGTACGAGGCATGTTCAGAAAGTAAGCTCCGATTGATTGCCAAATTGAAACCACAGTGAACATCAGAAATGTTTTACTTGTAACAATTAGCTACACCTTTCAGCTACTTCTCTACGTAGTCGCCGTTCTGACTTAGACTTTTGTCATAGCGTTGTACCAACTTTTCAATAGCCTCATCATAGAAGGCAGCCGCCAGTGCTTTCCGCCAATTCTCCACGCTGGCCTACACCTCGTTGTCTGTGTCAAAATGTTGTCTTCAAAGACAGCGGTTCATGTGACCAGAGATGAAACTCAGGGGGAGACAATTGCGGACTGTATTGTGGGTAATCTCACATTTCCATTTGAAAACGATGCAGGAGCATCTTCATTGCCCCTGCAGAATGCGGCTGAGAATTGTCTTGAAGAAGAAACAGCACGACAGTTATGTAATGTTGGCTGCATAGCTATAGGCGAAATTTCTCACCAGGCCCTCGTACTTGGCGGCAGACACTATTTTCTAGACATCTTTACGCACTCACTGCGAGATCAGAAATGAGAAGAGCGACGTGATGCTAACTGGGGTTATACTAGAGACACTACCTAACACATCTGTGCAAAGCTTTATCGGATTTTCATAGTCGTTTCCATTTCGCGACCGATCGGAGCTTACTTTCTGAACGCCCCTCGTATAATACCCTGACATAGTGGAAACGTAAATAAAATAACCGGTAACAGATGCTACTTTATCTCGACTGATATTCATAACAATACTGGTTTGCCCTAATCAAAAGCCGGCCGTGGTGGCCGTGCGGTTCTAGGCACTACAGTCTGAAACCGCGCGACCGCTACGGTCTAGGTTCCAATCCTGCCTCGGGCCTGGATGTGTGTGATGTCCTTAGGTTAGTTAGGTTTAAGTAGTTCTAAGTTCTATGTCCCATAGTGCTCAGAGCCATTTGAACCATTTTTAGCTCAGTTGGGATAGTATTTTCCCACGAACGGAAAAGGTTCCAGTTTAGAGTCTCGTACCAGTCACAAAGTGTTAATATTCCAGGAAGTTTCAAAGCACCTCACTCTTCAATGCAGGGTTTTAATCTGTTCTGGAGTTTCTTTCGCATTTATTACAGCTAGTAAGCGTCACAATCGTAGAGTTTTTCAGGTACCTCCCGTATCCAAAATGGGAATCATAATGGAACATCTTCATTCCTTATTTAGCTGATATCTGTCCCTTGCCAGTGAAAGTTTCTTCTACTGCACTTCGTTAGGTTTTGAGAACGAAAGTACCACTTGTTACATTATTCAGTTGCCTTATCAGGCACCTTTCAACACTTCTTTCGTGTCATCGAGATCCTTCTTGATTCATATTGCTGATCTGGGTCGATCTACACCATGTGATCAAACGTATCCGATCACCTAGCTGACAATGACTTACAAATTTGTGGCGCCCTCCATCGGCAATGCTGGAATTCAATATGTTGTTGGCCCACCCTTAGCCTTGATGACAGCTTCCACTCTCGCAGGCATACGTTCAGGCAGGTGCTGGAAGGTTTCTTGGGCGATGGCAGCCCATTCTTCACAGAGAGCTGCACTCAGGAAAGGTGTCGATGTCGGTCGGTGAGGCCTGGCAGAAGTCAGCGTTCCAAAACCTCCCAAAGGTGTTCTATAGGATCAGATGAAGACTCTGTGCAGGCCACTCCATTACAGGGATGCTATTGTGTAACCACTCCGTCACAGGCCGTGCATTATGAACAGGTGCTCGATCGTGTTGAAAGATGCAATTGCCTTCCTCGAATTGTTCAACAGTGGGAAGCAAGAAGGTGCCTGAAACATCAGTGTAGGTCTGTGTTCTGACAGTGTCGCGCCAAACAACAAGGGGTGCAAACCCCCTCCATGTTAACCATGACACTACCGCCTCCGAATTATACTGTTGGCCCTACAAACTGTGGCAGATGGCGTTCACCGGGCATTCGCCATACCCACACCCTGCCATCGGATCGTCAGATTCTGTACTGTGACTCGTCACTACACACAACGTTTTTCCACTGTTGAATCGTCCTGATTTTTACGTTCCTTACACCAAGCGCGGCGTCATTTGACATTTACCGGCGTGATGTGTGGCTTATGAGCAGCCGCTCCACTCTGAAATCGAAGTTTTCTCACCTCCCGCTTAACTGCCATAGTACTTGCAGTGGATCCCGAAGCAGTTTGGAATTCGTGTGTGATGGTCTGAATAGATGTCTGCCTATTACACGTTATGACCCTCTTCAACTGTCAGCGGTCTCTGTCAATCAACAGACGTGGTCGGCCTGTACGCTTTTGTGCTGTACGTGTCCTTTCACGTTTCCACTTCACTATCACATCGGAAAGAATGAGTCTAGGGGTGTTTAGGAGTGTGGAAGTCTCACGTACAGACGTATGACACAAGTGACACCCAATCACCTGACCACGTTCGAAGTCCGGAGTTCCGCGGATCGCCCCAAGCTGCTCTCTCACGATGTCTAATTACTACGGAGGTTGCTGATATGAAGTTCGTGGCAGTGGGTGGCAGCACAACGCATCTAACACGAAAAACGTGAGTTTTGGGTGGGGTCCGGATGCTTTTGATCACATCATGGTAATAGCCTTGCTTCTAGTCCATTGACGTTTGCCGTTTCTGTCTGTCAGATCCTTCCAGCATTCTACATCCCATGTACATCCCCCTACCCCACTTGCTTTTTCCAGGTTCTGTTGTTGTTGCTGATGTAGACGTCCAACACTCATTTCCCTATAGGGAAATGCCAAAGCCAATGTTTCTGAAGGAGAAGTTGTAAGTTGTAGAATTCACATCATGTTAATTTTTCTTTCAGATTCTCTAGAATAACCTCTTTAGCGAGAATGTAATACAGCTCCTTTGTGCTACAGTGAACACTATTCAACGAAAAATTTTTGCGACTTCGCTAAACTTTTGACTATATAATCAATTGCGAATACAAATGCATTCCAAGACGACTACGTTAACTCCACTGCTTGAAAGTCCTCACGCACACCTTTTTCTTTCCTCTATTCATTTAGAAACCAGTTTTTACCGATGTACCGATCATTTATTTAGGTCTTCATTTTTGAGTAAGGGTAGTCCGCATTTTACACTTGTAGAAGCTCTGGAAATGGATTTTATTGGGATCTTGGTGGTTGTGAGGCTTCCTCCTTTATGTGGGTGCCTTTCAATGGAAAATGACATTCACAAATAATGGTAATAGCCTCTTCTGTACAAACCGTATTTATGGTGCTATTGGTACTGTTCTGTAGCTCAAAAGCGTTACATTTGGGTAACAATGAAACTGATGCTTACATTACAAAGGTTACACAAAGCTGCTTCGTCTACACGAGAGTCAGCCAAGAATTTTTCATGTATGCAGAGCTCTCGCTTGTTAACGCTGCTCCGTCACCCAGATGCACTCTTCCCCCACTACCACGCTTCAGTATCTCAACACGAGGACGGGAAAGTGGAGGAAATGGCAAACGAGCCACTTTTAGACGGCATTACAGTCGCCTAAGGAACAATGAACATCTTGGACGCGGCGTGGTTTCATATTTTATAACGACACAGATCACAAACAAACAAAATTAAGTATTATTCAATTATTTTTGACATGCTGAAGACAGATCAGAATTTATGTCTGGCACAACCTTTTGACACAGGGACATCACAGACATATTTTCAATTTTTGTCCCTCGTTTTGCCAGATGATCTCGTGTCAATTAGTTTCGTAATCGAATGAAGCTATTCACACAATTATGTTGACTGAAACATTGTGTCATATTTGCAGCCTCATTACTGAGACGTGGATATCATTCTGAAGGAAAACAATGTAGAACTCCTGGACATCGTAAAAAATTTTGTCTTGTAAATGGGAATTGAATTCCTGATCGAACGGGTCCATCTTCACATGTGCTGGGCCACTTTCAACTGGAAAGACAAAAGGTCTTGAAAACAGTTCATAAGCAGAAGATGTAAGATTGGCATTGGCCTCAAAATATATAGAGAACTATTAGTGCAATTCTTCCAACGCCACAATGAATTCCTCAAATTTCGTTTTTTCTTTAACTCCTGTGAGCTCAGGGAAATTGATTGTTTTTGCTAGATGTTGCCGCTTCCACATTGCGATTTTCTTTTTAAATTCATCCCCGAGAAATCATTAATAAGTTGTTTCTCAGCTTGCAATGTTTTATTATGAGTAGTTGCAGTCAAATCCACTTAAAGCGAGCGATCGGCAGTCTATTTTGAACATCCTAATGTTTGTTGCTGCTTTCTTTCCCCCTTCAATAGAAGCCGGTCTTAAACGAAAATTCGTTACAGTCCTGTCGCTTGACTTACCGTCGTTATTTGCACCAGTTTGCAACGATTCCATACTCTTCGTTCAGTTCTGTCAACATCTTTTCCAGATGATGATATAATAATGCGTGCGTCTTCAGAAAATTTCTTCACTTGTTCCATACATTGTAGCATAGTGTGAAGTGCTTCTTGATGTACAGAGCAATGAATCCAGTACGAATCATCTGCCGATCGTAATTTTCGCACTTTCATAGTCCACTAAATGTTTAAACCCTTATGTGAAGGTGTTTCAATGCTGTTCAATAGCAAATTTCGGTAACCGTCGATTACGAGACTGTATAATAGACATTGGGTTTACACATCCTTCCCTTCCGTGATTCTCCATTATTTTTAAAGGTTTGGTCGAGAGCTCGGTAGATTGCCTCTTCTTTTGCAAACAGCTCATGGACCTAAGTATTTCCTATAAAACCACAAAAATACGGCAAAGGCTAAACAGTCTGACACCACGATTCTGTGGAACTGAAGAAAGTCGTACTGACCGCAGAATGCCGTACCAGTTGCAGGGAAGATAACGTGACGCCTCACAGTGATATATGACATGTGGCTCTCCACCGTGTTGGTACGAGAAGGACCGACGAATGCCGAGACATGCCGGAACAGGCGGATCCTAGGACTTCAGGCGTGTTATACATTGTACCTGAGTAAAGTTGTGCACCCCTTGGACGACCCAGCTGTAAGCGAGCAAACATCACAAAAATTCGTTGTGAATCAAATGAAAGAGAGTAATAGCTTTAGAAACACAGTACTTTTTCCAGCCTGGGGCTTGGATGCGCTACTTGGGAAATACACTGCCTTTTGTGAAAAGTTCAACACCGAGAAGGAATTACCGGAATAGAGCCACACTTGGAAGTGGCGACGGGTGTGCAAGCAATATATGATACATTTTGCAGCGAGATGGGGTACACGTGGGCCGAGCAGAGCCTTCTCTGCCCATTCGACAGGGTCGGTGTTGCGCCTAGAGTAGTCTGTGCAGAGCTGTCACACAAGGTGGAAACAATACAGTGAGTGCCAGTATGCTTCGTCAACTTCAAAGGGAGCCATATCGGAATGTGAGCGAGTTCGAACGAGGCAGAATGATGGGTCTCCGGGAAACGGGTTTGTCATACCGTGACATTTCGGCTCGCACAGGGCATGCTGCTACAACAGTGATGCGTGTATGGTAGCAGTGGACAGAGAAAGATCGTAGCAGCGACGAGCGGGAACTGGACGGCGGAACATGACCATGGCACAGGATGACCGACATCTTGTCCGCAGGCCAGTTACGGACCGTACAGCGTCATCCACAGTGTCGGCTCGTCCTGGAGCACTGCAACAGGTGTGACCCTGTCTGCATCGACGGTTCGTCGACGTCTGCTACAGGTTGGACTAGTTGCACGTATGCCATTACTTCAGCTTCCATTGTCAAGAAAAAACAAGCACCTCCGATTGCATTGGGCACGTGAACGCCGTCCCTAGAGTGCTGAGTGGCAACACGTAATCTTTTCGGAAGAGTCCCGCTTCAACGTGTCCTACAGTGACGGCCGCACATGTATCCGGCGGTACTGTGGTGAGTGCAACCTGGAGACTGCATTGTGGAGCGGCATAACGGACAAACACCAGGTGTGATGGTTTGGGGCGCCGTTGGTTACAACAACCGATCTCGTGTCGTACGTATTGCGGGCACTTTGAACAGCAACCGGTACCTAACGGAGGTTGTGTAGCCTGAGGTACTCCCACTGCTTCAGGCATCTCCACACGCGATATTTCAACAGGACAATGCCCGGCCTTATATTTCGAGGAATGTACCGGCCTTCTTCGAAGGGCGACGGGTACCATTGCTTCCCTGGCCTGCGCGTTCGCCCATCCTACATGTCTGGACATGGTTGGTCGACACCTGGTGCGTCACGGTCCTCCAGTAACTGGTGCCACGGATTTGTGGGCTCGGATACAAACCGCACGGAGGGAAATCCCTCAGGAACGTATTCAGAACCTTACTGATTCAATTCCGAGGCGTATATCAGCTCTAATTGCTGCGCATGGTGGCCACAAGACATACTGAATATTAGGGCTCAGTGGACATGTACAGATTTGAAAAGGTAATCATTTGTTACTTGTCATGTACCTAACCTGTGGTATTAAATAAATTGAATTCATGCGTTTCCTTCTTGGTGTTACAATTTCAACAAACGGTAGTGTAAGTTCCCGTGAATTCGCCATATTATGTAAAACGAAGGGGAAGAGAGGAGATTTGAAAGGAAAGGGAAGGAACTAATGATATCAGCTGCATCACGACTTTGTACGGAATCGGTGGTGACGAGTGAAAATGAGTTCGAGACTGGAACTTGAACCAAGAATCTCCGGTCTACGAGGCATTGCGTCAACCACTGCGTCACCCAGATGCCGTGTTTATAGCAAATGCATGGACTATCTTGGCACTCATCCTACCCAACTCAAATGACCAACTAACGCCACCTATCCACAGTCTCTGTCCATGTTCTTCATACTCTGTAATTTTCGATTTCCTCTGGAGGACGTACGTAAATTTGCATCCGCATTGAAGGTAGTGAATTGATTGGCCATTGGACGAACTATATGAATGCGTGGTGTCATGTATTGACCGTGGTTCTTGGGCACCAAGTTCATCAGGCTACAGTTTTAGAGAGCATTCGTGCGAACATGGCATGATTATGAGTGCACGGTGTATGAGTATCACTTATTTAAAAATATTGGATGTGGTGCACCACGAAGGAACTACGCCAGTCACACAGGCGCTCTAAACCCAGCCCCATACTGAGCCACTGCTTCACATCAGGCAGTCCTCATTGGGTGATAGGCTATAAAATAATATCCACCCCCAAAACATCTGCATATTGTTCTCAATAGAACGAAGAACCATACTGTTGCTCCACTGTCAACGGGAAGTCTTCTTTAATGTCCGACAACCAGCAACGAAGCCTTGTTGGATTTGGGTGCAGGATTGTCTTTTAGAGATGGGTGTGGCTTGTTTCACAATTGTACACCACTTTCGGAGCAGGCTTCCCCCTTGGCTCCTAAAGAAATTCAGAATTATTTTAGACTTCACAACTTTTAGGAAAGGTTGCACTTCAAATTTTACCCTGTAATCTAATTTATAACATTTCAGGCAGTCATCGCGGTTTTAAGGCTGGTTGTTCAGTAGTGTTACCCGACCGTATCTACTTCATTCGCCTTCCCATCGTGTGCACTTTTACTCCAGAGCTCCATGTCATTCTGAAGACACTAGAGCAGACGATGCGTCTCCATAATAAATTTTCATGTCCTCTAAAACTCTAAGGGTCTTACAACGCGCCACAGTGTCCCAATCCGTTGCAGACTATCATTTTACTGTTGCGTCAGAGACATATACGATTGTGGGAGGAAGAGTGGCAGGCTGTAATGGATAAAAAGTTGTGGTCGGTGAGGCCAACTACCACGCCGTGGCGTTCCTCACATCGGTCACTCTGGGGGATGAAGTGACCCTGACTTGCCTCAGAATTGGGCCCTGTCCCCTCACACATGGTCTCATACTGCAGTGAGAGAGCGCTTGCAGCGTGCAAATAACTACACTCCTCATTTTAACAGAGTGCACTTTGTACTATCAGGGCAGAACAAAATTAACTTGGGGATCTGCCCTCCGTTTTAGCTGATGACGAGACGAGTGCGGTCTTTAGGTGGAGATTTTGTTGTGCTGCACAGTGGCTAGCTCATCCGTTTATTCCGACCGCCAGCCCGCCACATCTAGCTGCTATACTATTTTGATACTTCCTGCTGTTTATTTCACGTTTTCCGTAAATTTTAATTCTGAAAATGGTATTTGATTTTCTTAGTTATTTGTATGCTTGTCTGTGTTTGTGTGAGTGCGTGCATGTGTGTGTGTGTGTGTGTGTGTGTGTGTGTGTGTGTGTGTGTGTGTGTGTGTGTGTGAGAGAGAGAGAGAGAGAGAGAGAGAGAGGGAGAGAGTATAGGCAGGAGGGGGAAAGGAGATGTGGTAGAGATTGAGGAGATGAAGAAGGGACGTAGTAAACAAGTCAATCGGTATCATATTGGAATTTTAACCTCTGTTCACGTGCTATCTGAAAAATAATAATGAAGTAAAGAGGGTCCACCTTTTTAAAGGTGCACAGTTATTGTTTTGATCTAATACCCAAACATATTTCACCACTGCTGTGGCATCCTCAGTGGGTGTTTACCCTTATGATCATTTATTACGCTTTGTGCACCCTATAACCGATTGTTGGCAGTCACAGGGCGCACTCTATGTAAAATAAAGGAACTACAGAAGGTTAAAATCTACTGTGGTGAAACATATTTGGGTGCTGAAGGAAAACAATAATTGCGTACTTGCAGAAAGACCTTTCAACGCTTCATTAAGGTATTCACTTTAGTATTTCCCTTCCCAAGTCATCACCGGGTCAACCTCAGTTGACTTGCGTCATATGTACTGTTTGTTTTAGGTGGTACAACACGTGTGACACTTTTGTAACACTGACACTTTTGGAACATCGCTAAAACATTGTCTGTTGCGCGAAGAACGAAGAAAGCCTCAGATTTATTACAAAACTGGCGTGTCAGGCAGAGAGGACTTTGTGTGGCCGTGATTCAATTGCCTGCTATGGCTGCTACTCTGGCTTTATTAGATTGCCCGAGGGCGAACAACGCCTGCCGTTCTCGCGTGAAGTAAACTTTATTTTGAAACCGTATACAAAAAGATATTTACAGCGGCGCTATATCTGGAATTGTCTGTCCTTTCATTTCTTCCTCCGTACCTTGGTGACGAATTATAAGCAAATGAAAGAATACGACTTCAAGGAAAGTGGCGTATTGTATTTAAAACTATCTGTTCAAGTTAATAAATTGTTGGCTTTATTGAAAAAGATAGTCAAAAGATTCACCTGAAAAACTATAACCGAGTTTGAAATGAATGTATTTGTCCGCACAAATAACTTCCTGCACATCCCAGACGAAGACATAGAAGTAACTTATTGCAATAAGTTTCCTGACAGCTGCGTGTAAAGCATTTGACTATCGTATGGTGTCTAAGCTACAAACGTATTTTCCTCAAAGCTGGATCCATTCTCTTGCGACGAGAACATGTAACGCGCCGAGGAACATAGTCAGACTTAATCATTTTGTTTTTGTATGTCCACGTTTGTGACTGAAGGTCTAAGGGACTTCGGCCGCTCACTTACGTAATAGAATATAACACCTACAGCCGTCCTGATGAAGTCAGATATTTTGTTTCTCGCTACCAATTTCGGGAGCCCTTTCCAGGCCTCAGATAACGCCAATGGTGTTAACACCATCCGTATATACGATGAATCAGTGGCCAACATCTGTAACTGGCTTTCTCGGACTACCTGTAACTGCGAAGTTGTCTCTCCAACCATCAACTCTCAACACTGGTCTTGTAAAGCGTACCAGCTAGCAGATAACAACATAGTAGTCCTATAGAGTACACTGAATTTTTTAGATAATCGTCCAGAAGAATCAATATGGAAGGAATTGGGATGCTGAACTACTGGGTAATAATGAGACGCGCTTCAAGTTAAGTAAGAATGTGAATGCTGAGATAATGAATCTTACAGTGGTTAGTCAGTTGGAGTGGACGTCATTAAAGCAGACACTTACTGATGTTGGAAAGACAAACATAGATACAAAGAACGAAAGCTCGAACAACTCTTGGGTTACAGAAGAAATACTTCAACTGATCGACAAAAGGACGTATAAAATGTTCGTGCAATGACAGGAATAAAGCAATACAAATCATTTATGTACGAAATAAATTGGGAGAGTCAAAGTAGTAAAGGCAAAACAGCTGCTGGAAAAATGTGAATAAATCGAAAAAGAAATAATCATCGGAAGGACTGACTCAGCATATGAAAATGTCGAAATTAAGAACTGAAATTAAAAGCAGTGGTGGTAATAAGAAGAGTTCAATGGGAATTTCACTATTAAATGAATAGGAGAGGGCGAATGGGTGGAAAGAGTATATAGATGGCCTCTACGAGGGCGAGGACTTGCCTGATGACATGGTAGAGGAAGAAATTGGAGTCGATGTGGGAGATACAGGGGATCGTGTGTTAGAATCGGCTTTCAACAGACCTCTTGAGGACCAAAAATCATTGGAGGAAAATTGCGAACAAACGACTTTTCAAGTTAGTGTGTGGGATCTATGAGACTGACTGCATACCATCACATTTTCAGAAAAAGGTCATTAACATAATTACCAAGAAAGCAATCGCAGGTAACTATCACACAGACAGTTTAACAGCTTATATATCCAAGTTGGCTACAAGAATAATACACAGAAAAATGAGAAGGAAAACTGAGGATCTGTTAGATAGCGATCAGCTTTGCTTTTGGAGTAGTAAAGGCACCAGAGACACAACTGTGTCGTTGCCCTTGATAATGGCAACAACACTGAAGAACAATCAAGACAGGTTTATAGGATTTTTTGACTTGGAAAAAGCGTTCGACAGTGTAAAATGGTGCAAGATGTTCGAAATTTGAGGAAAATAGGGGAAAGATGTAGGGAAAGAGCGGCGATATACGATACATATACACAAGATCCAAGAGGTAACAATTCGAATGGAAGACAAAGAACGAATTTTAAAAAGGGTGCCAGACGGGGATACAGTCTTTCACCAATGCTGTTCAATCTACACATCGAAGAATTTACGAAGAGAATGAAAGAATGGTTCAAGAGCGGGACTGAAATTCATTGTCGAATAATATCAATGATACGATGCGCTGGCGACGTCATTGTGCTCAAGGAAAGTCAACAAGCATTACGTGATCTGTTGAAGGAAATGAACAGCCTACTAAGAACTATCAAAATGGTTAGAGGCGAAGGCAGATGAACAGGTTCTTTTATGTACGTAAACCGCACTTTCATAGCATTGTCATACTTTACACTTTTAGGCACACATTACCTGGAATTTTACTCTTCTTGTTCTTCGAACAACACTGCTGTTAAATATTTAAGTTAGAGTATAGCACCCTATAAATATGTACTGATAGTGCTTTGAGAAGTTCCCATTAAATTATCAGACAGATATCCATAATGTTTGCCGTAATAAACTTCGTTGTTATATGACCGTGTGCTTTCATTCCGCGAACGTCTTACATCAAGTAGCTCAATATGAAATTATACATCGGATCACAGAAATGTTGCTACAAACTTCGAGGGCTTGTAGAGGAAATCTTGAGTAACAAACTGAAGACAGCATTCTGTGTCCGGAGACGTCATACAACAGCGCCACGGAGCGTCGAAGCCTCAGACCCCAGTGCATGTAGCTACGCTGCCACTAAGGCAGCAAAGATGACTTTGTACGCCGAGGAACCGTAGGGGGAACATCTCGCAACGTTGTTCGTTATTCAGTGATCGCATTTGATTGTTACCATCGCCGATGAGGAAAGGGAGTTAGCTGCTGCGAAGACAAGCCTTGTCTCCTGCAGTTTATTTTTCTCCTGTATACCGAAAAGCACGGGAGATTTTAGAGGGTTCCAGGATAAACAGAAACTGGAGATGGAAACACACGTCCAAAACCGTCATCCAACGAGGCAACACGACTGCGGCAATCAGTCGCGATCACAGAACAACAAACAACATGGTCGATCAGCGTACGAAGTCACGTTTGCTACCGAAGGGGTGGCCTACTGGCAGACGACGGTGCCTGTAAGTTCGCCGTTCTGTAGCGTCGTTGGATGACGCTTCTGGACATTTTCCACCCTCAATTTGTTCTTCAAGACACTCTCTACAGCCCCTCGAAGCTTTCTGATACATTTCTGGAACAGCCTATACGGCTTTATCTTTAGTATTTTCACTGTAGTCGCAGGATCTATCCAGGAATATTAATTTTTGTCGTACGGGTACTACAGCAATTTGCTCAGCGACGTAGGTTACCGGTTCTGCATTAGTTTTTTTCTTTTTTACTTTTTTGTTTTTCTGCTTTATAGTGTAACAAGAGATGAGCTATGTTACCTAATGCTTCAGATACTGTTCTACACAGACTGCCGTTAAACTTTTTTCCGCTGCCATGCTGCTAGCATAACATTTTTTTCTTTGTTTTAAATAAATAAACTTATCAGTATTTTGAAATTTTGTAAGTGCTTTAGATGGCAGAACCTTCTTTACTAATAGTTCAGGAATATATTATGCCGGCCGAAGTGGCCGTGCGGTTAAAGGCGCTGCAGTCTGGAACCGCAAGACCGCAACGGTCGCAGGTTCGAATCCTGCCTCGGGCATGGATGTTTGTGATGTCCTTAGGTAAGTTAGGTTTAACTAGTTCTAAGTTCTAGGGGACTAATGACCTCAGCAGTTGAGTCCCATAGTGCTCAGAACCATTTGAACCATTTTTGAATATATTATCTCTGATAGTTTCATATCTCATAATTGTATAAAACGTGCTTTTTTTCTGTTCACCCGTCGTCGTTGAAAATTAGTCAATATAAATTTTTCACATTGCTTAGTTTATCTGCACAGTTCGTAATAAAACACTTATTTTCACACTTTCCAGTAGAATAATTTCATAGGGTACAAATGTACATGTTGTCTGTCTTTCTTTCGGCTTTTTTTCCGCAGCTGCACATATATAAGATGTATAAGTAGTAAGTAAAACATGTGAACTGTTCAAGGTCACAGTAAAGAAAATTTTAAGAGAAAGGAGCATATTGTTACAGTGAGCACTGAAAATACTTCAGAATAAAGCGAAACGTGTCTGATCTTAGGAAGACTTTTATTGCAGTTGCAAAAGACAGCAATTAACCAGTACAACTAGGTAACGCATGTGTTGCTGTCGATCAACGTTACAGAGTTTACCGTAAGTTCCATGACAGACAAACTTTCAATGGTTACAGTTAGAATAAAAATGGTCGCAGGAAGCGAGAACAAAAGTGCGGTGTCATCTCGCGGCCGCTGACTGTCAGCTAAAATTGTCGCTCGAAATGTCCAGAACAATTGTGGCCCAGTGACATGGCTCACTGTCATTCATAAAAATTCCATCATTTTTAGGAAACATGAAGGCAATGAATGGCTTCAAAATGAGTCAAAGTAACCGAACGTAATGATTTCCAGTCAATAATCCATGCAGTTGTACCAGAGGATCCAGAATATTCCATGTAAACGCAACACAACCCATTGCGGAAACATCCCAGACTTGCCCTGTGCCTTGTTGAAAACTTGAGTCTGCGCCTTCGTGACGTCTCTGCTACGCTCGTACGAAACCATCAGTTCTTATCAACTCAAAATGATACCTATCTGTCTAGGCCACGGTTTTCCAGTCGGGTCTGAACCGTATGGTTAAGGGCCCAGGAGAGGCGCTGCATTATTAGCAAAGGCTCTTGTTGGTCGTCTGCTGCCATAGCCCTTTAATACCAAGTTCCGCCGCCATGTTCTAAGTGATACGTTCATCGTACGATTCTCACTGATTTCTGCGGTTGCAAATGCCGTTGCTCTCGGTCAGTGAGTGAAAGCTGTCGGCCAGTGCATTGTCCGTGGTGAGAGGTAGTGCCTGAAATTTGTATTCTCGCCACACTCTTGAAACTGTGTATCTTGGAATATTTAATTCCGTAACGATTTCCGAAATGGAATGTCCCATTCATCTGTCTCCAACTACCATTCCGCGTTCAGAGTGTGTTAATTTCTGTGGTGCGTCGTAATCACGTCAGAGACCTTTCATATGAATCACCTGATTACAAATGACAGCTCTGCTAATGCACTGGCCGTTTATACCTTGTGGACAAGGTATTACCGCCGTCTGTATGTGTGCATATTGCCATCCCATGACTACTGTCACCTCAGTGTGTTGTGCACGCATAGAAACGAAATCACTACTGTACAACTATACTAAACGTGACAAATTGCTCGAAAAAGTAACCACCGTGGAGTCCTTGTACGTGGTAGAATCATATATTGATCAGACTAACAGTGCTGTGGAGGACTGGAGTAATGTGTGTAAGAAGCACACACGCTTGCAACAGCCGAGCAAATGCACCATTGGAGAACGTACTCGTAGCAACGGTCATCCTATAGAATAAGGTACCAAGGAGGTTCTTGCATGTAGTTCCTGCTATTGGGATACCATTAATAATGATGCAGTTGATATTAAATTAGTTATTAATCTTATAAATAGGGATGGTACTTTTTGTTTAAATTCTGCTTAGAATCCCGCTCTGTGTTCAAATGTGTGTGAAATCTTATGGGACTTAACTGCTAAGGTCATCAGTCCCTAATATTACACACTACTTAACCTAAATTATCGTAAGGACAAACACACACACCCATGCCCGTGGGAGGACTCGAACCTCCGCCGGAACCAACCGCACAGTCCATGACTGTAGCCCCATAGACCGCTCGGCTAATCCCGCGCGGCTGAATCTTGCTCTCTCTCCCTTGTCAAAAACACAGGGGGAGAGAGTTAATGTTCCTCACCCGTTTATTATTAACGTCAGTATCGATATCACGTCGGTCATCTTGGGTTTGTAATGGCACTAGTTTACATGCTGTGTGTGTGTGTGTGTGTGTGTGTGTGTGTGTGTGTGTGTGTGTGTGTGTGTGTATGTGTGTGTGTGTGTATCTTCCCAGAGTTTCTCTGCTAACCGAGGTTTTAAATTCCCTTGCACAGAGGTTACTTGCTGCAGTTATGCCTTGAAAATTGCAGGATGTGCTCCTGTCGAAATATCGGCAGTTGTCGATGACCCACTTGCTGCATTCCCGTAAATTATATGAAGTGAAATCCTGAATTTTTTTCCATATCAGCGGCGTTGCTTATGTTACAGTTCGGGAGTATTCACCCAGCCTAAATGTTCATAGCAATTACAAAAGTGTTCACGGGTTTATAGGTAATCATAAATTTTATCAGATATGCTTAACAGCGCTTCACCCATCTTTTAAAATAGATCAGCAATCAGGTAATAGTAAAAGTGAAATGGAAACACTTCGGCACAGGCTTGAAGATAGACACAAACTATCCAGAAAAATCTTTACAAAGTTTAATGAATCAATTTAAGCAAGGAGTCTGGGAATACACTGAAACAGCTACATATCGCTCCTATAGGGATCGCAAGGGGACCGCATTACGGAGATTACTCAGCCATTTAAGCAATCACTTTCCTTCGCTCCCGATGCATGGAAGGAACAGGAAGAAGTCTTAATAATTGTGCAACGAGAAATACTCTGTGGCATGCACTTGACAATGGTTTGCAGAGTGTGGATGAAGAAGTAGATGTGTAACATTTGAATCGTATCAAAATGTAACGAGGGAAATATGGCCACCGTGACAGTTGCTTCAGTCTGCAGGTAAAACTGTAGAATTCGCTGCAGAGGAAGGCAATTTCGTGTTAATAAAACGTATTCTTTCGTGGGGGTCTTTGGCAAATGAATGGAGGTCCTAACGAAGTTGAAAGAGGCGAGGTGAAGAAAGAATAGGAATTGGATTTGGGAGCGCCGCCGGGCAAAGTTGACTTGAGACGAGGTGTGTGGGTGGTCCACTGTGCGCGGCCCGGCTCGGCTCGCCGCTGGACAGCGGGGCAGGCCCTCACGCAGGCCGTGTGTCACGCAGCCGCCGCCGTAACGTGATTACCAGCGAGCCGGAGCGGCGGCAGCCCGGCTCCACCTCCTGGCACCCTCTGACATCCAAAATAGCAAGCACACCTCCACCCCACCCCACCGCGCAACCGCCCGGTCACTCTCCCTCCCACTACCCTTCCCGCACACTTACTCGCTGTTATGCGGCGCTGCTGGTCGCCCGATGGCCAGCTATTACGGTCACTACGACACTTGTTGCCTCTAACGCTATTACGTACTGGCAGCTGTGTCCGAGCCCTGAAGCTGTCAGCTCCACCTGTATGTTGTGTGTCGGAATACGGGCGACGTACTGAGCAGCAGAATACGGCAAGTGCCATTAATTATAAATCATAAAAGTATTTGTACAGCCATGTAACCGTTATGAATGTAATTATTGGAAGGAATTTTAAAAAATTGCGTTGTTGTTTAAAAATTGATCCTGGTTTTCCCTGAGTTTGTTTATTGACCGCCATGACGTGTTTCGTGTTTAGTTTATCACATCATTTGACGACATATTATAAACAGACGAAGTAACGGAGGCTAGGTTACAAAGTTTTACAGAAACGCAAATGACGTATAAATGTCTGTTCTAAACGAACAATTATTCAACAGGTATACACTATTTGATAATGATGTACGTACCATGTTAAGGCCATTGTGGTGTCACCGCCAGACACCACACTTGCTAGGTGGTAGCCTTTAAATCGGCCGCGGTCCGTTAGTATACGTCGGACCCGCGTGTCGCCACTATCAGTGATTGCAGACCGAGAGTCGCCACACGGCAGGTCTAGTTTAGAGAGACTCCCTAGCACTCGCCCCAGTTGTACATCCAACTTTGCTAGCGATGGTTCACTGTGTACATACGCTCTCATTTACAGAGACGACAGTTTAGCATAGCCTTCAGCTACGTCATTTGCTACGACCTAGCAAGGCGCCATATTCAGTTACTATGTCTTCTGAACAGATAATATTGTGACTCATGTACCGTCAAGAGCGACGTTCATCATTAATGCATTACAGTTAAGTATCAAACTAATTACGTCCGCTTTCTGAGTTCTCATTCCTTGTCACGTCAGTATAGTTCTTCCCTCCTCACGCCAGCCTGCGTCAGCTAAAACGAGTGCATTTCGGCCTCCCCTCGTAACACTGTGTTGGCTCTGCTGCCAACACAACAATACAAATACAGGAGACTTTGATGTAGGCGTCAAAGCCTGTCATTACCAATATGTGTGAAAAGAGGTAGCGCCGTTTTACTACACAGTTCGATCCTAACTGTCGAAGTTCCGTACAAACAATGACCGGCACCACAGTGTTTGGTGGGAGCAAGTCTCTGTCAGGCTAAGTGGCGTAACCGCGTCGATGTACGTGTAAAGAGCATCATACAGACTCCTGGCCAATGTTAAGGTTCAAAATGGTTGAAATGGCTCTAAGCACTATGCGACTTAACTTCTGAGGTCATCAGTCGCCTAGAACTTAGAACTAATTAAACCTAACTAATCTAAGGATATCACACATATCCATGCCTAGGCAGGATTCGAACCTGCGACCGTAGCGGTCGCTCGGCTCCAGACTGTAGCGCCTAGAACCGCACGGCCACTCCCGCTGCCGCCAATGTTAAGTATTATATAGTAAGTACTTCCATTCTTAAGAGACAGCTGCAAAACGTGGGTATCAATATATGAGTCATTAAAGATTTACTTACCGACATATGGGCAAAATTCATACACTTCGAATAAAAATTCAAGCAACACGCTGTCGTAAGACCAGCATTAAAAATCTTTAAATTTTTCGTTTTTAATTATAACTTCATTTCTCAGGATATTCGCTCAGTGAAAGAGGAGTCAGTATAAGGAAAGACGTTTCTCGTATTATACGTAGATATTCGAGAGTTTGTGAAAATCGACGGTCAACGTTTGCGACGTAATTTTGACGTCTTATAGTTCACGATAATCTCATCTGAAATGGTGACACAGCGACGGTCGTTGTGGTCTCGCACTCATGCTCCAGTGGTCGAAATTCGATTATTATTTTTTTATTTGATTTCATTTATTTTTTATCTATTTATATGTGCAGCCAAAACAGGTCCTGTGTCAAATAAATTAACCTTGTAACTGTAGCGGTATTTTCAACCTCTGGTATAATGCACAGTTTCGGGTTTTCCTCCAACAGCTTTGTTCGAAACATAGAAATTCCGAACACCACGAGCATAGCGTGAAGGTAGGTTTGCTACAGTGGCATTTCTTTGTATTAATCTCACTCGGCGAACAAACGTCGTTAACGCTCCTGAATATTTCACGCATTGGCAACAATTACTCATAACGGATCACTTAACCGGGAAATGACGTTTCCAATTTATGCGCTACAGTATTTTCACCAACAGTATTGCCGGCCGCGGTGGTCTCGCGGTTCTAGGCGCGCAGTCCGGAGCCGCGCGACTGCTACGGTCGCAGGTTCGAATCCTGCCTTGGGCATGGGTGTATGTCATGTCCTTAAGTTAGTTAGGTTTAAGTAGTTCTAAGTTCTAGGGGACTTATGACCTAAGATGTTGAGTCCCATAGTGCTCAGAGCCATTGGAACCATTTTGAACCAACAGTATTATTAAACCAGTTTCTCATTCATTTATTGTTTTTCGTTTCTTCTTTATTCAGTCACTAGACATGTAATTAATAGATTAATAAGGAGAACGATATTTCATTATACATTGGGAAACATTCATGTAGTAACTTTCTGCGGACATAGGTAGATAAACGGGAGACAAAAATAAAAATAACAATCTGGTCTCAAACACGACGTCAGCCACGTTGCCACCACTACAGTTGAACTATTTTCTTGCTGAAAGGCACATAAAGTACCTCTAATATTCTGACCGTCGTTTTCTAAGAAACGGTTGAGTATCTACAGATAGGCCAAGACAAATGTTAGCTTTCCTCGGTTCCTCTTCCACCGAACAAAATTTATGGGAATTCACGTTACGGCACTTGTCGTGTTCTTGCCGTGAGTCTCAGCTCCGGCTACTGACAAGGGAAGCCTACCATTCAACAAATGACTAGTTTTCTTCACTTTTACACGATTTCAGTACACACTTAAAATGTGACAAAGGCCTTGCAATTCTCAAGCGTTATCGAGATAATAAAGTTCAAAATTATACGAGACCGTTAAATACCATACGGCAGCGCCAGCCTTCCATCAGTGGCAATTGCGTTACGGGTTGGGTGGCAGATTAAGCCTGCACGTTGCATGAGTTGATAACCCCCATTGTGCAGCCGGTACTTCAAAGAAGCAGTGACGGAAAGAAAAGATAGGTTCATGAGAAGGATTAAAATTCAGGATGAATGAATTTCAATTATGAGATTCTCAGTGAAAGCGAGGCAGAATTACCGGAGATAATGAAAGGAACAGTCTACTGTGGCTGGATTATGGATTGTAAGGAAACCGAAGTTCAGTAGCCTTATATATTTTCTCTATCTCTTTATCTCTTGTTTCCAGTGTCGGGGTGTATAACGGAACTGTTGCTGCTGATTTATCGTCGATTCAGATCAGAAAATCCGTACCGCATGGTCTGTTGGCAGTATCTCACTCTTACTATTCATATGAATCCTACTCCCGTTGTAACATTTTCTGTTGCTCTTGATATTTCCCTCTAATTAACTGACCAGGAATCCATTTCTGTTTTGCTTTTCACTTCACTGACATCTACTACATTTAGACTGAGACTTACAATTCCTCTTTTCAGAATTTCTAGATTTCATGCCAAGTTCAGATGCCTGACATACCACATCTGTCATTGGTTATTGAATCTTTTCCTCATGGTCACCTCATCCATGGCAGTCGCCTCCGAGAGATCCGAATGGGGGTCTCATCTGGAATCTTTTGCCATGGAGAGATCATCATGACATTTTTTTCAGTTACAAGCCACATATCCTGTGAATAACCATTATGTGCCTTCAGTGCATGGGATCCCATTGCCTTATGCGACCTCATGTAGTTGACACTTGGTAATTGTTCCGCCTTTTAGGGGCAATTTGCCATCACAAGACCAAGAGGATGCCCTGAACCTCTGCCAGTTCCTCCGCTCTCTTTTCCAAGCCCGTTAGCCGAACGATGGAGACTTCTTATGCCAGAACTCTTTGGACTCCATTGCTAATAATTCCTATTCAAAGTTAAAACAGTGTCAGGATTCGAATCTGAAGTCTAGAACTTGATTACTAACCAAAGACGCTACTTTCTTGTTTAAAAATAGATCAGAGCTAGCCCTATTTGGCACCAACACTTTAATCTACTATAAAAACCAGTAGTACAGATTTTCCAACGTGGCCCCTAATTACTGCCAAAAACTTTCCCGAGGCAGTAGGATGCACGTGTCTCGAAATATTTACGTATATATAATTAACGAAAAGCCAAGCTCCCTTCAAAAATGAAGAATCACGCAAAAATGGCCAAAAACAGGACGATTCATAGAAATAGAGAGAAGGATCGATCGATTCAGTTTGTAAAAAAAACAGGTTTGTCACCGGGTTCCTGTCCCTACCCCTCCCAGCCGCAATGAAAGAATTACTTTTCCTGGTGTGTGGAGGGGGAAGGGCATGTGGTGTATTTTGAATTTCTGAGTCACATTTATACAAATAGCACAGCATACAAAAGTGGGTGCTTTGAGGTATGAAACTGACACTCGGATATGAATATATCATTTTTCATTGTCGTTAACTACCTACACTTTACAATGAGGTGACGGAAGCCGTGGGATAGGGATGTGCACTATACAGATGGCGGTAGTATCGCGCACACAGTGTATTAAAGGGCAGCGCACTGTCGTAACTGTCATTTACACTCAGTTGATCCATGTGAAAAGGTTTATGACTTGACACACGACGGGAAGTAACAGACTCTGAACACGGAATGGTAGTTGGAACTGCACGCACGGAACGTTCCATTTGGAAAATCGTTAGGAAATTCAATATTACGAGGTCCAAAGAGTCAAGAGTGTGCCGAGAATACAAAAGTTCAGACATTTCTCTCTCCACGGACGAGGCAGTTCCCCGCGACCGAGAGCAGCGGCGTTTCCGTAGAGTTGTCAGTGCTAACAACAGCCAAAAATGCGTGAAATAACCGCAGAAATCAATGTGAGGCGTATTACAAACGAATACGTTAGGACAGTGCAGCGAAATTTGTCATTAGTGGGCTATCGTGGTGGACGGTGGATGCGAGTGCCTTTTCTAATAGCACGACTTCGCCTGCGGTGGATCTCCTGGGCACGTGACCATGTCGGTTGGACTGGACAAACTTTGGCCTGGTCAGATGAGTCACGATTTCAGTTGGTAAGAACTGAATGGTAGGATTGGTGTGCGGCGCACACCCCACGTAGTAATGGATTCAACTTGTCACCGAGCCACTGTGCAAACTGGTGGCTGCTCCACAGTGGTGTAGGCTGTAGAGCAGACTGCCTCGTCTGGTCCAAATGTACGGATTATTGACTGGAAGTGGTTATGTTCGGCTATTTGGAGCCCATTTGCAGCTATTTATGGACTTCATGTTTCCAAACAACAATGGAATTCTTACGGGTGATAGTGTGCCATGCTACCGGGGCCAAAATCGTTCGCTATTGTTGGAAAGAACATTCTGGAAAATTCATGCTAGTAATTTGGCCACCCGGATCGGCCGACATGAATCTCGTCGAAAATTAATGGACGACGCATGTTGCGAATGTTATTTCTGTATATTCTACCTGCATGGCTCCATATTTATGCAGTCGATAGTAATGGACGACGCATGTTGCGAATCTTGTCTCTGTATATTCTTCCTGCTTTTCTGGCCCAATATCCTGCTGCATCATACTAAAAATGGATGTCTCAAAGTGTTGGGAGTGGTGATCCATCTTCTGCATTCAGTCAGGAACTGTAAACAATGTGGTTTGTCTCCTCAGTGTTCTGCTTCCAGTTATGAATTGCAAATTGTGGAGTTGCTAATATAAACTGTTTATATACACGTGTCGCTTTTGCCCATTAGGCATCTCGCACCGCCAGAAATATTCATCTAGACATTGGCTCCTTATCTCAAACTGTTTCAGAATCGTCTCCCGTTTCTATAGTTTCGATTCTGACGTATGGGTACGCACTTGTACAGTCATTAGAGGACAGCTGATTGAGCATTTTCTCATAATGATAATATCATGGTCCATCGCGTTATGTTACTAATTGCTATCGTCCCGGGATGTGCAGCGCCGAAGCTTAAATGAGGAAAGTGCCAACTGTCGGAGAGAGCTGTGGGGGGCAAATGAATGCGGTGTTTTACCGCCGAGCGGATTGCACTGTCTCGTCGACACTCACTTTATGCATGCACGACGTTGTGTGATGCCCAAGTATACTTTTAAACTTCTACTGTAAAGCAGCGGAAACCGAGCACGTTGTGACATGTTATTAATCCGTGTTGTAAGTACTTAATGGAAATAGGACTCTCGACATGAAGGAAGTTCGTTGTTGCAGCGGTTTGAGTTGGGCGTTGTAACCAAACTGGACGGCGGTACTTGGTGGTTCGCTAAAAGTGGAATACGATCAATGCTAAGCGGATTAAGTAGGTGTCACATTGGGAAGGCTTTGTGATCTGATGGAAAGTGATTCTATGTAGCTCAACAGAATTCAGCATGGTTTCGGCACGATATTGGTGAGCATCTGCAAGTCTGTAAGATTATGCTCATTCCCCAGGTCTTAATCATTTGGTGCGTTCTGCCCTGCTCCTAACAGCACTGAGCTTTATTTTCTTGATGTCAATATGGTACTTCAATGTACTGGTTGCTTTTCAAAACAGGTGTTTTATTTTCATTTGTGTGTAGGTTCTTTTAAAGCTTTTGTGAGATTTCTATTGTATTGATGTATCATAAGCCGGCCGATTTTATCGAAAATGCACTTTTGTTTAATAACTTTAAATCTGAAATCATTGGCCCACTAGCTTATCGCAGCAACCGCTCACTAATTGTTTGCTGTTGGACTGTTACGACTACAGTGTTCGTTGCCTTTTCAAGTACAGTAACTGTTAAGTAATGCAGCGCCATTAGTTGACGCCGTGTACTTTTTATTTAAAGTTAGGTTTTAAAGTTTTATTATTTATGAAAATATTGTATTAATTATATTTATTGCCATTACGTTATAATTTCGTTGTGGGGCGTGTTGTGGGCTTGTGATATCATTACGTTTGTTGTAACATGTATGTTCGTTTCTTGTTTTAGAAGTTTGCTTTAGCAACCTGTGTAGAGTTTTCACGATACGGCCGGCGGCAGCTGTTGGCTTAATGTGGGGCTTGGGGCTTGCTGTGCCCGTTCTTTGCAGCCCTTGTAGTTAACGAGGTTCATTTGTCACAACTATTTATTTGATGTAAAATATTGCAGTAAACTCCGATGAATTTAAAATGGTGGACTCTGGGTTCTTTCCTAAGCACTCCAGACTTTGAACGTAATTTAGTCATTTCTATTGTGTCATGATTGTTCTTGGGCTGTATGTAATTTGTTTCAAATTTAATTCCATCTCAAGCAAATTTCGCATTTTCATGTTCTATTTTTGTTTATGAAAGAGGGGGATGCTTCAGAATAATACACGTCCTTGCACATATGCATATATTTAATCATCATATCAAAAAACTGGCCATAAAAGATACGACGCTATTTGAAAATAATGTTAGAATATCTGATAAACCTCTCTGGATACGAGGTAATTTACGCATATTCCCACTATATTTATGACTAGGACGTTTCAACTGCTGTTGATGGAACAAATTCTTCACGTCATTATATGACCGGGAGAGGAGTAGAGAAGGTGATGCAAAGCTGGTTACAATAATTTTACAGTGTTCTGAAACAGTAAATTTCCGAAGTTATCCACAACGCATCCCTGAGGAAGCGCACGTCGTACCTTTGATGGTGGTCAGCCCGTCAGATGGCGATGCTTAGTTTTGCGGTTGGAGGTGCTGTTAACGCGAGGTGGCGTATGTACTGGCTGCGAGATTCATCCAGTCCTATCACTCTTTAATTACCACCATCAGTAACAAAAGTACAATGGCTAGCACCAACCTGTGTACCACAAGAATTGAAAATACATAGTAACACCGAAACAAAGTGTCATATTAAGTGTCGCACCACTGTAACGTCCTGAAAGACTTGAAACGTCCCCTTAGAACAATTATACACGACTGTGCTTATCCTGACACAATATTTTTAGCGCAACGCAATCTGACTTTCAAAAATCCCTACGAAAGAATGGCCCTGAATAACATTAACCTATATCTTTCACAAATCACTTACCTCACAAAAATCTTCGTTACTCGAACTACTGCAGTACAGCGAGCGCCACTACTGCCAGCTAAATAAAAGATTCAAACTACTGAAGGCACTAACTACTGATAGGCATAGTTAGCAAATGAAAGATTTTAATAGAGGACAAACAATGTATTTACCTTAATAGTCATAATATATATAGCAGTTCATGACATCCAGTCTTACAAATTTCAAAACTCCGCCATCTCTCTACCCACATCCACCACTGCTGGCGGCTCACCTCCGACTATGCAACGCTACACGCTGTTAACATCCAGCTGCCCAACACTACAATGGCAGACAACAATGCAAACTAGCCACAGACTGCACACAGCACAGCCAGTGATTTTCATACAGAGCGCTACGTAACGTTGCCAATAAGAAAACATAAACAGCCTACTTAGATTATGTTTCAATAAACGGTTTTACATGTGAAATGTGGTGCAATCCTCTACTCTTCCTAGTACGCAGAGTTTCAACTTCAACGCAATTATCATGTGGTATACGTCGGATTCTGTAAGGTCCATTGTAAACTAGAAAGAATTTGTGACTCAAGTGTTTCTTCTTATGTGATAATGAATGAGCTTTAATGAGAACTTTCAGACCAATGTATAATTTCTTTGCATTTGCTTTACCGTGTAGTTTTCTCCTTTTGTCTGCTGCAGATTTTATATTTTTAATAGCCAAATCAATTATGTCCTTGTGTCGAAGTTTATGTGTATTCGGGAAAGGTACAAACTCTCTGATTCTGTTCGGTTGTTCTTCATTCTTCAGTACAAGAGTAGGTGGTAAAGCAGTGGAATCATGAGGCATTTCATTCAGCACATTTTGAAATAAGTGTAAATATCTGTCCCAATGCTGATGCTTTCTGTGACAATAAAGTCTGCAAAGCTTATTGATTTCTTTCATAATACTTTCAGACGGCTTACAATGTGGTGAGTACAATGAAATAAAAACAGGTTTGATTTTATGATTCCGAAGCATGCGTGACCAAACAGCAGATCTGAATTGCGGTCCGTTATCTGAAATGACTTTAGCAACGTGGTCAACTTCACGATAGAAATTTTTAATACAGGCGTTGGATACAGACCGTCCAGTGACTTCACGTAACGGAGTGAAAGAAACAAATTTTGAAGCAAGTTCAACAGCGACTAGAACGTACGAAAATTCATTCGATGTTCTGACAAGGGGTCCCAAGAGATCAACAGCAGCAAATTCTTTTAATTTAGAAGGAATAATAGGAAACAACGGAGCACGATGTGAGATAGTAGATGGTTTCGCCTTTTGACAAAGTTTACAAATAGACAAGACTCTTCGAATTCTCTTTTCCATATTGTTAAAATAACAAGTCGTCCGAAGAATATGATAACATTTTCGTGGACCAAAATGTGCATAGCTGAAGTGAATGTACCAAATGAGCTTATTAACAAAATCGTCAGGAATGCAAAGTACCCATAGCTTGTCATCAACAGTGCAGCGTTTAAACAGTATGTTGTTTCTAACCAGATAATAATGCCGAATATGAGTGTGCAGCTTTTCATGCCATTTACTTTTGATGTCTTTCCAAATCGTATCTTTATCTTGTTCATGAGCAATGTCCTTTAAAGATGTGGTGATGAAGTTTTCAAAGGCGACTTTCTGAATGTAAAGAATACTGAAATTTTTCTCGAGGTTGCCTTCTGTGTTACTTTTCTCAAGCCCAGCCGGTGCGCGTGACAGTGCGTCCGCAACAATGTTCTCCTTGCCGGGAATGTAGACTATTGTGAAGTGGAATTCTTGCAGAAACAATGCCTAACGTTTTAACCTGTCATGATTTAATTTTGAAGACAAAGAAATTGTAATGCACGATGATCACTGTATACTTTTACATGCTTACCAGAAAGAAAGAAACGGAATTTGTTAAATGCCCAAACGATAGCTAAAGCTTCTAATTCAGTAACGGAATAATTTTTTTTTTTCAGATTTTGTTAGCACTCGGCTAGCAAAAGCAATGGTTTTCTGAACAGTAGTGTCATTTTCTGTGGCTTCTTGAAATAAATGGGCACCAAGACCGACTTTAGAAGAATCCGTGCTAAGGCAGAAATCTTGTGACAGATCTGGATGAGCTAGTATTGGCGCGTTAAGTAGCGATTCTTTCAAAGAATTCAATTCCAACTGTGCTTGTTCGTCCCAGTTCCAAATAGTATTTTTTCCAGTGAGAGAACAAAGTTTTGGTGTAACTAGAACTTGCATATTCAGAAAACGACGGTAAAAATTTACGAGACCTAGAAAACTGCGGACTTGTCTTTTTGTGGATGGAACTGGAATGGCTCTGATTGCTTCTAACTTTTCAGGATCCGGCTGAATGCCTTCAGAAGAAATAATGTGTCCCAAAAACCTCACCTTAGACCTACCGAATTCAGACTTTTCCAAGTAAACTGTAATTCCAGATTCTGCAAAAATACGTAACAAACTGTTGAGGATGCGATTATGTTGTTCCCATGAAGCTTCTGCTATTAGAATATCGTCCACATATCAGGTGATGTGATGTTTTAAGAACTCAGGTAATATGGAATTTAGCCCGCGAATGAATGCTGCCGAAGAAATGTTCAAACCAAAAGGAAGTTTCCGAAACTGATAACAAACGCCGAAACAAAGGAAAGCTGTGTATTTTCTACATTCTGGATGAAGTTCGATCTGATAAAAACTGGATCTGAGATCAATGGAAGACAACACTTTTATACCATTAAAATTTTGAAGAAGCTCTTCCAACGTTTGCAGCCTGTCTGTTTCAGGAATGATGATAGTATTGATTTGTCTCGAATCTAAGACAAGCCTGATCGATCCATTTTGCTTCTCAACAACATGTAATGGATTGTTGTATGAGCTTACTGGAGGCTCAATAATTCCCTCGTCAAGCATAGATTGTACTTCTGTTCTAACACGGTCCCTATAATGCGCCGGAATTACGTATGGTCTAACACAAAATTTAGTATGCTCACGAACACGAAATTGGTATTGAAATCCCTTGATTGTTCCTGTTTTGTGAGTAAAAACTGTGGAATGTGCTTGTAAAATCTCAAAAAGGTCCTCCCTATCAGTGTCATTACAATTCTCAATTGTTTGAATTTTATTCTGAATTAACTCATTAGAATCAAATGCACCGTCGATATCATCCCTGTCAGTACTTGCAGAGTGATTGTTAGTGTCAAGTTCCGTCAAAAATTCCGAACTGTTGTCTAACAGGAGGTAAAGCCGATCAATTTCTTCGTCATCGTTTGAGAGCCAATCTTCAGATTTCAAAGCTACTGACTTGCCTTCTTTTTCTAAACTTATTTCAGCATCGTGAAAGTTTAAGATTGCTTTGTATTCATTCAAAAAGGCTACTCCCAGTATAATTTCCGTCGATAATAATGGAGCAATAAGAAAGTTCATAGAGAAGCTGTGGCTTTGAAAAAAGAATTCTAAGTTGGTTTGTTGGCGTACATCTACACTTTTTCGAAAGATTGCACCTTGTAATTTAATCTTACGTAACGGAAGTGTGGGGCAATCGTTCGATTTGTTGCATTGGCTAAAGGCTGTTTCACTAATTACTGAAATGGGACTGCCAGAGTCAAGTACTGCCGTAAAGTTTACGTCATTTAGTGTAATGTGAATCACAGGATATGCAATGTTGTTATGTTCTACGTCGTGTTCTTGGAGTAAGATGTCCCTAATGTCTTCCATTTTTACGTAATTACTAGCTACGGCATCTGCGTCGTTAGTTTCATACGTACGTTTTGTGGCTGCCAGCGGTATGAGTCATTGCCTATTGTCTCTTTGTTGGCGCGCGTCGTTATTGGGGTTCGGAGACCTAACTTCTATAAATTCACCTTGTCGAGAGGGCCCTTCCCTGTTTAAATCCCGCCAGTTCTGATGCAATTCAGGTCTTTCGTTACGATCATATCGTCTGTCGTCATGTTGGTAGATTCCATAGTTTCTTTCTTGTCGGTCACGTGGTGAAGAATTTCTCCCTGAACCGTAACTGCATGCTGGACCGTTGCGTCTAAAGTTATTCAGTCTCCCTTGATAATATTTATTTTGGTTCCCATATTGTCTGTTTCTCTGATTGTCTCTATGATAGCCGTTACTGTGGAGAGGTGATCTTTCCCTGTAATTATTACTACTCTGCCAACGGTTGTCATACGGGTAGTGTCGGTTTTGGTCACGATTTGTGTTGTGAGAATAGCCTTGTCGTGTCCAGTTATTATTTCTTTCATCGCGGAATTGCGACGGATGTGACCTGTAATTGTTGTGTTCCTGTTTTCGCGTTCCGCGATTGTCAGTGTCAATTTCTAATTCTTGTAAGAGTCCATGAAAAGCTTCAATGTCGTCTTTGCAACGTCCTGCCAAAATAATATGTCACAAATGTTCAGGTAATTTGATTAAGCAAATACGGATGAGTTCTGAGGGGCTGTATGGGTTTGACAGGTACTGATTCATGTGCAACATGTCTTCAAAATATTTCACAAGACTGGAAAATTCAGATTGTTCGAAATGTTTCATCATTATGATGCTATGTTTTACTCGGTCTTGTGTAGCTTGAGACCAATAAGCTGAGAGGAAGGCATGATAAAATTCTCCTTCACTGTGACAATCGTGAATGACCGATCGCATTCTTACAGCTGGTTCATTCTTTAAGTAGCCACACATAAATTCTAATCTGTGTTCTAACGACCACTTGGGAGGAAAACAATGAGAGAATTGATGGAGCCATGCTTGTGGATGAATGTCGTTGCCTGAATTCTTAAATGTTTTGAATTTACGTGTAGTAATGAACAGCTTATAGTCAAAATCATCATGTCGGCGAGTCACATGTCGGTCATTGTTACGTCGTTTCGGCGGTTCCATCTCAAAATTCGGTGTGCCTTGCCAATTTATTTCATAATTTCCGAAGTGTCCTGTGTTATTATTCTATGGTTGTTCCGTATTTCTAAGTCCCTCTTCCCGTGTTGGAGCGCGAGTGTCCTCTGAAATATGTAATTTTTGTATTACTTGTGCGAACTGATCTTGTACTTCCCGGATATCTCTTTTGTACTGTGTATTAATTTGATTCTGATTTTGTTTGAATTTCTTAATTCGTTCATACTCTTCTGTGTCGGTGCTGGCTACAGGTCTTGTGTCATTCAGATCATCATCTACCTTTGTAGATAAGTTAGTGAACTGATCCGAAAGTTCGGCTACTTTCTCCGATAGTGTACTTATTTCCTCAGTGTGCTTTTCTGAACCAAGTTTTAGAGTATCTACTGTGTCCTTTAAGTTTTCCTGAGTTTTTGCAAGTTGCGTAACCAAATCGGTAGATGCAACTGAGTCAATTTTAGCTTGCAAGGTGTCGTGATTTTCATGAACAATGATTTGCAGTTCTTTTATGGCTGTTTCGTGATTCTGTAATGCATTTTCATGCCGCGAAAAAATAGGTTGAAAATGCTCACAAATTTGTGTTTTTACTTCATTACAGACTTTTTGACATTTCGATTCAATGTTATGTAACTCAGTAGTTAAATCTTCACGTGTTTGTTCAAGTGTGGTGCCTAACTTTTGAAGCTTTTGCTGTGTTTGTCGCTGATTTTGTTCCATTGTGTCTAACTGTTGCTGTGTTTGTCTCTGGTGTTGTTCCAATCTGTCTAACTTTTGAAGATTTTGTTCCATTGTGTCTAACTGTTGCTGTGTTTGTCTCTGGTGTTGTTCCATTGTGTCTAACTTTTGAAGCTTTTGCTGTGTTTGTCTCTGATTTTGTTCCATTTGTTGCATTAGCTGTAATAACAAAGCATTAGTGTCTGGAATATGTTCCTCTACGCTTTTCGGCAGTGCATTTGCACCGGCAACATTCACATTTTGACAAGCAGAAAATGTGTCTTGGCTTATTTGAGAAAACGGTGAGGACGCAAAACCTGAATCTACAGTATTTGCAAAATTGTGTCCGGTCATTTCGAATTCCTGAGGCGAGCTGTTGCCGAGCGATCGATCGATAATGCTTCTCTGTTCACTAATTGTTTCACTGCCTACGCCATTGTTTGCCGCCCGCAGCATTTCCCTATGCACAATTACCAAATTACTATGTTGAACATTAGTTAATTCATTACACGGTGGCGCTAACACACTGCTTTCGTCTTCACTGTCATTTCTCAGTTTACTTTGGAGCCTAGTATTACGTTTTTCACACGCCATAATTGTCACAATATTTCACACGATAACACAGAAAAGCACAATTTGAAGGGCAAAATAAGATAACATAGCAATGGAAATAATGTCTACTTAATTGCAAGCGCAGCTGCGAAATACTTGGTCCAAATCTACATGCATGTCACAATTGTTTTACTGTACAACAATGAAAAACTACAATTACAAAGGAAATTCTCTCTATGATTACGCGCTAGCAATAAACAAAGGCTACACTAATTACACAAACTACAAGAAAAAAATCAGAAGATTCCAGTGAGGTATCCTCGGCTAAGGGTCGACATATGAAACGTCCCCTTAGAACAATTATACACGACTGTGCTTATCCTGACACAATATTTTTAGCGCAACGCAATCTGACTTTCAAAAATCCCTACAAAAGAATGGCCCTGAATAACATTAACCTATACCTTTCACAAATCACTTACCTCACAAAAATCTTC
This sequence comes from Schistocerca nitens, assembly GCF_023898315.1. NCBI lineage: Eukaryota > Metazoa > Arthropoda > Insecta > Orthoptera > Acrididae > Schistocerca > Schistocerca nitens. The sequence goes on from NC_064617.1 coordinate 784,213,212, forward strand.
CTTACTCGAACTACTGCAATACAGCGAGCGCTACTACTGCCAGCTAAATAAAAGATTCAAACTACTGAAGGCACTAACTACTGATAGGCATAGTTAGCAAATGAAAGATTTTAATAGAGGACAAACAATGTATTTACCTTAATAGTCATAATATATATAGCAGTTCATGACATCCAGTCTTACAAATTTCAAAACTCCGCCATCTCTCTCCCCACATCCACCACTGCTGGCGGCTCACCTCCAACTGTGCAACGCTACGCGCTGTTAACATCCAGCTGCCCAACACTACAATGGCAGACAACAATGCCAACTAGCCACAGACTGCACACAGCACAGCCAGTGATTTTCGTACAGAGCGCTACGTAACGTTGCCATTAAGAAAATATAAACAGCCTACTTACAGACTGTTTTATCTTGGCAATTTCTGTGGCAGTAAAAAAGGTGATAGAGAAATAATACTTGGTGTTATTGAACATATATTTAAGTATATTATAAAAAGAAAATTTGTGGGAAAATATTGCAAAATGGCGACAATTATGGAAATCTCCTGAGTCATGTTGAATTTGAGGCGATCTGCGCACGCACTGTAATTGGTGCCAATTTGAATGTGGAAAAAAGAAAAAACACCTATGTAATTTATATGAGTGTAGCTATTGAATCACGTAGGGGATTTTAGAAGCATTTTGTGTAAATTGGGACTATTTTAGCGAAGTCGTTCAATTTTCACCAAAAAAGGACAGTGTTTTGTTAATAAATAATATTTAAATTAACGAATCGAAAATGTCCCACGTAGTTCAGTTTTAAATGTTATTTCAGAGTTTTGGTTTAAGAGATTGAAAACTGTAGGATTCGTGCTGCGTGCCGTTTTGAAAAATCATTCCGAGAAAAACACGTTTGAATTTTTGAAACGTCTTACATTCATGAACAAATGGAAAAATGTACTTTTAGAAAACTTACCATTAACCTGCTGTCCCAGGACTGGCCTGTCGAACTGTTCCCGTTGCGATCGAAATCATATCCACTTGTTAATAGTGGAACAACTGAAAATATCGATCGTGGCGGTTCCATGAATGCACAACACTTCACTGATCCTCTTAGCCCTATTCCAAGCAGGCGCCTTGCTAGCACGATTCGACAGTTGGTTTCAAACTTACTGCTAGGTGTAACAACGTCTGAGCCGTTTGTACAAGGAATAATTAGTGTAAAGCACAAGCCTCGAGGACTTCATTCTTACAGTGTGATGTCTGCATTGCACATTTTACATTTCACATGTTGAGAAATACTGGGGAAATAGGCAAGAAAATTTATAATCCCGTACCCGAATGCGTAATTCACAACAAAAGCCCGGTCACTGTCTTCCAATTTCTTTGCAGAGGCACTAACTACTTCCGAACTGCTCTCAGCCTCATATCTGTTCTTGGGACGCTTCGATCACATACCGCTTCGACATCGCGTTGAGTCCGATGTTTTCTTACAGTTTCTGCACTTTCTTACCACTCATGCTTACCTGCGAAACAAAACTGCATACCATAAGATCACAGATCAACTATCAAAAGTAAATACTGCACGCAAGCGAAGCGAAAGAATTGTCTTTTTCGTACGCGTACTGACGCTGGCTCACGTCGGGCTAACGTATTATTGCTTTGAAATACTTTTAAATACACCCAGACACTAAAGCGTGTATCCAGTTGTTGCAGTTAGGCCGTTTCGGGTCGTCCGTGGCGCTAGTGGGGGAGACCGGAATCCTATAAAACCATTTTCTTTTCAAACATTAGACTTGTTCCTCATAGTTTAGAAGGTTCAAAGCATCTTTTAAGCCACTAAAAACAAAAATGATCTTTCGAAAATTCGGCAGTGGTGTTACTGATTAAACCAAACTGCGTAACTAATGTCAATAGTTTAAAAATGCAAAGGCCGCTGTTTTGTAGGATGCGCGTGTTACCTAGCAGAGAATATCGCATTATGGAGCACGAAAAACATTAAAAAACCTAGGCTCATTTAAAGGTTTAAGAAGATGGAAGCAAGTCGGGTGAGGAAAGGACAGAGACAGTTATCGTTGACTGGTGTGTGTTGGTTACGATAATGTACGTTATTGCTTTGAGTAAATAAATTAGTAAGGAAATATACTCCACGCTGCCAGTTATTTCCACTTGATCAGTATTTCGACAGAATCCTCTATCTCTTTAATACGCCAGACAGCCTCCGTGTAACCAGATAGACCTACTATAGCTTAACTCATATCGAGGACCAAGGAAATAACAGAAATTAGTTTAAGGGTTTCAATGTTTTTGATGTTCATCAAAACGTATCTTATTCTCTTAAAGGTATTAAATGCATTACCTACTACGAAGAACTGATGATCGCTTTGTTCGCGCGTCTGCACCTGTTCAGCTTAAAAGCTGCGTCTTTGTTAGTCTTCGCGTGCTCTGCATTTTAGGGAGCCCTCCGGCTCCGCACTCTGCTGAATGCAGCTGTTATACTCGTAAAATCTCTGTTGTCCACGTTTCATTCGGATGAAGTGCTGTATCTCAAAGTCTACAAAGTCAGTAACTCTTCTTTGAGAAGAAACCAAGGAGATTTGTATGGCTACAACTGATGACAAGATTAATGGCTGCACAGACAGAAGTACATATGCCTGTATGTAGCGCTGCTATGAGCCTACAGGAACTGAAGACGAAATGCTAAAAATAAAACACACGTCATTTGAAGACGAGATTTACTTATTTGTTTTAACTAGTGTTAACTCGAGCCCCGCAAAACAGAATCCAGAATCCACAAATCCTATGGATATACCAAGCTTGTAGTCGTCTGATGTACAGAGTGTATGCCCACCGTTTGACACGACTGTTTGAGGTGATCTTTAAGATTTATAAATAATAAAGATGCTTTGAATAATCTTTATTTCTTTCTGTTCTATTCATAAATAACTTTACATCGATACACGGAACGACTTGTGAGTGTTGTCACCCCTGACAAAAAGTATGTATCGCCATGCAGCAAACATAAACACATCTGATAAAAAGGAGTCTTGATCGCATATTTCTTTTAATCGGAGCGACCGGTTTCAATCCTTGAGGATCATCTTCAGAATCCAGAACGACAGGTGGACTTTCATGGAGCAAGCTGCGCCTACCCACGACTACGACGTGCGTTGGCGCAGATTGCTCCATTGAAGCCCACCTGCCGTTCTGGAGTCTGAAGATGACCCTTAAGGATTGAAACCGGTCACTCTGATTAAAAGAAATTTGCGATAAAGACTGTCTTTAATTATCATATTAATTTAAGATCGCTGATAATGTTTTCAAAACTTTTATAAATACATCTGTCGTCTGTTATAGATCAGCTGTGACCCTCACCACGACAAACCCGTCTTCACCTCAGATTGTCACATTTATACCATGGTGTAGTGACGTCACCCCCATGGCGTCAGATAAGTGGTGAAAAAGGCTAAGACATAGGATAATAAAAATCACTAGAAAAATTTTAAATGTAAAATTCCAGCAGTTTTACCATGACGTACATCAAACGATTCCGTTTGGTTGGAGAACTGCAAGAGTGTAAGAGGATTTTGTCTGTGCAAGGTATCGCGAATCGTTTTGATATGCCTTTCTCTATATCTAAATTAATTAAAACTTGACGGAAGCCATCATCCACGAAACCCATTTTCTCGTTACAGGTACGTGTCAGCAAAGTTGCGGACAGATCCGATGTGACAACCTGAAATACACAGAAATCTGATAAATTTAATACAAGTAAAAAGACAGATGTCTAAAGGAGTGCATCATTCCAAGCAGTTTTGTGTAATGGCGATAATGTGTCCCTACAGTCTGTGTCGCAGGTTTGAATCCTCCCCTCGGGCATGGATGTGTGTGATTACCTTAGGTTAGTTAAGTTTAAGTAGTTCTAAGTTCTAGGGGACTGATGACCTCAGCAGTTAAGTCCCATAGTGCTCAGAGCCATTTGATAATGTGTCCGTTACGTTATGTCAGAAAAAAACTTGTATTATTGAAACTTACATTACGACGATACAGCAGTTCTCATCTTAAGCAGTCGATTTGGAATATGTCGATCGGTCGCACTATATCTCGGATTTATAAAAGCGCGGTACGACTGCTTATCTTGCATCTGCACAATATCAACAATTGTAAGCAATGAAAAAACATTGGCATATCAAGAAACATATTTCTTTTCCGAAAAATTACAAATTTTATCGGTTTCTGCTTGGAAATTTTATGCATTAAATACGACCTTTCTAGTTTGATGGAAAATAAGTCGTGTATACCATCTATCTTAATTTCACACACACGTATAATATATTGCTGTTTACTGTACGCAATTGGTAATGATGAAGAATACGCTGAAGCATTAAAGACCAGTCAAGAAGAATCATTTGGCAAAGGAGTGGGACACGGAAATACTTAGGAACGAAGAGATACACTTGAAGGTCTCTAAGGCTATAGATATTGCAATAATCAATAGCTCAGTAGGCGTTACAGGAAATGCTTCAGTTGATCGACGAAAGGAAGAAGTACAAAAGAGTGCAGTGGAGCTCAGAAATGCAGAAATACAGGTCATTTATGGCTGAAATAAACAGGAGGATAGAGGAACCTAAGGCGAAATGGCTACATGAAAATGAGAATAAATCGAAAAAGAAATGAATGTTGGAAGAATAGGTGAAGAGGTTACATTAAGGCCTCTATGATGGGAGGATATGTCTCATGACGTGATAGAAATAAAAACAGGAGTCGACAGGGAATATCTAAGTGGCAACAAAACGGCTGTTCGAGGTGGTGTGTTGAATATATGAAACTTTCTGAAAATCATGATCCACACAATTCCGAAGATTTTAGGAACCTACAAGTGAAAGAACTGTCGCACAATCAGCTTTACAGCTAGTGCAGACAAGTTGCTGACATGAATAATATCATCCAAGTTGCTAACAAGAGAAACATACTTGAATGAAAAAGAAAATGGAAGATACCTTAGATGACCAACAGCTTGGCTTCAGGAAAAGCAAAGGCACCAGAGAGGAGGTTCCGAAGTTGCGGTTGATAACGAAAGACTTACGAAGAATCATGAAACGTTCGTAGGAGTCCCTGTTCTGCGCTCATAGGCAGCACACCGCGCCTGCTACATGCGGCACTCGGGGACCACAGCACACCTACGACACCTGAGGATGGTCTTATAACAGTCCGAAACCGGTCGTTTGAAAATGAAGTAATTTACAGCTGAAGCGGTATTTTCAACCTCTGCTATATTGCTCAGTTGCGGATGTTCTGCCAACAGGATTGTTTGTACGTTCATAGCAGTTATCGACCTGGAAAAAGCGTTCGAACGTGTAAAATATTGCAAGATATCCGAAATTCGTGGATAATAGGGGTAAGCTGTACCGAAAGACGGATAATATACGATATGCAGCAGAACCAAGAGGGAATAACAATGCTAGAGGACCAAGAACGAAATGTTCCGATTGGAAAGGGTGTAATGCAGGGTTGTAGCCTTTCGCCCCAATAGTTCAATCTATACATCGAAGAAGCGCTGTCCGAAATAAAAGACGAAAACAATGAGAAAGACCATAAATGAAAACAGAAAGAAACTTAACATAAGAATTGGGCATCACAAAGTAGAAGAAATTAAGGAATTTCGCCACCTATGCAGCAAAACCATCCATGGTGTCCAGAGCAGGGAGGACATGAAAGCAGACTAGCACTTGTGAAAAGTGCATACCTGCAAAAGAATGATCTACAGGACATGTGTAATGGCATCAAACGTAGGCCTTCATCAGAGGAAGATATTTCTGAGAACGTATGTTTCGGAAACAGCGTTGTATGGTAGTCAAACATGCCCAGTGGAAAAATCAGAACAAAAGAAAATCGAAGCATTTGAGACGTGGTGCTATAGAAGACTGTTGAAAATTTGCTGGGCTGATAAGATAAGGAACGAGGAGGTTCTCAGCAGAATCGGAGAAAAAGAAATATATGGAGAGCGCTGGCTCTGGCAAGAAGAAGGGACAGGATGATAGGAATTCCGTTAAGACTTCGATGAATAACTTCCGTGGTATTAGAGGAAACTCTGTACGGTAAAATCTGTGGTTGAAGACAAAGACTGGAATACATCCAGCAAATAATTCATGATGTGTGTTGCAACTGCTACTCTGACATGAAATAGCTGTTACAGGTGTAGTACTCGTCGCTCGTCACATCAGATCAGTCGCAAGACTGATGTCTCAAAAAAAGTTGTTTCCTTGCCATTTCAATTAATGAATAATGGTAACCAAATTCAAACTGTGAGAGCGCTACTTACTTGACAATCTATGTGTCCTTATTTCTTCATGTTCGTACAAACCCACCATAATTTGTAAGCATCAGTAACAACTTTCAGTTTTGATTTTTATCTACGCACGATTTTAAATCCATTTATAGCACAAGAAGAAGAATTGGTGAGTACACTGATCAGCCACAACATTAAGATCACTGATCTACTAGGCAATAGCAGCGTCTCCTGGCGTGCAATGACTGATATTAAGACAAGGCACGGTATATGTAGTATCAGTGAGCGTGCTGTCCGTGTGTACGTTGGGGAGGGTGAGCGATCTATCTGAGTTTGACCGAGGGCAGGTTGTGATTGTCGGAGGCTCGGCACGAGCATTTCGGAAATTACGACTTGTCAGTTGTTCGAGGAGTGTTGTGGTGAGTGTCTACAACACGTGGGGAAACCAAGGTGAAACCATGTCCAGACATCGTGGGATTTGCGTGTCATTATAGATGTCGGACATCGTAGGCCGGGCAGACTGGTAAAACAGGACAGACTGCGAACTGTGGCGAAAATAACAACAGACTTTAATGCTGGGCTGAGTACAGGTGTGGCTGAAGACACAGTGCACCGAACACTGCTAACGATGGGCCTCTGCAGCTAGCGAATCATGCATTTGCCAGTGTTACCACTAAGACGTTGGCAACTGTGACTGAAATGGGCACGTGAGCGTTGCATGTTTTGATGAATCCCGATCCGTGGTCTTTAGGATAACATCTGCTTGACACCTTTACTGGGGGACAGAGACAACCGGACGGTGGCTCCATTATGCTATGGGAAACTTGCATGTGGGCACCATGACGGCCAAGGAGTACCGTACACTTGTTGCAGACCACATAGGCCCCTTCATGACGACTATGTTTCCCAATGGCAGTGGCATTTTTCAACGATACAACGCGCCGTTTCGTACGGCCAGGAGTGTGATGGAATGTTTCGAGTAACTCAGCGGCGAGTTCCAATTGATGGGCTGGCCCCAGCTCACCAGATTTGAAGCCGATCGAATGCATCTGCGATATGATTGAATGCAGCCTCAGAGCTCATCGTCCCACTCTGCAGATTCTATGTGAATTATGGGTCTTGTTTGCTCAGATGTTTTGCGATGTCCCTTCAGCGACCTACCAGGGCCTCGTTGCCTCCGTGCCACCACGGGTCGCCGCTGTTGTACCTGTCAGAGATGGACATACAGGCTTTTAGGTAGGTGGTGATGATGAGCCGGCTGATCACTGTATGCACTACGGTTATCTATGTACAAAATATAAATTAAAGTCAGTTACAACAAAAGATGTATTTCATTTAACTAAATAATTCTGTATCAATACACTTCACCTTATGTGTCCGATTTATCATCTGATGTGTTCGATAAGTGGGGTCCATCCTCCAGGCAATGAAGTTCTTGGTCTCTGCCCTGTCTCCTCTGAGTTTTCTCTCTCCCTCGTTGCCTCCTGTTGTCGGTTTCGTCCTCCTCCTTGCAATACTCGAAGGAAGTAGTTTTTGATGTGCTTGATTGTATGAAAGTCTAATTTATCGAGAGCCGTGTATTCGAGTTTGTATACTCTGACTCCTGCTGTTGCCAGAAACATGGTAACGTAGTGGAGGCCGTTGTATCCCATAGCACACACCTGATTTAGCGTCGCATCAACCTGTCTCTCTTGTCGGGATATCGTAATATAAAATGGTTCATACGGTTTTCAGCTCTACACGTACACAATCATTTTTGATCAGTCTCAAACCCGTTAGCATCGTCTTTTAAGTCGTTGTATGAAGTCTGTCGGCGATACCTTTACGACATGGCCTGCCTTAAACTGTTCCTCTTGGTCGTTGCCGCGGATGCCTTTGCGGTCTTTGTTCCAGATGAATTTGACTGCTTTTCGCTGATTTTGTAGCCTACTTGCTTGCTGCATAATTTCATAAACGATTGCGTTGCTTGTAGCTGCATAAAGAGGTGATTCAATGTCATAACTGTTGCTCAGGTGTTAGTTAAGAGAACAGTTTGCCTGTATTGCAATTTTCTGCTTATTTAAGTGCTTCTAAAACCGGTACTAGTTCTGCCGTCATAATGGACATTTCCTCATTTAATTTATAATAACCTGACCACGCGAAGCTTGTGTTGTCTACAAGTGCACATCTGGTGCCACTTGCTTTTTTGGCACCATCTGCATGTAGTGTTTTGGCACCTGTTATATATCTTAAGACTTGTTGTATCGCCATCACATGGTCTGAAAGGTTCTGATAGGTATCATTCAGATTGTTCACATTGGTATGGGCTAGAAATATATGATAAGTGTTGTCGTAACCCTGTAGTTCTGTAGCGCGCATCATTTTGTGCAGGAGTTCATGACACTGAATGGTGTGGAAGGAAATGTGAATAAGTGTTATTCCTTTACGCATAAATTGCCACAACTGTCGAATATACTACAAGATTCTGATGAATCTTTACGTTCTTAGGCTATCATTAGATCAGAGGCTGCTTTTAATACGAGCAAGTCTTTCTTCGACTTTTGATTCCCAGCCAGCGTAAGTACACCTACAGCTCAATGAGGGCACCAAAGCACAATATAACTGAGCAATTGGGTGTATGACACTTAAGAAAAGAAATAGCTGAATTCCTCAGAGTAGCTGGGGACTCCACTTAGGCCATTGGGATTAATAGCTTGACACCTATCCACTGACATACCGAGCCACAATTGATAAACAAAGAGGATACATTGCGGAAATACTATATTATATTCTTTTTCTACCATCACATTAACTGAGTTACTTGTGGGTCCTCGATCGTACTTAGAAACATTTTCTATCACAAACATAAATTCTTAATGTTTCACTTCAATGAAGAGGCTTTCTTTGGTTGATATTCATGCGTTCACTTAAAAAATAAAAGCCGGAAGTCATCAGTACTGCAAGTAAAATACGCCAATACATACCAAAGAGAAAGATGGAAAGCGTGTTTCTTTTTTCTTAGAGTTGTAACACACGGAACTCAAAATAATTTTCATTCCATTTCCCTGACAAAAAAAAAAAAAATTCTAGTAACTGAAGATTTACTTAAATACTGACTGTAGCGAGAGAGGAGAATGCCGTCCACGTGCATAAGTTTCAAACGTATTGATAGCAGTCACACTACTCTGAATTTCACAAAAAAACTGTCATTACCAGTTGACTAGAATTGCCGATTCATCTTCAGCAAAAACTTATTCCTTGAATATTCTAAAAGGGCGTCCCACATTACTTTTTGACGTAACTGACAATAATCTGATACCTGTTACAGTTTTCACCCAAAGATACAATCCTCGCTTTTTTCACTTACACAAATTCCTTCTCGGTTCTTGGAGAAATCGTTAGTGTATATACCAGAAACCCTGAAGACAAAGAAATTTGCAATGCAACAGATTCCTGTGATAGCAAAGATAATGATTAATATTCTTCAGTCTCCGTATTTTCCGAAGTTTTCGCAGTGACAGGAAACTGGTCATCGAACCATTTGTGCGTGAGGGGAGCCGTGAAGTATGCCGTGCTAAATCACGCTTGTAATTAGTACGTAGCCGAAGTTATATGGACGCGTCCTCTAAATTTTTCTCTTCCGCAGCTTGGACGCTGATGTACGGCTGCCGTGAAAAACTTTTCCACTTAAAGTCAGCAACGGACAGCCACGCTTTCCTTTTCTAACTTAGTAATTCCTTTTTCCTCTTCTTTTCTCATCACATTCTTGGGCTACCATGAATTTTTCATTGTATTGTTTCGAGTCGAAATTACTACACTCATAGCCAACAACCCGGTTCTTGTATCTATTCGCAATTCACGGCACGATAATTATGGTACGTTTTCCACTGGAGATGCCCAACGCATGTAAGGCGTCGGATCCAAGCATTTTTTGTTTACCTACTTGTGTTGATCTTTAATAGTTTTAAATAAAATTTATTGAAATAGTATCATAACACATTAAAACCTCGGTGTAAATGAAAAAAAATGCGCAAGCATGTGGCCAGAGGCTTCCCTGTCGTCGACAGAAAGCTGAATGCCACGTGGTGTGACATCAGTGTTACTATAGCGTCGAATTAGACTGGCACAGCCACACGATGTACTTGAAGGAACGGGAAATGACAGTGTGTGTGTGTGTGTGTGTGTATCAATCCGCGAGCAGTTACGGTGCACTGTATTGGTGTTTTTCTTCACGATATAGGCCAGAGACGACGTTTAGTGATTTCTCTGGGGAAACTAGGAGTAGGACCAATTGTGGCCAGTGTATCCCAAGAGTTTTGTATTGTGTTTTACGTGCATGAGAAGCGTTCGGAACGGCAGTCACTGTTGTCTGAAGGACTGGAAGTGGTTGATCACAGTCAATTACAGCAGCAGATAACCGCTACGTAGTGCAACGGGCAGTGCAGTTACAACTGCATTCAACGGGACTGCAAGGCTAGCAGTCTCACGGTCCACAGTTGCACAGCGACTGCGTCGAGGTGATTTCTCTGATCAGCGACCAGTACGTCGTCTTCCCCTTATCCGTTGACACTCACACATCAGAGGCACTGTTTGTGATGAATCCTGAAATAGCGTTGTGAGTGGACCAACGAGGAAAATGATCGCGTGCTCTTCTCAGATGAGAGCAGATTCATCTTGAATAGTGATTTTAGAGGTATACCCGTACTGGGAGAGTTCTAACGCCCAGGAACCATGTCCAACTTGATCGTTATGGTGGTCTAGGAGCAATGGTGCTGTGACGCATAATGTTGCATTGGTGTACTGACGTCCAAATTGTTGAACAAGTTATTATTGTGACGCTGTACTCCTTCTCCATGCACTTCTGTTCAGGGCTGAATTCAGTCCCGTCTTCATTTTTATGGAGGACAATCTGCGACCTCATCGAACAGCTCTCTTGAAGGAGAAGATATTGGGCGAGTGGACTGATCTGCCCCCTCCTCCGACTTAAATCCCATCTAGCAAGTGTGGGGTGCTTTGGAGAGACGTACTGCAGCAACTCCACATGCACCAACGACCATCAAGTAGTTGTCAGGTGGAGGAAGACTACCGCCAACAGTGGGAGCACTTTGCAGAACATACACTGTCATCGGCGATGATCATACACTCTATTGGAAACCATGTCGGGTCTTATGAAATGTCCAGCGGACTATCATGAGTTAAGATGACTTCAATGTAAATACTGTCTTTGAAAAAATATGTCCTCTCTGGTCGTGTCATTGCGCATTTCTTTCTGTTACCGTCAGTGCTATCCTATAGCAGTTTTGCTGTGTATAGTCCTTTTTCATTGAGTTATGTTACTTGGAAGTGGCACATTACGCGGAAGTTACTTCCGTCCATAAGTTTAGCACACCAGGACATGTTGCTTTAACGGGATTCATTACATCGCAATTGGAAGCCCTTGAAAATCCTCAAAGCCTCTTACCATCCTTTGTTGTTCTGCTCCGAATACTGCTCAAATGTACGATGTGTATCTAACGTTGCAGTGTACATGGAGCTGACGGGTAACAGATCAGTACTAATGGTAATGAAGTTACCTTACTAGCAGCAAAGTCACAGAGATCTCGAAAGTCTTGAACTGAGATACTTCCAAATTGCTCAAGCTGTTTCTTAGTTTTAAAAATACAAATTTTCCTTAATGATTCAAAGCTACGTCCGCGAGATACCACTACAATAATTGACTAAAAGGAACCCAAGCAACGTTTGCTTTCCCTCGCCCTATACATAAAAAAGCAAAAAAATCCTCGCACATAAGTGAAGCTTTTTCTTATTGTTGTGAAACATTCTCGCAAAATAATATGAAGCATAGTGAAATGTTCTGATATGAATATAGTTAATATTATACTTCAACGTACGAAGATTTTAATTCTTTATTTTTTGTCTTGTGTGTCACGTAGCGTGTATAGACATTGAATTTAATGTTTGGAATATTGTAGTGGAAATATTACAAAAGCGAAAAAATGAAATAAAACGAAAATAAAAGAAGCGTAAGGTGAACAGTTTTAAGGTCGTAGGTGTGGGTTACATTAAATGCATAGGGCGGAGACTGCGGTCGGAAAAGATAAAAATTGAGAGCACTGTACTGTGGCGAGAGAAGGCGCCTCAGGCTGTGCTGGAAGCAAATAACAAGTACACCCTCGTCCAGAACGATGCTTAACCCTTGAGTGGGTCACCGTTTTTCATATGAGCGGGCGGGCGCTGCACTTTTTACACATGTAAAGAATAGCTGTCTTTACGTTACTGAGGCAAACATGTGTGAACAAAATTACAGTTCAATCTTAGTTTAATTGAACAACGATAAAATAAACTAACATTATTTGAGCTAAATTACTGTTGAATTAAACAATAATAAAATAAGGCATTCATTGTATCGCTGTGTCACCACACACAAGTGTTACCCACAGCAATGATCCACGCAACGCATCAAACAGAGCAGTTGCTTCACATACCTGCCAACGATAATCTGATTACTAATTACACGTACATAGCTGACTAACTGTAGGACTGTGTCGCTAGCTCGGAATATGCGTCATTTCTGCGCCTATCGTGAATTCTATCTCACATAGCTTGCTGTTTATTTTGTATTACTGCTGCACACTTGGACGTATGACAACACACCTTATTAATATGTTAGCTCAGGCAATAATGAAGGAACAGAAACGGGCTCGAAACTGTAAAACAACGATGAAGCGGTACAAAATGTTATTTGTGCACTTTATACACAGTCGCAGCCGGTCAAGGATTAAAGTGATAGACCAATAAACGACAAGCGCTAGTTTGTTTTTGTTATACAGCATTACTTTTATTGTGTTAACTGGTGTTCGGCTTACAAGGCCAGCTTCAGACATTTACTGAGGATTGTAACCGAAGAAGTTACAAAGCTTGTAAACAACACTGGAAGATAAGATACACACCTAGATTAAAGCAGAAACGTACAGTAAGTAACACCTTTGACCGTGTGCTGGTAATACATTGTAAAAAGTAAAAAAAATTGAAGACTAAACAAATAAAAACTGAGTAAACAGGAAAAAACTTTAACACTAACACTAAACAGGAACAGCAAGCCTACATAGCAGTTCACATTAACAAACAAAACCAATAAAATAAAATAAGTACTTGACAAGGCTTCTTCAGAAGATACAAAACGTGGAGAGTGATACACAAACCAATTAAAAGAAGAAACAATTATCAGTGTAAGTACAGAATATGTAAGGAACTTAAAAATATCAAAACGACAAACAGAAAGGAATAAATACAGGAAAATGGAGCAGTGTGAAGGAAGATACAGTAAATGAAATCTTTCAGAGTGTGGTGATATCGCATTTTATAAGGTACAAAAGATGAACAATACACAAATACAAAAGCAGCAAACAGGTAAAACATTAACACTATACGCAAAACTGTGCCTGTTTAACAGTTTGCATTAAAGAAATGAACCAAGTAAAATAAAAACAATACTTTATGTGCCAGCTACAAGAAGTATTAAACATGGGAAGTAATATTGACCATATCTTGCATAGGAAACAAAAAGGGAAAATTATACCCCTCCTCAATGTCCCACCTGCTTCCCCTTCCACTGTCTTCATTAAATGGAGTACAGTACCATATCTAGGAGAGGTATCACAAGCCTGCAAGTATAGGCCTTCCTACTATATTAAGCCCAATGTATTTTCAATAGCAAAGATACGATCAAGCCACTACGCTGCAGTGGAGTATACAAAACTACATGTTCTGATTGTGGCAGGTTTTACATTGGTCAATCAGGTAGAATCATAGCAATCAGGCTGGCTGAACATGAACGCAGCTGCTGGTTGTAGAATTATAACCCCGCATTTGTTGAGCTTGTATTGAGTTAGAGCCACAACTACAAGCCAGAGTCCAATGACCTTCACTCAGCAAACAAACTCCATGAACTCAACCTGCTGGAACCCCTGGAAATTAACAAGGATCTAGCTCACAGTCCAGATCGAATCCTAAATGATCACATACAGCCTCCTAAACTTCACATTATCCAAGCTGTTTTTCATTACATCCCACACTGTCTGTTCCTACATATTCCCCCATTTTCCTGTATCATTGAGTTCTTTTACTTTATTAAAATAGTCCTTTTTTTGTCATCAGTCTTCTGACTGGTTTGATGCGGCCCGCCACGAAACCCTCTCCTATGCTGACCTCTTCATCTCAGAGAGCACTCGCAACCTACGTCCTCAATTATTTGCTGGATGTACTCTATTACGATCTCTATCTTCCTCTACAGTTTTTGCACTCTACAGCTCCCTCTAGTACCATGGAAGTCATTCTCTCATGTCCTACCATCCTGTCCCTTCTCCTTATCAGTGTTTTCCACGTATTCCTTTCCTCTCCGATTCCGCGTAGAACCTCCTCATACCTTACCTAATCAATCCGCCTAATTTTCATCATTAATCTATGGCACCACATCTCAAATGCTTCGATTCTCTTCTGTCACGGTTTTCCCACAGTCCAAGTTTCACTACCATACAATGCAGTACTCCAGTCGTACATTCTCAAAAATGTCTTCCTCACATTAAGGCCTACGTTTGATGCTAGTAGACTTCTCTTGGCCAGGAACGCCTTTTTTGTCGTAGCTAGTCTGCTTTTGATGTCCTTCTCGCTCCGTCCGTCATTGGTTATTTTAACGTCTAGGTAGCAGAATTCCTTAACTTAATCTACTTCGTGACCATCAATCCTGATGTTAAGTTTCTTGCTGTTCTCATTTCTAGTACTTCTCATTACCTTCGTCTTTCTTCGATTTACTCTCAATCCACACTCTGTACTCATTAGACGGTTCATTCTGTTCAGCAGATCATCTAATTCTTCTTCACTTTCACTGAGAACAGCAATGTCATCAGCGAATCGTATCAATGACGTCCTTTCACCCTGAATTTTAATTCCACTCCTAAGCCTTTCTTTTATTTCCATCATTGCTTTGTCGATGTACAGATTAAACAGTAGGGGTAAAAGGCTACATCCTTATCTTACACCATTTTTATTACGAGCACTTCGTCCTTCGTCGTCCACTTTTACTATCCCCTCTTGGCTGTTGTACATATTGTACATGACACGTCTCTCCCTATAACTTATCCCTACGTTTTTTCAGAACTTCGAACATCTTGCACCATTTTACATTGTCGAACTCTTTTTCCAGGTCGACAAATCCTCTGAACTTGTCTTGATTTTTCTTTAGTCTTACTTCCAGTGTTAATCGCAACGTCAGAATTGCCTCTCTGGTGCCTTTACTTTTCCTAAAGCCAAACTGATCGTCATGTAGCACATCCTCAATTTTCTTTAACATTCTTCTGTATATTATTCTTGCAAGCAACTTGGTTGCATGAGGTGTTAAGCTGATTATGCGATAATTCTCGCACTTGTCAGCTCTTGCCGTCTTCGGAATTGTGTCGATGATGCTTTTCCGGAAGTTAGACGATATGTCGCCAGACTCATGCATTCTGAACACCAAAGTCAGTAGTCGTTTTGATGCCACTTCCCCCAAAGATTTTAGAAATTCTGATGGAATATTATCCATCCCTTCTGCCTTATTTGACCTTAAGTTCTCTAAAGCTCTTTTAAATTTTGATTATAATACTGCATCCTCTATCTCTTCTAAATTGACTTACGTTTCTTCTTCTATCACATCAAACAAATCTTCCCCCTCATAGAGGTTTTCAATGTATTCTTTCCACCTATCCGCTCTCTCCTCCGCATTTAACAGTGGAATTTCCGTTGCACGCTTAATGTTACCAACCTTGCATTCAACGTCACCGAAAGTTGTTTTGACTTTCTTGTATGCTGAGTCTGTCGTTCTGACAGTCATTCTTTTTCCAGTGACCTAACCTTTTTCCTGCTGCCATTTCGTCACAGCTTCCCTGCACTTCCTACTTATTTCATTCCTCAGCGACTTGTATTTCTATATTCCTGAGTTTCCCAGAACAATTTTGTTCTTCCTCCGTTCATCAATTAATTGAAGTATTTCTTCTGTTACCCATGGTTTCTTCGTAGTTACCTTCTATGTACCTACGTTTTCTTTCCCAACTTATGTGATGGCCCTTTTTAGAGATGTCCATTCCTCTTCAACTGTAGTGCTGTATCTACAGCCATAGATAACTTCAAGAGTATCTCGTCATTCCTTAGTAGTTCCTTACCCTACTTCTTTGCGTGTTGTTCCTTCCTGGCTAATGTCTTAAACTTCAGCCTACTCTTCATCACTACTATATCTTGATCTGAGTCTATATCTGCTCCTGGGTAGGCCTTACAATGCAGTATCTGATTTCGGAATCTCTGTCTGACCATAATGTAATCTATCTGAAATCTTCCCGTATCACCCGGCCTTTTCCAAGTACACTCTCTTTCTTGAACAGGGTATTCGCTATTACTAGCCAAAACTTGTTACAGAGCTCTATTAGTCTTTCTGCTCTCTCATTCCTTGTCCCGAGCCCATATTCTCCTGGAACCTTTTCTTCTACTCCTTCTCTTACAACTGCATTCCAGTTTTCCATTAGATTTTGATCCCCCATTACATACTGTATTACCCTTTCAACATCCTCATACACTTTTTCAATCTCTTCATCTTCAGCTTGTCTACGTAGTCCATATAGACTGTAGTTTTAATTGTTATGACTTTCTTTTAACTGGTACTTGTATTATTTTCCATCTTTCATACATCTTGTAGTTGTCTCATCAACTATAGTTTTTATTTTACTTGGTTCGTTTCATTAATGCAACAGGCCATTTTTGAGTATAGTGGTAATATTTTTCCTGTTCGCTGCTTTTGCATTTGTGTATTGTTCAGCTCTTTTATCTTTTAAAATGCAGTAACATCACACTCTCAAAGACTGCATTTACTGCATGTTCTCTCACACTCGTCCATTGTTCAACATTTATTCATTTCTATGTGTGTTATTGATATTACTTAAGTTCCTAACATATTGTGCTGTGACATTAATAATTCTTTCTTCTCTTAATTGGTTTGTGTAACACTCTCCATGTTTAATACCTCCTTTAGTATCCTTGTCCAATACCAATTTTACTTTATTTTGTTGGTTTTGTTTGTTAATATAAACGGTTATGTAGGCTTGCTGTTCCTCTTGCGTAAAAGTTTTTCGTGTGTACTCCGTTTTATTTATTTGCTGTGCAACTTCTTACTTTTTACGTTGCATTACCAGCACATAGTCAAAGGTATTATTTACCATACGTTTCTGCTTTCGTCTAGATGTGTAGCTTCTTTTCTAATATTGTTTACAAACATTGTAACTTCTTCGGCAATAATAGTCAATAAATGTCTAAAGATGGCCTTGTAAGCCGATAACTGGTTAACACAACAAAAGTAATATTATATGCCAAAAGCAAACAAGCGGTCTCCGTGTATTATAATGTTATCCTACGAAGAACCGAAGGAAGATTCAGTTAACATCACAGACCAGTGTTTGATTAAGTATGATGCAGTTAATTTCACTATACACTGATGAGGCAAAACATTCTGACCACTGCCCACCACGAAGTCGGATGCCACTTGGTGCCTTCTTGGGCACGTGCCGCTGTAACGAAGATATGTGAGAGGAGCAGTAGCGGACGGGGATTGCCCTAGCGAAGACATGGGCTGCAAATAGGGAAATATACTGAGATAATCGACTTTAACCGAAGGACAGATTACTATTACGTGGAGACTTTGAACTGGTATCTCGAAAACGGAGATACTATCGAATGTTCACATATTACAATGTGAGAATCTACCATCAGAGGTAGAAGGACAGTGATGCTACCACTAGGTGGTAAATGGCTGGACGTCCACGACCTCCATAGAACGTGGATTCTCTTAGGACACATTGTGATCTGTGGTATCTCTGCCGAATGAGCACAACGCTGGTTCATGCACAAGTGTTTCAACACACCGTTCATCGCAATTTGCCGAAGATGGAGCTCCACAGCAGGCCAGCCCAACGTGTTCACATCTTCACCCAACGACATCGTTAATTACAAGTGCACGGGACCTTCGGAATTCGACCGTCGATCAAAGGAAACGTGTCGATCCTTCGGGTGAATCACAATTTTGCTACGGTAGAGCGAACGGTGGCTCGAAACGTGCAGCGCGCTACGGACACAGGTTGGTGGGAGCATTAATATGCTGTGGGAGATATTCTCCTGTGCCGGCGTGCGACCTGTGGTGATAATCGGAAGGAGCATTTTGGTGAACTCACGTTGATGTCTGGCCGACCAAATTAGCCTGATTTAGATCCCATGTAACCCACTGGCGTCGCTATCGGTCACCGCCACCACGTACTCAAACCAGCGACCCTTTATTTACGCGAATTACAAGACCTGTGCGTAGATATCTTGTGCCACGTACCTCCACAAACCTACCAAAAAACTGTCCGATCTGTAATACGAAGAATCAGTGATGTATTTCGTTCCAAAGAACGAACATACAGTATAACATATGAAACAGGCGGTCGTAATGTCTTAGCTCACTGCCTTTGCACAGTTTTCTTTTTAATGGAAGCTTATGTTTATTTGGTTTCTTGACGGTTTTCTTCAGAAGCAGAACCGACACAATTTAGCAGAATGTAAAGGTCTGTTTGTACTCTTTCGATGCTACTCACAAATATGTAAGTGTTTAGGGTGATGGAATTGAAACAAACGAGAGCGAAAACTCGCGTTTGTCGTTCTCCAGAGCACAAATTTTGCACATATTTTCCTTTATCTAAAGGGCAATCTGCAGAATTTGATTGCGAACTTCGTGTCCGCACATACGGAAGAGTGTTGCAAAACAATACTGAAGCAATTCTGCGACACCAGGTTCAAAATGGCTCTGAGCACTATGGGACTCAACTGCTGAGGTCATTAGTCCCCTAGAACTTAGAACTAGTTAAACCTAACTAACCTAAGGACATCACAAACATCCATGCCCGAGGCAGGATTCGAACCTGCGACCGTAGCGGTCTTGCGGTTCCAGACTGCAGCGCCTTTAACCGCACGGCCACTTCGGCCGGCTGCGACACCAGGGAGACGTGGTTCTCCCAAATTTATTGTCAAATAACTTTCTAACGTTACACCAGTCGTGTAGCGCACCGTTTGTCTATGAAAATTGAATTTTCTTTTCGATCTCAGTTAATGATTAATTCCAAAACGGCATCTGACATCTCGATAACCGCCGGTGTGCAGGATTTCCGGACAGCATTCTGGGTAGGGAGCTAATCAAGGTACTGAAATTACTGCCGACAGGTACGTGCAGCAGGAAACTCTGATATAGAAAAACACCACGGCTACTGAAGTTAATGTCTTTTAGAAAAAATATATGTTTTAGTCTCTAGTCGTGGTTTTTTAATTCTGTCTACTTGCTACCAGTTTGGGTACACACTACCATCCACAGGCTGTCCTATAACCGAAAAATCCCAGTATGTAAAATAATAACTTAAGAGACACTTAAAAATATTTTTTTCTGTGCAGTAGCATAAGTACGGTACGGAGTGCAACCTTAAAATGTATAGGTAGCCCATTTACCACTGGCAAGCATTCATCACGCTCACCTCCCAAGTAGATGTGTAAAATACTTAAAGTAGAAGTCAATGCTGAGCTTTAGACGGATACAAATTGCGACCAGCAGTGATAAATGTGTCCCGTATGTACAGAGTTTTACTTCCATTCTTAAAAGTGACACAGGGTAAAAGACATTTAAAAAATGGAAATAGCATAAAATTTTTAATTTCAAAAAGGACATGTTGAAACAAAGAATTAAGCAGTCCCCACTGTGACTCAAGATTAAAGACAAAATAGAAATCTATGTACCGATGTTTAAGTTTACATTTTCTGTATTCTTTGTATCATTACTAAACATGTATCTTACATCGAATATTTGAATTACCTAAGTGTCAGCCTAATAGTAGCATTATGTATTAAAAGCTCAAAATCATTTGTACTCGAAATCTCTGTATCCAGAGGGAATAGCGGCGTTGTGTCACCATATCTTACCGGAGTCTAACACATACCGTCAAGACCACTCCCATTCATTTTTGTTATACAGAGCGACAGCAGCGCTCCAAGCGGGTAGGGAGCTACGCTTCTGAATACAATATCAGATGAGTGCGAACAGTATCCTTTATATCGATTTGTACTTAGTTTTCACGATAGTTAGCATATGAAGTGCCTTAAAAATTGACGCTAGCTAAAAATTGCACTACATATGTATTTAGTTTCCTAAGGTCCCTGAGAGTTATGGCACAGTATATTACACGACAGCTTATTTACGATTCTCTTGTAATGTGCAGATATTTACAGAAGAATATTGCTTTCTTTTAAGGACAAAATAATTGCTAATCAGCAGCAGAAGATCTGGCCTTTCTGAGAAATGCGTCGTACAACTACCCATTAAGGTGAAGTTTTCGTCATTACACTTTCAGTCAAATCTGTGAATATGGAACGATGGAACCTTGCATGGAATGAAATACCTGCATTATTTAACGTACTAAATAAGACACAAAAAACAGTAACTGCAGGGAAAAACACACTGCGTGATAATAAAACGTTAAAGTTTATAAAACTGTTTTCCAACATGGAAGAAACCAATTCCACAGTTGTTGCTACATCTTGTGAGCCACAAACATCAAGAATCTGAAACACATTCGCTTTTAAAGTAAGAGTACCGAGTGAGGTGGCGCAGTGGTATCACACTGGACTCGCATTCGGGAGGACGACGGTTCAATCCCGCGTCCGGCCATCCTGATTTAGCTTTTCCGTGATTTCCCTAAATCGCTCCAGGCAAATGCTGGGATGGTTCCTTTGAAAGGGCACGGCCGACTTGCTTCCCCATCCTTCCCTAATCCGATAAGTCGATGACATCGCTGTTTGGTCTCTTCCCCCAAACAATCCGATCCAATCCAATCCAATCCAAAGTAAGGGTAGTTGCAGTTACAAAAACATTCGTGTGTTAGAAAGTCGAGTGAAGTGTAAGAATGTGCGAATCACTAGACTACATATAAAATTTTTGCATCTCAAAAACAGTGCCTATAATAATGAGATCAGACAACTCAGCAGAATAAGCTGCAATTATACGCATAGTCGAAAGTATATGTAGCTTATGTCTCTGCATCAGTGCGATTCAGCTGTTTTTACGTTTATTTCACATCATTCATTCCTCTTTAAAATTTACTGATGGTAGAAAAGCAAAAAAAATATACTAGCCTTTTTATTAATTAACTATAAAAATCAAAAACAAACATTAGTCTTACAGCTTGCTTTCTCGCTGCTAGAGGCGCTAGTGTCGTTCCAACTGTCAGACGATAACAATTTTCACAGCTGTGAGTGTCGCGACTGTATATCCTAGAGTCTGATATTAATCTGCAGCTGACGGTTTACGATATTTGGCCGTATCTCCGATGTCGTGTTCATCCAAGCAGCGCCAGTGTGTGCGTGCTGTGCTTCTCGACGCCGCTGCATCGCGCCGCCTCCACACCGAGTCACAATTCATCGACGGCACGACCGTGATAGTCACTCCTACTCGTAGTAGGTGACGTACAGCTGCGAGAGTCTGCATCGACGGGCTTAGATATTAGCAGAAGACTCCCAAAGACCATAACACCAATTCATACAAATGCGCCGTGCTTTGATTGTCATCCTAGTGTAGCAGTTCAATTCACTACTTACATCTAAACCTGGCGGTGTAGTTTGTCTATAAATGATGAGTCCACTTTTCGTTCGTATCTACCTCGTGAGCCTACACCTTAAAAAAGTAACCTAGTGCATCTGAAACATCATGGGTCTAGGACTGCTATCAATTTAAAACGAATCTTCTTTTTTATCATTTACAAACGCAGTGATCTTAAAATAGCCCGTAGAGCTTTCTTCCAAACATGTTGTGATTTCCCTAAATCACTCCAGGCAAGTGCCGGGATGGTTCCTCTGAAAGGGCACGGCCGACTTCCTTCCTTAATCAGATGAGACCGATGACCACGCTGTCTTGTCTCCTTCCCAAAACCAACCAACCAAACATGTTAGAAAAAGTGTGCAAGTGAGAAATAATTCGTATTTAAGAAAATATTTAAGATAACGCGAACGATGTATGATCGTATATACAGTATTGAATTAATGCAAGAGGTCCAGAATGAAATTTTCGCTCTACTGCGGAATGTACGCTGATATGAAACTCCCTGGTAGATTAAAACTGTGTGCTGGACCGAAACTCGAACTCGGGAGTTCGCAAGTTTCGCAGGAGAACTTCTGTGAAGTTTGGAAGGTAGGAGAGGAGGTACTGCCGGAAGTAGAACTGTGACAATGGGGCGTGAGTCGTTCTTGGGTAGCTCAGACGGTATAGCACTTGCTCGCGAAAGGCAAAGGCCCCGAGTTCGAGTCTCGGTCCGACACACAGCTTTAGTCTGACAAGAAGTTTCAGTGTAAGAGGTGATTAAATCTCTCAAGTGACCACAATCTTTCAAGATGTTCCTTTCTTATTTTGCAGTAGTGTAAACTTACTTTAGATATTTTCGTTTTATAGATGTGAGCCTCAGATGTAGCGTGATTGTCTAATGACTGTACAATAATTATGTTAATTGGAGATAAAAAATTTACAATGAAACTGTGTTGATCGCTGGGCTGCTACACCGCGATACTAGATGACTCCCCATAACTTACAATCGTGTTATCATAGACAAAATTTCAGCATTAGAAGCCAACAGATTTTACCTAGCTTAACAGACAACTTGTTTACGAAAACGGAAAAGTAAAACTGTACCAGTACACATCTGGTAGTGAACTGGGGAACGCCGCTACAATGTATAATTTGTATTCATGGTGACTTTACATCTGTATTGAAAAGTCTCGAGTTTACGGAGAAAAGAGGTTGTTCATAACGGAATGTTCTGTAAAACTATTGTGACGTCAGTGATCTGGCCTTACAGTACTTAGGCATACGTGATTAGGATCATTTACGTGAGTAGGTTAATCTTTGCCGAAATTATACGTTTTAAATCATTACTGTACACAGCCGTTTCGACGAACTTCATGTCGTGTTTTGTACGAGGCAGATTGGTGCAAAAATGGCTCTGAGCACTATGGGACTCAACTGCTGAGGTCATAAGTCCCCTAGAACTTAGAAATACTTAAACGTAACTAACCTAAGGACATCACACACATCCATGCCCGAGGCAGGATTCGAACCTGCGACCGTAGCAGTCGCGCGGCTCCGTACTGAGCGCCAAGAACCGCTAGACCACCGCGGCCGGCCGAGGCAGATTCTTTAGTGATTTGTTACTGGTGTACAGTCTCACACGTTTTACCTGCACACACTTATCCTCACGTAATTGACCATCGTTTTTCAGGGGCTGAACGCAGTCCTCTTCCTAACTCCTATGTAAGACCTGAATGGAGAAGATACTAGAAAACATCAAGAAACACGAAATTATTTAGTGCGTGACCCATTTATTGAGCATTGAACCTTACGGTTACGCACGCTGTAGCCTTCCACCGTGCGCAAACATCATCCTCTCGCCGAAGCTGTCAGGCTGCTGTTTAACGTCGGGAAATTAGGGGGTCATAATGGCCCAGGTAGTTCCGTGGTTTCAAGTTGTGTGGTGTGTGCATAGCAGGTCATTAGGCTAATGGGTCGTAGCCTTGTACTGTGTTGTGTACCATACGTAACAGCCGTTCCGTGTGGTGACACACGAAGCGATAAGAGTACACGTTCATGTTTCATATAGATTTCAGCTTACTGGACGACACATGCGTTGCACTTGATGTTTCGCAAGTTACTTCCGCTCACTGTGACAGTAATTTGATCACAATGATTATGATACGAAACTGCCGCCAGATTGTACGAATAAATTTGAAGTAGTATATTCCTATTCTGTCGCTGTGAAATCCCACAATGCGGTAGCTCGCATACTAACCGAACATTATTTCTTTCTTCTCCAGATTGTTTACCCCATTTAGTACGTGGTCTGCGTTTTCAGGATCTGGCATACATTTTTGTTATTATTGAACTTTGCCTCTGGATGCTCTTTCTTACACCACTGTCGACACTAACATTTCTGCGCCATTTATTTGTGAATCGCCTAACCTCATTCTGTGTGTTTCTTTAGTTGCTTGTGTTTCGTAGTAGTTTCTGAGGCTGAATTTCAACCAAGCATTTGCTTAAACAATAGTGGATAACCGTTTAAAAATCACTTTTAGGCTAGTCGGTGTAGGAGCCGACAGTTGTCATTCCAATGCACGGCTTACACTGGAGCTGGTTGATCTGCTTGACTCGCAATTTTCCGCGCTGAGCTCTACTCTGTACTACATCGATGACGTAATTTTTTTCCTTATAAAAGTGACCTATCAATAATGCTTAAGCCACGCATTTCATATAGACCGATGAACGAAAACATTATGGCCACCTGCTTGATAGCTTGCTTGTCAGTCTTCGGAACGAAGTACATCACTGATCTTGTGTATCACCGATCCGTCAGTCTGCCTGTAGGTTTGCGGAGTTATGTGACATTGAGCCCAGTTTAAGCAATTCGCGTAAATAACGAGCCACTGATTTGCGTATTCGGTGATGCACCTGATAGCCACCCGCATGTGTTTCGTAGGATTTACATCACGTGAATTTGGTTGCTGAGACATCAACGTGAGTTTACTATAATTCTCCTTAAACCATTGTAGCATTGTTCCAGCTCCGAGACACGGACAATTTTATTCCTCAAAGATAACATCGTCTTCGGGGAGGAAGAAGATGATGGTGATGGTGTTTGCTTTGTGGGGCGCTTGACTGTGCGGTCATCAGCGCCCGTGCAAAGTCCCAATATCTACACAGGTCAATCTACCCACTGTCACGAATGCTGATGATGAAATGATGAGGACAACACAAACACCCAGAGAAAATCCCCAACCCAGCCAGAAATCGAACCCGGGACTCCCCTTCGGAGAAGACATCAAGCATGCAAGAATGCAGGTGGCCCCATGCAAGCGCAGAAAAATGTCTCCCACAGCATAATCCTGCTCCCGTCACCCTACGTCCGTGGCGCGCAGTTCACCTCGATGGCGGTGTTTGTAGAGACGACCAGCGATTTAGTGCAGCGAAAATGTGATTCAGCCTAAGAATCGATAGGAGTCCATTGATAGACTGTCCAACCACGATGGTGCTGTGCCCTCTGCAATCGTAATTGACGATATCCTTGTGTTACCATGTGAACACATAGAGGTGGTCTGCTGAGGAGTTCCATGAATAATGGACGGTGTGCTCTAAAACACTTGTGCGTGCACCAGTATTGTGCTCTTTCTGCAGAGATGCCACAGATCACTGCTTTACAGAGCAGACAAGCCTCTGAACCCGATGTTCTACCACGAGTCGTTGGTGCCCAACCGTTTAGCGCCTGATAGTAGTTTCACTGTCCTTATACCTGTTTCCGAAGATGCTGACGACAGTACCACGTGAACATCGGACCAACTTCACCGTTTTCGAGATACTCGTTCACAGGCTCTGCGTAATAGTGATCTCCCTTCCGTCAAAATCGCTTGTCTCTATGGATTTCTTCACTTGCGGCCCGTATCTTTGCTAGGGTGATCGCCCGTCTGGGTCTGCTTCGTTCACAATCTTTTGTTTCCGTGTCCCGTGCCCGGAAAGCCTGAAGGCGGCATCCATCGTCGCGGTGGGCGGTGCTCATAGTGTTTTGCCTTATCACTGTCCATCTTAGGCAAACTCTAGCACCCTGAATTAATGTAGCTTGAAATTAAGTTATTCAATATTTATTTACCTTAATATTCCAAAACTATGCTCATGCAGATATCAGAGCACCCTCCAAAAAATCTGCTGGCGAAACAGGTTATTTATTTGTAACAACATAACCCAAGTAAGTTTTATGGAAGACCATCATGCCTGGAATTTTAGCGTAGACTACCTGGTTTTAGAAGCCATTTAGTAACAGTAACCCAATCGACAACATCTCGTTTTTCAAACTTTCAAGATAAAACCTTAGCATTTGAAAAAGGATTTATTGCACGCTCACTGCAGTACACAGCACGTGCACAAGAACTGTCCAGTCACTTAAAGTGACAACCTGTCAGAAGCCTTATTATCCAGCTTTTGCGGTGCGGCCGTGCACAAAGACAATCAGTAAGGTTCTGGAACGCACTGACATAGATGTGGAGCCATACCGACCACAGTGGCGTGGCCACCTGCGCTAGGTTTCTTCAGTTAAGAATCGATGACGCGGACTACCTATCCAGGTGGTACTATAGATTTTCAGTGGGGCTTAAATAGGGAGAGTTTGATATCCAAGGGAGTACAGTTAACTCAACCTGATGTTCCGCGAACCAAGCACATACACATCAAAATGTGTGACACGTTGCGTTGATTCAAATGGTTCAAATGGCTCTGAGCACTATGGGACTCAACTGCTGAGGTCATTAGTCCCCTAGAACTTAGAACTAGTTAAACCAAACTAACCTAAGGACATCACAAACATCCATGCCCGAGGCAGGATTCGAACCTGCGACCGTAGCCACGTTGCGTTGACCTGTTGGTACGTGCCATCACGCACATGAGAAACCGAACTGCATGTAGAGGTGGGCTTGATCCCCAACGATAGATGCATTTTTGTGTTGATGCCTTGTGTCTTCCAGAATGACGAGATCACACAGGGACTGCCACGAAAACATTCTCCAAACCATAACGCTCCCATCTCCATCCCGGACCCTTCTGATGATAGTAATTGTGCCGAAAAATTGCTGAATTGATCGCTAAATTAATTAAAGTTATCACAATAGATACTTGGATGAAACTGTGAGTGTGTATCATGGTAATGAGGAGCATGTTTTGAACTTCGCACATTCTTTGAACCAACTGCATCCGAAAATGTGTTTCACTGTTGAATTAGAGAATAACAAACATCTCAGCTTTCTTGATCTTATGTTAACGAGAAATGTCACCTCAGTCATCTTATATATCTGTCATAATCCAACAGCCACCGACATTATCATCAGTAATGATTCCGACCGACAACTTGCACATAAACGTTCTTACTTTCAATCAATGTACAATACATTACCCAAGTTAGAGCTCAGCACTGAGCGCATGAGTATCGATCGATAGCATTATGCAAGTAGGTCGTGCCAATGGGCATTCGCATTCAATCATGCATGCTGTCGAGAAAAATGTCTTTGGTGAAAGTCATCTTAAATGTGATGCAGCCTCTGAAAAATGTTATTCGTCTGTGTGTTACAAAGGACCACATTGCGAGATTATTGCGCGTGTATTTAACAAAGCGAAAGTGCAGATCAGGTTTCACAACCGCAAAAACTTAGGTTTGTTCTTGCAGAAGTCTGTTAACGATAAACCTGATAATTACAACTGATCAGGCCTCTACAAAATTAATTGTGGTTCCTGAGAATCTATCTACGTCGGTCAAACTGGAAGAAGCTTTGCCACTAGGTTTCGTGAACTTGGGTGTCATTTAGCACACGAGGGACACTTAATACTTCCATTAGACAGGTGACTTAAGATGCTTCATGTTGAGCCTAAAGGGCGTGAGTTAGATCTTTCGGAGGAGTTGGAAATTTTTATACACCAATCGCATGACCTATCCTCAGTGCTATATGAACGGCTGTCTTTAAAATGCCAGAGCTTTTTTAAAATATTTGGTAAAACACTACACTTGCAGTTCTATTTATTCCCTCTTGCTCTCACTACTCTATACATGTATTCGTCCATGCTGTCGGTTGTTACTCCTTTCACTTTCTTCACATTTTATTAATTACGCTAAATACAGAAATATTTTTGCGTGTGCTTGCGCCACTTTCTTTCATTCCACCTATGTTTTGTACTATTCTTTATGCTCTATGTTATTTTAAGCACATTTATTGTTCCTGTGCACACCTTTCAATATATATTTTTCTTGAGAGTTTGAATCCCTGACAGCTTTGACATTCGATATTATTTTGAGTTTTCGTTTGCTCATTTATGAGTTATTATTACCTATTTTTACATTATGCACAGTCCCTGACAGCGTTCACATTGAAAATTGTTTTGTATTTCATTTACTCATTAATGAGTTGTTATTACTTCTACAGTATGCACAATGTTTCACTTCTTAGTTATTTTAACGTTCTTACTTGCATGAGCTCGTTCACCCTGTCCTTTGAGGGCGGGAGTTATTGCTCTCATTCTATGTACGCCACATCTTAATACTTCATTATGTGGAAGTGTGCTTTCCGTACATTCTGCATCTGATGTCTTTTCTGGAGGATATAAGTCCCTGACAGAGTTTAAATGTAAAAAAAAATTGCTTCTTTGTTATAATATTTTGTTATGTTAACTCGTAAACATTTCCAAAGCATAATTACATCCACCATACTTCATTGTATTCTTGGAGCTTTGTTATAGTATTTTATGTATCTCAACATTCTCTTGACTTATTTTAGTATATTTCAATTGTGCTGTTTCCATTATCCGATCCTGTGAGGGCTTGTATTCGTGTCGTAGGCCACAGCTGTTTCTTTTTTTTTTTTAACATTGGAATTATATGTCAGTACGTCATTTGCACATAATTTATATTTTGTGTAGTTAGTTTGTAATGCTTATGCACATTATTTTATATGTCTACTCTGTTGATGGGATTTTATACCAATGTACAAATTGTAGTTCGGCGAGTTGTGTAACTTTATATACCTTTCTGAAAGTGTGTTTTATATTGAACAGTTTTTATGTATATAAATTAAAATGTGTCATTCTGTTATCGCCGCTACGCGGCACCACCTATGTACGCATCAACCGCCTTCTGGTGGCGTAAATTGTCTACCTAGAAAACATTATGTACTTTTGAAGCTAGCCTGATATGAAAACTATTTCAGTTACAATGTGTTTTATGCATCTGAATATCCAGTTAGACAGCTCTCAATACGCCGAAATTTTGTTATGCTTGTTCTCTTGTCATGCTCTCTGTATACCTTTGCGTATTTTCTGTAAATTTTAATTTGGTTTTTAGGCCTTTTCAGATAAATCACGTTTATGCTCTGTCGGACAGTTTGCACGCCAATCACGCACCTTTACGTGCTGAGTTGTACACTATAGAAACGTTGAAACCTTGAAATCTAAATTTATTGTACGAAGTCCGACACATATTATTTAACGTAATGTGTGGTACTGAATACTAACATGGTCCACCGTCGCCAGACTTATCTGTTCGTCAACAACGACTGGGAGCCTGAGAACTAGAAAAGCAGGAAACCAGACATAATATCAACTTAGATTGGGAGAAATACTACGTCAGCAAATTTCACAGTTCTTAAAAAGAAAAAGGAAAAACGCCTATTCGACGTCAACGTGCAGTAACCCCTCACAGACGCCAGGTGGCAGCTCTAGAAGTGGAGAGTATATAAAGGACGTGGACAGAACTGCAGGTGTTGTGGTTATGGGGAAAAGAAGCGATTTATCTGATGTCCAAACCAACATGATGATTGTCTTTCGGACCAAGCGTGGAAGCATTTCCGAAACGGCTAAATTTGTAAACTGTTCGCGTGCTTTCGTGGTTAAAGTTTACTGTGCATGGTAGAACGGCGCTAACCAAAACCGCTGCTGAGGCAACAGTGGTACACATCAAGCTGTAGATGACAGAGGTGAACGACGGATGCAGAGATGTGTACTGGCGAATGTATCAATTACACTGAGATAAAGAAACTTTTTATAACACTGGTGACAAAACAAAAGAGTGAGCTACAAGTGAAACACAGACAAAAGCAGTGATTACTATTATTATTACGAAACTTCTTAGTGTAATTACAAGGATGCTTATATGATATGATGCTACAAGAGAGAGACAGCCAGACGAGAAGTGACAAGAGACGGAAGTCGAATCGTGCGTCTATTATCTAGAAAGGAATGTAGGTCACGTCAGCGATTGCGTTGGGAAGGTAATAGCTATCTAAATATTTCGTTACAGTCTGAAGGTCAATTTGTAAGCAGGATCTGTGATCTACCTCTATACCTCGCACTGCTTTCTGCCGTAGCTAGTCGCCTTGTTACCTCAGCCGCATTAGGTGACACTCGGCGAGTGCTTGGCCTCTTGAGACAGAGAGAGCGGCCGGCCCGACTGGATAGTACGAGAGAGGAATGAATGCTGCTCACTCGACTTCGCCACGCGGATACAGAGCCCTACCATACACCTGCCGCGTCGGTGGGCTGTTACTGCAGTCTGTCTCTGGAACTTCGGCCGTATTACTATCTTCTCATTTTGGCTGGGATGCTAGATCTCATCTCCCCTTTCACTGGTGAGCATGACCGGTACTGCCAATATTGGCCTTGGGGTAGTCGCAGAAAGTGCTTGTATCCCTGCCAGAAACTGCATGGCTTTTGGAAAAGTGCTGCATGGCTCCTCTTGCGAGAGTGTGGATGAACTTGGGTGCGGGTTGGTAGTCCCTATTCTTAGTAGCAGGATGGCGATTGGTTCCACCAGTACTTGAATACTGGTTTCCACACCACGTATGAAATTGGTTGTGGGGGTACCGGAAGGGCTGGTTGAGTTGGTGCCTCATCACATCCAGCTTCTGTTGCTGCGTCGCTTTGTGGGTCCACTGAAAATTGTAGTGGCGCACCATCTCGATGGCCTCGGGAGATACCCCATGCATCTGACGTCCCTGATATTAAGTCAGAATTTGAGGGCAGACAACTCGCCCCTAGCTGGTACCCTGGAGACTTGGGGTGCTGTATTGTGCAAACCTGCGGGGAAGGTTTGAACTACAGGTAGTTGGAGACGGTACGTGGTTCCGACCATTGCCTGGCATCGTTTTCTAAAACCCCTTCTGCACGATCAATTTTCTTGTCTCAACTGAATACTCAAGAGAAGAGCGTCTACTGCAGTGTCTCTGGCGTTTTATTCGCGTATTTAACCTCGTTTGTTTTGAGTAGTCTTTTCTGTTGTCTGTTGTGCTTTTTTTGAGTGTCTATCTTTTTCACGGAAATTCGAAATTAATAACAAATTGTAGGAACAAGCAATTACAATAGAGTTTGTTAATGACCAAAGCAGAATTCATAGTGAAAGTTCTTGTCAAGGGTCGTGCGGTAAATTGTTCACAGTCCTGAGAAATGAAAGTATAGGAATTGTGTCATCCAGACATTTCAGAACATAAACACACATCTAAAAAGCTTTGTATGACCTCGGTTCCCAGAGTGCCGGAACCTGGACAGAAATTTGTAATGGAGATAAACACGAACATCTTTTCCACCCTTTTTATATCTCATGAGAACCACACATTACATGTTGTACGGCCATACAGCGAGACCTTCAGAGGTGGTGGTCCAAATTGCTGTACACACCGGTATCTCTAATACCCAGTAACATGTACTCTTGCATTGATGCATGCCTATATTCATCGGGGCATACTATCCACAAGTTCATCAAGCCACCGTTGGTCCAGATTGTCGCACACCTCAACGGCGATTCGGCGTTGATCCGTCAGAGTTGCTGGTGGGTCAGGTCACGTCGTCCATAAAAAGCCCTTTTCTATCGACACCAGGCATGTTCGATAGAGTTAAAGACTGGAGAAATTGTCGGATGTCGTTATCCTGAAGGATGTCATTCAGAAGATGTGCACGATGAGAGCGCGAATTGTCGTCCATGACGAAAACCTCGCCAATATGGTGCCGATATGGTTTGCACTATCGGTCAGAGGATGGCAGTCACGCGTCGTACAGCCGTTACGGCGCATGCCATGCCCACCAGCGGCATACGTCGGCGCCACAGAATGCCACCCCAAAACAACAGGGAACCTCCACCTTGCTGCACTCGCTGGACAATGTGTCTAAGGTGTTCAGCCTGATCGGGTTGCCTCCGAACATGTCTTCGACGATTGTTTGGTTGAAGGCATATGCGATACTCATCGGTGAAGAGAACATGAAGCCAATCCTGAGTGGTCCATTCGGCATGTTGTTAGGCCCATCTGTACCGTGCTGCATGGTGTCGTGGTTGCTAAGATGGACCTCGCCATGGGCGCCGGGAGTGAAGTTGCCTATCATGCAGCCTCTGCGCTCAGTTTGAGTCGTAACACGACGTCCTGTGGGTGCACGAAAAGCATTATTCAACTAGGTGGCGTTGCTGTCAGGGTTCCTCCGAGCCATAAATCCGTAGATAGCGGTCATCCACTGCAGTAGTATCCGTTGGGCTGCCTGAGCGAGACATGTCATCGACAGTTTCTCTCAGTATCTCCTCCATGTCAGAACAACATCGCTTTTGTTCAGTCCGAGACGCCTTGACACTTCCCTTGTTGAGAGCCCTTCCTTGCACAAAGTAACAATGCGAACTCGATCCAACCGCGGTATTGACCGTCTAGGCATGGTTGAACTACAGACAACATGAGCCTTTCCCAGGCGGGAATTTCGGCCCCCAAGTGCAAGTCTTACTGAGTGCGCCGCTACATTGGGTGACTTGGTGTACAGCCATTAACTGCAAGAATTGAGCAACGAAAGGAGCACGTGCAGTGTATGTCATCTCAGAGAATCCCTCTGCAAGTAATGGGGTGCAGTCCTACTGGAAGGAAGTGTGTAGGAAGACCGAGTGAGAGATTCCTGTGCCAGAACAAGCCATAATACCTAATTCTGGATTGGCTCAAGAAGATGAAGACTTTAGGAAGGTCCAAATGTGTTCTTGTCCCATATCTGTCGTGGAGCTTGCCATGGTACGAATTTTCGTGAAGGGGTTGCTTGATGTTCACCGCATCTGGCACATGCTCGTTTCTTATGTCCTGTTTCTCTATCGCTCTGCGGGGAATACCGATGTCTGTGCGCTGTGCTCCTCATGCGGGTAGTTCCGCAATGGTTGCGATGTATAAGACGTAACATTTGTCACTGCCATGATGAAGATTCACCACACGAAAGCCATTGTAACCCGTGGTCATCAGTACAGCTGAGTCTATCACTGAAAGGTGATAGAGGGCCCGTAATACGAAGTTGTGGACGCTGGTAAATTGAGAGGCCAGCTTTCACGAAACCAGTTTTGTGGCACGCGTTACCTAGCGGGCTGTTATGCGAATGTTTTGTACAGAGTAGTGGGTTGGTGAGCCGATCTGGAAGCAGACCTCTGCCCTACGATCAAACGCTGGGTTGTAACCATGGGCATGCGGATCAACGCGTCTGCATTAGCGTATTAGGCTGGGGGCTTGCAGTGAATTTCATAGCTGCTCAGGAGGAAGAGCCATCGCTGCAGTCTCTGTGCTGTCCGCTCTGGTAACTTCCAGCGGATATCTATTATTGCCAGTAGGGGGCTTACAATCGTTGGTTACATGGTAGCGTTCTTCGTAGAGCATCATACTGAACACCACAAGAGCAACAAAGGAATACTTTACTCCTCACGATCTAAGCCAGGACACAAAGCTTATAAGAGAAGTACACCAATAATCAAAGTATATTTATGACGTAACTGATCATCCTCTAGAAACTTCTCATGTATTGGGAGTATTGGTTTGGTGCACAAGTTCGTACCATTTTTCCATAAATTTAATAAACACTACAGATATACGTAATACAGATTTTAGTCCTGAGAAATATATTCTCCTTCACTATTAACAACAGTTTGCAAAGCTGGGATAACTTTTCGATTCCGCGACTGTAGAAATCACGTGGTAATGAGGTGAAGAACTCGTAAAGCCATAATCGAAGTGCATTTTCTTCCGGACAGAAAGTTCTTTGTACGTTGATCGATAGAGAATGGAAAAGTGGAAAATGTGAGGGTGTAAGATCAGCTGAATAAGGAGAGTGCGAATGACTTTCCAACTCTTGTCTAGTGTTTTTGTCTGTCTCGAAGAATGTTGGCGGGCGTTATCGTGGGGAAGATCACCTCACGCAGTCTTCCTGGTCGCTGTTCTTGGATTGCTTCTGAAAGACCTTTTAGTTGTTGACAGTAAATGTCCTCGGCAAACCAATTCGTCTTTTCTTTATGCGCGCATGTCTTTGTACGCGGAGCTGCTGCTTTGTTTGGGCTCAACAGTTCCTTTCTTACTTTAGCATAAGGACACCAATTGTCGTCCGCAGTTAGGGTACAGGACAGTAATGGTCGTTGTTGTCAATAAGCCAATTGATGACAAGCAAGCAGATATGCATATTTGGCTACCCGCTGAGTATTGCGATTTTTACCTAGAGCATGCGATAGTCATAAACCCGATTTTCGAACCTTCCCCACTGCACATAGATGTCGCATGATAATGGAATGATCGCAGTTCATCACATTTACTAGTTTTCGAGTACACTGACGTAGATCTTTGTCTATTAATACATTTAAACGATCTTCCTGGGACTGGAGAGTCACTACCGCCAAGACAATCTTCCCAACAATGAATGAACCGTTTTCTTGCCGTGCTCTGGCCAATAGAAGTATCCCCATACACGGCACACATGTTTTGGCTGCCTGCGCTCCTGTCACCCCTGTATTGAAACCAAACGGAACAACATGTGGGGAAAGTTTCGATTTCTCCACTTGGCAGTCAATTTTATAGGTTCCACAGCTTTACTTGTTGTCCCCAAATGGCAGAATGACATTATATAATATGAAATGGCAAAAGGGCATTGCAAAGAAAAAACACCGTAGATAACTAAACTCATTGCAACAGGAAAACCAACATGCAAGACAAAAACGCTAAGAACTTATGCACCAACCTAATACTAAGTAGTCTGTTATTAAAAAGATAAACAAAATTGAACCCTATATCAAGAAAGTGTCAGATCTTCGTACAATTAATTCTAATTCCAATTTACTCCCGTAGCGCCAAAATTAAGGTGTAATGTTTTGACAAACTGTAACTTTCCTGGTAACTCTGTGAAAGAACAGCTGTTCCTCTGGTTTAATTTTACAGAGACAATATTTGTCAAAAGATTTGCAGCAAGACACATAAAAGGGCGTAACTGGATACAATCTGGCCACTCAAATCGAAAACTACCGTAGTAAATTAATTGGGAAATACTGTAATAAATTCTGTCGCGCTTTTAGGTGACCTTGCAAAGGAACCCAGCTCTACCCTCATACAATAGCATAAATTTGATCTGAATAAAAGTACCGAGTATATTCTTACGCATTGTTGTAAATATCGAGTACACATGGACAAATTCGAATGCCCTTTTCCCATTTGGGTGAAGAGTGAATACCGCCCTAAATATAGCATGCACATCGAGAATGAAGAATTTCAGCGTTTGTAACGAACACAAAGTACCATTTTTCTTTCTTTTATGTTATTCGTAACAGCAGGAAATAACATTACTGGATGGAGATGACAGGAGCAAATTTGTTTCGGTTTTGTAGTGTCAAATGGCTCTAAGCACTATGGGACTTAACATCTGAGGTCATCAGTCCCATAGACTTAGGACTACTTAAACCTAACTAACCTAAGGACATCTCACACATCCACGCCCGAGGCAGGATTCGAACCTGCGACCGTAGCAGCAGCGCGGTTCCGGACTGAAGCGCCTAGAACCGCTCTTGTAGTGTCAATGTGTTCATTGATTTAACACATCAGCATTAATATGGTATAACATTCCATGACCCTTCTAAAGGAAGAGAGAGAGAGAGAGAGAGAATTATTTATCGAACCATATTGCGATTCGCGGTATATAATTGTTCCGCCATGAGACTCACACTATTCTAGACTATACTGCATCAAGCTAAAATCATCTGGCGCTATTGTCCCATGCGATTTGCAACAGGGGTCAAAACCAGTATTGATGAAATACAATTCCAATGGATTTTTTTTTGACATTGCTGTTTCTAGAAAAGGAACTATGAATTTAGTGATATCTACTATGAGTGCGGTTGGAGTGAACTACGACTCGAAAGAGTTCATGAAAATCAATGATAACGCAGCAATGCAAGTGTAAAAGATATGACTCGTTTCCAGTACCTCTAATTTTCGTAACTGTACAGGACTGTTTCTAGAGAGTATTATACCAGTGTACCTCCTCAAATGACGTGGAAATTGGCTTGTGATCGTTCTGAACTAGTGATCATTATGTTCATAGCTGTCAGTAGAGTTCCAGAAACATGAT